>NC_051188.1:90575959-91204422 GCF_015220075.1 Falco rusticolus
TTTTTAAGCTATTGTTTGTTTGCTTGAATTCATTACTCCTCTATCACTTGACAACAGCTATACATTCCATTTTTTTCAGTGGAAAACACCACAAAGGTTTAAGATCTCATTTTTGACAGGCATCTTTTTGAAAACTACTATTCATGAGGAGGTGGGTTGTTACATACCAATTACTCACTTTTATGAAAACAAATTGCACTTGTTTTTTGTAAGAAGAAAAAAAATCACTATTAATTTAATACTTGAAAATCCAATATATTTGTGTACATTTATTATTTTCTAGACCCAGTGTATTTTCACAACACTTCAACCTCCAAACTCTTGCAAACCTTTGCTGCATAATGAGATATGAGGCTTACATAACCCCATACATCAAGAATTAAAAAAACACCATATGTAATAACAGCCCAAAATTTCAAGATTAGAAGTGGCAAAAGTCCAATCTCCTAATTACTTAGTAATACCTTTCTATATTGTTTAACAATGACTGAGGACAATAAGGGTCTGACCTTACTCCCATCAGACACTACAAGAACCTTGGCACTTATTTCGGTGAAATCACAAGCAAGCCTTTAATTATTTCTATATTTAGATTCTTACATTGCAATCCAGTGGATATAACAAAATGCCATGTTCAGTGACTTCAGCTCCGTTTGACATCCATATACTTGACAAGCATTTGTATGTTGGGTTTTTTTTTTTTTCCCTTTATGGTCTCATTCAAATGAAGCAATCACTAAGAATCTGAAGGGACAGACCACACACTACACATTAATCAAGGTGCTGTAAACAGAAACAACTCTCATTCTGAAAGATGTATGGTTAATACCATCTAAAGCACTCCAAACACTCAGCTTTTACAAATTAATTTAATAGGGGTGTCATTGCAAAACGCAGAGTGGGCTACCTCTGATTCATTCTAATCATATGAAAGTCACACACTTTGCTCTCACATACAGTTAGCAGCCTACAGTAATTGTTCCAACCCTCAGTGATTAGTTTATTTTGTACCTTATTTTGCATACAAATGCATAAATCCATTAGACCAATTCCAGACCACCAAATTTTGGAATCTTATCAAACCACACAGCTAATGATCTGAGGCAGGATTTGATCAAGACAACACAGCAAACATTCAAAAAATAACAATTAGGGCAACAGTCACCTGGAAAGGTAATACCATTTTGTCTTGCCTTTTTCTTCTTTACGTTCCCAGCCCTCTTAGTATCCAACTATCTTCAAATACCAAAATAACAACATAAACTCTCATCCTGCAGTCTTTCAGAGTTGGTACACATGGGTAAGATTTGCAGATAAGGGAATATATTACAGGTTTGTACCTCCAGTTTTGGCAAAGGACAGACTTAGACAATTATCTGTATAAGTCTCTAGCTGACTGGCCTTTATTAAAAAAAAAAAAAGAAAAAACAACAGCACTATTTAACTCAAAACAATGTGTTTTCTTCTCGGGGAGAAGCAGGGTGGTGTTTTTCTGGTTTTACATTGATGCAAGCATCTCCTGACTGTCCCAAGTTACAGAAGACATTGGACAGCAACCAAAACGACTAACATTTGTTTAGTCAGTGAGATTAGATACATGACAGTTAAAAATTTTGAGGAAAAATGGCTGGGACACTGTCTAAGAGAAGATTCTCCAATAGAACAAACCACAAACTAAGAGGAAACCAGTACAGACCACATCTTTGGATTACAGAGTTCACAGGATCTCAGACTGCCTGAGGCTGGATGTCACCTCCGGAGAGCATCCAATCCAACACCCTGCTCAAAGCAGGGTCAGCTACAGCAGGTTGTTCAGGGATGTAGACAGTCAGGTTTGGAGTACTTTCAAGAATGGTGACTCTAGAACCTCTCTGGACATCCTGTGCCAGTGTTTGACTATCCTGACAGCAAAAAGATTTTTTTCTTCTTTATGTGCAATTCCATGTAAATTTCATAAATATCCCTATATTTCAGTGTGTGCCTATTGCCTCTCACTCTGCTGTCAGGAAGAGTCTGGGTCCACCTTCTTTACTCCCCTGCATCAGGTACTGAGACACACTAATGACATTCACTCTGAGCCTTCTCTTCACCATGCTGAACAGTCCCAGCTCTCTCAGCCTCTCCTCATATGACAGATGCTCCAATTCCTTACTCATTTTTGCGGCCTTTTGCTGGACTTGCTCCAGTATATGCATGCCTCTCTTGTACTGGGGAGCTAATACAGTGCAGGACTGATTCAGTCCTGTACCAATACAACCCAGGATGCTATTGCCCTCCTTCGCTGCAAGGGCACACTGCTGTCTCATGTTTAAATTCTTTACTACCTGAACTAGAAGAGGGGTTGTCCTCCAGCTTTTACAGCCATATGGAGTCATTCCTTCCAAGATATGAAACTCTACATTTCTTTTTCTTGACCTTCATGAAGTTCCTATCAGTCTGTTTCTCTTGCTTATCCTTGTCCCTCTGAATAGCAGCCCTGCCCTCAGTGTGTTTGTGACTCCCCCCAAATTCGTGTCACTAGCAAACTGCTGGGAATGCTTTTTATTGTCCTTTATGTATCACACAAAAATCAATTTGTAATGAAAATAGTATGTATTAGAGATGGTTCACATTACTGGAAAAAAAAAGCTGGAGCTTGGCTAGCAATACAAAAATGATAAAGTCAATGACCTGGGTAACTCTATGTCAATAAGTGTATACCATCACAGACAAAGCAGTAAATTGGCTGATTCAGAATATAGCCACGATATAATGAAAATCACTGCTTTATGGAAAATAGATCTTACATTTTGATGGGACACTGTATTTGGTTATTTTGTGTTTCATTTAATGGTAAGTATCTTCATAAAACTTCCCATGAACATTATGATAAACTATTTACTTGTGTCACATGACAAAGGAATAACAGCACAATGCATAACTGTACTAAACACAGTGAGGACTGGTTGATGGATGGGTCTCAACAATAACCATAAATCTCAGACCATTGTGCTGTGACAACTTTTTTGCCAAGACTGGCAGGGTTTGCTTCTGAACTGACCATAAGTCCTCATGAGAACATGTGTTATGAAAAACGCAGAAGAAAAAAATCCAACACTTGCAGATGACAAAAGGGCAACAGCACAAATTAATTGTGATGACATAAAAGATTGATCTGAATGGCTTCGGTGAAATAGGTTCATTTAAGCAACAGCAATTTTAATACAGTCAAATATACAAATCTAGTTAACAAGAACATATGCTAAAGCACATAATAGATGGAGGACTTTAATCTCAAATTTAGAAGGATGCTGGGGACCATGGTAGATTACTGACTGAACTGAAGCTCCAAATGCAATGCTATGATAAATATAGATGTCCAGACTGCAAGTGAAGGACTGGAAGTGACCTAGGAAAAACTGCGAGAAAGACACAAGTTCAGAAAACTGGCAACCATGACTAAGTGACTTAACCTACCAAAGAGCGTTTAATTAGCCCCCTTGATCACAGTAGAGAAGCACCACCATCAGGAAGACACATTAAAAGAAATCTCAGCATAATGAACATCAGAGAGAAATCTGGACTAGAAACAAGGCATACCATTGTAACTGTATGGGCAAATATATTCTAAGGAAAGCTTACTAGAAATGTATGCTACTATCCACTCCATGTCAACAGAGATATTTTTCTATACAATATGTCGGGGGGGGGGGGGGGCGGAATTACAGGCTTGGTGCAGGATTGGACTGAGCTGAACATTGAGACTGTTTGCGTAGTGAGCATTTTTTCTCACTATGTGCAGGCAATGTTTGTTCAAACAATTTTTAAAATTTTACATAGGGAACTGCAGGTTATGATGTGCAGTTGAAACCACTGGGCTGTATCCTTCTACTTTATCCTGATATTTTCTTCCTGTCTCAATTCACATGTACTCTATTACTTACCTTACCCTAATATCCTACTATCATGTCTTAATATTTGTTGTTTTCCCTGCATTCTGCACCGAGTGTTGGTACTGAAACCAAGTTTACAAGCTGCACGTAACACCATTAAGTCCTTTGAACACAGGCAAGTCAGGAAATTATTGTCCAACAGCACTTTGGATCAAGAAAGTGATCTGGAGTCTTGTTTATCACCAAGACTTCCAGTTGCAGGGCTGAGTACTGCCTCTTACTGTTTGTTTCAGTCACTTAATAGAGGACAGAGTGTTTTAGAGTTGATCATTCCACCAGAAATCAAGACAGCATAATCGTCATGTAGCATATGACCAGTCATTTAATATCCTAATATATGTTCAGTTCTGTACCAATGGAGGACAAATCTTCATCTCTGATACAACTGTAGGAAACTGTGAGCCATTTGGGAACAAGGTAATTCCAGGCATAAGAATTAAATAGTTCTTAAACTGTCTGAATTTGGGTAATTCCAGGCAAATAACTGGAGAGCAGTATGATGAATACATCATCTCATGTTAAGCTTCTATGTACTGCCAATGTAAAAATAATCATTCTAGACTTACTTCTCACACCAAACCTATTTTAGGCAGCTCTATGAAAACCCAGCTACCACCAAAATCCCTCCCAGTAAGTCCAGTTTCAGTGCAACCAGATTTGCTTCCTTAGCAGAAATTTTATATATCCATAGCATGAGTAAGTGTAAACCTCTATCAAACTGCATTCCCATTATTCACAATTATGTCCTTGACTCAGAGAACTGCAAGTACAGTACATTCTGCTGTTTCTTTTGCTGCATCCATGCTGTTGATTCTCCCACCAGAAAAGTTTTCAAGAGGACCAAGCTGTTGTTATGACTCATAGTAAACACCAACGCAAAGCAAGTAGCCCAATGTTCTTCTTCACTCATTTCACTCACACACACACAGTTAGAAAGGAGAAGAAAAAAAGAGAAAGAAGAAAATAGCAAAGATTCAGCTCTTATAAGCTTGTCCATGATGAGAAATGAGAAGGCTGGGGAGGACTAGACAAGAGACGAACAAAAATACCACAGCAATTCAACACATGGTGAGGAGGTGGAGTGGGATAACGCTACAGAAATGAATGCTTATGACTCTCTTGCATCATCGCCCCCAAAATAATCAGCCAAGAGAAGTAATTAACAGGTTTTGCTTAAGTATATATACATGTATATGTAGAAAGGAACAGAATGAAAGGAACTGATCAAAACCTCCATCTCAAATGAGGGATGGGTTCAATCTATTACTTAGTAGCCAAACATAAGCTCTAGGTGCCATCAAACTCTAAATTTGAGTTGCAAGATTTCTGACAACAGTGTCTGTCTTAACATGAATTCAGTGGGTTATGGCACAGTGATAAAATCAAAGACCACAACTCTAAAATGGTTTATTAAATCCTCAAATAGCACTTCTGAATGTAAAGGTTTAAGAAGTTTCTAGAAACCCAAGCTTCACCGAATTTATGAACTTTACATGCTAGTAAGAGAGAGACACAACCCTGGAACGAAGGGCTTTAGTTGGACAATGCTGATGGGTTCTACCTGAGAAGTGAAGACAAAGACCTAGGGCTCTCCACAAGGCCAAACCATATCTACTACTGCATCTACTCCTTCATGGGTCTTAAACCATATGGATGACCAAATATGTGGCAATACAAGATGCTCTTCATCTTTGTCAGTCAGACTACCTTTTTTCTGAATCTGTATTTAGGAACGTAATTTGAGATTCTTGTATTTGGCTTGAACTTTGAACCACTTTGTGAAACTGAACAGTTACGTATATTCAACATGCAAACAAATGGAAAATAAAATGCCCTGCTACATATAAAAACTATTCCATTTGTTTTCTGATATTCTATCATAAGCTGTTTTTAAAAAAAGACAGAGGTGTAGCTAAAAGAAGGCTGGCAAATGTGCTATATAAACAAAATAAAAAATATAAATTCCCTCAAAAGGTTTATCTATTTCAGAGTGGTCATTGCTAATTTTAAGTAAAGCAATGAAAGGATACAGCTATCCAAACATTATGGGTTTTTTATATTTGAAACAATTTCTAAACCATTATTCTCTTTATTGTTCAGTTAAAGATCAACATTCAGGTAATGCTGAAATATTTATCATCATATTTGTCCTTAAGCAAAATCAACTTGGAGATTATTTTTAGAATGAAAGTTCCCTTAAGAAATATGAAAGAAAATATGGGTCACTTTTGGTTTTTTAATTAAATACAGAATCATATATCATGGCCTGCTTTAAATAAGTTTTCATTTGGGCATTTTTTTAAAAAATGACTGTTATTCAAATTAAAACTTCCTCTTAAATCTCCAAGCTGACATGATGATTCACTCTGTGAGGGGGCCACCAACCTTTACGAAGTCGACAAGATTCCCAAGTGTACATCAGTTCCAGGATGGCTTTTAGACAGGTCAATGATCTCTTCCCTAAAAAGAATGGCAAAATAAGAAGCAATCTTGCCTATACCGACACAAAAATGCTGAGGTGCTGAATAAAGAATTCACCTGCAAGTCCAGTCAGGCAATTACTGATCAGCTGGTAACTTTCCATTCTGGTGTTCTATTGCTCAAAGTCAACCTCAATATTCCCTTTCTAGAATAGACATTTTAATCTGGGAGAATTCAGAAACCATATTTGGCAACCTAAATTATTCCTCCAAAGGACAAGACACAAGACTGAATTCACTTCCCTAGAAATGGATTTGAAAATTTCTTTGTTCACAGTATCATGATTAAAGAATAAATTACATTTAATTGTGTTTACAATTACATATTTGAAATGCATGCCCTTTCTGTAAATAATTTTGGGTTTACCATTTTCTTCTCTGGAAAAAGCCATTTAAAAAAGCCCCATTGCATATGTCCCCATCAGCAATAAGTTCCTTCTCAGTATAGCTGCAATCATACTAAGGCTTTTCTGCACACTCAGCAACAGATTTAGGGACTCAAAAACAGCAGTAGGTGGGCCACATGCAAATACTAAAAATGTCACTCTGTTAGTTAATGTTTGATAGCAAGCATGAACTACACAGCAGGAATAACTATAACCACAGAGGACAATGGAAAAAAATGATTGACGACTTCTCTAGCTTAAGGAAGCACCAGGAGAAGTTTTCAAATGGAGAGAAAATTAAAATAGAAGAATCATAAAAACAACTCATAAAAATAGTCCCACTCAGAAAGACTAGGGTTAGAAAAAATGTTGCCATGGGTTTAGGGGAGACATCTACCACAGATTTTGGGATGATGGCCCTGGAAGAATGCTGAGTTTCTGGGCAGAACAAAGAAGATTTAACGTTAGCCATGGGAGCTATCCCCAGTCAAGAATGACCTCAAGAATGACTTCATTTCAGAATGGGTGTTCTTGTAGAATTTAGACAATTTTGATCCAGGATTAATCAGTTTTTATGTATGCCCACTTATTACCTTGTCTGTGCTATTACCTTGTCACCAAACTGCAAGTGAGAGGAAGTTCCAGAGCCTACAAGGTGCTACAAGAAGAGAAGGGGCTCAGCAAAGAAATGATGTGCCTGCAGCCCAAGCAAAGAGGACTGTCAGGAGTAGTAGGAGCTGACTCTCCAGCCTCTGAAGTAATGGAAAAGAAACTTTCCATGGATTGAAGAGGGCTTTGCAGAAGTTATTGCAGATGATACAAAGTTGGGCAGGAGTGTTGATCTGCTTGAGGGCAGGGAGGCTCTACAGAGGGATCTGGGACAGGCTGGACCAATGGGCCAAGCCCAGTGTATGAGGTTCCCAAGGCTCAGTGCCGGGTCCTGCACTTTGGTCACAACAGCCCCACACAACACTACAGGCCTGCGGAAAAGTGGCTGGAAAGGCTGCCTGGTGGAAAGGACCTGGGGGTGGTTGGTCGACAGCCACCTGAATATGAGCTGGCAGTGTGCCCGGGTGGCCAAGAAGGCCAGCAGCATCCTGGCTTGTACCACAGATAGTGTGGCCAGCAGGACCAGGGCAGTGATCGTCCCCCTGTACGTGGCACTGGTGAGGCCACACCTTGAACACTGTGTTCAGTTTTGGGCCCCTCACTGCAAGAAAGACATTGAGGTGCTGGAGTGTGTCCAAAGAAGGCCAACAAAGCTGGTGAAGGGTCTGGAGTACAAGTCTGAGGAGCAGCTGAGGGAACGGGCTACTTAGTGTGGAAAAGGAGGCTGAGGGGAGACCTTCTTGCTCTCTACAACTACCTGAAAGGAGCCTGTAGGCAGGTGGGTGTCAGTCTCTTTTCCCAAGTAAAAAGCAGTAGGACAAGAGGAAAGCACCTCAAGTTGCACCAGAGGATGTTTAATTGGATATTAGGAAAAAATTCTCCACTGAAGGGGTTGTCAAGCATTGGAACAGGCTGCCCAGAGTAGTGGTTGTGTTCCTATCCCTGAAGATATTTAGAAGACATGCAGATGTGGCGCTTAGGGAGATGGTTTAGTGGTGGATTTGGCAGTCCTGAGTTAACAGTTGGACTTGATGATCTTAAAGGTCTTTTCCAACCTAAATGATTTTATGATTGTATCCTATGAATTTGCTGCAACCCAGGAAGCTACTGAGCTGTCTGAAACCGGAAGGAAACAAGAATCCAACTGCAATGACACAGTGGCAGAAGGAGATTTAATTATGTACCTTTACCCTTATCGTATCTCTAGTCACCTTCAGCTTTCATTATTTAAGGAAAAAACCTGCTAACTATTCTAATTTATATTCTCATAAACCTGACATCTCTTCCATTTAAAATCTTGTAGTCTTCTTTGAGAGTCCACTTTAAGGAAAAGTTTTAAACAAATCCACCTCAAAGTTCTGGAGAACTGGCCAAGTTCTCCAGTTACACCAGACATGGCACTACCAAAATGCTAAGAGAGCTGTAGTTCCTTCACTAGCACTGGTTGTGGTGCTGCACAGCCACACAATTATCATCTGCTTTACCAGCCATTTAGATCAGGACAGAGCCTGGTTAAACACCAGTCAGGAAATACAAGTGGGAGGACACAACATATAGTAACTGTATAGGATTTCTATCTGAGCAAAATGTCCTAAGCAGATATTCTTTCCTGTCATATCATTCCAATTAAGAAAAAAAACACTATTCCTGTCACTTTCACAGTCAGCAATCCAATGAGTAGCTGTAGCAGCATCTTCTGGAAGGAAGGAAATTCAATAAAAGGAAGCCAACAAGAAGAAAAGTTTAGAATCATACAGTGGTTAACTTGATTTAATCAATTGCCTTACCAAGCTAAGAAAGAGATCTGGCATGTGTCCTGTGCTGCAGAGACTGCAGCGGCATGCATCCAATTATATATATCTGGCATCTAAGTTTTTCTCCTCTCTGCTCCTCACCCTGCAGCTAAATTTGTAATAGAGGATGATCCCTCTCTTTCTCATCTCATATACAAGCACAAGTGAGGGATGGGGCCTACCACACAGTTGAATGGGCTGGTACTGCTTTGAGAGTGCAGGAGGGCACACTTTTTGAAAATATTTGGCTGTTAGCCAAAGGCTAACATCTCTCTGCAGCTAATGCCATTACAAGCCAGTGGTATTTCAGAGAAGAAAATATAAATAAATATGTTCAACCGCTCTTCTTTTTTAACAAATAAGTTATGACCCAAGAGAAAGAAAAAAAAAAAAAAAGGGCGGTGGGGTGGGGGGTGGGGTGGGGAGTGAGGAATCTGGTGGGAAAAAAAGATGTAACCAGTGCCAACTATGAAAATAACTCCCGTGCCTGTACAATAGGTAGAAACCAAACATGCTGATGGTCTCACATTACTCTTTTTCTCAACACCGCCTTCTTTTACTATTTCAGCAGCCTTTGATATACACACATATTAGCTGCTTAGCTAAAAGAAGGCACAGAAGGGCATTATTCTCTCACTGCTGACACCTTAGATGGCTGTGTCACTTGCTCTTCACACAAGGAACAGTTTGACAAAGCCCCACATGCAATCAGGTCCCACATACTTGTCTCTGCTCAGTGTCACAAATGTGCAGGCCTAGCATCAGCTCTGGCTGGCTTCTGGCAGTGCCTACACAAAGCAGCACATGCATGCTATTAAAGGATACATGTATTATTCAGTGGGACACTGCCCAAACTTCACCCACTACACTGAGCAAAAGGAGTGCAGAAAAGGCACAGGTCAGGCAAGAGCATTCTTATGGGTGTTCATATACCAAACACTGCAGTTTATCGTTTAAATAAGTTTGTATGTAAAGTGAGAAAGAGACTATGTAACATACTATGCATTTATGATGCTTCCATAATCTGCCAGCCCACTTAAAAAGGGTCCTATGAACTGTCTGACTTTTCACTCTTACTTTTCCTCTCAGTTATTTTTTACTTTCTTTCCCTGAGCCTTAGTGCCACAGGCACCACTAAGAGAAACAGAAGAGGAAGTTGAAACAAATCAGCCAGCTGAGATCTGATGGGAAGCTGAAGGGTCTGGATACCCATTTTCAGTGAATGTCCCAGCAAATACTACCTGGGGGCTTTCAGTGTCCTCTTATAGCACAGTACATAACTGGGCCAAGAGGGGAAAAAAAACGCCCTTCTCTGCCCATAGGCTTTCACCATGTAGTACTGTGAGGGAGCCCTCTGAGCAGGCTCTCACCATGCTTTGCAGTGTAGGACTGAGTACAGCTGGGCATCTTTGCATAGACTGTCCTCTGCACTGGCAGCTGTGCAGGCCACAACATGGAGTAAGCAACATATTGCAGGAACATCCAGCTGCACCCTCCTCCTCAGCTCCAGTTTTATACTATTTGTGGGAAAATAATGGAAGATTGGCAAGGAGGATTGTAGACACATTCAAGTGACTTCCAGCTAGGGTGTCAAAAAATACATATATCATACAAATTGTTGTTTGACCTTGTGTATTGGACACGTAGAACATCTGTGTTTAGATAATATGGGCCTGTGATAGACTCAGAGGCACTCTGTCGAACATGCTTGAGATTCTTGCCCTGCTGTGGGAAAGATCAAAGCACAGTGGTAAACTACACCTGCAGGAACCCCTGAAATACAGTGAAAACAGCATGTTCAGTGATCCTCTAGCACGGACCGAGCTCCGCAGTGCCTGCGTCCCAGCTTGTGTGCCTCTGCCCAGGTGCTGCTTCGAGGATCCCTCAGTTGGAAGGTAACAAAAATAAATTTACTCTTTGCATCTCATCTGTGGTTCTGTGGTTGTTCCTCCGTTCTGCCTGTGCTGGCTTGTGCAGTTTTTTCAATTTGCTGTGGGTCTGAGCTGTTTCACAAGTTTTGAAGCGAATATATCCTTCACAAGTCAGATGTTGGGGACTGCTACTCCATAGGACCTGACAAGGGAACTGGAAAGGAAAAGGGCACAGAAACTAGCCTGTCCTGTGTCTGAAGTAGGAATCACAAACCTCATTTTGATACTTCACCTCAGTCAGCAAACAATTAACCCATACTTCTCTCCAAGAAAATCAGTGCTTATACAGTCACTTCCAAAAATTTGTTGCACACGTAGCATGTATTTTTAAACTACCAAAATACAGGCAAGGTGATTTATTTCACCTTTTTACTGAAAACCAGACTACTCAAAAATTCATTTGGTTAAAAGTGGTTTGCAAGATGATTTTCAAAGAGTAGGTCTGTACAGTTCTCCATAGTTCCTTGACCCATGCCTTCTTCAGTCTCAATTTGTGGAACTCAGCATCAGCATTCATAAACATTGTTCTCAACCTATATATTTTCCGCATCTGTTTGCTTTCTTTGACACTGCTGAGTGTTGGCTATCAGCCATCTATTATAATCTTATTGTGTTCAGAAGAAAACTGGTGAAATGTTTTCATTATTGCATTCCCTGAAGCAGTTGCTTTTGCTTCTGATCTTTCACACACTTAGTTATATTAAGACTGTGTTATGAAAGACACCAGATGGACAGTGATGGAAAAATCACATCCTTGTTTTCAACAATACATGCCTTAGGTCATCGCCTCTCTTCCTCCCTATATCAGGAAACATTACTACATTTCTTAGAAAAAGACTAAGGGGTGTAGCATGTGGGAATTATCCCCAAATCTATAAGCAGGACAATTATATCAGACCACAAAATGGTTTCCAAAATAAAGGTACTGCAAACTAATACCAGTGGGGATGAATTCTGCTGTAAACATGCCGAAGCTCTAGGTTTCTTCAGACTTGTACTCATCAGTTATTCCACAACTGTTTATATAGACATCTCTTGTGTTTATTATTTGTCATAAGCCGAATGTTGTTGGGTTTTTTCCATAGGAAAGGCGTAAGTTTCAAGATGAAACTGTGAAAGCCTCTTGCTAATTTTCTCTGGATCTTGAAATGAAGGATATAAGGGAATGAAGCAAGAGATTAGTAATGTTCACAAATAAAATGAGAGTGCCATCTCCATATTCGTGGAGGAAATTCCCTTTGCCTAGTACTCTGTCCATTCTATGCCTTTTGGCACCACCGTCTTTTTTCAGGCTGATACGCTACAGTTTAAATGCATGAAACAGTGAAAGAAGTCTGATATGTGGCTGATATGATTCCAGTGGGTTTTCCCAGTGGAGAACAGTAAGGGAAGTAAAGTGACAGTACAGGTTTAAAAAAAAAAAAAAAAAAATCGAGTTAAAATCAGTTGCAGAAAGCTGAATTTCTCTCGGGATTTCTTGCAACTGACGGCACGGGATCGCTCCTTACTCATCTGCGAGCTGAAGTGCAGTATTTTCGGTGTCATAGTGCCCTCTAGCGAAAGAATAGCAATCTTCAAACAGGAGAGGAGCGTTTTTCAACAGGTTAAAAATGAGGTGGAAAAATGTCTTGAAACGGTGTGAGTCGATTTGTTAATGATCTTATAGCCACCAAGGGACTTAAGTGTTAATGTATGCCTCGGCTACGTTGCACGTAAAAAGCAGCCTTATTGTGGCAGCTGCTCCTGAAATCCTATCTGAAATCCTATCTGAAAATTGCAATTTGAGTCTAGGGCATAGCGCCGTAAGGCAGGTTCACCCAAAGGGGATGAAAGGAACATCCTGCAACTACATACACTTGTTGAAATATAAGACGACTATCTCCACCATGGTAATGAAGTTTTTCTGATTCTGTCACAGAAGGTAAGGACTGATACTGCATTGTACCCTAAATTCTTCCATGTTTCCTTAGGCAGCCTTTAGGTCTACAGAAAGGTAGGCATCCTCTACACTCCATGGTCAATACCATAACTTAAAACACTGTCATCTGAGAAGTCTAAAGTAATCTTATAAAATCTGGTTTTAAGCAACCACATTAATAATTTTATAAGGTAGCCATAACAGCTAACTTTTTTTGTTGTTGTTAATAATTGTATTTTTTGAACTGTCGTGAGAAGAATAAGCTAAAACACCAAAAAGTAATGCAGATCATCATGTGGAGTTTTTTATATACAGCTGAAAATATAATTCATTCATCTGGCCTTGCTGAAATCTACATTGGTAAGTCTGGCCATAATTTTTCAACACATGTTCTGTCCTTTTCCACACATAATTCAAGCATGTGGAATAGTGCATAGAAGTGAAACACAAGACTCATTTTAAAGCAACCATCTTCTAGACAATTTTATACAAAACAGAGGCAACCGGAGAAATCAGAGCTAATTAAAATGTGACTGTTATTTAAATTCCCTCCTTCCTGATACTTTGGGCTGCTCTGAAAGATGCATTTCTTACTGCTCATTCACTTTCTGCTGTGCCACAGAAAAAAAAGCTTTGTTCTGAAGTTTATTCCTTGAAGTGAAGAGTCTCACCTTCCTTACCAAGCTGGCCGACATTGCAAAGATTTGTAATACTAGCACAGTAACAGGTAATTCCCATTCCTTCCTCTTTCAACTAACCCGATTACCCAATTTACAGGCCTGCTAAAAAACTATGGGGGACCAGTAGAAATGTCACTAATGTGATCATAAAAACTCAGTGTTGACACAGACAAGCTGGCCATGCTCCACCACTCAAGAAGACTGACAGACATCAGGGTAGTAGGGTACCTGCTACAAAGCTTCAAGGTGGTAACATCAGCTCCTTGCCAGTTTCTCCAGCTGGGGACAGTGGCATCCTGACTGCAGTACCATTGGTGGCAGAACTCACCTCAGCTTCTACCTGAGGTCTTAAAATGTTAGTGCAAACACATACCGAGTCCCATCTGGCACACTGCTAGCGCCAGCTGGAAAAATCAGCATCAGGCACCTGCAGTCCCAGTTGCAGCAAAACATACATTGAGCATCCCCAGCTGAACCAAATGCCTGTTGAGGTGGGCTGCTCTGCCAAGGATCCTTCTGCAGGTGCATCCCCATGCTGAACCCACCACGCGTGCCGGTACCCAGGCCTATGTGCAACAACCGGTTTCCACTTCCTTGGCACTATCAATGCACCTCCCCAACTGAAACCACTTTTGATAAGCAGAAATACCCAAGATGACAAGAAGTCAGTGGGGGTGGGTGGGTTTTCTTAATGCCGTCATCATTTCCACACTGCATGCTTTGAACTTCAATTTCCTCAGATGTCTGCAGAGGATTTCTGTTTTCTCCGCCTTTTGACTCACCTTTGCACTTTGTGAGTACAGAGAGCGGCTAGCTCACTTTTGGTTTATAGGAAAGAATAAAAGACAGTGCTTAGTATCTGCGTGAAAAAAACCCCACACAACTCAGCAGTGGTCATCGACCCCTCCCCCAGCGGGAGCAGCCCAGGTGCGGGTTTCTGGCGAATCTCCCTGCTCCAAAGCCAGAAGAGGGATCTCTCTGGTTTAGTCTGACGCGCTGTCAGCAGGATGAACGCTTTTCCAGCCCAAAACACGGCCGCGGCGCCAGCCCACCCCGGGACGCCGTCACGGCCCCGAGCAAATGGCGGCCGCCGCAGTGACCGTCACCCGGCCTGGCGGCGCGAGCCGCAGCAGCGCCACCTCCCGGTGGCCACAGGCGCCGCAGCCCAACGGCCGCGCGGCGGCGCTGAGGGCGGGCAGCCCGGGAGGGGCCCTGCGGGGACAGGCGGCCGCCGCGGGGGCAGCCGGGGGCGCTGCTGCGGGCGGCCCGCGGGGAGGGCCCGGGCTGGGCACCCCGGCGGCAGCGGCGTCCCAGGCCGGGGAGCGGGGCTGCCGTGGGGGTGACCGACCGAGCGCGGGAGCGGGCACAGCCTCGCCCGGCCCCTCGCCGCGGGCCAGATCCTGCTCCGCTTCGGCAGGACCAAGCCGGGGCTGCTGCGTGTGCCCGAAGCCAAACGTCGCCGCCCTTCGCGGCTCGGCCACCCCCGTCAGCGCCCGGCCGGCTGCCGCGGGGCGGGCCTGGGCGGCGGGCCTGGGCGGCGGGCCTGGGCGGCGGGCCTGGGCGGCGGGCCTGGGCGGCGGGCCTGGGCGGCGGGCCTGGGCGGCGGGCCTGGGCGGCGGGCCTGGGCGGCGGGCCTGGGCGGCGGGCTGCCCGCAGCGCCCGGGTTGCGCTGTGCCTCTACACTGCGGGCGCTGCAGCAAGAAGCAGCCCTTGCCTCCAGCTTCACACGCTGGTGCTGCCCTGCACCTTTCCATATGGGTTTTTGCCCCTTCCCGTCCGTGTCAGAATGTGCAGAAAGGTGGGCAAGGAATAATGTGGAGAGTGATGGCGGTAAAAGTGAATGGCTGCCGGGACAACTGGGATGGACCAAGCACAAGAGACGCTGTGCAAGGGGAGTGTGATGGCAGGAGGCAAAGATTGTCAGCCGCACTGAGAAGATTGCAAGGGGAGACAGGGAAGAGACAACCCCACAGTCAGTTCTCTTCTGTGCCCTGTTTCCTTCCATAGATGAAATCCAAACTGTCATCAGGCTGATTCAGAAACCCTTCTAAAGACCCATAGTTCACCTTTACCATCCTAACCCCCAAATCTCAGTTCAGAGAGAATCTCCTCCTCCTAGAGACTGTTCTCTTTCCACCACAATACTGAACTGAACTTCTGCATCCTCTATACAGTCCCCCCACACATTTTCAACCAGAAACCAGCCTACCTGGGGTGGCTTTTCACTCCTTGAATGACTTCTTCACAGACAGCATTGCACGAAGGCTAGGAACATAATCTTGGCAAAGTATTTTCTAAACCAATGTAACTTTCTATTTTCCAGTGCTGTCTGGATTCACAGTTTAGTAGTTCTGAAGTGGGAGCTTGTGTACCTTTTGGACCGTACCTTTTGGACCAATTTCTCCATTTCTGCAAGTCAAAGTTATGGTGTATTCTCTACCTCTTATTTTTGTATGTCTACCGGTAGCTTCCCCTGCTCAAAGCAGTCACTTCATAAAACTTGGCCTTTGATGCCATTTTGCTATGTGCTTGTCATACCTGAGATGGACTGATCCTGTGGGATAATTCTAAGTCTCTTGAGCCTCTGTCCCTTCATGGCTTGAAAATTGTTTCTGAGTAATACAAGGTCTAGTATTGAACTGGCCCTGGCCAGGTCATGTTGGGTTGTTGGTATTTTTCAGCAGCCCTGTTTGCAACCACAGGCAGGAGGCAATGGAAGAACAGCTAAAACAAAAGTGAAACTGAAGTTATAAAAGAAAATTAAGTTCAACATCTGGTACTGACATACCATGTTTTGTTACCTATAGATCTGGTAAATTCCCAAGCAGCCTGTTGATGCTCTGTGCATCACAGTACCCGTTTTTCCCACATTCCTCCTTGCTGCACACATTTCATACAGCCAGGCTGAATCTTACCATAACTCATCCAACTTCTTCTATTTATGCACTAACCATAGCTTCCCATGCAAATGAGGCTTATTTGAATAACAGATTAGATAAAGTCAGAGGATCTGGAAGAAGTCAAATAGAAGTCCTCTATTATCTATGTTCTCAAATAGAAGAAGGAAATCCAGCAGTTGCCACACACAGCAGGTTGTCAACAGCATGATGTCACACTGCTCTGCTAGGTGAACATGCGGCATATACAGAAGGAGACATCTTTCCCTATTCCATCTGCATCCATCAATGCAAGTCAGCACTAGACACTCATGCTTGCTTGGTTTTTACTTTGCATTAATAACACTGGCTACATACAGTACAAAGATGAGATTCAGAACGTCTAGTATTTGCTGCTATTTCCATTTGAAACATAGTTACACAATAAAGGATTCAAGATTAATCAGCTTGAAAATACTAGAGATGTTAAGTGACAAGAAGCTGGGAACAATGATTTAGAAATGGCAGCTCAATTATGCAACTTGGAGAAAAACAAACAGAGACTGAAATTGAAACTGAAATGCTTGTAATTCATCCTATTTTGAACCAAAATTTGGATAGCATTTACTTACTGGTGAACAGCCAGACTCAGCTGCAAATAGTGCTGTCTGAAGGCAGTTAACAAAGGAGATTAGTACAGATCCACCCTGCTTCAGAGACTTTGAGACAGTTGCAGGAGGGAGACGCGAAAGGAGGAACGCTCTCATTGGGAGGTTCTCCACATAGCTTTGTCCAAATGAGCAAGTCCAAAGGCTCCTATGAAATACGGGTTAACTGAGATTTTCTTTCTTTCTGTTTGCACAGGAAAGAAGCAAACACAACAGCCACAGACCTTAAATAGTCATGATGAACAAACATGTCAGATTAGCTCCCTGTACACACTTGAGAGGACTGGGCTGAGTTTGTAGGGTATTTTCTGGGTTTGCTCAGCCTTCGAGGATAAGCTTGAACAGCATTGACTTTTTGAGCTTTGCCAAGGCTGCCCTCAGGAGCGGACAGTCCACACAGGCAGTAAGCATCCAAGTGCAGGCCATCTGTGTAGCCTGCCCGTACTTTGATAGGACAGCATGGTACTTTCCTGTAAGAAGCAATGTACCCATGCACTGATGGGATTGTGCCACCTCCCAACCCATGTCATACCACCACCACTACCTAAGACGTGAGCAGAGGCTGTCCCAAGCTCCTAAACTTGTTCTAAAATGTTCTTTTTAAACAAGAAAAATATAATATTGCAGACTTACTTTCTTTATAGTTATGATTGACAGAAAGTAAAATCTTGGGGACTGTTAATCTTTTTTCCTACCTATCTGTCATGGTTTAACCCCAGCCAGCAACCAGGCACCACACAGCCACTTGCTCACTGCCCCCACAGTGGGATGGGGGTGAAGATCGGAAGAGTAAAAGTGAGAAAACTTGTGGGTCGAGATAAAGACAGTTTGACAAGCAAAGCAAAACAAGGAATTCATTCAGCACTTCCCATGAGCAGGTGTTGCAGCACAATCAAACTAGTAGGCTGCAACAAGACTTTACCATTGGTCAGATTCTACTGTCTGTGCTGTATCTCCTGCCTCCAAAGGTCAGACCACACTGCTCCTCCCCTAACCGACCCCAACCCACCCATCTTCAGGGCTATTTAACCATTTATTGGGAATGAGCTACAGCTGCACATGGTCCATGTCAATCAACCCACTGCCTCTGAGGCAAGGCCACAGCTGCATGTTATCAATGCTAATCAACGCACTGCCTTCATTCCTCTACAGGCAGGCAGGTGTTCAGCCATCCCCAGGGCAGCCGGGCTCCATCACATGTAACAGTTACTCGGGAAGACAAATGCCATAATGCTGAACATCCCCCACTTCCTTCTTCTTCCCCCAGCTTAATACTCAGCATGACGTCATATGTTATGGAATGTCCCTTTGGTTAGTTTGGGTCACCTGTCCTGGCTGTGTCCCCTCCCAATTTCTTGTGCCCCTCCAGCCCTCCCCAGGGCCTGAGAAACTGAGAAGTCCTTGATTTAGTATAAAATTACCCAGCAACAACTGAAAACATCAGTGCCTCCTTAACATCGTTCTCACACCAAATTCCAAACACAGCACTGCACCAGCTACTAAGAAGAAAATCAGCTCTATCCCAACTGAAGCCAGGGCACTGTCTCTGTTTAACCATATGTTTTTCAGTCTATGTGTCTGGCTGGAGGGAGAACTGCTTACCAGGAAAAAGGAGGTTGAGATTTTTAAAGTCACACCAGATATTTCTCTTCAGCTATCAGGGGCTACAACCTTTTCAGAATTCTCATTAATGGAATTTCTTATATATTGATGCATCCAAAAAAGACACAGTTCATTCATCTATAATTTTTATTATTTTGGGGTGTGGCTATACACACCACTCATTGAGTCTGAAGGATAGTATCCAAGAGATTTGCCCTCCAACCAGCAATTTGTTGCACCAATTAAGGTGGAAAAGAGATGGCCCAGGGAGTTTCCCTGACAGGGCAGGAATACGTGAAGCCACAACAGTGCTCCTGTCTTTGAAGGCTAATCCTATCCTGTCCTGGTCTGCATGAGCAGGACTGTTGCCAGCAGGTCAAGGGAGGTGATCCTTCTCTCCTCAGCACTGGTGAGGTCACACATAGAGTGCTGTGTCCAGCTCTGGACTCCCCGGTACAAAAGAAGCGTGGACATACTAGAGGGAGTACAGCAAAGCACCACTGAGATGATTAAGAGACTGGAACATCCTTTCCTATGAGGATAGCATGAGAGAGCTGGGGCTGTTCAGCCTGGAGAAGAGGAGGCTCATCAATGTCTGTAAATACCTGAAGGCAGGGTGCAAAGAGGACAGAGCCAGGCTCTTCTCAGTGGTGTCCAGTGACAGGAGCAGAGACAATGGGCACAAACTGAAACACAGGAGGGTCCCTATGAACACTGGGAAACACTTGTTCACTGCGAGGGTGCCTGAACTCTGGCACAGGTTGCCCAGGGATATTGTGGAGTCTCTATCCTTTGAGATACTCAAAAGCTGTCTGGACATGGTTCTGAGCAACCAGCTGTAGGTGACCCTGCTTGAGCAGGGGTGTTGTAACAGATGACCTCCAGAGATGCCTTTCAACATCAACTGGTCTGTGATTCTGTGAAGGACTGTCTTAACCTATACCTCATGAGTGAATCCAGGGGCTTGTTTGTCCATTGCCTTTATAAGTGTCGTAAATTACTGAAAGCAGAATCAAAAGCATGAACAAACACACAAAGAAAAACCGCAACAACACCAAATTCCAATATTGTAACATTACACATCTGCTCTTTCTGATGTCACTAGACCAAGATATTCTAAATTTTGCATATTTTATTCCATTTACAAACAAGCCAACTGCCAGGGAAAGATTGCCTCTCTAAATATTAGATAGGAAGGTATTTTCCCCTTCTTTCAAGATAGCCTAGAATAGCAGCAGTATTTGAACATACCAAACTACAGTGCCTGAGAGCACTGAAAACTATTACCTCAGTGGTTTGATTTAAGCAGCTGCCTACAAATGGGAACAGAGCAATGACTACCCGAGGTATTTCTAATACATCTATTACCTTGACACAACACCAAGTATAGGTGTTCCTCATTTGACAGATGGAGAAACTGAAGCACAGAAAAACCCATTAGTGACATATGATCAATGAGTCAGAGTACAGAAAAGGAAAGGAAGAATATCAGAAAAATCTATATGGCTGAAAAGAGTGAGAGAGCAAAGAGCTGACAAAAGTTTGGCTGAAAGGCTTATAGTGATCTTAATGTGTACTTACCCATTTAAATGCACAGAAATGATACACTTAGAATGGAAAAGTTTGGTACCTGCATTTTTAACTGATAGCGACAAGTGATTCTGTTTCCCTTGAGTCACTCCTAAATTGCTCTGTTTGGATATAGGGGACACAAAGAAGAAAAAATAGCTCCAAAACACATGTAATATAAGTATCTTGACATAGCACAGTATCTACAAAAACAGCTGTGCATAGTTCTCAGCTAAATTCACTGAGAATGGTCCTGATTTTTGTTTCAGTCTTTTCTGTTCCTTCCTACTTAACGTAACTTCCTATAACTGCAGTCAGATTTTAACCCTTGGGGTTCGACACGTGCTCCAGCAGTAGCACATACCTAAAATCTGTTTATGTCGTTCTTGCGCACTTTAGGTCAAGGTAGCAGTAGCAATATCTAGCCATCATTTTTCATAGAATGGAATGTGCCATAGAAAGTTAGAGTGACATATACCACACTCAGCAAGAAACAAATCAGAAGCATGAACCAGAAGGCCAAGAGTATGGGGAAATGGAACTGATACCTCTTGGAGTCTTTTTTGAAATGAGGAGGGTAAAGATAGGGCTTATGACACAGGAGCACAGGAATATAATGAAAATATTTTTGCACATATAGTAGGTAGACCATGGAGTTAAAAAAAAAAAATAGGCTAGGGAGAGACACAATTAGGAAAGCTGCATGAAAAACAGTGTTCCTCTTCTGTGAAAATTCCTAAGATTTTGCAGTTTCCCTTGCTAAATCACAGTAGTCGAAATCTCAAAAGTATTCACAAATGAAGCATATGCAAAAAAACATGACTAGACAGAGAGATCACACTATATCTTTTCTGTTCCAAACTTTTCAAAGGTCCTGTTTTTAGGAGTGGCTTAATTTTCTAAGGGAAAAATTTGTTGGCAAAAGAAACTGTATTTGTTTATTTTTCAGAAGGCTAAAGCAAGATGTCCAAATCCTCATTAAAAAAATGGGACTAAGCCTTTCCCACAAACAGGCTTCTTCTGAAAAAACAGATTTCCGAATGAGAAAATCAGCCACTAAAAATACAGAACCAGCCATAGTAACCTAATAAACTCTTCCACATGTCAGACTCTATAGTAAGGAGCCATTTTGAAACAGCAGAGATCCCTTTTTATCATGAGTCTTCTCTATTTTCCTTTTTAACCACAACACTTTCATTGTATAGTAGGTGGCACGAAGGCATTCATGTACACTCATGCACATGAAAGAGTGGAAAGAAGAGGTGGAATGTACTCTTTTTTTCTTTCCAAATCTTGCATCAATGAAACAATGCCTAATGAGAAGCCATTGTAACTCTGGTAACAGCTACAACTCCGGTCACTATAGACAAAAAAAGCTGGAACCAAAGTCAAAAGATCAACTGGCACCATCTAGTACCTGAGAGACACAGACTTTTTAACTGCCAGTTATCTCTATCCTTGCTGTTTTCAACATGTAAACCATGAATCCCTGGCATTACCCTTCAGCTTGAATATATTCATTGTGCAGATAATACTCTTGTAAAACAGTTTCATCAGTATCATGATGTCTTTGTTCTGGTGCACCCAGAATAAATAGTATTTAGAAGAAAACGTTGGACTACTCATTAAACATCTCTCAATCTATCTCATGCTGTAACAATGCAATTCCTAAAAGGGAAACGCATTTATCCTCACTGAAAATGTGCATCAGCGAGGAACAGAAAGTAGCTGAATGCAATTTACAATAAAAGAATCAAACTGGTTAATCAGGGTATACATCAACCCTTTAGTGGAATCAATAAAAAAACCCTGCAGAGCAATCTAATAACAAATTTGTAGGTCGATGCATATAACTCCTTGTTAAATTTTAAATCTACACAAAAAAGGTGGGGAACTGTAATCAAAGTTGTAGTAGCAATTCGAACTGCAGTTACAAACTATAGCCCCACTGTCTACAAGAGGCAAGAAGAATTTCAATTTACATTGTCTGATTTTATGCAGAGGACAGAATATCATGAAGTGTGACCTTTCTTGGGATCATCAGACATCGTCAGCAATTTAACAGATGGGTTATTCTGACCCTTATGAGCAGCAGACAATCAGGGAATGTAGTAGCAATTCAAAGCCAGCAGGGTAGAGAATAAATTACTCAGGATCACAGAAATGGAATAAAACATCTCATCTAGATCTTGCCTATTTATACTCTAAAGCTAAATTGGTGATTCATTTAACTTGTAACTTCCTTAGCATTTCTAACCCAAGCATTTAGAGACAAGCACTAATAAAATATTACTCTATAGGATCATATAATAAAACGTAACACTATTTAGATGTTTTGGCCCAGAGCCCTTCAATTGTAATGCACAATGAAACAAACATTTACTGAAGACAGCCCACAGATCTACCTGTTCTGCACAACATGTCATGAGCTGAAGGCAGTATCAGAAGATCAAAAGTCATCTGCAACATGTCACAAGAAGAAAAGAGGCAAGCACTTTCAGATTAAATTCCCAGGTTGCCTTAGGATGTAAGTAACATCCTCCTGTTACCCAGGAAAACATAAACCACATTCAACAATCCCTGACCTTCTGACCTGAGGAAAACTTCCTCCTGCCTTCAGATATGGTGATTAATTAATCCTGACTCTGTAAATGCCATACATCAACCAGACGTACATCGACCAGACACTTCCCAACATCCTGCCTTGTAACCACATCAGAAAGCTAAGTTACATTTCCAGGGA
Source organism: Falco rusticolus (assembly GCF_015220075.1). Lineage (NCBI taxonomy): Eukaryota > Metazoa > Chordata > Aves > Falconiformes > Falconidae > Falco > Falco rusticolus. The sequence goes on from NC_051188.1 coordinate 90,599,147, forward strand.
ACAGGAGGGGAACCATCTCCTTGCCCTGTCATCTCTGTCCTGACATACGGGATCGCTGTGGTCCAAGTGGAATGCAAACAAACAGCAATGTCACATCCTTCCAGAAATCTGAAAAATGCACTTCACCTGCTATATCCTATAATTACATTAGTCTTTTTTGCAGCTACCTCATACTGGTGACTCAGCGCTATTGTATGCTCAGGCAAGACATTCAGGTGTCTTCTGGCCACCTTTCACAATTACAGTTTTTAGTTTGCTGCAGAAGTTCCTCTCCAAGAACACAGCTTTGAACATTGTGCTATTCCATTTCTATCCCTCTTCATAACATTATGCTGTCTCTATTTTTATTATTCCAGGGGAGAAGGACATCTGTTTTTCTCACTACTGATGGAGCCATGCTTTGACTGCCAAGAGCAACCAGCTTTAGTCTCTGCGACATTCACAAGTACAGACCCATCCCTTACTGCAGAAATGCTAGTGGATATTGTGTTCCCTAGCACTTTCACTCATTCAAACCAATAGCTCCCTGCACACAACAAACAGAACAGCAGTAGCTGGAAAGAAACCACAGGAAAGTAAAAAGAAATTAGAATTAAGATGCTTATAGCAGCAGTGGGATTCATTATTTTTTCTTAAAATGATTACTTTGTGTCTATTCCTCATTAAGTCTCCCAGAGCTAAAACGGCAGTGCATTTCAGCCATGCGTGGAGGGGTTAAAATCAGAAAAAATGTAGTAATTTTCTTTCACAGCATGATGTATTGCCATCTTGTGGCTGTTTTACCTATACTGTGCTGAAAATGAGAATAAAATACATGCACTTTTTTAATCTTTTGCAAGCATAACCATTTAAGAAATGTGAGAGAGGTCGATCACAAGTGGATTATGTTTATCTGAGCTTTTCTGAAACTTCACTCTGACTTAGTACCATTCCATCAAACTGTTTCTCCGTTATGTGTGCAGGCAGCTTTTCTGAACACTAACCTGTATATTGATTGCCTCATTGATGTCATTCTTTCTTATTTTTTTCTTTTTTGTTTAGTGAAATGCAATTCAGTGACATTTTTTCTTACAGCATCTTATTTTTACTTTTTGATGCATTTTGCATTTGATTCTGAAAAAAAACCCCAAAACTTCTTTAACCAGAATCTGTGAAATCATTGAAGTATATTTAGCAGGCACTTTGATGTGACCAACAAATAAAATAATTAGCTAAAAAAGCACCAAAAAGTGTGAAGATAAAAGCTATATTGCAGCAGAAGCACCTTAGTTATATTATTATATGCCCTGCTCAACAGAACAATCTTTTCCTTAGGTATATCTCCTATAGAGCACACACACATAATGAACATCTGCACAGAAAATTAATTACAGTGCTGTATTTTTTGGATTATCATTAGCACCACTTAGTCTCCTATAGTATCACCCATATAGGAATACATATATTTGAGATCATCTTAATTCAGGAAGGGATCTCTACTCAGTAACATACATGAGCCCAAGACATGTTTTCCTAAACAGGAGTAGACTTGGGCTGGCACTTTAATGCTTTCCTGGATTAATGCCTATAGAAAGACCTATCTTGATTATGTAACTTCTTCTTTGGCAGCAGTGAGAAGAATAATTCACAAAGTGACTCAGTGATTTCATCATTGCTTTGATCTTGTTCTCTTTCATAAAGATGTAAATCAGATATAACAAAATCAAAAGAAAAATCAGTGGAAACAAATTAAGTTACATTGGTAACAAAGACAAGAAAAATCACTTTCAGTTACCATCTCACAATCTCCCTTAGAAAATATTCTGGATTTTGAAGCCTTTCATACTCATTCTTATGTTGCCTGGATTTGAATGTTCAATACTGAAGATACCTGAAGTTTCTTCAGTCTGAAGAAAGTTGTTGCTGTTGCCCAGGGCAGAGATTGGCAATGGGGCAGAGACTGTTATATTGTCCTTGGATTATAAGGGAACAGAAACAACTCTTTTGGCTGCCGGGCTTTCCTTAGTCCATAAAAATGAATGGAGGAATTTATCTGACCAAACATTGTTCCATTCACCCTTGCCAATGAGGGAATAAGGACTAGGACTATAAAAAACAGGCTTTATTGACCTTGCCCACTGCGAAATGAAGGCTGGTTTTGGCTTGTTTGTGACACCTTCACCTGACCTCCTGCTTCTGAAGGTGGCTGAAGCAGCTTCCCTGCATACCTTCAGTGTTTGCATGGGCATTTCTGAAACAAATAAACAAAGAAACATGCAAACAAACAAAAAATAAAACCAAACAAGACTTGGCAGCTCTTCCTTTACTGTGGCCCACTCCATGGTTGTGGTCAACTGTGTTACTCCTTCCCTAGCAGGGACAAGAAGGACCAATATTCACAGGCTTCCAGATGAGCAAGATGAAGAGTCCATGTGGCAGAACGTGACCCTGGCATCAACTACTGTTCCCTGTTGTTAACTGTTGATACCAGTATGTACTACTTCCTAGAGCAGCTCTTTGGCAGCCTTGCAGCTGCAGCACACAAATCTCACGCTAAGCAAAAAATAATCCAGAAAAACACTGCTGATCTTCACAGGAAGCAGAGATGATTCACTTCCTTTTTATAGTCCTCTGTCCCCCATTTTGCTTTTATGTGAGGTTGAAGCAGAGAAATAATCACGACTTTGATTTGCTGGGAAATAGAGAAAAAACATGGAACAGATTTCCAGCTATGGTTTCTCATGCAGCTGTGCTGCTTATAACAGTTTAAATAATCCCAGGCTTCCTTCCTTACTCCTTCTTTTCCATCTCTGTTGAGAAAATGCAAGTGTTTGTGCCCCAAACTCTAACAGACAACCAATCTGTCTGAAAAATAACCTGGCAAAGTGAACTGGCTATTTTCAGTCATACCAGGTCCCTGATGCAATTCTCTGTTCACCTGGGTGAGCAGTAGAAGAGAGAGAAGAGGTAACTCTGGAGCGAGCAGCCATGAGAAAAGTGAGTGTGTAGCAGACAGAACCTGTTTTCTTTCATGCATAAGTACTTGAAATGTACATCAAATTTCAGCTACAGGCCTTCTTCCATTTTCAGAAAGCATTATGCTTTCAGAAAGCTGTCTCTTGAAGAGCTCAGGCCAATTAGGACTCTGTTTGTTCTCCAATTTGGTCAATAGAGAGATAGATTTACACAAATAGGAATTTCAAAAGAGCCTTGGCACTTGTCTCCAACGGATTTGAACATCTATTCTGAAGTGTAACTGTATTTGTGTAACAATTCCCAGGGTACTAATTCTATTGCCTAAACAGAGCAAATCCAGGTCCTTCTGCACTAAAAGCACAAGTCCCACAGGATTACCACATTTCCCTAGATAAACAATTAATTCAGTAGGTAGCAGTAGCAGACACTGACATACCCACACAGGAAGCTGTGTTATAAACCAACCAGTAAATTTCACTTTCAGCACTTTAGATGGTGAGAAGGGGAGGTGAAGCAGTTTGCCAGACTGAATGAACTACCCTGTTTTCCAGGTGCACCTGTGATTGCTGGTGTCAATAAAACGCGTGGCAGAAGGTGGCCCTGAAATCCTAACTCCACCTTTATTGATAGTCTGCCAATAGAAAGGCACCAATCTAGGTGTGAAGATGACACAGCAGCCTTCAAAAATGAGGAGCTGTGCTTCGCATTTTTTTTAACTATGCAGTGATGTCTGAACTAACTGGCAAACTGGATCAGCCATTAGAGTTGAATGGTGTGGCTGGGAGCCTGCAGTTACATTCAGTTTAGCTAAGAGATGTGTTGGGAGACATTATGTATTTAAGGTCCGAGTACAAATGGTGATGCCTGGCATTGCCTAGAAGTCGATAACCACAGGCAGCGGCAGAGGAACTGGCTATGATACAGTAGTGTCAGTGCTGCCATTCTTAATGCATGTTGACTGCAAGTGCCCAGATGTTTGGGTTTTTTCAGTTTTGGCATTTCTGCTTTCTACTTAGAGCAAACACTCTTCCCTAGATAACTGCAGGTGGGATGTCCCTTGGCTTTCTCCAGGAGCTGCAGGAAGCCCAAGTAGAAATTTCTTGGGACATGTAGGTATTGTCATCTATGACAGAAGGTAGTATTCAAAGGAAAATGTGAAGTTGAAGTACATTTCCTTTAAAGATGACTCATTGGATTAAGTATGTCTTCATCTGGAGTTACTGATTTCTGTCTAGAGAGTCAAACATTGCATACTATGTCTAGAAAATATGAATGCATTTTTTGATAAACTAAACCCTTAAGCATTGTTTTTGGTGGTGGTGGTTTTAGTTTGGGGTTGGTTTTTGTTGTTGTTGCAGGGGGTATGTGGTTTTGGTTTTTACTGTAAGCCATATTAAAGGAAAAAAGGATATTGATTGGATCTGGCAGGTGGTAAAGCAATTTATCCAGGCTGCAATCTTTTCAAGTCCAGCCAGTTTCAGCTTTCCTGTTTTAAAACTATTAAGCAGAGCATTTACTCTGTGCCTGACAGTCACGGAGAAACAACCATGGAATGCAATGAAATTACTTTACTTCTTGGGAGGCAGGTGGAAGGAGACAAGGGTTTTAGTAATGACTTCAAAGTTGTTAGTAAGTCTTGTCTGATATATATATGAAATTAAGCACCCTGGAAAATGCTGTACATATCCTCTGTAGAAGACAGTGTTGAAAGTTATCCACACTGAAATCATATCTGAACAACATGCAAACCACATGGACTGAGAGATGACATATGTAAGGAAACTAGCAGAAAAACATATAAAAGACTTGATTAAATATCATTCTTGATATTACCTTGAATGGTAAAGCTACTGGAAAACAAAGAGGGGGATCATAGATGGCAATGTCTAGATTTTCATTAAAACCAAACTAGAGATCATGGAAAGTGTTATTTTGGATTCAGTATTAACAGAGAGTATCTGTGTTAGAAGTACTGTTAAAACCTTAAAGGTGAAAATAATTTGGAATTATGGACATTTGTAACATTGTAATTCTATATAGCACTTTGCAAAAATACAGAAACTGATTTTAGGTGCATTAACTATGTATCTGAATTACCCTTACAGTGACACCACTGAATTCAGTGCAGGGTTTCTGAGCTTACTGAAGTGTCAATACATCCATGACAAGAAGAAAATCCTAAAAGCAGCAGGAGAATTTATATATAAAGGTTGTTGAATCATGAAGAGCAGAAGACAGGCATCAAAGTGTTTGGGGGTTTGCTCTGGAGTTTAGTGCTTAAGTCAGAACATAGGTGAGACAACAGAAATTTTGCTTTCTCAAGATCAAGTCTAGCTAGACAACGGTAAAACTCTGTCTTGCTTCTAATGAAGTTCTCTGGTATCCCCAAGAAAAAGTTCTTATTTTCTCAACATTTTCTTGATGTCTACTTTGTGCTAAGGCTATACTGATAAAATGGTTGCATAACAGATGCAGATTTGCTTATGGTACATTGGAAGGCAAGAACTGACAACATGCTAATCCCCACGAAGTTTCTGCGCCCAAATGTTGATGTGTGTCACTTCCATTCACTTTATATTCCACGTTCTTCATCCCACCTGTCTAGATGGATGGGACTCAGCTCCTGCTCCGCTGATGTGTGTGATGGCTCTAGCTGCAGTGTAGAAGTAAGGCTCCATAAGCACCTGTCACTTTTCTTAGGTTACGACTGCAAAATAAAAAGTGTAACCTTACCACTGAACAAAAAAAAAAAAAATACCATGTTACATTGACTGTCATTCACTGTGAGCAGAACTCTATTAATCTACGAAAAACAAAACTTCAAAATAAAAGGGTAACTTTAAAGTGTTTGTCTGCTTCTTGAAATGACACTTACTGCTGCTGGAATTCCATGTTTATCACATCCCACAGGCTGCCAAGCCAAATCTGCCCTACTTTGAAATAAATTATAAATTCAAATTGTTCTAATCCAGTCCTGAAAACCTCACCAGGAATCTAAAAGTCCAGGTGGCTGGTTGCATCATCAGAGAGGTTTTGAAAGGTTTGGAATAGGAATTGAGTGAGCAGGGCTATAGACACTAGGTAATGCAGAAGGACACTCATCCTTCCTCTGCCAAATGTCAATGGAGGGAAGGATAGGAAGGACTGCAAGTTGTTGTGGAAGGATGGTAATCACTGGAGACTGCAGATGTGATTCTGAACAGATACACGGATTTTGATTAAGTATCGGGATGCCTTTTTCTCTCTATTTTTTTTCCCTCTCATCATACTTTTGCATATAGAATGACCCTTTGGGTCCAATCCCAAACCCTACTGAAGGCTACTATCAATTCAGTAGGTTCAATATGTCACTTTTTAAATTATTTTGTTCCCTTTAGAATAATGCAGCCAATATGAACACCTTTTGACACCTTGGTAATGACAGAATCATTTAGGTTGGAAAAGATCTTTGAGATCAAGTCCAGCCATTAACTCAGGACTGTCAAGTCCACCACTAAACCATGTCCCTAAGCACCACATCTGCGTGTTTTTTAAATACCTCCAGGGATGGTGATTCCACCACTTCCCTGGGCAGCCTGTTCAAATGCTTGACCATCCTTGCTGTGAAGAATTTTTTCCTAGTATCCAATCTAAACCTCCCCTGGCACAGCTTGAGGCCGTTTCCTCTTGTCCCGTTGCTTGTTATCTGGGAGAAGAGACCTAACCCCACCTCTCTACAACCTCCTTTCAGGTAGTTGTAGAGAGCAAGAAGGTTCCCCCCAAGTCTTCTGCTCTCCAGACTAAACAATCCCAGTTCCCTCAGCCGCTCCAGACCCTTCACCAGATTTGTTGCCATCTTTGAACAGACTCCAGCACCTCTGCATCTGCCTTTTGAAGTGAGGGGCCCAAAACTCAATGCAGCATTCAAGGTGCGGCCTCACCAGTGCTGAGTACAGGGGGACAATCACCTCCCTTGTCCTGCTGGCCACACACCAGGATGCTGTCGGCCTTCTTGGCCACCTGGGCACACTGCCAGCCCATATTCAGCTGGCTGTTGACAAACACCCCCAGGTCCTTCTCTGCTGGGCAGCTTTCCAGCTGCTGTTCCCCAAGCCCGTAGCGTTGTGCAGGGTTGTTGTGTCCCAAGTGCACGACCTAGCACTTCTCTTTATGTCGTGACTATTACTGGTCACACTCAGACGCAGCTGATGGAACTGTATGCTCATTTTGCTTTAGCAAAACAAATTGATTTCCTGAATGCAATAAGAAGAGGTTAAGGCTTAGTTCCATCCCTGCATGCTAATACCAGGCAAAGAAAAATCCATGGCTGGGTATACAATAATGTAAACAAAAGATGAATTAAGATGTTTTAATTTATCACATTGTTAAGATGTCCTAATTATATCATTAAGTTGTAAACAACATTTGTGGAATAAGCAACTCAGGACACAATCAGACCTGCTGCCTTTCCACCGTCTCCCTCCACGATTAGAGAGAAAAGTTACAATTACAACTTAACTCCCCTTAAGCTACCATGGGTCCACATCCCAGTTATCCTGTTAAAAACCTGCATCTCTGTCCTCAGATTTCTAGTGTTTATTACATTAGTTTTTAACAGAACAGCCCTGTAGGAAAGGAATAAGTCTTAGTCTGCGGCATTTACTTCAGTCTTTAAATGCGCAGAACTATACATAGTGACTGTGGGAGGGGAGAGACAGGGAAGTCCATCTTGCACTTCTTGGGAAGCAGTCCTCAAGTTGCTTTGCATTATGCCACCAGCAGTCTATGTTGCTGAGAGCTCTTGGTGCTCAAAGCACAGCCCGTTTCAACCAAGTCCAGTGTTTTGATCGTACTCAGCAGGGCCACCTTACCCAGAACATACCTCAACTAAACAAAAGATCTCTTCCTTCGTAATGACGCTGAACTAAAAATAATGGTAAATTATGTCTTTTGCCCCAGATCTAACATCTTTTCCCAGGATACAAATTTACATTACTATACCTTGGTGGCCTTTCAGTGGAGGTCTTTGTCATCCGTCATGCCAGGCTTATATCCAAGGATATCAAGAATGGTCCCTTACTCAGCTCAGATTTCCTGCTCCATGGTATAGACCTCCTCCATGGTTTAAACTCTTCCATGGTCTTTCTCAGACTCTTTGCACACTTACAAACACATGAACTGCCACACTGCATGAGGTTAAGTGCCAGTTTAGCCTAGACCATGGGCTCAACAGCACTTAGCCTGTATTTCAGGGAAGTGTAAGAAACAGTATACCGTGATATAACAGAAGCATGCAGTGATAAAATAAATGCTGTTTTCCAGCAGTTAGCTGTTCAAAAGCTGATTATTCAGGATTCTGTACTGGACCACAATGCACTATACACAGAAGTGTATACATTTGATTTCATCTAATATCTTTTTTTTTTATCCATCTGGCCTTCTTTTGCAAGAAGTGCTATGGTGTAATTCTGAATAGTGTGAAAAAGTGCTTCCTTTTGTGTTTTTTAAACTCGCTACTGATGATTTCAATGGCTGTCCCCTCAACCTCGCAAAAAATGGCATATAAGCATTCTCTATGGACCTTCTCTAAACCATTTTTAGTTTTACAGAATTTTGTGATATTACTTTCTCAATCATCTCTTGTCCAGACTGGAGAGCTGAAGTCTGTCTTACTCTTGTGTATCTTTGATCACCTTGCAGCTCTTCTCTCTCTCATCTCTGATTTTCTTATACCTGCCTTGAGGCTACTGGGGAAGAACTGTATGCTCATTCAAGCAGTGGGAGCACTGTGAATTTATGCAGTGACATAAGAACATTTTCTGGGTTTACTCCATCCCTTTCTCAATAATTCCTAACATTTCATATATTCTTTTGACCTCCCCAGAGCACTGAGCTGATGTTTCCAGAAACTATCCACAGTGACTCCAAAATGTATTTCCTAAATGGTAATAACTAATTTAGAGCCTGTTACTATGTATGAACAGTTTAAGTTATTTTTATTCCATTTCTATTACTTTGGACTTATGAGCATTAATTTTCATTTGTCATTTTATTATGCAGTTACTCAGTATTATGAGATTCCGTTACAGCTTTTTTGCAGTCAGCTTCAGATTAGACTGTTCCAAATAATTTGCTATCATATGCAATCGTCTCGATGCAGTATTTATCTCCTTTTCCAGCTCTTTCCAGCTTCATGTTTTCCATTCCCTGTCCCTGACATAGATTTCTCTAGAAATCTGGCCATCACCCCCTTTCCAGTCCTTTTCTAGGCTTCCTCCTTAGAACACCATGAAAAAAAGCTACGCCTGAATCTCCCATTCAGTTAGCATTTCTACAGCAGGCTATCTGCGTGGGATTCATTACACCTAACTTTAGATGGTGACATCTATTTCTGAGCCAAGTTCTCTCTATAATCAAATAGAGAGGAAATAGGCAGTGCTACAGTGGAAGTGATCCAACTCTAATGTAAATGTCTAAAATGTATCAGATTAATCATGTCCTGAAAGTGTTTATTCTTCCTCATTGACTCAAAGGGAGTCTACAGTGAGTGGAGCAATTACAGATTATCTACGTCAGAGGCAGCAACATCATAAATTAGGTGAGAAGGATCCTGCATTTCCCCCACAGATCTCACTGGGCTGAAACCACGTAAATTTTCTGGTGAACTAAAAATCCAAGAATTACATTCTTTAAAGGCCTCAAACCTGGAGTAGGGAAGGACTGGGCTTAGTAGAAATCTACAGGGTAACAGCTTTGCCATTTCCCACACAGAGAAAATGCAGCTTCCTTTGCACTGCATGCCGTACAGCAAGTGGCCCAAGTGTATCCAGGATCTGGTCCAGCTGGATGCAGGCTTCCACTAGAGCAGAGTGGGCATGACTGTGCACAGGCAATATTTCACATGTCATGTCCGTCATTCCTGCATTACTCTACCTCCAGAATACTGTAATGCCCCCAAAATTACTATCAGAAAGTTTTGACAGGACTGGTCTTCCCTTGGAAAATTTATTTGCGCTTGAAGTATCTTCCCATTTCCTTGCAGTGTTTCTATATCATCATGTCTTCCACAGAAAGAACAAGCTTATAATGGCTATACGTACTTCAGCTCTTCTTTCCTATCTTATTCACTGTCCTTTCCATCCGAGATCACCCTTCACAGCAGTCAAGAGTGATGCCTGGCAGGGGATCATTCTCTTAGAGCTTTTAGACTGTTCCCTCCACAAGTTAATGATAAAAGCTACATTTCTAAAACAGCAATGTTCTCACAACAGTCCACTGAGGTAGCTAATATGATCTTGAGACACTTGGTAAAGTTACCTCTGAGAGCAGTTCTACAGCCAAAAATATATAGGGAAAGTACTGCACTCTGGATGTACAAAAAATGTAATTCATTTTCCTTTATGCAATATTCACCAGGGCAGAAATAACCAGGGAGCAGCTTGTTCTAAAGCTTCAAAATGTTACTGCAAATTAATGTGCACTAGTTAGTACCCTTAAGCAACTGAACTACCCTGAATGCATAGCTTATAAAAATACTTTTTTCCTTTCTCAAGGAAGCATTCAGAAAGCACAGCCTATAAAAAGTCTTTAAAAAAAAATATCTTTTATCTCCAGTTAGTCTTCAAAGCAATCTTCTGACCCTAGCTTGGCTCAAATACCATCTGATATGGGTAGTGAAGCGATAAGATACATAAAGCATAGCATACAGGGACTCTTACTGCTTACCTTAGGAGAAATGACAGTATATTGGAGATGCTAACAACACAGCCTTTTATTCTGGACCTTTCTAAGATCCAGACTAACCCTCTTCACTACTGCTTACCGTGGAAGACCCATGTCCTCCCCAGTGAGGAACCACTGGATGTGGTGTTTGGTTTGGAACTCTTGGCCAGGGACTGGTGAGTAATGGCAAAAGTAATGGCAAAGGAGTCCAGATTTTCTCCTCCCAAAAAAGCTTGAACCAAGAGAGAAGACATCAAAGGATTTTGAAAGAATATGCAGTGATGAAAAGGACAGAACATCATTAATCTAATTATCTAATTGTTAATCTAGCACTTAATACAAACATCCTGTATGTTTTTTCACCTGAATAATAGAGACTTAGCCAAGTCCCTTATATGCTCCTAGAAGCTATCAGTGCCATGAGATAAAAAGCACCAGAATTCAGTGAAAAGCCGTGCCAAAAGCCTGATATCTAAAACCATAAGAAACTATGACAGGGAGATAGAGGCTGACCTAAAGTAATGTGGTATATAAAGGACAATCGGGTGATTGCAATAATGAGCTGTTACAGTACGGAGGTGAGATTCCTCTGTGCCCAGTGGTACAATGTGGATGTCCCCAGCTGAGTGCTCACCTCTGGTCCCTTTTACAGTCAGTAGAGAAAACAGATATTTCTGGGGTAGAATTAATCTCTTCTCAAATTAGACCCTGAAATTAGGACACAGCTGTGGAAACCCCACCTCCAGAATGCTGTCTTCTGACCAGGCTCCCATCCCTGGATCCCTGCTGCCTATTTTTACTAAGGAATTTTCTAGTCATTTTTGAATGCAAATGATGTGTCTCAAGAGCCCTATTATTCATCTACTCATTCAGAAGATCTCATTGAGCTGTATTCTTGTGTAACTGCTAAGGACCTGCACAAATGTCTGAAATTGATTCCTCTGCGATACGTAGAGAAGTTGTTCATAGGGCTTCTTCTTTCCCCATAAATATTTTTTATCTTAGGAAGCTAAGTGACTTGTAGTTATAAACTTGGATTGTGTACATTTAATGTATCATAAATAGTATATAATATATATGATAAATAATTCCTCTCATTAAATGGCCATTTCAACAGTATGGGGTTCAGCCCTTCCAGTGCATCATGGAGGCCATAAGCCATAGGGGCCAGCCTGTGTGTTACAAATGGCTTCATGCCAACAGCAACACATGGCAATTGGTGGTGATGCTCAACTTTCAGGCAGTGCTGCAGCATGATGCCTGCATCACGGAAGCTGCTGTAGCAGCGTTGTTGTCCTCTCCCATCCATCAGCACATATACCAAGCTCAGAAACAGAAGTGTGAGACATTGACCAGATTGCAGGTGGCAATGGGACACGGGGAAACCCTGGGCTGGATGCAGCTACGGTCCATGGGGAGTGTCCGTCTGTGCTGGCTTTGCTGCTGCTATACATCTCACAGTTCTGAACGTGCTCTGAATCATGCTCAGATCAAGAGATGCTAATTGGAATGAGAGACAGGTTTCTGCCTTTGGAGACAACCTTGTAAATCTTGCCTAGACTGTTGAGTATTTCTCTGGAAAACCATTGCTTATGCAGTATATAGAAGGGATGTAGGTAACAGTTAATCCACATAAATTCATGCCAAAAATCATATTCAAAATTTTTGTGGTGTGAACATGTCCCAAGCCAATACAGAGTTACAGAGGACATGAGCACAGAGCTTGCAGGTCTACCCCCAGTTCCTAACTCAGTATTCTCCCCTTTCATTTACCTAAATACCAAAACAGGAAAAAATTAATTTTACAACTTCCTTTTTATTTCAAGAGAGGTAACTGAAATCTAAGTGAAAGTAAAGGCTTTCACTAAGTAAAGGCTTATAAAACAAGGTTTTAAGATACCTTATTTTGAGGTTTTGGAGATTTCACTGATACTGCAAAAGGAAATCTTTTTTTTCCTAATCATCCAGATGCTGCTTTTCACAAATTGTATACATTTTACAAAAGTGGCTAAATGTTTTCTCCATTTTGCTCACCAGGAAATGCATTCGTCTCATTTTTAGCACCTAATTTCTGAATGCTCAGAATTAGCTACATCAGATTAAATCTTGGAAAAGTTCCCTTTAACTACAGCAGGTCCAAGATTTCACCACAGGCTGGATTATCAGAACTGCTGCTGGCTTCTAGCTCTGAGAGACATCAATAGAAATCTCAAGTGCTCAAAGCAGCGAAAAATCTGGGTCTAGATACAGGAATTTCAGGTTGCACAAAATCAGAGGCATCTCAGTTCAGGCTCTGCTTTTGAAAATTAGCTTGCAGGAATTGATTGCTTTCAGTGTCACTGTCCATGATCTACCCACTGGGCTACAGAACCCAACCCATGAGATTTTTATCATAACTGTAGCTAAGGTAAAAAGCCAAAAGGGTTTGTTTTTTGTTTTTTGTTTGTTTTTTTTTATCATTATGGCTCTTCTTGTAATTCAAGTGCCTTGGATTGCTCAATGCAACTTCTCCTCATGTAGACTGGAAGGAGAGGAAGGAAGAGGATTTTGACAGAAATCAATAACGTAGTTTAGACAAGGCATTATGGGGAGCGTCTGTCTGCTTTGGTATCTTCCTCTAGTTTACCAGTGGGGATAATGGGCTTTGACATCTTGCCAGCTGTGCCATCCTAAAGAAAAGGTCATTGCTAGTTCAGCTCTGAGTGCTTCCTGCTAACCCACCATTAACCACAGCACGCTTAGGCAATTACTTCTGTCTGGCATTTCCATCATGAAAAGGACGTTCAAGTTACCTTCCAATGCACAAACCAGTTTTCTTACCTGCACAGTTTTTGTGATCTCCCAGGAAATGACTCTTGCATTTTTCCCCTATGCATGGGACAAACAAGTAGAAAGCTTTCTACCTGGAAGTGAATTAGTACCAAAAACCCAAGGAGAGCAAACAAAGATCACAAGCTCAGAAAACTGAGCAGGAGTGGAATATGTGTAACAAAGTAACACTTTTCACAGAGAGATGACTGATGTAAAGTTTAAAAAGCAGCTAAAATTGCTTTGTGAAGATAAACTCTATTTATTCTAAGTATGATGAGTATTTTTATTTGACTTACTCCAAATATATGGTTTTCTTTTATTTTTACATCTCTTGACTGTTACGTATTAAGCAGCAGTCTTCTGAGGCAGCTCCATCCTGGCAAACAAATCAGATTCCATTTAATAACTAGTAGATGAAACAAAGTGCTGTATTTTCTGTACTGTCTCTTGAAAATGGTTTTCAGTGGGCTTGATGGCAAAATATTATTGATAAAATTAACAACAGATGAAGGAAAAATTTGGTGGGATAAAGAACTGAGAGAGAATATATTGCGTGAGGTTTGCAGACAGGGAATTAACCAGGAAAAAGGAATGTGCAGAAGGAAAATGCTCTTGCAGCAGTACTTTAAAGGTGATGGGAAGGAAAAGAATGAAGGCAAATCCCACAAGAACAGAAAAATTAAATGAAGAAAACCAGGGTCAGGTTTGGACAGTTAGGTCCAAATGCCCAACCAGACTGGAAGATACCACGTCATCAGTGACATGCTACTGTGATACGCTTATTTTCTCTCCCCTCTGCAGTACCCTTCACCTCTCACGTCTTGTGACTTCCTCCAACTTCTCACCTCTCACCAACTTAACAACCTCTTTGGTCTGCTGTGCCATTCCATCCATTTCTGATATCCCTGGAGACCCTGGGAGCTGGAAATGCCTGCCCCAGGCAGGCCTGCTGCCACGCCAGCAAGACCCACACTTGTAACTGCAGCTGCAGGGTCCCCCATCAGCCCCTCTTCCATGTTCTGCCCCACACTCACAACAGCCTGTACAAGATGATGTGCTGCTCTGCTCTGTCACGTTTTTCCTCATTGATCCACTTTTCTTTCAAGCCCTCAAGAAAATTGCCCAATTAAAAAAAAAAAAAGTCCTGCTTTTACAGTTTTCCTAAAACTCTTTTTCTTCTGTCTGTCCCCTGCTATGCAAGGCTTTTGCTGAGTAACTTGATGTTCTTCTGAAGATGGCTTTATGCTTCCTCAGTACATGTGTAACTGTCAAAGTTGGTGTGTGCTTTCTCCCAAAATCTCCTTGTTCTATTCTGGTTTGCTACCCATCCTCCTTCAGTGCAACCAAAGTGAGTTATTTGGGGCAAGGATGCTGTGTTTTCATTTCTATTACGGAGACTTGCAAAACTGTCCATGACTATAAAGTAATAATTATCCCAGCATTTACTGTTGAGGCAGTGTTAGGGGACTCCAGTGAGGCTGGCCACTGCAACTCCTGTAAGCCCTGCTTCTGAACATTGTCATTCCACAAAGCATTTCTTCAAAGAAGAGTTTTTGTGGCTGGATGCCAGAGAATTATGCAATATCTTTAAAATGTGAGGCACAGAATGGATTTGTACTTTGCCTGTGAGCTGAAAATTCAGGCTATTTTCATGTACTGGGATAAAGGTAGTTCAAAGAAATTGTGAAGCTGCCACAAACATTCTGTTACCATTTGCCTGTTACAAGCTAATGCTAAGATAGCTGCATCAATGCTGTTGCTGCTCCATGACTGTGTAGGCAAAGGATGACTGCAGGAGGCACAAAAGTGGGACACAGTGCTGTAATACTGTGAGCCTACTTCAGCCCCCTTAAACCAAGGAAGTTGTGCAATTAGTTTAATTCAAAGTGATAATTGACTCAAATCATGCCTATTCCTAGGATAAAAAGAGAAGGAAAGATGGTTTGGTGCTAACTCTGTCTCAGCCCTTCAGGCTCTCTGGTTATCTTCTTTATATATTTAATTAAGTACATTTGAAGGACAAATCTAGAGGATAATGAGCTTTTACAACTCCCACTGAAATTAAAAGCAGCTGCGCATGTTCCTGAGGTTTTAAAAGAAATATATTCATCCCATAAAAAATGCATTAGATGACCATTAAAGTTCTAAAACACGACAATAAAAGCAAATACATTTATAATTAGGGCTGCCCCTCATTCATTAGACACAAGCTGGCGTCTCCTTCACTACTCAATAAATGCTTTGCTCTTATTTTGTACTTTCTTAATTTTGCCTTCATGTTTGTGTTCAGAGTTCTTCTGGATGAAAAGTACTATAAATAAGCATGCTGCAATTACTGCTTACCACAGCCTATTGCCTCCTCCCGAAAGCTTGTTTTCCTGGGTGTCAGACTGACTTGAAAGGAACTGATTTGAGCCAGAGATTTCATCCTATTTAGGAACTCAGAAATGCAAAACTATTTCATGTCAAAGACACTGAGTTATGATGGTGACAGATGACAGGACAAAGCCCAGTGGTACATGACTGATCACTTTGGGAGACAAGGCTATTATTTATATTGAACGGTAGATTTTAAAAAACGTTGGCAGTTCACACCTGAATATACAGTCCATTTCATGCGACTTGAATTCCAGTAAAATGTGTCATATTAAGGGAATTGAAAGCTGATGATTAGATTGATAGGAGCATACAAATGAGATAAAGAGATTATTTCAGTGGGTGCAAAGATTCATCATCTTGCAGACCTAGAAAAAGTACATAAAATCAGTGTTGGCAATATGAGTATTTCTGTATAAATAGTGGTAAATAATGCTGCAACATAGCAGTTACACAAACTATGTCTCTCTGCAGACCTTGAATAAACTGATAGCATAAACTTGTTTGAACAAGCATATGTTTTAATACAGTCATAAATATTGAGCATGGAATCTGAGACACACTCATAGGATTGAAAAATGAGGTCTTGGAAAGCATGGAGACCATAAATATTGTAGAGGTCCCAACATATAACGAGCTAAATATGTGTTTCCTTGTATCAGCAAATAGGAACTTCTATTACTATAGCTAAGGGAGTGAATATAATCATTGTTCAAGATCAAGGAAATTTCAAACTCTTGTATGTGCACATCAAAGAGACATTGACAGATGGGATAGAGCTCAAATGAAAGATTCAAGATGCAGAAAATGTATTTTCTTGTCTCTCCCAACGTAAGTGATATGTTCCAGTTTCACTTGTGAATGGATTAAGAAGTGTCTGCAAGGAACTGGAGACTGAAGGAAATTATTACGCTATAGGATTCCCTGATTTCCCATCACAGGCATTTAAGTACTGTGCTTCCTGTTGAAAACAGTGATGCAGGAGCATAGCCAAGAGGGCAGATCGTTCAGAAATGGTTTCAGACTGCATGACTTCTTTGTCAGTACTTAGTATTTTAGTCAGCTACCACAGTGCCGGCACTGAGCTGCACATATGATATTGCCTTTTCAAATAAGGAATGAGAAGGCACCAAAACTACCACAGCTGGGCAGCGCTCAGTAAAAAGCATCATTGCACCCAGTGGAGAAAAAGGAGGACATGAAGGTGCATTCATAACAGCATCCTTCTGTCCTTCCCTCCCTGCACTGAAAAGCTTCCAACAGAGACAAAGGAGTGGGGGATAGAAACAGAGGGGAGACTGTGGAGTCAGACTGTCGTGGTTTAGCCCCGGCTGGCAACCAAGCCCCACGCAGCTGCTCACTCACTCCCCCTCACCCAAGGGGATGGGGAGGAGAAGCGGAAAGAAATGTAAAACTCAGGGGTTGAGATGAGAACAATTTAGTAGGTAAAACAAAAGCCACACAGGCAAGCAAAGCGAAACAAGGAATTAATTCACCACTTCCCATGGGCAGGCAGGTGTTCAGCCATGGCCAGGAAAGCCGGGCTCCATCACACGTAACAGTTACTTGGGAACACAAACGCCATAATGCCAGATGTCCCCACCTTCCTTCTTCTTCCCCCAGCTTATATATACTCAGCATGATGCCTTATGGTATGGAATATCCCCCTGGCCAGTTCGGGTCAGCTGTCCTGGCTGTGTCGCCTCCCAATTTCCCTTGTGCCTCCAGCCCTCTCACTGGCAGGGCCTGAGAAACTGAGAAGTCCTTGACTTAGTGTAAACATCACCCAGCAACAACTGAAACCATCAGTGTGCTGTCAGCATTGTTCTCACACCAAATCCAAAACACAGCACTGCACCGGTGACTAAGAAGGAGGCTAACGCTGTCCCAGCTGAAACCAGGACACATACACCACAGACAAAGGTGGTAGGGAGAGAAGGAAGGAGGAAGAACAGAGAAGTGAAATCATGAAGGGTGCAAAAGGACAGGAATAAGAGGAAAGAAAATAAGAAGAAACAGGCTTAATCAAAACATATCAGGAAGGATACTTCATCTTGTAGAAGACTTGCACTGTTATATCGTTATTGGCATAGGAAGAAGAGCAAATTTGTTTAAGCAGTTAGAAGTCTTTGTGACTTTGATGGAGTCCCTCGTACTTTCCTGTCTCCTGCCCCTGTCAGTTCTAATAATGGTCAGGAAGCAACGAGTGGCTGAGGATCGTAGAAAGACAGCGGATGTTCTTGGCTACCCTCACGTTTCCTCTCCTCTCTTGGTCTCAGTTTATTCTTGTATTTCCTCCACAAGACTTAGACCTTGACTTGGTGTCTCGTACAGTATTACACAAGTCACCCATCTGGAAGCAGCCTGTTGTGCAGGCAAGGAAGAGATGCTGCTGCTTTGCAATTTAGATACATATGAAAAAAGAGCAACTCAGACACTGTGGCTGTGAAATATTGGCTGGTTTGATTATTTTTACACATGCTTCCCTCTCCATTTCCTTGAAGAGCTATAGAATATTTATACTCTTACCTACTCTTACACCTTTACAATTACTCTGTAGGAGTAGTTTTAGGTCTATCTTTCAGGGAGTTTTATCTTTTTACTTTCTTTCCCCACTGTCTCCTTTCACAGTAATGAGTTTCTATTTGCAATAGATACCAACATGTTTACTGTATTTATATGCATAGCAGTACAAGTAAGACATGGCTGAGAACACATTTTCTGCTTTTGTTTACGGTGTTTTTTTCTGTTTGCTTCTTCTGGCTCTCAAATTTGGTGCTACAGAATAATTTCCTTGAAGTGAAAGAAAGATTCTGCCCTCTTTCACCACAATGATGATCAGGACACTGATTTCCTTAGCTCACATTCCTTTATCTTCTGGCTTCCCAACTTTCCTTCTGTCCCAAACCAAACCCTGCGCAGACACAATAATTCACCCTTCTAGGTGACTCCCAGTCCACAGTTGTTAAGGGAAGCAAGCAACTACCCAACAACAAGTACAGTATCTCTTTTGTTGACACCCTTTCTGCTTATTTCATATACCAAGCACTTGAGGAAAGACAAGGTGTCTGTAGTGGCTGCAGAGGAGGTTTTCTTCTGGAAGAAAGTGCTACTGCTTTCCCACCTCCTGCAGTCAACAGCCCCAAAGAAAAGTTAATAAGCAAAGGCAGAGGCGGTGGTTGGGAGAGAGAAGCCAGAGCTGGGGGAGAGAACTGAATTTCATTCTCACTACCTACATGGCAAGGTTACCTACACTCCTCCAAGTACTTCAGGTTCAGTTTCTCAAATTACATGTTGTATATTCTTGGAAATAGCATTAGTGTCTCAGATTGTGGAGGGCTGTGCCATTACTTTGATCTGGATGTCTACACGCTGAGATTGGCATTTCTGCCTTTGAAATTAAATCACAGTCTCCTATTTGGCACAGAGCTTGGAGAAACTTTTCCAAATCAAGTCTGCACAATGCATCTGCCTGTCAGTGGGAAGGTACAATCCCAGGGGAATTTCAAATCCAGACAAGCTGGGGATTCAGCTGGCATTCTTCTAGTTTTTTATTGTGTTTCAAAAGTTGACTACTAATAAAAAAGGACCTGTCTCCTTGACATACCACTTGTGTGGTCATGACTTAGGAGTCAAGGTAAGACATAGACACTATCAAGATGATAAAGTACAAAAACATTCGCAGGAAGGTTCGGTTTGGGTAACAATGCATGAATCAATAACAGAAATAGTTCTTGTGGGGATTACTTATCAACTCAAAGAAAAATCAAAATATTTGGAATTTAGAATTCTTCTTTCACACTTGTCATTCATATAAGTCCCATCATGACTGCCAAATTTATCCTGCACTCTGCTGGTAACTGATCAGATGATCAGGGTAAGTCAGAATTCTTTCTAGTTGTGTTGGTAGGCTATTAAAAACTAAATCTTAAAGAGTCTGGCAGCTGATTTCAAGACAATTCCCCAGGAGAATTCCACTCGCTTCAGGAATTCAGTTCTCTGCTGGATGTAACTAAAGCATGGTGACCCTTCAGAGTCTGTGCATGCACTGTACATTTTTCAAAAGCCTGTTTGAGAAAATGTTTGATTGGACAAAATAACTGCAGAATACTCTGGGAGAAATATCTTTTTTTTTTCTTTACTACAGAAGTGAAACTATGCAACATCCTACATTCAGTCATGTGCAAGATCTGTGAATACTGCTGAGACAGAATCATTGAAAATATTCACACATTATGTCAGACACTTTGATCAATGGCTTTTCTCCATTAGTCAGAGGAAAAATTTCTTTTAAAAGTTTCAAATGTGATTTCAGAATTCTTTCCAGCTCTAGTTCTGCAACTTTGAAATACCAAAACTGAGTATGGGCAGTGGTGTTCTTACCTGAAAATAAGTGCTCACAAAGAGCATTTCCAGAGTGAGTGATGGTTTTTTGCTTCACTTTTATACGGGCTTGCTTAATTAGATAGTGGGTCTTCCATCAGCATGTGATTTCTACCTACATTGCAGACTACAGTTTGAGGAAGGTGTGTGCCTCTACTCACATCTTTTCAATCCAGCCTGTTTTCTTTTTCAGTTCAGTAGTCTCGCTTCTTATTACCATCTGGTTAATGCTTTTTTTTTCCTCCTTTGTAAATACACATTTTACTGTAAGAGTTCCTGTGTTTGGCACCAAATATTAGCTGACAAGTATTACCCAACTGCTGAATTATTCAGTGTTCTTTGGTATTGATTTCTTTATTCCTACTCCAGCATACGCAAAGCCAATCATTTCTGTACCATACCTACATCATCATCAAGATTAGGAGGCAATCCTTAGTCTCCTGTATTGTCTGGCAGTTGCTTTCCATGGACCTTAACAATCTAATAGAGAGAGAAGACCATGCTCTTATCAGCCAGTGTAGGTAGTAACAGTAACTTGATTCAGCTGCACTAAAAAGTGAGATGTGCTATTCTGTAGATTCGAAGATATTCATATACTCTCTATTAAAATTCTGACTTCAGTTTTTACTTCAGATAACAGATGCAGCACAATCACACTGTTTTTTCCAAGTAGATGATTCAGTATCTGATCTTCATTAATACTAAAGCTCTTTGCAAACTTCTATCCAAAACAAAGAAACGCCAGTGAGAAGGAAAACGTACAGGATGTCAAAAAATGCTGGATGCTCCAGCATGCCAGCAACCAGTCTATTTATCATTTTGAATCTAGCTTGTTGACTCTTCTTTCAACCAGCACTCCTTTCAAGCCATTCAAAATATGAAAGCAGCGAAAGCAAGTCTCCTGAGACTGAATGTCTGCCATGAAACACATAGCAAAGGAAACAGTACAGGAATACATGCATATATGATGTGATGGCTGATGTCTTCGGTGAGATGGACAGAGGTGAAGTGAAACAGGAGGAAGAAGAATTTAAAAGGCATCAGAAGCAGTGTACCTGGAATACAAATGTTTCACTGGAATATACAAGCTATACAATAAGGAATCCATAGCCCAAAGGCCTGGTCAGATTTATAAGCATACAGTTTGTAAAACATACATCTCTCACATGTTCTTTCAAATGAGGAAATTATAACTGTAATCAGAAATGCATTATGACAGGTCTCTGATTTCTTGCACATGTATATTATCTTGACAGTCTACTACACTGAGCAATTTCAGAGCTTACAAGATCATGCTTACCCATAAATTAATTTCTAGGCTATGAACTCTCCCTTCACTTGATTAATGGTTTTGTTGGAAGTGGTAAGAATGGAACAGGAAAAAGCAAAATGATGAGAAGCAAGCCACTGTGTCTTTGAGACCGAGATGTCTAGTGGCAAACATGCTCTGAGCTTGAGAAACCCACATAACAGGATAGTCAGAGGCCATCTTTCAAAACCTATTGCCAAATGTAGGCAATGATAGTGTGAGATGACTGTTTCCAGAAGATGAAACATACTTTTCAAGTGGTTCATTTGGGCAGGAAAGCTGTAATGTGCCTTATGCAATGTGAATAGTTTCTAAGGCAATGCATATTTAAATGCATGCCCTCAGTGAATACTGAGCAAAGGAGGCTGGAAGCCATGCAAACTTCTAATATAATGACATTTTCAATCAAAATGTCGTGCTGCTCTGAAAGAGCAGCTACGTTTTTCTTTAATGTCTGGTAGTATCTATCTGCAAAGACTTGACTCAAGGAATCTTTCCGAGTAATTCCTGGGTTACCAAGGAATTTCAGTACTACAACAAGCATTTTAAAAAATATTTCCACAGAAATATTTTTTTTCTGTTTCAATCTACAATTTCTGCCAGTGTCAGCTTTTCTATATGTTTATAAACTGACACAGATTTAAATCAGGTTTTGTCTTAAATTAAGACAAAAGTTTTCTGGTCATTTTCTGGGCTGTTATCCATTGACTGAGGTCATTTCTCACACAGTCCTTCTATAATCGCTATCCTCCCAAATACTGATGTCACAGTTTAACAACATGTTTATAGCAAACAACATTATTTCTGCTCTTTTAAAGCAGTGAATTTGTCCATGACCTTCTCCATATGAGTGTTTGTCTTCAAGCCAGAAAGAATAAAGACATCGGAGCTGCAGTAAGAGGACACTGGGGCTTAAATTTGCAGCCCGTGTAGTCACTCAAACTCAGCCATCATTGCTGAGCAAAAAGCAGTGATTAAGTCTGTCTGGGAATGGGCAACCAGACTCCTGTGCAAAGTCACTGACACCACTTCAGTGTCTTGCACACTCTACTTAATGTTATTAAACATTAAAGATAATATTGAAAGAGGAAGAAATGACCAATACCCTGGTTAATGTCGGGAGCCAGCCCACTTCCCACTGCCAGTGCTGCAGCGGAGCTTCTGCCTGGAGACAGGCTTTACTCCACAGGCAGCACAGAGCATTAGTTTACACTGTCTGTATGAAGATCCCTGTACCCCAGCGTCCAGAAGAAGATTGCAGCAATATAAATGCTGTACTAAATGTTATTAAAAGATCCCTCAGGAAGGCTGTCAGCCCCCTGCACCTGCCTTCTGAAAGGGGTGTGTAAGCACACAGCCCCGGGGGGATGGAAAGCTTTACTCTGGCCAGCCGAGACATAAGTGCCCCATGGGATGGACGAGCACCAACCACTCCCGGCAGCTGCCTCAGGGCTGCAGGAGGGAGCATGAGGGTCCCGGTAGCACAGGGAGGGGCCGTGGGCTGGTGCCATGGAGGACAGCCAAGGACCACCGTCACCAAGGTCGTGGGTGGAGGAGCGGACGCTGACATCCGGGGAAGCCAGGGCTCAAGGCCCCTGGGGTTCCCTGGTGAAGGGTGTGAGGGTGTGCAGAGGCGTCAACAGCATCTCCCTCCAATTTTTTTTTGCTCTGTGTACTTAAATATCAACCTTGATACATAGCAAAAAACACAATTAGGGGAATCTGTTTGACCTAGCTCTCACAGTTGGGTGGGTTTTGTTGGTTTGTGTTTTTTTTCCCAGTGAGATGATTTCACAACAAGAAAATTGAAACTCCAGAGTGAGAAATGCAAGAAATGTTACTGAGGCCAGATGAACTATTGGAGTTCAGTTCAGTTCAGTTACCCAGGTATCTATAACTTCTTTTTACTGAATGGATTAGGAGGTCCACAGAGAACGTCCAAGTTTCAGTGAGTTAGAAGACAACTGGAATATTCAAGTGCTTCATACATCTTCAGTTACCAGCATAAGCATCTCATACCTCGCATTGTTCTCCTACAAAACATAACACCCTACATAAAAAACTAGTAAGTTTTAAATTTTGATGTCCAGGTTGTTCAAATAATCCAGAAAATTATTTAGATGTGTGGTAGAGTGCCCACTATACTGAAGCACTAATTGCATCGATATTCACTGGTACCTGTTATTTAAAGCATTTTCTGAAAAAGCAAGCTGCTGTCTGTTACTAGTGCATGGCCAGCTTAAAAAACAGCAGTCTTAAAATTTCTGCCTGTACAGATTGTGCAGCTCTTGTAAAAGAAAGTAAGTAGGGCAAATGACAGATTGGACGGGGCATAGCACTAGGAAAAAATGGAGAGAAAAAAAAAAAGTCTGATCATCTCTTGCTTAGTATTAGTTTTGAGTAAGACAGAATACTCTGCTGCAGTGGATGGTAATTACTGTTAATAACAACAACAATGGTTTAGAAAACAAACAAACAAAATCCAGAAAAACAAAACTTCCAGCAAATAAATGTTTTGCAATAAAACAAGGGAGGATGGAAATAATCAAGCTAAAATTGTATCTTGTTATACTTTTTGCATTGCAATGTCACTTTTTCAACATTACACGGAAGGAATGAGGTTTCACCCTGGCACAAAGTCCTTTTGGGGCTTCTTTCTCCCGCCTCCACCACTATACCCAAGAATGACACCCTATGATCCACCCACTTGGAACTGGAAAACCAGAGCATCACACCTATTTACCAGATGTGTCATCTCCAATGTGTCCAAAAGGGCTCAACCCTCCTACAAGCAAGGCTTCTGGAATCTGTGCTCAGCATGATGCTGTAGTGACTACAGGGAAGCCTCTTCAGGACATGTGATGTACTTGTTCCTGGCAATGCAGCCTAGAGCAAAAAGACTGAAATAATAAAACCTCTGTACTTATTATGCTACCCAACTCCAGATTATCCTCTAATTCTGACTAACTGGGTATTTAAAGTTACTTTTTAAGATTTACATCCTTCTCTATCAGAAGTTTGAGGGAGACAGACAATGCCATTTTTAAGGCAGGCTGAACATCAGACCTTTTATTCCTGTCAGGATTTCTTTGTTCCCACCTGGATATCGCGTGTGGCAAGAACCTGAGTTACTGCCTGTGAAGAAGTAAATTGGTGTGTATCAACATTGTAGATTACACAGCATATTTTACCAATACTCTTTGTTAAACATCAAGCAATTGAATTAGAGTTATTGCCAGATTTCCGGATACCCAGTGAGAGCTCCAGGAGGAGTTAACTCTGCAGTTCCAAGTCCATGACTTCCTGGAAGGTGTCTAAAAGGTCACACTTGTCAATTAATATCTATCTATAAAAGTAGTATTAGTAGATTATTATTATAAGTAGTAATCTCCAGGGTTTTGTATTTATATTTGATAATATTCCAGTTAAAAAACCAAATTATTTGTTACCCTACTGTCATGTTTAAAGTAGTAGATAATGTTGTGATTATTTTGTAGCTTTCTTTCTTTGCCTTCTCTGCTCACAGATGTTAATACAGAAAAGGGTATTCCTTCCTCTAACACTTCCTGTTTGTTTTCTGGATTTTGGAGATATTTCAGGAGTTTCATACAGTTTACTCAAACTTTCCCCTACAATTTTATGTCTTACATAGCAGATAATGTGATAGGTCCATGAGGAGAAACTACCCAGTAGATTTTGCATGTACAGTAGACTTTTCAACACAAAGACCCAATATTTCAAGCAGTTGCAACATCTACAGGCCAGCTACTGACCTTAACAGTGGCATGTATTATCACTAAAATGGGCCCCTCAATGTGCACCAGACCTACAGCCTAAGAAAACCAATTAGTTCCAGACATACATGTCATTTTTTGCTCTGATGCCTTTAACACATGATTTGCAGAAAGATTTTGGTAAGGTCCAAAAATGTACATGACTTCTAAATTATGTTGAATTCCTTGATGAGCTTTTGTTCACTAAGAACAGGAACCTCTGCACTTCCAGCAGGCTGTATGAAGAAGCAGTTATTTGGTTCCCTGTGATGATTAATTGTTTATCAGGACTCCTAAACTTTTTTTTTTCTCTTTTTCTAGACTTTTTTTTTTAAAGTTGGCTGAAGATGTAATCCTGGTATGTTGAGGGGGTTTCATTCTGACATAAGAACAAAAGAGGAATCATCCCCATTACTGTGGAAGATTCATCAAGTGGTTGAATAAATGGAAAGAGGCAGGAAGTGAAGGTGCCATATACACGAACCAAAAAATGAGTGGGCATTACTCACATAGGTATGAATAACACATTTTGATGTCTGTGCCATTTCGCATTAGCCCAGGATGTTTCACATTCACTCATGATTATGGAAATAGAAACAGATTGTGAGTCAGAGAAAAAGTTGAGTCAGGATGAATATGTGAAGTGGATAAAAAGGAATGATCACAGCCATTAATTTTGCCTGTGAAAGGTAGTAAGGCAAGACCAGTCAAAGAACCAACAAAAAAGGAGCACCCAAAGGGCAACTGGGTAAAATTGCCAAGATGTGTTGACAGCTAAAATGACAGGTATTTCTATTATCCATAACAGTTACATCTGCATGTTACAGAAGCTCAAATGAGAGTATATATAAATCTTTCTGGCTTTTTTTTTTTGTTGTTGACATTATTTCCCTCTGTCTTTGTGTTCCTTTTCTAAGACATGTTTTTACCTTGACTAAAAAAGGTAGATTATATAAATGCTTCCCCATGACAATGTAGGAAGTGGATAGGAGTGCTCTCACAGACTGTGCATATGAAGGACACGCAGGTATTTGCTTTCTTGATATCTGATGTATTTCACAGAGCTTGAAAGAGCTAGAATGCTGCAGTTGTAAATGCAATGGGGGAAATGTGCCAGAGAAATTTTCTGCAGGAAAATGGGACCAAAGAAAATCAGGTTTCCCTATAAGATACCCATAGTTTTCTATTTTGGCTAGTTCACAGATAGCATGAAACTAGAGTATACAGGGTATTTTAGTGTTGCAGCTCTGATATACTGAAGGATAAGGGACAGAGAAATATTAACAAGATGTCAGTTTTATCTAATCATACTTCATTTAGTGTCTTGGGTTTGGGTCAATAATTCTGTTAGCAAAGAATTTTGCTTGTCATCATGAACTTAACATCTTGAAACAGAAATCTAACTGACCAAAATAATTTAGAGATCTTAAAGACAGAGAAGATGTATTGTGCATATATACTTTTGAGCTTCAGTAATTGAGCATGGTACCTATAATAATCCTATAAAATTCACTCTAGAATTTTTTTGTGTTACATATATGTAGGTTTGGAATACAGTATAAAATTCAGAGCAGTTCAGATGAACTGGTTAAAGATGCTGTCTTACTGGAAAGACACAATTTGCAAAGACAGGCAATCTTTATTAGGTCAATTCACATCACTGAGAAAACAAGCTTTCAGGCACATAAATACTTGTCCAGGTCTGAAATAGCAGAAGCATTTTGCAAAGCTAAACACAAACAGAACAAGACTCTGAGATTAATTTGACTGTTGAACAGTAAGAGCTAAGAGAAAAAGTTGCAGGTAGCAAAGGAGTGATGGCAATGAGAGAGAGATGGTCATTTATGTCCTGTGGGTCAGAAAGTAAAAAAGGTAATCATAATCTGATGAGTATGTTTAGCTCATCATGACTATTACTACTTTACATTGGAAGGCATTGGGGTTTTTTCTGATATTTCTGTCAATAAAAAGAAGAAAATTTCATTGATCGTGAACAGAAAGCCTAGGTTCAGCCAGGTTTTACTGACCCAGGAAAGGAGATGAACTGAATTTTTTATTACCTGACCCCTCAAAGGAATTTATTTTTCAGCTAGTGAAGCTGGTGCCAGCACCCACCTAAGTGTTATTCTATAGTTATGACAAAACAGAATAAGGCCTTGACCTTGCAGACGTGTATCTCTAAGCATAAGAACAGTCCTACTGGTATTGCTGGGTGAATTATATGTTTAGCATGTGTTGTAGTATTGCAAACTTTGAAAACTATGTACAAATGTAGATAATTCTTTTATTTTAGCAAGTTCAGGAAAGTTTAAGAGTTAATTTTAAATAAAAACACATTAGAAGCTAAAAGGCCATTAAAATTATCTTTCAGTATACAGGTCCCTCTACCTCAATTGACGTTAATTGGAAAACTTGTTGACAACTCCAACAGAAAAGCCATGGGCCACATGGACAAGAACTCACTGTCTGATCTTACAACAGCTCCTTCGACTGATTTATTGAAGGTGAGAATGGCCGTGTGTGGACAAATCTGAATACTCTCCAGTCAAGATACAGCAATTTCAGACTGGGAATCCTGTGATTTCTACCACAGAAACTCCAGCAGCCACTGCAGGCCAGGGAGCCTGGCAGAGGTCTGTGCCACAAGTGTTTTGGGTCTAGCTGCTCAGCTCTACTGAACGTGTACCCTGCTCAGTAATCAATCCCAGCTGCTTCCCAGAGGAGGCTCTCAAACAGCCCCCAGCCAAAAACAACAATAATCAAACTACATTAAATTTTTTCCAAATGCCAAGCCCATGCCTCAATTTATGGTGTTTGCCATAGCATATGAAACTCCATATGTTGTTTTTTTGTAACATCAACTTTGAATTCGTCACTTCCTCCTGCACCAAGTCTTTTTTCTTCTGTGTTTTGGATTTTCTAGTATCAACCACATCTGAGATTTTCTCCGTCTGCTGCCTCACTTCTGAACAGTGCTGTGCAATGTGAACCTTTGCCCAACACAAACCAGAACTTTAAACATCTTCTCTGAGATCCTTGTAAATGTTCAATGAGTATCACCAGTAAGTCTTACTCTGGACCACGTACATTCTTTTGAATGGTAATTTATAACATTTATACCCATCAGTAGTTTCCTGTCACATGCTTTGCTCTCAATGCTGATGAAATTTCCCATTAGAGTACTTTTTTACTGGTGTAAACACAATTTGAAGCCCTCAACCTAACTACAAGATTGGCTTATCAGCTGCAAATCAGTCATTCCTGGCATAAATAAAAACACCAATATACCATGACCACCTATCATCAGAAAAATGCTACTTCTTTGGTTTTTGATACCCCTTCTGGTCTGTTTCTCCATTCAGAATGCTTTCTTTTCTTTTTTCTGACACCAAGTATTCTTCAGAGAGCCTAAGCAACCAGAATTTTACTTCACCCATTTATTTCTCTTTTTCTAATAACAACCTACCTGTGGTATGAGGCCTAAGCCAACGCCATATGACTTCTCTAAGAGCATCTTCAAGGTAACTAATCCAAAAACTTGCTCTAAAAAAGGTATCTAACCTCTGTAAATTTTTTTTCCTCTTTTGGTCTTACAAAATCTAGTCATGAAATTATCTTTCATCATATTCTAAAATCCAGGAGGGAAGAAGCCATTAAACAGGAAATTAAGATTTTCTTTTCATTAAAAAAAAAAAATCTGAAATTTTTTTGTGCATTATTATCAAGCAAAATGCAAAAACTGAAGCGAAATTTAACTAAAGGACCTCCCAAAATTATTTAGAAGTGAGATGCTCCTTTGTCATCAGCATTCCTAGAGTCTTTGTGAGACTATCGGCTAATTCTGCATATGGTATGTTGTAAATAAAGTATCACACGAACGCTTTTCTTCCTGTAGCAGAACCAAGTGATTAATGCAACTCCGCTGTGCTCTTCGCCCTTCACTTTAATGACTCATGCAAGCTGGATAATGGTGGCCTCGCATCCTTTTCTGTTAGGGTTTATTTGAATACTTGTTAATTTTTCAGGACCACTATAATCAGGATGTTACGTATTAAAGGAGGCGTGCAAGATTACAGCTTTTGACAGTCTCCCATCTTAAAAATAAATTTAGCAATTATGATAAGATGAAATCATCTCCTGTTTTTCTGAGAAACAGGGAAAAGCTTTGGTTTTTTAAAAAAATAAAGAATAACTGGTCTCAAACTTCCTCCATTAGGAGTTTGGGGACTGAGTAACCAACAGAAGGATTCCTTATTAAAAGGTTAATCTTCCCAGGTCACGAGGATCTCTGTCTGGGGCAAGAAGGAGCATGCACTGGCAAGCAGGCAACTACTGTATCCTGAGCACCAAGGCAGCTCCCCCAGCCTGTCCTCACCTACAATGGAGAGCTGATAGGCACAACAGGATGTGTTACCCTTCCCCTGTGCCCTGTCTGTAGCCATGCATTTGCAAAGGGCAGCCTCCCCTCAGACCTGACTCACACAGGTATTTGGCTGGACTCACTACTAACGGTGAGAGGACTGATAAAGACATTTGAGATTTCACAGTCCTGGGAAAAAAGGAAACAAATCAAAAACTAATCAACCACACCAGCCCTTATGCACTTCTGCAAATCCTATCAACTGTCAAGCTGTGGGCTGTAGCCTGGGGCATAGCAGGGATCAGAGAGCATCGTAGCCCTCATTCCCAACCCTTTGTTGAAATTCAGACCCTGGGAGTATCAAGCATTGTTCATTGTTTTCTTTTGTAATCTGTGTATTGAATTAATATCCAACACCCTTTTAAGCACAGATCTAACCACTTATGACAAGCAGAACGTAGCTTCTGTACAGGGTCTCCTCCCACTTTGTGTTGGTAGCAAAAAGAGGACCAAAGTCTTTCCGTTACTTTGGTTTCCATGGTTGCCAAGGTTAGTACTCATCAAATGCAGATGTCTACATCTGCACAGCCCTGGGTGCTTCTAGAGTACAATCTCTTTCACCCTGTGCAATGTGAGTCACACAGAGTGTCTATTACTTTAAAAGGGCCTTGGTAAGGTGTACTTGTCTGAACTGCAGATATCTAATATTTGAATCTAACTCAGACTGTCCTCTCCTTACATTAATCAGGATTTCCACATGGCCCTCCAACCAAAAATTAGGCTGCTTAGTTGGCCAGATTAGTGACAGTCAGTCAAAGCACAGTCATCAACAGGCAAACTTAGCAAGTTATCAAACGTACTTCAAGCAGAGCACTGGTAGAAATTTGAAACAGTTTTTTTGATGCAAATATTTGAGATGATCAGATGTCAGAGGTCTTACTTGTAAGAAAACGTTTTATGGAATGAGACAGGATTTTATTTCTTACAGTATTTCTCCATTGAGAAAGAAATGTGTTTGCTTTTTGTGTCTGCTGAAATGTTAGTTTATACCACTGCGTGTTTCTGACATCTATTGGTATTAATTGTTTATTGAGAGAAATGTAGAATTAATGTTTTTTTAAGAGGCTGCACAGTCTTGTAAAAAGACCATTATCTTGTTTACTCTGTCTTGTCTGTCCAATTTAGAAAGAGGCTTGGGCCATGGACTGACTGTGTGGTTTTGATTGTATATTCAGCTGTTTTGAACAGTTCTCAGCAGAGATATTTTTCAGTATACAGGTGAGGAGATTTTGGGAAACATTTGATCTAGCTGCAAAGGTAGTCAACACAGACACACAGTAACTGGAACATCAATGGGCTGGTTCAGCGTGGTGTGGGGATTTTCAGAAGCAAGCAACCAAAAACCTAAAGATATGCCTAGAAAAACTGCAAAGGGTCCATAGCAGAAGACTGCATGAGCTGTTCAATAGAAAGTCCCCTACCCTGCCTATTTACAGCTTCCTTTTATCCTGAATTCTGACTTTCAGCTAAAATGTGAAACTGCTAAAATTCACCAGGAGACAGGCATGGGTGGTTTTAATGAATGCTATCAGAGATACATACACAAAAAACCATGAGAGGATATGTCTACATGCTGTAATAAAGCATAGCAGCCAGATTTAGCCCAAATTAACATAAGCAGAGCTAGCTCTGGTAGTGTAGGTCGCTCCTGTGTTAGCCTAGAGCTGTGCTTGAGCTAATCAGCCTTGTGGAGAGTAGAGGTCTTCTCATATGGACAGAGTACGTTTGGGCATGAGCTAGCACCTCCACGTGAGACTGTGCTGCGTGATTCAGATGTAGCTGTTGCCCTCAGCGTAATCCAGGTTTCTCAGCTTGACCTTCAGGCATGCAGTGAGGACATGCTGCAACCCACCTGCTCCTCCATTTCCAGAAGCAAAGACATGTGCACTGAGCACAGCCCTCTCAGACCACAGTGCTGTCACCAGGATCCAGGTGTTCCAGCACCTTTTTGCTTTAATTCTTGTCCTTGCCACCAGGAACCTTCAGATGATTAAATAACATGCTGTATTTTGGGCCAGAACCTCCAGAAAGGACTGTACCATCAGAAAAATAGTGACTGCAAGGACAAGATACACCTGACCTCTCCCCATACACACATGTAAATTAGTCAAAGTGCCTCTGAAGCTGTTGTACACAGCTTTTCATTTTCTAATAACTTTTTACGGCTTTTATAATCTGGAAACAAAAATCCTGTTTCATAAAATAAATCTCTCACAAAGCACATTGTTTAGAAGTACTTCACACCACTACCAGAATCCCCTTCTCCACTTTTGGATAATGGTTTTGCCTCCCTGTACAAGTGTAGCTACTCCTGCCTGTTGGACGTGGTGGATAAATGGCTATATCTGACAACCTTAGAAGGAATTTAACCTTGCAATTAACTGCCTTCAGAGCTAATGGAGAAGAGATGATATCAATATTCACAGATCACATTCAGCAGACTCATCATAGCCCAGACTGTGCTTATATGACATGTGCTGACTACCGTTCCAGAGGAATATTTCTCTCATCTTCCTGTTTTCCAATTCTTGCAATCTACCTGCATGGGAAGATGGGAGCAGATCATGCACAGAACATGTGTTTCTTTCCTTTAGTCTACACAGAAGTAAATGTGCAGAGATTTCACAGAGAGACAGAGGAAATGTTAAGTTCTCCTTTTTCCTAGTAAACAGCATGGGAGGAGCAGCATGAGGTGATTCGGATATTCACAAGTGAACCATGCCAGGAAACGGGAGGTAGCACAAGGGGTGCCCAGCCAGGCAAGGGACCCTGCAGACAGAGTAAACACGTATCCAGCTTCCTGCTTCCTAGAAAACAGAGAACAAAAAGGTTGATGTGACTGAGGCGGGACGAGGAAGGAGACGGAGTGTCAGGACAGGGCAAGCTGGAAACTCATTACTTCGGTCACCAGGAGGAAGGCTTCATTCCCACATCCACTTGCAATGGAAGAGGAACAAGTCCTGCTGGAGGGAGGCTCAGGGCTGGACAACTCTTCATATTAGGACCAACACTTACCAGCGACCCCCTTCTGCAGGAAGGAGAAGCACCCCTTTGCCAGCAGATCTGGTGCTGGAGCAGCTTTGCCTGGAGTCCAGATCCATGACACTGTTAGAGAAATTGCCAAGGCCCAGGCAGATGCCTGACTGCTCCTCTTTGTTGCTCATCCACGTGGATACCAATGATACAGCCACAGAAAACCCTGAGCAGATTAAAGGTGACCATAAAGCCTCAGGAAAGAAGGGTGAGGGGACTGGGGGCCCAGGTGGTGTTTTTGTTAATCCTTGCAGTGACAGGGGAGGTCCTGGAAGGAGCAGATGCAGCTGGCAGACCAGTGTCTGACTGCACAGCTGGGATCACTATCAAGGATTCAGCTTCCTTCACCATGTCATCTTGTCTGATTATGAGCAAGGACTGCTGAGGAGGGAGGGGACCTACAGGACCAGGAGAGAAAGAAGCATTTTGTGGCCATGTTTGTTGAACTGGTGGGATCTTTGAACTAGATTCACCAGGGAACAAGGGCTGAAGTCCAGAGATGAAAGATAAACTGCAAATGGAGGACATACGCAAGGGAGAAGGCCCCCAGAGGGACTGGTGCATTCCTGCTCAGAGGGGAAGTTAATTCCAAGGATTTCTTCTACTGCTTGTACAGAGCTCATGCAAAGCCTGGACAACAGAAGGACTCACAAGTCCAGGCACAGTGGCAGGGCTACAACAGGACTGGGATGGTGGTGGCATGGTCGGATGCTACACCCGCAGTTGGAGTGTGGTTCTGGATGATTACAGGCTGATCAGGAAAGACAGGCAAGGAAGAAGAGGGGAAGAAGTCACCCTCTGTGCTAAGGATCTCTTTCACTGTGTACATCTCCAGTATGAAACTGGAAATAAGCATCTAGCTCAGCAGCACACAGAGGGAAAAGCACAGGGGAGGAACACTTGGGGTGCTCAAGTAGGATCTGTTGCCAAACTGACAAGCAGGTGGCTAAGGAACACTGTAATGACAGACTACTTGGGAGGTCAATTACAAGAAATAATGACCAAATCCCTCTTAGTATTGTGAGACGGGTAATACGACGAAGGGCAACAGGCACAATTTTCTGGTCAGAGCAATCATGTTGGGCGATAGCAAAAACTTAATAGAAAGATAGTGCAGTACTGGATCAGGCTGTCTAAAGAGGTGGTGATATCTCTGGCCTTCTGGACTAAGCTGAACAAAACCACAAGAAATCTGATCTGGCCCTAGCAGCACTCCTGCTCTGAGCAGAAGGCTGGGCTAGGAGGCTGCAAGGGCTTCTTTCCTGTCAACATTTCTGTGGCTCTGCAATTCCTCTCCCCTTATTTGTTTTCCTGTCTGTGCAGCTAAGCTGTTATGTCAAGACATAGCCTTTAGAGCGCCTGAGAGGGGTTTTCCCAAAAAGTCACCAGGCCAGATCTGTCAGGGGAGGATATATTTTCATTTTCAATGTTCTTGACGTAGAGGGAAGATTAATGATACATTTATTTTTCTATCAAAGTATTGAGCTGCCTAGCATCAACTTGCATATTACACATTTGTACAAACAGTGAGAACTGTGCTTTAGGAAGTAGCAAGCAGACTGTTCAGCAACTGGTTGACAACACTAATGTATTCTGGCTTTCTCAGGGCCATTGATTCTTAGGCTTCCACTACAGGTTAAATGTTGCTGTGTTGTGGTCTCTGGACAGGTTGATCAACAAGGCCAACTGCGACGTCCTGCACCTGGTTTGAGATCAGTACTGTGGCGAAGGACTTGGGGATACTGGTGGGTGAAAAATCAGACATGAGCTGGCAACGTGCATTTATAGCCCAGAAAGCCAAGCGTATCTAGGGCTGTATCAAAAGAAGCACAGCCATTAGGTCGAGGGAGGTGATTCTTCTCCTCTACTCCCTTGTCATGAGACACCACCTGGAGTACTGCATCCATCTCTGGGGTTCCCAGCACAAGAAAGTCATGGGCTTGTTAGAGTAGATCCAGAGGAGGCCACAAAAATGGTCAGAGGGCTGGAACACCTCCCCTGTGAAGAAAGGCTGAGAGAGCTGGGGTTGTTCAGCTCAAAGAAGAGAAGGCTCCAGGAAAACCTTACTGTGGCCTTCCAATATATAAAGGTGGGCTTATAAGTAAGTTTGAGAAAGACTTTTTACCAAGGCCTATAGTGACAAAACAAAGGGTAGCAGTTTTAAACCGAAAGAGGCTAGGTTTAGATTAGGGATCAGGAAGAAATTTTTTACAATGACAGTGGTGAGCCACTGGAACAGGTTGCCCAGAGAAAGTGTTCAAGGTCAGCTTGAACAAGGCTTTGAGCAAGTGGAAGATGTCCCTGCTCATGGCAGGGGGGTTACTAGATGATCTGTAAAGGTCCCTTGCAACTCAAGCCATTCCGTGATTCTATGACTCTATGATTTCGCAAGTGAGATCACAGCCTTTTAATAACGGAGCTATGTTTTTCAATTGAACATGTTTACAGCATAGGAATAAATAAAAGGTAAATAAACAAAGCAATTACTTTTCTGGTTTGATCAAGAAAAAAATATATTTCTATCTGCTGTGACAGAAATAAGAACCTTGAGCTGATAAAAAAGAGATTTCTGTCATGGAAAAGATAATCTTTTTTTCTTTCCAATTAATTTGATCTCTAAAGCCAGCAGTTAGCACAAAAGAGTCCCTCTTTTGAAAAATTACTTTGTATGACTCCAAATTTTCAGCTCAATAAACACCATTTTAAATCTTTTTTTTTGTAGAAAAACAAAGTGTAGTTTGAAGTGATAATTTTTTCACTCTGAAAACTTTTTTCTCCAAAAATAACTCCAAACAGCAGTCCACTGAAATCTGTGTCAATTTAAGAGCTACATATCACTAGCACGCTCTTCTTTCTAGAGACAGCTGCTCAACAAATGTTTTTGCACAGCTCTCATGGAATCTATATGGGAAGTTATGAGGAAATATGTCTCATCTTTACGTTATGATCAGGACAGTTTAATTGTTAGAAAGCTTTAGCTACAACATATATGTCATCTCCATCAGGAGACAGAAGTTGAGGTACCCTCCCTGTTTTATGTGGTTACTAAAACAACAAAAAAGTAGCCAAATTCAATTAGTGGAGACAGATCTTGTGCAATATGATAAAGCTTATGCACAGAGCTCTTCATTCTTTTCCAAATGTATTCAGAAGCTACATCCTAATCTTTTGAAATATATAAATGGCTATTAAATGCAGTAGTAGCTGCTCGCAAAAGTAGATCTGCTTCTTTAATGCCCATCTTCCCCTTTTTATGTGAATATGGGAGAGCAAGAGCGGAGTGCCCATCTCCTCGAGGAAAGGAATCTTTTTAAGTAAAGTCCACCAAGACTTTTACAGGACTATAATTAAAAGATATTTTAAAATTATATTTATTTTGCACCTTCTGTTCACGATCTGTTAGTCCTGTACTGCACTCTGAGATTGAAATGCAACATAAGCCAGAAAGATTTACCACAGTCCTTCCCACCTCAGTAAAGGATGTCTGTCTCTCATATTTCTTAGCCATCACCATTTCAGCAGAATGCCTTTATGGGATAATCAAAAGAAAACATCCCGGAAATTTCTGACATAACTTCAGGTTTTTTTCTCCTCCATCTCAAACAAGGGCCAGATGCACACTCTGAGGCTAAGTCACAGTGAGGGGCTTTTTGGTTATTTAATTACAGTTTTTAATTAATGTGAGAAAGCTTAACTGATCCTAAATAGCGGTAGCAGTTGACAAATTACAAGAGCACTCCGGGCCCACAGAAAAGCTAATGATGCAAGGAAAGCACAAGCAATCAACACTATTTTGTAAGCAGTTACATTTCAAAGAAATATTTTTTCCAAGTGTCTTTGTGCATGTGGGATTACTATCATCTTTGAAGTTTAAATTATTTTTAAGATCTGGCTAGGGGCAAATTAGATAAGAAGGTGGCTGTGCAATTAAATTAATACTTTGGAAAGCTCATATGGATATAAGATCCAAATACTTATGCTGATAAAGTGTTGCCAACAATTTAAAGAGGTGTACCGACTTATTTTTTACCTATAAATTTTGGTGCCGACAGATTTGGTAGGTGCATGATTCAGTGCTTAGCACTGATAACATGATTCATCTAGGTTTCTGAACGGTTGTCCAGGATGAAGGGTCCGGTGAAGATTCTAGTGCCATGAATCAACTTCTACAGGACTTGGCCACGCTCGCAGTACAGCTTGAAGAACCTTGCTGGCTGAGGCTCGGTGCTGTTTTCCAGCTCAACCCACTGAAACAGGGACCAAAAACATCTGCTTGAGGTGGTGCCAGACCCATGGAGTCCCACACATGATCACAAGCCTCATTTCTGTCCTCCCCTTCACACCCACCAACCAGTGCCTCAGCAGCTGTGCCTGCTGCCTGGCTTCCCCAGGCAGAGGGGGCTGCACCGCAGCGGGGACAGGCACCGCTCAGAGACAGATGCTCTAGCAACAGCCTCTCCCATGGCACATGGCTTCCCCGTGCTGTCTTCATCACATTGTCTGGCATGCTCACCACGTGCCTTCACCACCTGATTAAATGACTGCTCCCATCACCGAGCCCAGTGCAGTATTCCTGCACAGGACTTGCCTAACTTGAGAGGTCTGTTGTGATGGACTGGCAGATCCTGTCTCTGCATCTGCTTTTAGATTATGTGGGTTTGGGCTGCCAATCACTCTTGCTGACAAAGAAATCAATTCTCTCCACAGAGCCAAGTGGTTTTGTAAATTATACTCTGAATCATATCAACCAGATGTCTTTATAAAGCTGCATTTGTGTTGTGACCAAGACATAATAAAAGAAAGGTGGTTGCAAACAAAAGTATATCTTAATCTTTAAACCTATTGAAAAGTCAGCTAACTTATGGACCAATGGTTGGCAATTGAAAAGGGGGTGTTATCTGAGCCTGTGCGCGTAAATCCTCATTTCAGTGAAAAACTCTAACAAAAGTAGAATAATTTTTTAAAGAGAAGAAAAAAAATCTCATCTGTGTTTGCAAGAAGAAAGAGTGAAAGCTTCGTGCAGACTCCTGTCACACAACCTTTGGGAGCTGAGCCCCATTTGAGCAACAAGCATCCAAAGTGATTCACTGTGAATCACCCCAAGAGAAGTTAGATTCCTATATTCTTTTGAAAACCCTATTATGTGATAGTTTGCCTCTTCTGATGCCTGAATATTTATAGAAGTCTGCCTTGGTTTGCCTGTCATGCACACACAGTTAAGGTGAGGCATTATCCCATTTTCTAGACCTGGAAATGGAGGTACACATAAGTTGAATCATTTACCTAAGGAAGCACACGGAAACAGTCCCTCCAGGTTGGAGCAAAGAGCCACTCAACCCAGGAGACTGTCCTGAATGGCGTCAGCAATGGAGACTTAGGACAAGGCTGTAAGTAACGTGTCTCAAGTTGTAATTCCTTTGTCTTGCCTTCACAGCTCCTACCAGCTGTTAGCGTAGGGACTTCTTGAGACAGAGGTGCATCCAGCAGACCACATTCAACAGCCATCAACAGAGATGTGAGCTATTGACTGAGAATAGATCAGATCCAAATTTTTTGCCTCCTGCCTTGCAGGTTGGATCCTTGTAAAGGATGTCTGGAATCAAGTTCACCTTAAGCTTGAAATCTCCTGAAGATGAAAGCATGAAACAATTGTTCCTTGAGAATTTGGAGACAGAACTCAGCCTGGCTTCTGGGACACAAGGTTTTCACATGGACTTTCTCACAGAATTTAAATTTTCCATCTGGAAACTGGATCTACCAAGGTGAACAGAAGTGTTACAAAACCCCGCAGAGCCAGCTGTGCAGTTAAGTTTGATATCTATGACACAGAGCAATGTGAATCACTTATCACCATCATGACATTAAACATGCTCCATAAGAGGAATCACTGAGAGCTTTCAAGAGCACTTCAAGGTTTGCTTTGGTGCAGTATCTGCTGCAACGGACTGCATTTTCCATTGTAACGTACTGTTTTAGAATGAATCCCAAGAAGGTAAAAATTGCTTAAGCTATTGTGGTATTGTAATTTTAATACATATTTTCCCTGTTGGTTACAGATTTCCCTAGTACTTTATGCAAGCAAAGCAAGGAAGGAATGGCTGCAGGCGATGTCAACTGACAACTGAGAGAATCAGCCAATTCACCTGCTGGGCATCACTCACTCACCAGGTTGGCTTTCATTTACCTAAAACACCCACTAGTGATTAACAGTACTTTACTGGCCCACTGAAGAGAAAAAGCACACTCCTGAGAAGTTGGCTGTATTACATCTTGTAGGATGTTTGTGGCAGAGGGAGGGGTAGGTTTTACAGCTCATTCCAAGAAAACCAATGCTTTCACTTAAAGAAAAAAGAAAAGTACAGGGTGAGAAACAGAGGACAAGTGGGAATGGTACTGCAGCAGCACAGCTCCCTGGAAGCTGGACAAGGTTACAGGAGCATCTCTGGTTTAGCAAGTCAAGGCTGCAAAGTGCTAAGTATCTCCATTCCTGCTGGAGTTAATGGCCACCCAAAATCCTGAAGGAGAAATATTTCTAAACTAAAAACTCTTTTACTCAGCTCTTTCTTTTTGCTGAAGCAGAAAATCACTGAGTTCAAAATCATTGAAAAGCTGACCCAACAGCTTATGCAAGTGAGTTTCTTGCCAAAAGGAGTGCTGGAACAAATTAATAACTTAAGGAAGAATGGGAATACAGTGGTAACATCTAAAATGATTTAACAACATGTCTGAGCCCATTAAAAATACCCTAATTTTTACTACAATAGAGAATTGAAACATGTATTTGTATTTCAAAATAAGAAGCAAAACCTAAATTATTACGCAGTTACATTTATTTCAAATGAAACAAAAAAAAATATTAAAGGTTATGTTTATATAGCACAATGCAGTATCATGTAAAGATGCCTGGACTAGCCCTTAACACTGAATGTTGGAGAAGGGTATTGCCAAGCGAGTAAGGAGACTTTCAGTGCAAACATAACCTGCTGCTGCTGCTTAGGAAGGGTAGTGAACCAAGGCAGGGTTGTGCTGTGATGACCAAGTCCCTTCTAGAATCAGAATTAGCTTGCAGAGCACTGGTGTGAAAATTTCTGGATGGCACTGCCCTTTGCTCCATAATCCCAAAGGAGGCTGTG
This sequence comes from Falco rusticolus, assembly GCF_015220075.1. Taxonomy (NCBI): domain Eukaryota; kingdom Metazoa; phylum Chordata; class Aves; order Falconiformes; family Falconidae; genus Falco; species Falco rusticolus. The sequence goes on from NC_051188.1 coordinate 90,639,041, forward strand.
TTCACCTAAACACTTTATCTGAATCTTTTTTTGGTTTACAGAGGTTTTCAAGCAGTCTTATAGACGCTGTGTTTGGTTTCCTCTGACGGGCATTACGTTCCCCTGTATACATTATCCAACGTTCAAGTGGGATAAGCTCGTAAAATGCAACTGATGCCTGTCCAGGCTAAAAAATGGGGTATTAAAAAAAAAAAAAAAAGCACAAATAAAAGAAGTATCAAGTGAATGTATTTAGGCTCTTGTGACAATCCACACCACTCAAAAAATCTGTCCCTGGGGGAGTACTGGCCAGGAAGGCAACTGCATTTTGGCTATGCAGACCTTCACATTGACAGACATCCTTGCATCTCCATCTACAACATGAAATCCCAAGGGCTGCTAGCACAATTCTAAAAACAGAGACTCACTAAGTGAACTTACTCCTTCATAAAACCATAAACATCTTGGATAACAGAACAGGAGGGGATTTTTTTGACCACTTCACAGCCCTCATTGTCAATGAAGTTACCTGGCCAGGTTCTCCTTCCCTTCGGGTGCCTGAGGAGAGTGTCACATGCCAGTCACAGAGTTCTGAGATCTGCTGGAAAATGCCTGGGACCAAAAGAAGAGTTTGACAGAGAAAAGACAGTTGAAATGAAGCAGCTTTAGACAAGGGACAATATGAGAGTCAGAAACAAGTGGATGAGCTAAGGGAGAACAACAAAAAGGTAAATTTGACATGCATGTGCACGCTTTTTTTAATATTAATTTAAAAATGTTTTTGTGAAAGACAGCCATCATTTTTCAATGCACTCTGGGCTTTGCACAAGATTTGACCTTTCTTGCTCTTTCTCCAGTTAGATGTTGCCTTGGTTATCTTCCTTCTGAGATCCTAACAAGCAAAAAGACTGTTTTCTACAATCTCATCTCTTTCTCTGTTATGCCTCCACTTGCCTCAGCCCCAAAAAATAAAGTCCCAAGATAGCTTGGTTAGAGGCTGGCGGAGAAGCAAAGATCATGGTAAGATCAAGGCTAATTCTCCTGATGAGACCAACATATTTTCTCTCCTGCTGGTCCTAAAGTCTTCTGAAAGCCACCATGTAGATGCAGAAAACCTCACCAGAAATCTCTCCATGCAGTAGCCTACCTCCTTTTCCCAGGCATTACCACAGGCAAATAGCTAATATCTGGATACAATTTTTTCCTAGCATCCAACTTAAAAATATCTGAAAAACAGAGAAAAGTGATTTAGAAGATTTGATTTCTACAATAAAGTAAAAATAATCAATGCCTCTAGATGTATAGGACTTAGCTCATTCATTCTGACCAAAAGCCTCTTTGTTCCTTGTCTCCAAAGCATATGGATGTATGTTACCTTTTGGAAGTGTTATAGAAATACTGCTCAGGCATATCTCCAGCTTCTTCCTTTTCTCGCTTTTCACAGTTCACCTCATTCATAACTGGCAATACTAGTTTCCCCTTTGGAGGTGGCAGTTAGTGTAATTGCTGGAAAAAATGTAAAAACAAGTCTGGAAAGAATGGCCCAAGGAGCCAACAAAACTGAAAGTTATGCACATAACAGGAAGGTAGATAGGCCATACTTTTAGGAGGAAGGTCAAAAAGCAGTGGGTTTTCATGAATTGTGAAAAAAAGCCCCATAGCTACCAGCTGAGGAGATAGGGAGTAATCAATAATAATGTGTCAGATGTGTTTGTCCTCCAAGTCATATTTCCTTTTGTGCACTTTCCTTGTTTGTAGCAGTGTGCAGGCTGCTACAGGTTAGTTGAATGTTTTCATCTTGCATCTTCCTCTTTCCACAAGATCATTTCAGCGGAGGCATTTCCACTCTCAGAAAAAGCAAACTGTTCCTGTTTTTATCAGGCAAACCAAACAGAGAAAACAAATCATTAATTTATGACTTAGAAGACACATTTTTATGACAGGAGTTTGTAACACCCTACACTTCCTTTTTCATTTAATTTTGCATTACATTTATGAGCAGATAGGAAAATAAAATTAGAAACAGGAGATTCCTCACAGCAGCCGCATGCTGTCCTCAATCCTCAGGCTGCAATTACAGATCCTCTTCTGCTAGTAGCAGCCCCAGGTGAAGCTGTTTCTGCTCCCCCATACTCTCAGCACCCTGATGCTGGTGGGTATAAGGGATCAGGGCTATCTGGTGGGGAAGGAGGGGCAGGAATGGGCATTTGGGGACAGCAACACCTTTACTCAGCTGAGTAGCAGCCTGGCCTCAGTCTTGGCCAGCAGGGATTAGTCTAGTCCAGAAATCCCACTTGGACTGTATCCAACAGTAGGTGACCTTTCCTTCCCCGTGCTCTGCTGCCAGCCTTGAATGAGGAGATGCACTAGTTTTATTAGCCTGATGAAAACATGCCTGACTGTTTCCAGTGTTTGGGAATGCCTGAGAGGGGAGCCAGGATTTTCACCCTCTTGTGCACTGGCTGTGTTTATGCGCTTTGCAGGGATACACCCACAGTGTCCTGCACACAAGTGTTGCACCCTCTGGCTAGCAGGGGCCTAGGAGGGAGCATCTGGGGTGATGGCCAAGTGCCCTGGGATGCAGGAGGGCTCCAGTTAGCCTGCAACAGCTCCACAGGCATAGGGTCACCCCCTTGCAAATAGCCCAGGATCTGCCCATCTTACACTTGTAAGATGTCCCAATGGCCAGGGAAGGAGAGGCCTGATCAGAAATATTGCTTGCCATGCTTTAACAAGGCTGAGAGCCTCTCCATCTCCACTGTTGAATAATTCCCATATCAAAACGAAGTGTGCATGCTGTCTCTCTGCTCCCACAACTTCTCTAATAGCTTCACAGGGTAAATGATTTATGTATCTCTGAGTGCTTTGGATAGACCTTCTGGGGTTTTTTATGGACCTCTGTGCATCACACATCAATCACCTGACTCATTGATAATGCTGACAGAGAGAGACAAAGTTGAAAAAGTATGCGTGCTTTGGAAATGATCAGATTATTGGTTTTGTTTGCAAAACTGCTCACATTGTGGGAACGGTGACAGACTCTAAGAGGGCAATTTAAATTTTTTTAAGTCAGATGAAGTGGCTGCTGCTTTTAGTTAATTGCCAACTCTATTTTTCAGTACTAAACAGAAAACAAATTCTTTTCTATTCCCCATAATGAGCTAATTCCAGTCAGGGTAATTACCATGGGATAATTGTAGACTACCTGTTGTTAATTAGGGCTCCACTGTGTGTTTACAACACTCCATGGGTGTAAATATTTTATGATAACCACAGCTTCATACATTGTTACCACTTAATTTAATATATTACACCGTTGTTATTGGGAGGGTGAGCAAGAAAAGATGGAAAACTTTGAAACACATCACAAAAGCTGCAACAGGCTCTTTCTCCAGTAGTAAACCACCCTGCCTGATAATGTCATTATGCTGAAAGATTCCCATTTTTTAGGTCATCTTATGTTCACTCAGCAGGAAAAACAAGTGCACCACCATCAAGCACTTGAACTCCTCTGAGCTTAATGGCAAGCAGAAAGGCAAAGGGGGCCAGGAGACAGTGCTGGGCTCTGTCCTCCCTGCACAGCCCCATCTGTCTGGGGCACCATGCTGGTGGGACAGGGGGCACCCACATCCTCGCTCTGCCAAAAAACATTTCACAGAACACAAATAATCTTACCAGGATGAAATAGAATTATAAATATCTAAGTTTTACTTGGTATGAGAAGTTGTTGGCTGGCCTACTTGGAAATGTGAGTGATTTTCATTTAGTCGTCATTTCATCGGAAGTGTGACATCATAAGCAGGAAGAGAGAGTGAAAGTGAGGGTTCAGCTTCTGGGGAAAATTCCACTTGTAATCAGAAATAAAAAACCCACAGAAACCCCTCAGTTTGCTAACTGGCCCCTCAAAAAATTGTTTTACATGCAGAAATTAGCATTTAATGAAACAAAGATTCCCCAAAGCATGTCCATATGTGGGGTGTGAGCAAGTAATGTAGTTTGCCAGTTGTGTCTTAATCTGTTAAAGCCTTTCCTTAAACATACAGAAGTTCAGAATCCCCATCCCATACAGCAGGGAAAGATTTAAAAAATCATTTCCTTCCTCTTCACTATACAAGAAAATACCTGTGTCTAATACAGTTTTGCTGTAAGCGTTCATTGTCGTTTCCAGCTTTATCAGTACTTTATGATAAAATAATCTCATTCATCTGTAAAAAAAAAAGACAAAATCTTACCATATAACATTTCTCACAAAACAGCCCTAACCACAGCAGCTGAGTTAAAAACGCTCATTGCCCATCTCCTTCAAGATAACCTCCCATTCAAGAGAAAACCTTGACAACCGGTGATTTTGTTCTCCACTTAAATACTTCTATTCTTTGAATAACACTACAACTAATTTGGAAATGTGCTCTTTGAATACCTCTGGTGTTCTTCAGAAGGGAAAACCAGGTTTGCAGCACAACTGGTGAAAGCTTCTTTGTATCCTATGCCAATACTAACAGGTATTTTTGCTGCTGATCGTCTTCCATTGACTTCTAGCCAGGACAATAAATCAGATATATTATTATTAAATCCCTGAGTATAACTCAGCAGTTAGATAAAATGATGAGAGTTATAGACATCTGTGAGAACGATAATGTTTTATTCATGCTATGCATCTAACCACCAAACTGTACAAACCGGGGAACGGAATGTGCTCCTTCCCCCCATTTTCTGCAGAAGCAGGAAAAGGCTGGGAGCGCTGTCAGCAATTTGTATCTCCTCTGAAGATGGGCGCAGTACACTTCTTGATCCATAAGTATGTCAGGGATTCCAGATCCCCTATTTAGACACAGCCTCTGGGTCTATCCCAAACATGAATTGCCATTGGTGTCAAAAGCACAAGTCTGTGTGCATTCCCTAGCTTGTTACTACCCTCTGATCCCTCGTGAAGAATTATTTCAGACTTATTTCACAATCCCTAAATATATTTATCCCTAAATATATTTATTTCACAATCCCTAAATATAAATATAAATCATTTTGGTGGTTATGAAGAAATCTTCAAAAGCAAAAAATATTCTGAAGTGATACTGTATTGGCTTCCTGAGTCTGCAGGCAGCATGAAGCAGCACCGTTGCCAGCTTTGTGGTGCCCAGTTCATCACAAAAACACCAAATGATGACACTTTCTATGAAAACTTTTTGTAACCTCCTTGTTATTGATTTGAATGAACTTTGAACTGATTTGGGGGTTTATTTATTTTCAAAAATCCTCCCATATCAAACAGTTTAGATGCTTTCTAGCCAGCTGCCAAAAAATATAGCCCACCTTCAGCAACTTCATCAACTGAGTTAGAACTGTCTTCAAGACAATTTAAGAGACACTAAAGACTGAAATTGTAGGACAGCATTAAAAAACCTTAAAACATGGACTGTATTATATTTTTTAATTACTATATGTATTCGGCATTCAAACCATGACAGAGTATCCACTGTGCAAGTTGTACTATTCCTCTGTTTTGCGTTTAAAAAAAAAAACAAACACAAAACATTTTTCAAAAATAGAGTTGATGATGCTGCCAGATTTTTTTGTTGCTCTTAATGCAGAGATCTCCCAGGTAATTACAATTTCATTTGCTTCCAGGACTTGATAGAAGGCCAGCTGAGACACTGGCCTTCCTGGCTACCTGCATATTGGGAAAAGGCACAGGCAAAGAAATTGTCATCGTTTAAGAAGCTTTTCCAAAGGTGGACAGAAGGGGAGTTAACCAGGGTTAAATGGCTGCCCTTTCCAGAAAAAGCACACTGCAGCAGAGGCGTGCTGCAGGAAGGCAGAGGTCAGTCAGGGGCGACCACAGCTGAGACATCTCAGAAACAGGCTGGAAAGTGAGACAGAGCCCCAGAGCGCAGGTCCCCACAACCGCCCCTTGCCTTCCCCGAGCATCACCAAAGCCTGCCACGTTACCGGCAGCGCACTGGTCTTCTGCAAAGTCCAGCAGCTCAGGAAACAGCCTGCCCATATTTTTTTGTTTCCTTGTGGGTTCACACCTTGCATAAAATGTGGATCTAAACTTCAGCTTCTGAAGGTATTTTATTAGATTGGCATTTCTTGGCTGCAGACTGTAGCAATGGAGTGAAATGTGTTTTATTCTCAGTGCCAAAGATAATGAACAACTGTATTAAACACTTACAGCTCCATTCTGAACAAGATCAACTAAAGTTACCTGACAGTTGTATTTTTCATTTCCACTCTTCATTAAAACTTCAAGATTAGTTGTTTGCCAAAAGTAAAGTCTTTTTTAAGCGATTTATTTCCAGGCTAAAGCTAACAGCTCCTTACAAGAAAGCCAGAATCTCATAAAGATAAAACTCACCTGTTCTAATCACATTTCCATTTCTTGAACTCAACCTACTTTTTAATAGCTTAAGTCACCTCTGAAGGAGAAAAATAATCAATCCACACACGTCTTTGGAGCAAAGCAGAATTATTTTTAGACTGCACTTTGTGGCTAAAGCTATAACATGTTGTTCTGCTCCGCGAAAGCACTCCATAAACATGGTGTCACACGGGTCTGCTTCAGCAAATTTATCAGCTGTTCATTTCTGAAAGAGCAGGAATAATCACAATTAATTAAACTACTGAAGAGTATACTTCCTTTAAAAATTATTCTATGGCTATACCAAAGATAAAGGCCATTAAACAGTGGAGAAGTTAGTAATAATCTCAGGAGGATAACTGTTGTACACAGCCAATCCTCTTAACAAATCAGGAGGAGGTAGGTAATGGAATAACTGCTGTATGGATACACTTTGAAAGACTTTAGAAAGATAGCGAAAAAATCTCAGGAAGGAAATCTTTATATATAGTAAAGAAATGCTACACAAGAGATTTGGAAAACAGTCAGCTGTCATTACTAAGAAGCTATTAGATCTTAAGCCTAGGCAAATTCCTTTATAAAACTGGGTCACAGGTGAACAGATCACATTTATTTGGGTTATGTAAAGGAACAAGGGAGACAAGGAGAGCAAAAATATGAGCCTGACCCCGTTTTATTTCATCTCTGTGCTCAGAGCAATACTAGAATAAAAATGCAGGGGGCAATATGGCTTTAAGGTAGCTTCTACTTCTGTTTAAAGGTGACTTTGAAAAGAACAGAAAACGACAGACCCAGAGAAAAGAGAAACTCAGCAAAATGCAAGCCCCATATTCTGTGCTCTCCTGGTCCATACAAGCCAAGCAGGTGGCTGTACCGATCCATCAGTACTCCCCACCATGCACTAGCTATTCACAGCCCCCAAAACCACCCTGATCAGCTTGCAGTTCCTTGGATGTGCCAAGGAGCAGCCGGTTCTTCACGAAAAGTTTCCGCTTCACATCCGACTCTCTTCAGCACCATTTTCAGCCACCTTGGACAGCCATGCTCTGGAGGCATTAAACCTCTTCCAACCTCTTCTCTTAAGGGAAGGAAGCCACGTCAATAAAATACACATTTCTCCCCCCGAAAAAAGCTGTGAGAGAACAGTATGAGGACAGCAGGACAAGGCAATTATAGATAAAAGTTGAAAATATGGCCTGTACTGGACTTTATATATAGAAGCTGTGCTGACCCATTTTAATGAAAATTGAAGACAGTTGATGAATCACGTATCTCCTGTATGGCTTAACTTGCCAACCACTTGCAGGTGTTGAGCTACTGATTTCAGAAAAAAGGGTGTGGGTGAGTTTTATACTCTTCCATGCCGAGCGAAACATTCTCTTTGCTCTCCCCTTCAAGTCATAACACACTCTGGCTGAAGCATCAGATGGAGTCAATACTTTTTGTCTTCCAAGGATCTTCCTGTTTCTGTTTCTTTAAACTTCGCAAATGATGCTCTATTGCATTTCAGAGCAGATGCCATTCAGGACCTCTACAATCATCACTTCATTATTTTTCAATTGCACAAACTGTATTTCTGAAATTGCTTGGTTAACTTTATTATAGCCATGATTTTTTTTTAAAAGGGTTTTTAATTATATCCCCTACTGACTTAGTATCCAGACTTTTAATAGGAAGCAAATTTATATTTTTTTTTTTCACAACAGGCTACAGCAGCAGCTGTATTTCTCAAAAGACCAAAAAGAACAGGATGTTTTTGTCTATACAGTAACACAGCTTGAAAAGAGAAATGTGAGACATCAACATGTCAAACTGTGGCCACAGTAGGTATTTGCAATAATTATTTTATTTAAGAGAAAGGAACACTTAAACTAGCTTTTTTTAAAAAACAGTTTGGTTCCTTGGTAGTTTGATGACTCTTCTACACAGTCCAAAGGCAGAAGAAAGATAGGGCATACAAACACTAGCGTAACTCAAATCAAGATGTATATACTGATATAGTCTAAACAGCTAGCAGAGAAGAAAGGTTTTTCTAAGGCAAAGACTCAAGAAGATGCAATTTCCATGAAATGTGATCACATTAAGGAGCTGCAGTAGAGCCACAGTAAACTTTATAATGAACAACCTCACTTAGACAGACCTTATAAAAAGAGAAAACAACATAAATGAAATGCCTCTCCTACCATATAGATGATTGTCAGTGCAGCAGTAAATAATACACCTTAAAAGTTAAAGATTAAGTGATTTCAAATTTGTTATGCCTGTAGCAAAATATGAGTTCTGTTGATTATTTGCCACGGTGGTACTTTTCTTGAGCTAAAGATCCCATTTTGGTAGTCATGATGAAACATGTCACTGTGAACTAAAACCTGCAGAGAAAAGACCTAAATAACAACCAGGCAGATCATAAAGAGAGTGCATGATCCATTTGCACAAAGCAGAAGAGCAAGAGGAGTGATTCATACTTGGGCCTTGCTGAAGATATATGCTATGGAAAATAATTTTTGTAGTTCAATATAACTATAGGTCATATGGATCTGTTTAGGAAGCCACTAAACTCTAACTCCAGAAGTGAGGAATGCTGTGTAGCTACAGATGCTAGACTGCGTCATGACAAATATGTGAACTATTTTCACCCTATTATACAGCATGATGCAGTCAGGAACCAAAGCATCATACCCTGAGCTGTGCTCCAAGATTATGGAGTCATGTAAACTCATCTTATAAAAACATGGTGCTCAGCACTTAGCTAGATGCATTGCACATTCAGAGGAGAATCTTTTCAAACTTTAAGAGTCATGGACATAGAATGTGACAACTGGATCTTTCCACCATGTAATTGTGTGTATTTTCACTTGTATATCATCAGGTTCATAGTCTTGTGCCATTTTCCTTTCTTTGAGAAATTTTTCCCTGAAGTCCCTTCCATGTGTCATCAAGCTCAGCTTTCCATTACACAACAGCCCATACTTCAGTCAATCACTTGAACATCTTTATTACTTGCATCTAGTAATGCTGTGCTGGAAACCATAATCTATATGTGTAGCGGTTTGGGATGTCTACAAATGATCAGATGAAATTATACTATTATTAGCTTTGAAACTGAAGTAGTGTGGGAAATTTCTGGGTGAATATATATTTATTTTTCTGCTGTGTGAATGTTAGTGCCTTTTTTTTAGGGATGGAAACATCCTATGACTAGGATTTAAGTGAAGACAGCAAAACCAATTTTCTCCTTCCAGAAAAAAAGAGAATGTAGTCTAGAACAGAGGAAGAAAATCAGTACCCAAAGAAAAAAGCCAAACATTGGAAAAGGAGGTTCACAAAACTCTATTAAAATCTTGTACACTGTATAAATTCTGCAGCATTGTGGACTGGCTATTCTAAAGAATTTATTAGCGTATTGAGGATCCTCTCATTGAATATACAGCTTCCAATGTAATCAGACAATATTTTCTTCATAACACTGATTACATTTTACTGTCTATGCACAAGTATGTATCCATCTATTTTTATAGACCATTCAGTACTATATATGACCAACTCGATTCATATAATTTCCAATTGCTTGTCCATAAAAAAGCAAATAATAAAAATAAGAGGGAAATCCTGTTTCCATTAAAGTTAATGAATACTTTGCTATTGTTTCCAGCACAGGCAAGATTTCACCACAAAAGAGAACACTTACATAAACTGGGTTTGATTACTTGGCAGAGTTACCCATAGTTTTAAGGGGAAGAGAGATCTTCCAGTCATGTTTAAATTCGAACTCTGTATGATGCCATTATGAAAGTTTTAGGTCTTTTCCAAGTAGTGGGACATTTTAGAAAGGAAATAAATCAGTGAGGAAGCCAGCTAAGAGATATTAGACAATCTTGTTTTATTGCATTTCAACTTTGATAATCCAGTGAGAGATATATATCTACTGTCATTACTATAAAAAGATTTCAACACTATCAATTTGCTATGAATCCCCTGTTGGTGTGATATTTTTATTGTCAACACACCCAGCTGATTGATCAGCTCACAGCTGACAAATTTGGGTTTCATCAAATGAGGGGATAAAAGGCAAATCATGGGATTAGCTTTAAATGATTCTTCTGGTGTTCCTATATTTCTCAGTCTTTGTCAAGTGTCTATTTTTGCTGCTGAGGACAAGTCATTTAAATCAAATTAATCTTCCACTGTTTGTTCTGTATTCCTGCAAGGACAAGTGCAGACTTCTGCTTTGGCATGAAATATGTATAGAAAAACTCCCTGATCTCAGTAGGGGGGGGCATAAGATTGACAGAAAGGAGTGAGCTCAACTACCTGAGCTCTACTGTAATGCCCGGCGGGGTCACTAATGAACTGGACTGCCTAGCTGAAGGTAATTTGGTGTGGACTTCAACTGTGCTCTGTTTTACCTTTTCTGTAGCTCCTGACGCCTCCCCTGCAAAGCAGCAAGCTGAACCAGAAGACACAACTAGATCAGATGCAACTTGATCTTATCCATTGCTGTACAGCTGAAACTGCAGTAGCAACAGTGCAGTTCAGCATGTCCCACTGAGCCCTGTCCTCAAAAAACAGAATAAAATCTGATACTCTAACTTCCAGCACTAAAAGGCATCAATAATAGAAGTGCTTGATGTGTGTTGGCAAGAGGGATAAAATGTCTGAGTGCAAAACGTGAAATAGCAAAGCAGAAAAACTTACAGGTTGGCAACAGAACTTTACAGGTGACATCTAACTAATCTGTAAAATGGCACTGAATTTTAGATACCTTGTTGCATGGATTAGCAGATTAATAAAATGAAAGACAGACGCGTAGATAGACTGACAGTTAAACAGAGGAAAAATAAGCAATAAAAATAAACTTGTGGAGTTTTTTTCCATGTGGAGAGGATGTGGATCTACACTCCAGAGAGGGAACATAGGTATGTTAAGTAGTATATAGAAATATGCTTAAAATGTATAAAATACTATAACATGCAAAAGAATATTCAGATTTAAAATATCTAGCTTCTCATAGTCAATTCTGTCATTCTTATAAATCGTTGTCCAAAAAGAGTGCTAAACACATTTTTCAAAATATATTAAATAAGACACATTTTGGTGACCCTGAAAAAATATTCGGAGTAGAGTTTCATTAGCATGCAGGTAAAAATGATGACTCAATAGGATCAGTCATTGCTAATTCATCCTGTTCTGCAATATACCTCTGAAGAAGTATATAACATCCCTTACATTTTCTAGAAGTCTGACATCATGTGATAAATACTACTGGAAACAAAATAAATGGATCAATTAGCCATCTAAAGCTCGCTATTATCTGTGTGCATTTTCATCTTTTTATAACATGAAAGTCATAAAAATGACAAGACACATTTTATAGATATTTATCGGTAGATGGTCCATCAAGAGAAAGAACTGGTCCCTGCCAGCTGGGATAATACCACTTAAACTCAGGAAAACCTACAGTTTACACTTTTCATTATTCATGCAAATACTACGCACACAGCATGCATCATCAACAGTAAAGACTTCTTTTTATAACTGTAATAGCCTTATTAATAAAGTATATATTTTTATAGATCTTATATATGTGTGTGTATATATATGTATACCTGTACAAATTTTATCTGATTTCTTCCCAAGAAAGGGACTATTTACTGTGTCTGAAACAGAATTCAGCCATGTCAGACTATTTCTGTGCTTCCTGTAAAATTTATTTCTTAATGGTTAAATAAATAAGTTATCCTCTAATCTGAGTCATTATTTAAACAATACTTCACTGTGGACAGTTGGATTGTTCTCTTTTCTTTATTGTTGTGAATTTGATTTATTAGGGATTGGGAGACAGGGGCAATGTGGCAGAGGGAGAGTTAGGGAATGGTAATTGTGTGTTGATCCCAACCAAGCTGCACTAATTCTGGGTTCCTCACTCACACTAAGCTGCTGATGCCTGAAAACCAGCAAGCAAAAGGTAAGTTGTTTCATCTGTATTCTACAATTTGAGTGACTTCTATAAAAATTTATAGAGAATACAAGCAAGGAAACTTAGCTGTTAAAATGCAGAGGGAAAGGGGCTGAGTGGGCAAGTCTCCTTCAGGCAGACCTCGATGCAATCCTCAGTGGTCACTGACTTGATCTACAGCAAGCAGATCTTGGCCAGGAAGAACAGTCCCTTTGCCATCTTTCTTGCATTTACAGGATCAAAACACAGCCCAAGCATTCAGCTGAGCAGCTTTAGTTTGGTCCATCATGTCTCCGAATTCAATCAAGAATCCATTCATGATTAGTGTAACTTCTCAAATAGATTCTCCTATACACATTCTTACCATACACAAGGCACTGCGGAGAACAGTTGAAGACACAAGAGGAAAGGTACTGAAGAAGTCCCCAAATTAATATTTAAAAAATCTCAAACTATAGCAGCATCTGCCTCCTTGAGCTGCCTCCCATTTTCTGTTAGAGGTGTACCTGAGCAGTCCCAAGGGCTTAAACAGGTGGAGTTGGCTCCTCTGGCTTCCCTGACAGCTGTTTGTTTTACATTCATTGCAACAGCTGATGTTCTTATAACTGGCTGGTTGCGTTAAAAAACAGATGGGTATTTTATGCCTCCAATTTGCTTTCACTGCAGTGCAACTCACTGCATTATTTTTCAAACTGGAAATGATGATTGATTATGGCCGGGGAAAGGGAGGAGTTGGGAGAGTCTCGGACGTGCCATGTGTTCAGCAGCAAAAAAGCAACAAGCATTTTAAAAAGATAGTACACAGAAAGAACATTGAAATATCAGTTGCACGATTGCTATCTCTCAGAGGAACCCTGATAAGGAAAACTGCTTAGGAAGCGCTTTGAAATCTTCCAATGGTAGCACAAACTGTTATTACAATTATAATTCCCCACCCTCTCACAAGTTGGAGGGCTCAGTCACTGGCAGTCAAAATGACTCACTGAACGGGCATGTGTTTGTGCTTGATCGCAGGCATGGAGAAACCTCAGAAGATCCTTGGCTTTAGCAAGGAAACTGAGGAAAGAATTGGTGCGCCAGTGCTGCACCCCTTGCAGACCCCTGGAGCAAAGCATGGGGGCTCAAAAACTGCTCCAGCAAAGCTCAGTGGTTTTGTTTCAACTATTGCATGCCCCTGAGGGCTGAACAAAAGCACCCAGAAGAGAGGAAACCCAGAGCAGGGCCTCTCCCAGGACAGGTCCTCAGGCACGCTCAGACCCAAATGGTCTCATTTTGGATGTGGGCATTGGACTCAGCCTAGACAACCCTCAGAGGACAGCTCAGCCAGCCTGTGATGAATGGACATTAGAAATACGCTCAGATAATCCTTCCCACGGCTCTCCCAACCCTCACGTTGTCATTTCTTCTAGGTAACAGGCACCCTGCACTGGTGTGCATGCGCTGCCATCCCCTGCCAGCTCGGGCACAATCTTCATTCAAAGGCAGCATCGCACCCACTGGGAAAAGCAGTTTAGGATGTGCTAGCTAAAGGCCAGGTACAGAGGGTGGCCTGGAGGAATTAAATTACTAGGAGATATTTCAGGAGATAATATGGGACCCTGTGCTGAAATGTAGTTCAGGTCCAGCATCTGTACCCAGGCAGGCAAACAAATGAGACTTCTTTGGCATTCACAGATGTAACCCTTGGCAGCTGTTAGACAGAGCTGGCCAATACTCTGTGTGGATGCATTAATAAAATATGCCCTGGTATTGCTAGCAATAATGTCAGCAAGTTATTGTTCTTTAAATGCTGCAATAACATTCATGCCTGAGGAGCACAGCACTGAGCGGAGGTTTCACCCTTGGCCAAGCTTATTCTTGCTCTGACTTCCCTGATAAAAGGCGTTAATTGTGGCTGGTATGTCCAAGTGCTTTGAATATGAAAGCAATTGCTTTCTTTGACAGGAGGAGGAATGTGACTTACGTAAGAACAGGAAAACTACATACCCTGTTGCAAATTAATAAGTACATTGCGTGCCAAGACAAAGGCTGCAGGAAAAGGAGGCAGTGGGGATAGCCGGGATCTTCAGTGTCCTTGGCCATGCTTGTAACATGTCCTTGGCCATGCTTTTATACGCCTGCATAGGCTAAACACGTCTGAAGAAATCTGCAGCTGCAAGGATGAGTGAAGCTCACCCATGCCCAAGGGGTAGAGTGCAGCCCTGACAGGGATGTCCTGAGGGCACCCTGTGGGGCACGCTGGAGGAGCCCGTGTCCTGGCTCTCTCTGTGGACCATCTGGGTGTGTGGACCACACAGGAGTCTGAGCTCACCTTCAGCAGTGCATGGTGCAAACAGGTGGCTCTGCTTCCATCCCCACAAGCAGATAGGGATTGGGAAGGAAAGGAAACATTGAAACTCCTCTGTGAGGGAGGATGGGAGGGTGCACAGTCCCATGGGCGTAAATGGGCTTTTCTGCAGGATTCTCACCTCTTCTTGTAGACTTATAAAAGTGACCGCCATCTGCACTTTTTCGCATGACAGCATTAATCCCAACAACGGAATAAGCAGATAGCACCTTACTTTGCATTTTTCAAAGTAGGCATGACATGCCAAGAATATGCGCATGAATAATTATTCGAGGAAAAAACACAGGAAGCTCTGCCAAATGCTACACATCAGGGAGCACTTTAATCCACATGACCAAAAAGCATTGCATCCATCAGTGCTTTCAGGATAACAGGCTTTCCTATGCTTGAACAGCTATAATACATTATTACATCTACAAAAGGATTGGTGACAGTTGTTTTGCACTGTATTTCCTACACTTTGTCTGACAGATCATTTCTCACAAAGGTGCTTGAGCTGATCCAGGCATTTATACATACATATAAGATGATAGTAATTCAATATTGCAAAGTTAATTTTGCCTCCCATGATTACCTATATCACTTGAAAATTAAATGGTTTTGAGGATGAGGTTTGTAACTCACACCGCATTATGGTTCTTCAAACACAAAGCTGATGTAAATCTTCATCAACTTTCCTTTAAGCAACAACAAGAACATGAAACTGCCACCCAGAAGCAGTGCCTTTTTCCTCGCTTGACCAGCTAGCTGTTGAAAGAAAATAAAATTCACCAGAAATTAAAATATTAAAGCTTTAAAAAGTTGAAAGGTGAGAAGGATATAAAAAATAATAATCCTTGCCAAGACCTCTCAAAAGCAAACGCACATTTAGTGTCTTGTGAGGGGTACTGTGTTTTAAATGAAGCTTGCAATGTAATTTACTTCTCAGTCACATCTGTACCAACCAAAAGGATTCACCAAAAGTATTTCTGATCTAAAAAGCCACGTGTTTGGGACATCAGCTGTTCTCATGAAAAGGAGAGGACATCCTGAGGAAGGACTCATGAAGAAAACTACCTGACAGAAACCTCTCCCCAGGTTTGGCAGCTCCCAGGCTTTGCAGGCAGAGAAGCAGGAAGCGACACAGCAGCTGTGACCACTGCCCTGTTTCCGCCAAGCCCAGGGAATGGCTGCAGCGGGGTGGGGACACGTGTGGCATCACTGCCCAGGCAGTGCCTCTGCCCCCCAGGTGGGATGCGCACAGTGCATCCTTGATTACCAGAGGCCAGGAGTCCTCAGAGAGGGCCCACATGATGCTATGGGGACTCTGGTGACTTTAAAGTACTTTTCTGGCAAATGCCATCACCGCCATTGCCAACATGGTGACACCTGCAGAGAGGCCTGGGAGACCTTCCATGGTGAAGAGGAGCCTTGGAAGAGACCTGTGGTGGGTCTGATGAGACCTGAAAGAAGCATTTATCTATTTGTCACTGTTCTGATACTTCCTTACCAGGGGAATCAAGGCAAAACAGCTTTAAAACTTTCATCACAGACCATCAGAAGGTTGCACAGGTATTTCTGTGCTGGTGCAGGGAGGGTAAATATAAGTAATAGTGACTTTATTGCTCTTTCAGCCTTTGTCATCATAATGAAACTACAAAAATATCTGTCCTACTGAACAGCTTCTTACGTAGGGTGACTTAGTGTTATTGCATAAGGCACCTGGAGATAGTAATTAGAGCCCAAATGCTGCTATAGATGTTATATGCCCTCTTCAAGGCAGTAATTAACCAAATGAACCAAATCCTGATTGGGGGGAAGTGGGGAGGCTTTTCATGACACTGCTATGACTTTGCAGTGAGCGTGGTGGTGCCCAGCACCATCCCTAGCTGCAGTTTGTTAGCTTCACCGTCACAGAAGCGGGGGTGAGGAAGCACTGTCAGCAGTGAAGGATGGGAAGCTCAATTCCTGTCACTTGCCAAATTTCCCAAGTCTGGGGCATTCAGCCGGAGCTAGAAAGATGCACAGAAGCAGTGAGGCAGAGTGGGAGGGTGGCACAAGTTAGTACAATAAGAAGCGAAGTGTCCCGTCCTCCTGGGGTGCTGGCAGGGGGACAGCTTTGCTGAGGGCATGGGGATTGGACATGGAGTCACACCAGCCCTGGGCCAGCAGCTCTACAGGCTGCCCCTGCCTGCCCTGGGCCTGGGAGGCTTTGCTGAGGACTAGCAAAAATGCCTCTTTTCTGCTGGGTTTGTTCTGCTGAGGAGGAAGAGAGCGTGTGTGGTCTCCTGGCTTACGAAATGCTGAGCATTTTATTGCTCCTTAGCTCTAGCGTAACTGAATTGCAGCAGTTCGTCTGCCGTCCAGGCTAAGCATGCCTCAACTTGCATAAAAGGAAATTAACACTGAGGGTTTCAAGCTAAGATAATTTCTATACTAGTGTAAAACTGAAGTATTTTGACACATTCAGCTAATTTGTGCTGTAATCTAAACAGTGGGAAAGAACTCCTTCAAGTTAACCCACAAGCAGCTAATATCCACTACAAATACAGTTTCTTCCTCTCTAGAAGGGACCAACTCCTCCACTAAAATTTTGCTGCTGGCACCAAGAGGCTGGGAATCACTGAGGATTTTAGCACATATTCATTCATACCCATAAACATCATCTTTCCCTAGTGGGGACAGGCCCCCAGCCAGGCTGAAACATTCATGAACAGTAAGTCTGGGGGGAACACGAGGAGCTTTGCTTTGATAAACCACCGCAGCTGTACTGCCTGAGCTGTGCTGAGCATTAATTGGCTTTATTTAATTTGTTTCTTTGCTTTACAAAGGGGTAATGAAGTTCACCTATGGTAACAACTCACGATGGCAGTGAGCCATCTTCACTAAGCAAACCCATTAAGCATTCACAAGGGTTTAAAGGTATGAAACTACAACGTCACTGACAGAGTATAACCCAGAGGGCAGGCTGCATTTTCATCTTTAAGGTATTGATCGTGGCTGCTGCTGTTCCTAGAAAAACAGTCAGATGCCAGCAAAAAGCCAAACTGCGTTACAGTTTTAGAACTAAATTATCAAAATGATCCTAAAAAATTATCTGCTTATCTACCAGTGAAACACCAACAGTTAAAAGTAATAATAAGCTAATTATTTTGTGATGCCACATACAAATCTAAACCTATCCATTTCAGGGAACCACATCTGAACGGTGAGGGAAAGGTCACGCAATCATACACAATACGTTCCTGTGGAAATTTATATTAGCTGGAAAAGGAACTGCAATCAAACCTCACTACATGGGATGGGGAAAGATCCTCTCTTCAGCTGCCTCAGGAAGCTTGTGCTTTCTGTAAACCTTTGAGGTCCATCTTAAGTACAGGACTAGCATGAGTTTAAGTTTTCCGTGAAGTCTGTCTTGTGGCTCCTGAGGGTTTCAGCTGCAAGTCAGAAGCTCACGCTGCCAGCACTCTTCTTGGAAAGGAGATGTTTAAACTACAGAATGAAGAGTTAGAGCCCGGATCCTGTGGCCAGCCCACTGAGCCGGAGAGCTCCTGCACAGAGTGGGGCCTAGCTCCTGACAGGTAGTTTAATGGCAAATTACAGGGACAGAGCTGGAGTTTCCTGAGGGATTCAGCAGCTTTGTCTGACAATTACAATCTGCTAACTGGTCAGCGAGGTCTTTCAGCCAGGGAAGTGTCACACAGGCTTTTGGGAGTGGGGTTTGTAGTAAGATCCCCACAGCATTCAGGCTATGATTGGCTACTAGAAAGAAATACTGAATGTTCAGAGGAAAGTAATTATTTCTACGAAGCAGCAGAGATGTCACCACAATGGGTTAGGGTCTGCCTGAAGCCACAAATTGTCTTCCAAATGCCCACTCCTTGCTGCTTCAAAATTCCTTCCCGGCCCATCAGTGCTAGTATTTTGACATCTGGCTCGACTAAACACATCTCTGGGTACAAGTGCATGCTGGCTGGTTTGACTTTACTGCCTCCAGAAAAAGGGTAAGAACCAAACCTACTGGCTTTACTCTGGACTTGCCTCTCTGCAGGTGACAACAGAAGGGGCGATTCTGGAAAAGCCAAAGGTTGATGTCTTTGTTGCAAAACTGGAGATGAGGTTCTCAGAGGCAGAGCAGAGCAATAAAGCTTGGGTTTAGCCTGGCTCTGTTCACCAACAGGTTGCTTCAAGGCTGTTTTCATGTCCTTCATCTACAGTCCCTAAGTCAGGCCTTGGTCAGTAAAAGTGCAGCATTCAACTACTCCAGCAGCACGCCCAAGAGCCGAATGCCAACCTCTCCCAGCTTTATCAGTACAGCTCTTTCAGTTTCCCTTCCCCAGTGCCAACGCTTTACGTGGAAATGGTTGCCTTTAACACTCCAGGCTGCTTTTGATATTGATCTTTGAGCTACTGGCTTCTTCTACCACTTCCCTAATTCAGATAGGAAATTACTCATGCATATCGTGATCAGCTCCTACAGACCTGTCCAGATACAGGTGAAGTATTCATGGCTTATCTTGGGTTAAGGCATTATCTCAACTATTCAAAGCACTTCCCTGTTGTTACAACATTCGTAAGTCTGATCCTGCATGCTACTAATTACATTTTAGCTGTACATACTCTTACTAACTACGTGTCATTAAACAATCTCTACCATTACTTTGGCTTTTCATAGACATTACACATAATACATAGATATTTCAGGTGACGGACATTGTAAGAGGGCTTTTAGTCCAAGCAGCTTCCACTCCACCCCACCAAGGCACAGGATACTACAGGGCCATGCTGACTGCTTCAGAGATGAGATGATACCCATGAGAGCCACAACTCTGACGTCTGCAAACACTGATTTTCTGCTTTGATAACTGCTCTGCGGTTGCTGAGACTGGTGTTGCCTGAATGAATTCAAAACAGAAGAGAATCAGTTCTTCTCCCATGTTTAAAAGTTACAAGAAAATTTAGCTTATAACATTTTCAGCAGAATTGAATGCTAATCATAAATAGTGGCATGAGTACATGAGTATAATAATTATACAGAGCTGTTTCTCTAAGATTATGGAGTAGAAAAAGCAATCATGCTGCTTGGCTCCAATTCTAAGCTAAACTACTCCAGCAAATACTGCTTCATGATCCTGAATCTGCTGACGTATTTATATTGTTTACTGTGTGATTTCCTATGTCCTTCTTAAGCAAGCTGGGAAATTGACACACACAGAGCTGGAACTAAAAGGACTTTTAAATTTAAAATGTGAGAATACTGGAAGGATAAAGAAGAGTTTAAGTTGTGAGACATTTTTTTTCGGGTTATTTTCAAAAGTTTATCTGTGAAACCCTGGCTTCCTGAAGTGAAACTGTTTGGAGCTGCTAGGAAGGCATGAGGGACGGGAAGGGTACCCTGGAGCCAGAGGAACAAAGAGGGCTGTGCTGCTTGACTCTACTGCTACATCCCAAGCAGCACGCACGCTCTGCACCTCATACTAACCTGAATGGTAGCGCCGAGTCCCTTCAGTTATACTTGTCCAGAAGGTGTAGCTTGTGTCAAGTTATTTCCTTTGGCATTTTAGGCCATCTCCATGATGGCTGGAGACCAAGACTAACTTCAGGGCAGGTGCAGCCAGCCAGCATATGCCAGGGCACCAAACCCACCAACACCTGACTGCCAGTCCCATTCTGGATTCTGCCCCTCCACAGACCATGGGCACAACTTATGCACAGTTATACCTGTTACGCCTTAAATACTAACAGCAACGGCAATATGCATTATCTTTGGGGTGCAAGAGGTCCAAGGAGCATCAGTTTTGGTAGGGCATAGACTAGGATGCCACTTCTTCACTGGTCCTCTAATAGCTCTGTTGATATTAACTCTCTTTAACATCTACGTATGGGTGATTCATAAAATCTATTGGTGATCATATATTTTGTGAACTCTTGAAAATATTTTGAAAACTAAACTCTTGCTTTACTTGGCACTTATTTTTATCATTCTCATTTCCTTTTTCTATGTATGTGACTATAGCATGTCCCTGTGGTATATAACCTAGGAGCTCTGACAAGGGGAGCTGCATTGACTTGCTGCATATTCAGGAGGTGAACATACAAGAGGAAGAATTCTTTCGCTCCTGAAGACCCCAGCTTTTCACGTATTGCAGGATGTGGTCTTCCCACCTGCCAGGCCCAGCTGGGAGGCAGAGCAGTTGGGGCACTTGCGTGACACAGTCATAAACCAGAGCTGTTAGGCAGAACCGCAGTACTTTCAGTAGCATAGCCACAAAAAAGATAAATTCCCCCAAGAAAAAGGAACAAACACAATTTATTTTTCTGCATCTTCATCTACTAGTCACTAAGCAGTGCTATTATATAAGACTGCTTCCAGTTTTAAAACTTAGTAAGTAACTTTCACAGTCTGTAACATTTTCAGCAATTCAGAAAGACCCTGGGTTGAGCCATCTTCATATTAATCATCTTCAGAAACTGATTGAGTCACTGAGATGGCAATCTGAAGGGAAACTGCCATTTCTCTGAGCCACTGCATCCAATGTGAGTGTGTGAATGTGACTTTTTGAGGACTCTCAGAAGAAAAAAGGACAAAGATAATGTTCCATATATAAAAACTCAGGAAGCCTCTCTAAAGTACTTCAAGTACATGGAAAGAAGGAAAGGACTGTTAAAGCCCAGATCAAGAAAATGCTGGCATTATGGTGAAAAAGCAGAATAAACAGAGATAACATCTAGAAGTCAGAACAAGAAAGACAAAAAAGTGCTTGCATGCATTAAAAAAAGAAATAAAAAAAAAAAGTAGGCACTTGAGATCAACGCTGTAATCAAAACTGTTTGAAGATTGTGAGATTTGCTGCCTACTGGCACTGGCCCTTCTATGAATCATCGATTGCAAAAGTTGAGAATTGTTTTAAAAATAAACTGCAAACCATAATTTTTTTCCCCTTCTACTTTCGTGCTGGGACACTTGTTTGTGTTTCAATATGATACTGCAACATGTAAACTGAAAACCTCCTTTACATAGTGACAAGTTTTGATATGTATTCATTACTCTAAAACTATTCCCCTGTCATCTCAAGAATTGTGTGGAGGTTAAAATGAAATTAATTCATGAAATGTCCATGTCACTCACTAATCTGGAGTTTTTCAAAGACGTTACCTATGAAAAAAAAAAAAGAATGTAGATCTGTGCTGAATTACAGTTTATTTCCATTGCCAAAAAAAAAGTCTTATCAATGTAAAACTTTTATTTTCTTAAAAAGTTAGTCACCATAAAGGTACAATGGAAGCAGCAACGTTGCTTGTTATCATAGCATATAATCTCCTGATGAGATGTCTCCTACTTCATAGGATCCTTGTACTGATCATAAGAATAGTCATTCAGAACTGGACCAAAGCCATCTTAGTCAAGTATATGATGCTGAACAACAACAGATATAAGAAAGGTTACAAAAGCAGGACAAGCGTATGAACATACTCTCCCAGAAAACTCCTCCAGCTCAGGCAATGCACTAGACAATAATTTCCTGAGCCAGAGGTGCATGTTTAATCTCAGCATTAAATAGGCTTTGGTGCTTTGTTGGTCTGGGTTTTTTTATTTTCATTGGTTTGCCTAATCACTTTTTGAATCAATGTAAATTTTTAGTAGCTAGAATTTATAGCTGAAATTCATAGGCCTAGGTTTCATAGCTGAGCTGCTGCCTGGTGATTTCCTTGGACGCTTCCTCTTATTTTAGAACAGAAAAATGATTCTTCCTTGTTGATTTCCATCCCATACATGATTTTATAGCTCTCTTTCATATCTCCTCTGAGCTACAGTCCTTGTGTGTTTGATTTTTTTGTATTGAGCCTACTTCATACATATGATTGTCCTTGTCACGCTACTATGCTCCTTTCTTGGACATATTTTTTATATATACATAGTGATATGAAGGCTAAAAATGTCCACAGCATTCAAGGTATTGTAGCCTAATATTTTTTTATGGGTTGTTCTCCCTTTCTTCCCTAGTAATTTGCTTCATATTGACTGCCATTCAGCACTGTGCTGATGTCCCTACAGAACTTGTCATTACAACTTCAGAACTTCTGTACTAGTTGATAATAGCTTTTCCAGAGTCTGCAACTGCATATATTAAATTAGGATTTCTCTTGTGAACTCTTTATATTTTCATACATTCTCTTCCCTCACTCTGCCATGTTACTCAGTATCACAAAACATTATAGCAACTCTTCACACTTTGCTAGCTTTTGCTGTTTACACCAGGAAGAGTTCAGAACAGTCACTGAACTTTGTCACTTCATTTTTCACCCTTTTTCCATTCATTTGTGGATATGATGAAGCGTAAAGCTCCTCAGATAAGTCCCTGTGAGACCCCAGTGGTAAGCTCCCTCTGGTGAGAAAAGTAACTACTTTTTTAATCAGTTGCATGTTCATGTCAACACTGTCCATCTCATCCAAATCTTAATTTCTTTAAGACCACTTGGTGAATAATATTGTCAAGTGCCTTTCAGGAATCCAAGGAGACCATACCAGCCACATCTCCCCTATCAACGTGCTTGTTCATTTCTTCAGAGAACTCTGATAGATTTATGAGGAATTAATTCCCTTTACAAAACCATGAAGAATCTTGCCCAGCATATCACGCTTCCCTACATATCCAATAATTCTTCTGTTTTATTAATTTTCAGCACCAGTCTGTAATTTTCTAGAATCCCTGCAATTCCTTTTGACAACAGGCACCATCGGTTGCTACATTTCCATTCCTCTGGTATCCAGGTTATTAGTTCTAGATGAGAGATAAGTGGCTGTACACTACAACTAGTAGTTCAGCTATTTAATATTTGCATCTCTTTAGAGCTCTCAGGTGAAAATGTAGTCCAGCTGGTAACTCTCTGTTAACTCTCCATGCAATGGCAACTTAGGGCAATCTGTCTTTTCATGGGTTTGCCATTGCCAAGGCTCAGTCCTCCAAATTGGCTTCAGGTTTGGGACATTCAGAAGTCATTCTTTATTCCTATGAGTGTTAACTGAAATGAGAATTCTGAAAAGGTTAGGAGAGGAAGAAAAACATAACAACCTGACACTGGAAGACCATGTTAGAATGCTTCTTTCAAAGGCTGGACATTTAAAACCTCCTTATTTAACTTCCCATGGCATTCCTTGAAAAGCTCTGTGGATCAGCAGAAAAGAAAAGCAACAGCCTGTGTTCACAACAGCGTCTTTTGCCATTCAGCTGTGTTTCTTTTTCTGTCTACACTCTCTGGGTTCAAAAAGAAGGAACAAACAAAAGCTCATGGTGCATAGGCATGTTTTTTTAAAAGTAGGATGAGCCTTCATGAAATAAGTTTCATGTAACAGAGGCTTTTAGACACTGGGGCTTTTTATACATTGCTCACATATAATTTAGTAATGAGTAGTTACCGATGTAGTTAGGCAGTTGTGGACCCAATTATCCAATTACTGCAACTGACTGTACAAACAGAGTAATTGTACGGCAAACATGCTCATGTACTTTGCATTCATGCTTTTGTAAGTCTGGCATTACCCTTTCAGTGCTACACCAGCGTGGGGACAGTTCACCTTGTGTATTATCACGTCTGTCCTTGGGGAAATTTTAGCATGTGTTTTGGGGAGAAAACATTCAGGGTTTTCACAGAAGGCAGCTAACAGTGGAACTATCAAAAGATATCTGGCAAGCAGGAACATTAATTCTCTCAAATTCAGATGACATTGAAGTTAAATTGGCTGGCTTCTCTGAGCTCCCTATTCTCAAAGTTCTCTTGTGATAAGATAATTCTATCCCTTACAGATCGTGAAAAGTCATAGCATCCTCATCATCCAGAAATCTGCATGCAACTGAAATAAATCCACAGTGAAAACTGAGTTTTCTCCTTTGTCTTAACAGAATATTAGAGTTTAGTGCATGTTTATTTTTGAAATAAATAAATACAAACCCAGATCGAACTCACAATAAATTGCAGCATTCTTCATGTCACTCCTCTTCACACTTGGGTTTGGCCTGAGAAGAGAGAGGTGCATTTGTCAAGTCTGTACCTGTGCAAGAGCGGTATAAAGAATTAGGCACTTTTTTCTTCAGACTCAAATTCATTTGCAAAGCTAAATAGTAAGAGTAGATTGTATAAATCAGATTAAAATTTCATGCCAAGCAGGAGTGGGGTACATAGTCTTCCACAAACTGAAGCAACACGTTTCCCTTCACACTCATATTTCTGACTGTGAATTGTGTAGGAAGTCTAATGGCTTGTGACAATTACTGAATAAAATGGCACTGCAGGAAAGGAGATCTTCTTTGTGGGATGTAGCAAAGGTAAAATCACAGATTGTTCTAAATTGCTTGTACAGAATGTACCTTAGAAGAATAAAATATATAAGAGTATTTTTGTCTTGATGCAGCAATATTCCTACAGTGTTAATCTTTTTCCTGTTAATCTCCTGGATTCCCACAGTGCATAGCTCTCTTCCGTTTGTCCTTTATCCTAAAAAGTAGTTGATCAAACTCCAGGACCTTGTTTATCTTGCTGGAGGTAATTAGTTAGGACCAGCTGTCAAAGCCACAGCCAGTTCCTAGCACACGTGTGTGTAGACTGTCAGCATGTGCAAGTAACAGCATATGCCTTCCAGAAGATCATGATACTGATCTTAAACTGGAATCAAGTTTTGTTTGGTAGAATAACACATGGAGAACCAGATTACACCATAACTGAATACTACAATGTTTCAATAAATGATCCAACTTCAGACCTATTTTTGGTTTTGTAGACTGTTAGCACAGCAGCTGCTTGTAATATAAACCCCAGTTTATCTATGCCCTCCCAGTACTTAGAGGTTTGAATACTCCTTTTGAATTTAGTCCCATCTCTATTTTTAAAAGCTCATTTATCAGATAAGTGCAGCTGAAAGACCAAGAAAACTCTAGGCTTTGAATGGATGGATTTAATTAAAGTGTTGGGCATAAGAAGTGAAGATTTTATTCAATTATACAACTTACCCTGCACATCAGTGTTTTCTACACTTTGTCGTATTTAGAATCTGTTTAGCTGCAATATTATTAGAAACAGTAGTTGTGCTCTTATGAAAGAAAAGCAAAATAATGTTACCAATCTGTGAGCCAGAATTGTCTACCTCCTACTGAATGAGAACTGTCAAATAATAAAGAGCTCTTTGAAAGATATAAAAAGACTCTGATAGCTAAGTATGTTCTACATTAAACCTTTGTAATTCCCAACAAATTTGAAATGTAAAATTGATAAAGAACAAATGAAGATTAAGTTTACAGCAATTGCAAGTACAGGTCAGAGGTAGGGATATGTCATTCCAGGAACAATTATCAGAATGGAGAAAACTTTGTATTTGGGTTGAGATAACATGTCTAAGGATGAGCTTTATACCCTTGCACTCCCAAACATGCTGCCTACCCCTGAGAGGCTGCGACAGCCCCAGAAGGGAACCGCAAAGGCCAGAGGCTTTTCTGCACAAGTGCCTTTAGGAGCAGAAAGTTTTATGAGGCCTGGCAAGGCTGGAGTAATTTACTGGGAGACTGAGACAACCATCTGCTGGAAGGGAAGTTCAAACCCAATGCAGTGATCTCTTCTGAAACTGGGGAGTAGAAGAAGAGCAGCAACAAACTGATGAAGCTTAAGCCACTAGTAACTGCACTGCCTTGCAATAAAGAGGGAGATTATTAAAAGCACGTGAGTTAATGTCTTGGAAAGAAGCAAGACAAGGAAGGCTTTCCCTTTTCTGAAGCTTAGGTGTCCCCAGCTGGATTTGGATGTGTGGATGTGCTCTCTGCCTGTGCATAATTTTGACTGTTAGCTTTGACGTTTAAACCAATGCATAACTCATGAGCAGCAGAAGAGTTCAGATTTTTCAGTTGCTTTTGAATTGCTGAGTTCTAGACTGTGGAGGTGATAGCCTCTCTAATAAAGGGTGTCCCTTTCTTTAGAGAAGAGAAATGGAGCTGGAAGCTCACAACAGAGGTAACTTCAAAACTCATTCTCCACACAATCATCAAAACTATTGCAGGAAAAGAAGCAAGATCATAGCAACCTCTCTCCTGTTTGGATAGCACTCTGTGAAGTGCAAGCCAGAGAAGAATATGGGCAAGAGAAGAAATGGGAGATGGGAAAGGAAAATGCTGAGCAGATTTTGAAAATCATCTAAATACTGTCTTAAAGGAAACTAATCTTTGACTATGAATGCAGAGGCTGCAAGTAGATGGGACTTTTGGGTAGAGAAATCTTCTTACTAATCAGAAAGAGAAACTGTGCAAGCAATCTAAAAGGAGAATAATAGTATTCGTCACTCCTTATGCTCTGAGATTAAGTCCTTTCCAAACACTGATTACAGCTCTAAGTATGGCCCAAAACTGGAATCCATAAATCAGTGACATTTTAGTAGTTCAGTTTCAGATCCTAGCCATTCTCTTTCTTACATAACCAAGAACAGTTTTTGCATGCTCGTGAAGTTCCACTGTATATAGTTATTCATCCTGTATAGTTAATTTTCCCTATAAATCCTACTATGCTTCAGCCACTTTGACAGCTTACTGCCTAGTACTGAAAGTTGTGTGGTGTACAAAACAGCCCCAACTATTGCAGACCTCTGTGTAATGTCTCTCCTTTTGGCTTTTAAATCTCATCAGATATCAGCATATAGAGGTCAGGCTGAAAACCTCATTTTGAGTGTGGGGGTTTTTTGCCTCCTACGCTGTGTTTGGCCTCCCAGTTGACACAGAACCTATGGGGGGAGACAAGGCCAGTTCTTGCATCGAGCACAGGGTGAGGGGGCACAACAAAGCCTGACCAGCCGTTTTCATGTGTCACTCTTGGACACCCTTGGCTCTTGTCCAGGGCCCAGTTTTCAGCTCTGAATACCCAAGGTCAGTGATAACTAGGCAATAAATTACATTGTGAGAAGATGCTGGGCCCCTGAAAAGACACCTGAAGAGAATAACACAGAAGACTCATTTTGGGAAAAATACAGGAAAAAGAAACAAGCAGGAGCAAAGAAGGTTGTCACGCAGTAGACACCTTTCTATCAGAGGATGCCTAGTCTGAGGTGTTTTTTAAAAAAATTCTATCTTACAAATCTAAGCACAATACCCCTGAAGTAGAAAACTTCCACGGATTCTTCTTTAACAAGCCTGTGTGTTCTCTGCCTCCTGGAGGAATTAAGTTGCAGAGTCAGTTCCTGCCTGGTTCACCTCCAAACATCTGGAGGTTGCACATCGCAGGTGCCCAGAGCCATTTGTAGGCTCCTAGGAAGATGAGTTTGACTCAGAAAAGCTTCTCCCTATCTCTCTTTGCCTTTTCTTGTGCCTGAATACAAGCAGTGAATCATGGCATCGCTAGGCACAACTCAGAGAAGGGACATGTTTGTCCAGCAGAATCCATAACTTCAAACATACAAGCTGTTGCCCAAATGAAAGCTTTAACTGCTGCTTATCTCATACCCTGCCAAATTAAGTCTGTAAGGACTAATAACATCAGTGCTCAATGATTATGAAACTGTGTGGCCAAATTAACAAAGCAAGGGCTCATCCAGTGCTGAATCTGAAGGAAGTAGGTTGAAAGTTTGTTAGCATGGATGATGTTGCTAGAAATATCCTCATATAATTTGAGGCTTAAAAAACCAGGAGACCAAAACTCTGTAATAACTACATTTCATTATAGGCGTTCAGAATGCACAGCTGGTAGCCCAAGTGAAAGTGAATTAATCTCAGTATATACATTGACACTGTATCACCTGTAAGTTCATTAAAAGCACATGCATTTAAAGAACATGTAAATTGCCTAAGCACAGCAAGACAGAAAATACTAATGCTGAGGTTATGCATTCAGTCTTAAATGAGTCCCTTTCAACACTTCTTAATTGGTAACATAAGATTACTCTCAATTTTTCTATTTCTTCCAGTGTATCAAGATATTTATTTTATATCCTCACCTAGCCCCACATCTAGCCGGTTTTTCTTTAATTGTTCCTCAAAGCAGTTATTAGTGTGTCAATGGATGCCCAAATATTAATATCAAACGGAAATTTAAAACAAGGAACAAGCATCATTGCTTCTTTTATAATGGCACCTTTTTTGTCTTTTTAAATTTTAACTTCACTATTCACCTCCTGAATTAAATGTGTTTCATTTGGAATATACATAGCTGAATT
Source organism: Falco rusticolus (assembly GCF_015220075.1). Classification (NCBI taxonomy): domain Eukaryota; kingdom Metazoa; phylum Chordata; class Aves; order Falconiformes; family Falconidae; genus Falco; species Falco rusticolus. Next base: position 90,667,842 of record NC_051188.1, read on the forward strand.
AGGGTCCAGTTCAGTTCCTATTCGAACCAATTAGCAGAATGCCCAATGACACAAATGAAAGGGAAAATGAGACCTAGTTGTCCCTCTCACTCCCAGCCTCATCTTCCCTTTTTCTCTTCCTTCTTAGATTCACTATACATTTAGCTTGGTTTCTGAATGAGATGGGGTTTATCTGACCAGATTCTCTGCATGCCTACCTTCGCTTTTTAACCATCTGGCTATATCTACCTTGAGAGGGCTACTGACCTCCAAGAGATTCTATTCCTACACATTCTGGGGAAATAGCAGAGAAGAGACAGGCAAATCAGTCACCACTCTAGGAGAAAGTGTGAGATGGGTAGTTACTCCCTCTGATTTGCCAGTCTGCGTTCCCTCTTACTAAGGCAGTACTCGGAAGCATGGATAGCAAGGTTGGTAGCTGGGTATTAAAGAACACATAGAAAGATGAGCTGGGATGAGTGTGATAGGAGTCAGGCAGATCAGATGCCAGACTGGAAATTAAGATTCACAAGTGGCAACTCACAAACTGAATGGTCTGTAAATTACTTTTTTGGGGGGGTGAAGGGGGGTGTGTGGCGTGGGGGATCAGTTTGATCATGACTCACAATCCTTGTGCAGACCTAAGTCCTGAAGAGAAATCCAGCTGAGCTGGCTAAGCATTTGACTGAGCCAAAACTAAGCAGAAACTTTGGGACTCAGCCCACTAGCAGCAAGAGCTCACTTCCTCGCAGCATTTCCTCCCCAGATGTTAGATGAGTATTTCACAAGAGTACCAGCTTATCTCACCCAGGGCAGCTGTGAAAGCTCGTATTAAGTCCAGCTTCTGGAAGTACTGTTTCACCTGGTGTTGGATTTTTCCCTCTCCCCTCAGCAAAACTTTCATTTTTGTTTCAGAACTACAATACACCAAATGCCAGGTCTTAAAACTTAAGGCTGTTGTATGTAATGTCTTATAAAAGTAGGACAAGAAATACAAAAATCAAATCCCATGGCTCACTCAGCTGTGGGAATTCCTTTCATTGTAATAGCCAGTGCAGATAATGTAGCTCAGCTACAGCTAAAATTGTTCACGTGCATGTTCCATTTTCTTCTTCACAGTAGCTTTACTATTTTAAAAAGCTTAATTTAAAAATGTTTTTGCCGTATATTGATCCCACAATCACACTGGCCAGACCTTCCAGCATCTTCAGGTAAATCCTACCCAACCCCACAATTCTGAGTACATCCAGCTTCTTTCAAGTCTCTAGCTTGTTTGACTCCTCCCCACTAAGGGAAGACTGCCCCTCTCCATCCCAGATCATGCCAGTACCAGAGTAGCTTTTGCTTGGGAAGACTGACGAGAAAAAGGTCAAGCATTTTTTCCTCCACTGTAACTAGGGTTTCTTCTCCACCCATTGATGGGCTTATGCTTTTCCTGAACTTACTTTTAAATCAGCACTTCCACAGTCTGTCTTGTCCCATCAGTGCCCCTCAGCAGTCTCAGCTTCAGCTTTTCTGATTTTGACACTAAGTACCTAACATTCCTTTATAATGCTTGTCCTTATTTCTACCTCTTCTCCACTCCCTTTCTGTGTGCTAGTTCAACGAGAAGCTCCCTGTCTAGCCATGCAGACCTTTTCCTGAATTTCCCAGTCTTCCCACACGACAAGGTGGGTCATTCCTGAGTTCTCGCCAGCTTTCCTGGGTGCCCTTCCCCTTCACAGCAGCAGGAGATCATGCCAGACAATCCCTAAACAAGTCCCTGTTTGCTTCCCTGAAGACCAGGGTCCTCTGCTCACCTTTGAGCTTTTCTCCGGACCACAACCTCCAGCATCTTGTGGTTGCTGCAGCCAGGGCTGCTCTGTGTCACCAGAGCTGCCACCAGCTCTTCCCTGCTTCTGAGAAACAGGTTGAGTCAGTCATTGGCCCTGTCCCACTCATCAGCATTTCCACTGAGGACCCATCACCTACGGACACCAGGAGCCTCCTGGGGTTCCTGCCAGATGCTGTGCTGCCCTCACAGCAGGCGTCTCAGTAGTTGAACCTCCACCCTGAGGATGAGAGCCTGCAAGCAGGAGTCTGCTGCTAGTCCAGAGCTTGTGCTAGTTCCCAAGAAGCAGGCACCTTTCTGCCACGGGTAAGCGTAGGCACCGCCAGCCACAGCTGCTGTCAGACTTCATAGAACTGTTCCATAACAGATTGCCATTGAAGAGGCTAGCCGGTCTTCTATTTTTAGATGAGTGAGAGTCCTTCTATCAATTACAATGAGATTCACTACAATGGAAATTATGCTGCTTAAAAAATACAGACTTTTGAACTCCTTTCTGAAAACAATAGGAATATCAACCTAAATTACTGCTTATCAATTGTGATGTAATTGGAAGATGTTTTACGTGCAATACAGCTTTCCAGTTTGTTGTAATTTTAAACTATTTTATGGCATGATACCCATACATCTTACCCTGCGCCAGTCAAAGACTTCTTTTTTTTTTATTTTGATACAACATCTGGGTCTCAGGAGGGGAGGCTGGTGGTTAAAAAAACAAAGTAGCATTGTACAGAGATTTATTTTTTTTTAGAGCTAAATAAGAAAATGGCCATGTCTGCACTATGGCACTTCTATTAAGTACAACTACACTTTGTTCCATCTGTGATTATGAAACCGCTGTTTAGTAAAAGTTAAGATCCATTTGAATGCACTGTGGGGGAAGGGAAGAGTTTTCAGCATAGTGGTAATGGAGTCTTATGTCCCTGACAACAATAGCATGTCTGAGAAATCTCACTCAGGGATAAAAATGGTATAATTATGTGGAAAAAAAAGATATATTGGCTTGGCAGTGGCAGCAGTTTGTCAGGCTGGGTGGCTAAACCAGTACAGTCTGCACCAGTGAGACATGGCTTTAATACTATGTTGTGCTACGTTAATGCTTTTATAGTATCTGCAATCTTCAATGCTGAAAATCAGATCAAAAAATGTGGAACATAATGAAAAAGGGGTTATATCTGAGACTTTTCTCATCCTTTCTCTACAGGAGAAAAAGACATTCCTGTCAGAGCTGCTGAGTGTGGTATATGTGTGTTTTAAGCAGCTTTACTCTGTGCAGTCAACAAAAAAAGATGGAGTGTTGGTTTTAATGTTACCATTTATATTCTTCCCTTTTTACACCATCCTTTTTAATTTTTATATTCATACTCTGTAAATTTTCACTACCAGAAACTAATTTTAGCATCAGAGATCCTAAAATGAGATCGTTATTCCTGGGGATGAAGAATACACAGAAGATGGTATAGAAATCCAGTCATTCTCAGGAATAACTATTATAGAAATTTAGAAATAAGTAACTTTGGCCCATTTAGTCAAATATATCTTGTTACAGTCACAGGTATCAGCCACCACCAGTTTCAAAGCTCAGAAGTTGTGTAGTACTTTGGTCGCAGTAGAGTGAAAGTCTGCAGTCCTTGAGTATTTTAACGACCATGTAGAAATGAAAAGATTTTTTCCCTAATGTCTTACTGCTTTGCTTTCAGGGTTCTAGGTTAATGGTGTTTGCCAGGCCACCTCTGTACTGTAATCTCTGTTTACTAGGCATTATTTTTTATTCCCTACCTTATCCTAGCTGTCTTTATCTAATCGGGTTTGTATGTTAGCACTCATGCTTAAATACCTGAATGCTACCAGCAGGAACTTGATCACAGTGTCTATAGGGGCATATTATCTTCTAAATAATTACCCACCCTCTCACAGCAAGCCACTAATATTTCAATTTATTTTAGCTTTAGTTTCCTCTGTTATTGACACTGGCTATGTCTGCCCAAGTAGAAAGGCTACAGACTGACCCAGGAGCAATGGATTGGATGGAATTTTCCAGTGTATTGAGTTCTATCTATCTGCAAACAACCTGCATCCTCCTTTCTATAAACTGACCACGTTCTGTTTCAAAACCACTTAGATTCTGTCCTCCCTTATTTACATAGTTGTTTTAAAACAACAAAAACTTTGTTGCTCTGATGGTTGCAAACCACCCTAGCCTTCAATCTACATTTATTCATGTCCAATTAATATCCATTCATTCCTGTGCCAGTATTGTTCTTTAAGTGGCTCCCTCCCTTCCAGGTGTTTTACCTGTTTTGCATTCACGGAGAGTAACCATAACCTCTTTCAGCCTTTGCTTTTCCAAGCTGAGCAAACTGTCTTCTCTAAAACATTTTTCATTACCATCATCACTTCTCTGCACCTGTTCCAGTCTGAATTCCCTCTTCCTCAGTCATTGATGCTCAGAAGTACATACAATACTCCAGAGAAGTTTTTGGCAGAGTCACACACACCTGCATGAATACATCTCATTTTTCTCTACAATTACCTCAATTGACACATCTAAGCACAGCGCTTCAAGGAAGCTTCTCATTAGCAGCTCATAGTCAGATTCACATCAGTTAATACACCTCAAAGCACTTTATCCCCTCCATCATTCCCACCTGGCACTCCCACAACACTTTCCCCAGGATATTTCTGCAGGAAATGGTTTCATTCATACATTTCTAGCCATTTAAACATTCATGGCCAGGCTCATCAACTTTAAAGTACCTGTTCAAGGCAATTTAGGTAGATAAATCCCACTCTGTGATTCATCCCATCTACCTCAAATAAATCCCTAGTACTAACTTGATGTCTAAAGTCGAAGATCACATAGGCTCTGAGACACTTGGGCCATATTCCCAGGTAAATATCCAGCCCTTGTCTAGGACCTTTGGGGTCATTTCTCTGCCTCACACCAGCCCTGTAAGTCCCATTTCTGTCCACTGTGTCCCCAGCTCCCTCTGAGCTTACGCCACCCCTGGCCAACCCAGAAAAGTGAAAGCTCCCACACTATCAATGTGAAAATTATTTCCTCATCAGCCAAGAAAGCTACAAAAATTACTTCAAAGTATATGCAACTGCTTACTACAAAAAGAAAATAGATTGATAATTAATGTAAGTTAGCATTTGCTGCTTTCTGTGAAACCTGATCAAAAGTATGTTTTATAACATACATTCAATGGCTCACATAAGCGAAGGTGCAGTTTGAACAGCTACAAAATAATTGGAAAATACTTCATGGAAGGAGCACCATCTTTCCTCCAGCACCACTGCTATGAATAATGTCTTCATGTGTAAACACTGACCCCCAACACTGAAGAGACACACGAGATGTGTTTTCAGAAACCATTTAGACTAAGTTACTCCAGATGTTAAGCTGGGATAGCAAAGGATGAACTGACAGACAGCAACGGGTTATGCTTACTTTCCTGGTCCTGGAAATAAATGGATGAACAAACCTAGAGCCTCAGCTTTAAAGTTTAGTGAACCGTTCTGGGGGATTCCTGCGAGCACAGACTATGGGACAGCTCAGGCCATGGCTGCAGGAGGGGCACGGCGAGCTGCTGAGGAAAACACTTTCTCCTAGATCTCAAAGAAACAATAAATACTACCATGGCTTTTCTCACTCAGAAACTTTAGGGAGGAAAAGGTTTACAGGCATTTCTTTATGCTCTGAGCACAGGCCTTTTCTTCCAGGATCATTTCCTAGATTGTTCCTGAGTGTAGGCATGGGAAGGCCAAGCAGGGTGGGAGCAATGGTGAGGAAACAGCCTTTGACTACACCTCTCTGCTCTTTCTCGTTGTCTGAAATGGGCAAAGCCAGGACAGACATGGGACAAGCACACACTATCTGTAGAAAATCTGTTGCCACCATCTAAAAGAAAATCATGGTTAGAAGGTAATTACCTGTTTTCCTGCATGAAAATCCCAGGCTTAGATGCCCAGAAGTCATGTCTGATCCACAGGTAGGTGAATAAGGCATATCTAGGTCCATCCATCCATTCCAAGACCAGGAAGGCAGATACTATGACTTCCTCTGAACCTCCTTTGTGAGCATCATCCTAGTTGTAGTTTGCCCAGCTGGCCCTCCTCCACAATTTGTTCTCAGGCTTACTCCCAGCCTTTGCCCTTACAACAACCCTCCTGCTCTGATCACTGCAGGTATTTTGGCACTTTGAAGCACCAGGATTCACTTTTTTAGTGTGTTTAGGTTTACGGTTGCAGGGAGGTTTAGCATTTCAGCCCAAGGAGCGAAGGCTCACCAGCACACTGCTAACTGCCCACCACTGTCAGCCAGCGTACAGAAGCTGCTCACGCAATACTCTGAAAGATGCATCCTACTCAGGTGCAGCCACTGGTCTGCTGCTTTCTGTGAGGGTCAGCTCTCACCTGACTTGGTTGGATCCCTCTTGCATCTGTCAACTTTGAGGCTGCTGTGAAGTCTGTTCAGACACCCATGGCTGTCTTTAAGTTGTGGAGGGCTGGAGGGCAGACGGGTATCTCTTGCCAGGCCACCCAGTGTATGGCTGAGAGGGGAAAGGAGGAGCACTCTCGCATTCTGGTCGAGAAGTGTTCAAAATTAGAGGCAGAACTGTGTGGTGCCACGCCAAAAGATTCCCACTAGGTCCTCAAAGTGACTGGATAATTTTTTTGTACAACACTGATCTTGCGCAAGAGAAGAGACTTCTGACAGCTACGTTCCCTCTTCTTCACATCTGCATTCCGCTAGTGACAGGGAATTTAGGGCTGTGAGAAAGGTCGTGTGTGAGAGTAGCAGCTGGAGGCATGAGCCCTGCCAGTAGCTGCCCAGGGGGTTAGAAGCTTGACAGCGGCTTGCCCACAGGAAAAATGATAATTTCTTGTCCCACTTGAGAAAGTACTGAGTGCAGAAAGCCTTCTCCAGATACAACACTAAACTTGATTTCAAATTGCTAAGATTTTTCCTCATATTTTCAAGTTCATCTTCAGGCAGTGACCCAATATACAACCACACATAAGCTACATGTGTATCCATCTTTCTATCATTTGCAGGTTTTAAAGACCATTAAAAGTTAACAGTGCATATCTCAATATAACAAAATTGTCAATGATAATTGCCACATTCTACTTTACAATTTTCAGGCACTGATGTTTAGCTGCATTACCATCAAAATGTGCTACAGATGTGCTAGAAAAACCAACACTTCTCAACCTTAATAAATCCTGCCTCTCCATCCTAGGGAAAGTTTTTTGAAAGTATGTTGTCTCAATGCCTCTGAAAAAAAGGAAATTAGATATGCTTTACAAAAAACTACAAACTCATAAAGCTGGGATAACTTTATTTTTTAGTCTGTCATAGTCCATGCATCCACCTGGCACTTATTACATCATAAGTGCTATAATAAGCATATCAATGCACGCATCTATTTAATTTTGGCAAGGCCTTGATTGCAGCCTTTTGTACAGAGGCAGTTCCTGGTGCTTAAGAATTGCAGCTAGGAATTGTGGTAGACTAAATCTAACTGATTTTGAACTGGGAACAATAGCTGTAATGAAGATTTGCAATTTTAAAGGCATGTAATTAACACACCAGTATTAGCTTCTTCCTCCGGCTAAAAAGTCAAGCTGAACTACCTTTCACTGAACTTTTGTTGGGTTTTTTATTACTTTTTCTTTGCTAACAAGTATAAAGCATGCAGGTCAGCTGCTGCCCAGATACCATTTTGAATATTGCTCATGCAAATGGTTAAGCCATGAGAGAGAATCAGCATGACAAATCAGTAGATGTGCCAGGAACCAATGGGTGAAACAAATACACAGCTTATTTCAGGGCCTGATCTGAGACATAACCATTAGAAAACTTGGGATTTACTCTGTTTTGTAAGACAAAATTACACAGCACCTAAGGCAAGAAAAATCTTTCTTCAATAGTTTCTTCACTTATTGTATTTTTTATACACACGTAGCCAATGTACATAATATCAAACACAGGAATGACTTAGGTGTCCTTAATGCTCCTTCAGCCTTTAGATGTAGAAATTCAGTGAGTTTGCACACACCCCTATGAAGGCATGAGACTCAATCCAGTTATTACAATTTTTTAAGCATCACCAAATACAAAATAGAACAATATTATGGTAGACAAAGTGCTAATGCTTATGTTTTTGAGCCACTTAAAAAACACCTATCCTTCAAGAAGGTTGAGCTCCTAATTCTTGTAATGCTGTTTACTTATTATTTCTATCATCTTATTTTCCAGGTATTGTTTCTTTAGCTGAAGTCTCCTTCGGTTTGTTTACCAAGCTCACTAACTGCCAGCATTAACAGTGAAGAATGGTTTATTTGAGTTTTCTCTGGGCCAGATCCTGAGATTTCTATTTGAAGTTTATTTGATTCTTCATCAGAAAAAGCCTCCATGAGCTTTCAAAGGCTTTTTTGCCTTTCAAAAGCCACAAGTATCATCCATTTTATAGGATGCAGGGCAGTTTATGTGAAGAGTTCACTAGACTATATGCAGAGTTAAAAAGCAAGGCTAAGCATGAACCTTTTAGATGCCACTGTGGGATGGAAGATTAAGACCTTCCTAGTGTTATTTATGACACAGAGCCCCTGAAGCATGGAAATTTTGGTTCTCTAAGTTAAAGTCATTTACCACAAACTATTCATTAATCTTCATTAATCATTACAGGTTGAAAAAGAAATACATGGATGTTTTTACAGAAACTGTGTGTATTGGTGTAGTCCATTTAAGCCAGAGATCTAAAAATCTAAGCTAGTACTGCAAAGTTTCCTCATCCTGCATTCATCCTATCCTGGATGTAGGAGGATTCCTAAAGCAGGATTAAATTAAACTACCATGGTCTGCAGCATTAGGATGACAAACTTCTCCACACCATCCTAAAAATGCCGACAGAGCCAGCATCTGATTCTGAGTACAGAGACAATGTCTTTTAAATGCATGATGTTATACTAGATAGCTACTCCTGAGTTGAACGATGTTATGCAGCAATCCTCTATGTCTGGATGAACTTCGCCATTTTAAAAGATTCAAAATTAGATTGTGTTTTGCTCCTGTAGGTATTTATTTAAATTATGCCTATGGTTTCAATGGGAACAGAACTGTATTCATTGTTTTAATGTATTAGTACATTACCTTCCCATGTACCTTGTATTTAAATAAACTGTTGCCATTAGTTTTCACAGTTTGTTTATAAGAAGAATAAATTCTACAACTGAAATTAGTCCTTGGGGAAGAGTTCTAGAAGACTATTGTTAATGGTGCTGTGACATCAATTTATGGAATTCTTTGGGTTTTCCTACAGAAATACACAGTTCTATCATTAATATGCATGCTCATGGTTAAAAGTGTGACAAATAAAAAAATTATTCATTGAGTCCATCAGAATTTAGAAATATGCCAGTATGTTTTTCTCCTGTATCCTAACAAAAGGGAAAAAAAAAAAAGGCAGGAATAGCTCCCAACCTAAACTGCAGAAAGGGGAATTAAAAACAAACAAGGCAGAAAATAAGATCAGATATGATATTTAATAACTTCTAAGGATTACAGAAAAATAAATTGAAACTAAGGCAATGCTACTTAAACATCCTGAGGAAAACGACACGACTGAAACAATCTCTATCTTTTTTCTTGTTTCTTGCTTGTGTTCTTCCTTGCTTTAAATATTTAGAGCCATTCATTGCATTCAAATATGCTTTATCTTTTGATTATGGACACAATTCTACTTCCCTTAGGTAAGTCAGTAGCAGTCAAAGTTTTAAATCCCCAGAAGATGCAAAGTGGTTAAAAAAGCTAGAGGCCCTCTCATCTTCTGCCAGCAGAGGATCTGGCCCCCGGGTACTTAAATACAGAAGGAGAGCCAAAAAACTTATGCTGTCAGAAAAAGTCTCCATTTGCTGCTACTTTGCCAGTCCAAGCTAAACTGCAACTTCTTTTTTTTCTCCCTAAAATATGCATAAAATACATCATGTAGACATCAAAAATCTTCTTTCTGGGCAAGAGAAATTGTGCCCAAACTCACACGTCAGTGGAAAACAAAGGATAATGAAATGGACAACAGAGGGTCCATTTGCACGCTGATTTTCCACAGGACTTTCTCACTTCAGCTTGCAGAGACATTAGAGGGCAGGCCAAGAAAGAAAAACAAAAGCATCTGAACAATGGATCTGCAGCCAAACCATCACTTGCTGACACCACTGATACTGCATCAGCTGCTGAAGTTAAGGTAACTCAGCCACCCCGGACAACCAATAACTAGACCACCACCGTGCCCTAGTATGAAAGAAGGAAACTATTCAGTAGGACATGTCTGCAGAAATTTTATATATTCCTGCTTTAGACAACATCTTCTTTATGATATCAAAGTGCAGAGTTAATTTAGACTGTTCTTTTCCTTTTCCCTTCATGAATAGGAGTATCTGTACCTGCTACAAAGGGGGTGGATATTTAAAGCCCCAAACTTACGGTCAGTAGATGAAATAAACAGAGGTACTTTACTTCAGACCTAACAAGTGAGTCAGCAGTCAGATTCTATTTCCCCTGCTGAAGTCAGGAAACAAATTAAGCTGACAGCATGCCTCTAATGGTGATGACATCACTGCCAGCAGAGTTATTTTCAGTCTCCACGGCACTGGTAAAGAAGCAGCATAGAAAAGAGAAAGGGAAGCTTAACTTTTTCTCATGCCTACTCCTAATATATTTGCTTTGCACCCACTTCCTCAAATTAGGTATCTTTTGCAGTTTCATTCCATGCTTAAAAGTATTATGCATATTTCAAAGGCTTGTAACTGAATATTTTTTTTTCTTTCTTTAAGGAGTACCAGTACTTAAGGTTTACAGCAATTTTAGCCTTGTGGGATCAAGTCCTCCAAATACTTTAGAATTGCACCTAAATAAAACAGGGAAGAGTTCAAACCATTTGCCACAATGTTCAAAACTGAGCTTATATGGAGTCTGTCAGCCTTTAGATGCCCAGCCTGTGAGCCCCAGAGGACAGTATAGAATGTGGCTCTACATATGCAAAAACATCTCTCTCTCAAGCACACTCCTTACTTTTAAAGTGGAGGTAGAAAAGTTTCTGCTTTTTGACAGTCCAAAAGCTGCACTTTGAAGAATTTTCTTCTTGGAAAAAATATATTTTCTGGGACAGCAGCTGAAAGACACTATTAAGGTGGATATATGAAGACTCGAGGGGATTTGGGGAAGAGCAGGGCTTTCCGTGTGAGAAGCCTGAAGCACAGAGTGACATAAAAAATTCATGAGGCTGTGAAGCGATAGGAAAGAAGATGCAGAAGAATGCAGAACCATAAACAAGGTAAAGGATAAAATGAGAAAAGTGAAATAAGCCAGAACAGAGTTCTGCTGAACCACAAGGCTCAACCTGAGAAAGAAGCAGAAAGAAGCTAAGGTGTAGAAAAGTCAAGAGAGATGGGAGCAGTCTGGCTTTTTCGGTGAGTGATGAGAACATTGCAGAAACGGGACCGTAACTCCTGGCAGTGGCAACAGACAGGAAACGCTGAATTGCAAATACGCAGCTCCTGAAGGTACACAATCTAATGAGAAGCTGACAACTTGACAAGGAGGATTAGAGAGGTTTCTTGCATGGCAAATGGGAAGTTATTAAGAAAAAGGATTCAGGTGTGAAAAAGGGAAGCAAAGTTTTGGACGCACCGCATGCAATGCAGAGGTAGGTAAAAATAAAGATGACTGGGCAGGAAAGAGGAGATGTGGTAAATGAGGAAGTAGATGCACATGAGGTGGGTGAGCACCCCAGATCTGCTCGCTGTATTTCAGGGAGAGCAGGCAACCTGCTGCTTCGGCCAAGTGCCAGCTTGGAGCTGTATGAGGATGAAGAATACCTTGAAAGAAACACAAGAATGAAGTTAAGAGAACCAGGTCTGTCTTCAGAAGATAAAATGGAGAAGAAATGTACAGAGGATTAAGAGGACTGAGAAAAGGCAGTCAGAGCTGGCTGGAAGGAAATTAGTGACAGATTTCCTGTTTGTCTACAACGAAAAAAAAACCCAGAGTGGAATGTAACCCTTTAAACAAGAGCATTGATGTGTCACTAATGTAAAAGGGGTTTCTGTGGAGTAAAGTGGACAAACTTTGTCATATAGATGAGTGGAGCTTTAAGAAGCTCACAAAGGATCTCTTTGTCCTAAGAAACTATTAAAAAAGATAAATCCATAGCAATGAAATTAATAATTAAAGAATCCTTGCAACAGACCAATTCAGCACTCTCTGGAGATGGCCATCTTACTGCAATTTACACTCTGTTAACCAGCATCATTAGTAGTGGTTCTAGAAAGCACAAAGGAACGAAGCACTGAAATACTGCAGGAACACTGTCAACACTGATCAAAGCCCTCATCGTAGCTTTTGTTCAACTAGGGCAAGCAGCTCGTTTGTGCGCAGCAGAGGAGGACTCATTCTGTTGAAGCAGGCTAAATAACGTCATTCCGTCCTGAAAATTGTGATTTTTAGAATAGCTTCTTTGAAGTCAGTTTCAAGAGTGTTTCAAGAAAAGTTTCACTCTTGCTGCAAGTGAATCAGTAGAGGAGGAATATAACCCTGACAACTTGTTTAATCCTTTCTACTGTCTGTGGTGATGCAAGAAGTTAACTCTGTTAACTTGTAAGCCCACTGATGAGCTGAAAATTTGCTTCTTACTGCAAACATTTAGCAGAAGCCATTGGATATTTTATCTGGTTGTAATGAATTTAATGAGACCAAATGGTTCTTTCATTAATCTTGTATCAAGTGACTCTAAAATAGGAAATGTTGGCAGATTTCTACAATTGCTTAGAGGATCTCTATGGCTTATCACCGTTAGCACATCAGCCTTTCCGGTTTCCTGTGATTCACTAAATATTAACACAAAAATTCTCACATAGAATTAACTGGCTATTCATTTCCAAGACTCAACTGCTCCTTGTATGCTCTTTAGAAGTGTTTTGCTCTTTTTCCTCTTCCCTGTTTAAAGAACCATCCCCTTTCTCTTTCCTCCTGCATCTTACATTACCTTCCTTTTCGCTTACTGGAGAATGACCAACAAGCTAAAAATCTTCCACAACCTCCCCTCCTCCACCTGCAGTTTCTTGCCCAATCAAATAGTAGGTCAAGTCTGTATCACTTCTTAGCTTAAGCACACCATAGCCCAGAACCTTTTAGAGGTCAGACAGCACAGACTTTAGTTTCTGACTCACCTGTTGCATACATACCTTTTTGCAACACCAAAACTCCAAATAAGTGACCATGTCTTAACAGAGCCTTCAGCTGCTCTGCAATACTGGATAAATATTGATGCCTCTTCATCTTGCTATTCCTTTTGGCAAGGTTGTGACTCTGGAGCAAGGTCTTGAGGATGTCTTTGCTCCATCAAATGGGACAAAGTGGGTCAACACAGCAGGGACAGAGTGTGGTACCCATGAGGGCGTCAGGGTTGTTTCAGCTAACATGTTGCTCTTCACACTTTCCAGATAACGAGATGGCTTCCGTCATGTTCATGCCTTCAGTAAGTGCCAACTCTGGGTGATGGAAATGAGCACTCACTGTGGAACTGTTGTCATCGCATGGTCCCGGAATGATTGCTGGAGATCTAAAATATCCATATTCAGAGTAGGTATCTTTTCACTGGCAAATCATCCATGGGACACGAGGAAGGGTGCCGGTATGCTTTGGAGTTTGCCAGTCCCCAGCTCATATGGAATAGTGAAGAAACACTTCAGGGTAAGTCAACCATCACTGAAGTTCCTTTCTCACAGAAGTCATAGATCAATAACACATGGGAGAGTGAATCTGTCACATACATGAATTATGAGGGGACCAGCACCCACACCAGGAATTCCCCAGCTGCACTGGAACAGTAGACATCATACAAGGAGATGGGGAAAATACTACATATGTGCAGCCTGTTGTACTACATGCGCCATTATGATCCCTTGTGATTTACATTTGATGATGCAACAAGTTTTATCGATCACTGGAGAACACTTATGGGCACAGTCAGAAACCTGGGCCCCCCTCTAAATGGCAGTGCCTGATCCTCTACAGGGAAAAACGCAAGGCACAAATGTGAGATGCTGGTGGAAGAGTGAACTGTCTTGAAGAAACATATGGGTTTTCCAAACCAGTAGAGGTAGCAAACTGTTTTTTTAGGTCTGATCACTTTGACAGCAGGTATTTCAAAAAAGATCAGCAGACTGCTGGGAATGAAGATCAGCTGTTGTCAGGCAGGATAAAGTACAGCTGTTAGCTTTTGAAGAGACAGGGGAGGGCGTTAAAACGAATTGGTAGTAAGGTTAGATCCAAAACATGCTAGATAAACTGGGCTTTGCTTGTCAGTAGACTCTTTAAAAATCAGACCTAAATTAATAACAGTAACAGAAAGGTATGTGACTCTTAAACTCCTAGTCTAGGGAAGGAGACCCATAGGGTACATAATACTGTGGCCTCCTTTAGGCCTGGTGTATTTAATAGCAGTGACTTGACAAGCAGACAAATTTTTCATTGCTATCCTATCTTGTATAATATAGTATCATATTCTGCTTCTATCACCTTTGTATCCTTTTTCTTTCTTTTTTGTGAACAGCTAGCTTGTGTCATATTTAACCCAGGAGAACCCTGATCCTCAGAGACTGATCCTTGTTCATACTCTACTGCTTCCTTTGTGTATCAAAATGCCACAACCTGAAACTCTGACCTGCTTCTCAAAGCTCCACTGTAACAGGGTGACAACTTGTATTCACTATTTGATTGCAGGTTTCCATGTAAGATTTCAAAGCTCAGCAAAAGGTTCCTCATACTCTGTGGTGAACAGGGTATGTTTTGTCATTCAGATGATAAATCTGAGCTATCTGTATGTACGGAAACACTAAAATGAGAACATATGTTGGAGACAGGTATGCTGTAATGAGACCATATTTTATTGAATTCCAGATTTCCACTCAGGATGTAGAAACCACAGGCACAATATTTCCTGCTACTATAGTGACCACAGATAAAACTCAGAGCAGTAATACCATCAAGTCTGATCCATTATGCTTTACTCCTTCAGTGCAATTTAATGTAAATGTACATACATCCAGAAGAGCTACAGTTTCAAGTGGTGAGTCAGACATCGTATCTTTAATATACAGAGGATTTAGAAGTATTCTTGTTGTCATTACCACATCTTCTACTACACTTGCGAGATCAGAACTTCAAAGAAAAGCCTGCCAGAGAAAAAGGTAGGAAATGTTCGCATTCCTATATGATTCCATCATCCAGGGGCCTGTAATGGTGAAAGCGCCCTTCAGCAGATGTTGTTTGAAAGGTCAGGTTAAGTCTTAATACATGATAGACATTCATTTCAGTTCTTCCCTTTTTAATTATTGATTATAACTCTCTTTAACCCTGGTTCATACAGCAAATCCTTCTGGCGTCTCTGCTACAACAACTCACACCAGCTGGAAACTTCTTGCAGCACTTTGTCTCTCTTTTCCCACAGTCTTTGTCAGCTTTCCAAACATCAATGAAACCATCCTTTCAGTGTCCCAATGAGGTTAAGGAGATGTTCTTTATATTTGCAACTACAGCATGGAGCAACCAGTTCTAATTAGCACTAAGGCTTCCTTAGTCTATTTTGGCAGGCTGTATTTACACTGCTCCAATCAAGGCCTCTTTACACTTTTGAAAACATCGTGAAGAAAGACCAGGTCTCCTTAGTTGAATCTCATCTATATTAAGTGACTTACTAAATTACACAATCGCCCTTTGTGATCTGCTAGGAATTGAATCCAGGTGTCTTGAGAGTAAGAGACTCTCTGCGTCTACTAGCTATACAAATAAATTGTATTGATTTTAAAAAAAAAAACAACTCCTAGGAGGTTTTTTCCCATGTAAAATCACAGTAGCTTCTGTATAATTTCTTGTGCATTAAATTAAAATTATACATCTCAGTCCTATGGTTGTAATACTTGAAACTGAATTTCACACTTCTGGAATGCATTTACTTTTTCATATTCTATTCATTTTAATCCAGAAGATATTACATTATAATTCACACCTAAGACACTACTACACCTTCTAGATGAGTGTCAGATTGTATTTTTTGTTGCCATAAATAGTTTGCTTTGGTTTTCTCCCCTTTTATTTGTATTTTTAAAATGCAAGTTCAAGCTCCCGAGTATTATTGATAGTAATATCAGCAAATTAATCCTGTTTTACACTTATTATTTTGGGGGTATGACTATGGTGATTTACCAACTTTGCCATTAATTCTGCCTTAATTGCAAAGAGTAAGTAGGTACTATTTCAAAGCCAGTCAAAGCATTAAATACCATTGACTGTAAGCAAGCTTCCCCAGTTTCTGCTACTTATCAAGACACCTTCTGTGAGGAAAGACAGGTTAAGTCCTATTAAGCAGATGTCTCCATTTCAATAGGGTGATCTTTTAGTGAGATTATTAGAAGTGAGATCAAAAAATGGTGCAGCTTGTGAAGCTCACCTAATTCATATGATGACAGGTTTACAGGATTTTGTACAGCACTGTCATTTCAGTGCCAAATGCTACCCTTTTCCTAATGAACGTGATCAAATTTTCTGGTGCAATGCATGTAAAACTATGGATGCAATATGGTTGCAACCACTTACACAAAGGTGAAATGAACCCCCACAGCTAAGTCTAGTGACAGTTATTAGCAGTGACTACAGTCACTGGTAATGGCTGTGCCTAGAGGGAAAGAGGGTAAAAGGAAAAGCCTGCTGCCACAGGTGAAAGCATGATCTTGCTTTGGCCTGAGACAAAAGGAATGAAAAATAGGAGCTTCTGTCTTGAGGCAAAATATCTTCAGCGCCTTACCTCTCACTGAGAGGACAATCCAACTCTGAGCTTAGCAGGATCTGAAAGTCAGAATCCCCTGCATCTCCTAGAGATTAACTGATATGTTTCTCTTCCCCTTTTTTGTGGAGACAATTTCCAGATTATTTTCTTGCCCTGAAGTCTGTTCTTGCATAGTAGCTCCTATTAAAATCCTGATGCAGCTTTCTCCTTTACAAAATTTAAATGTGTGGTGTGATAATACTTAAACCCCAGAACAATGAAATAGCATACTTCTGCCTACCCTCCATACTTCAGTGCCTGAGAAAAGGTCAGATTTCTATTGTTTGCAGCCCTCATATGCTAGCACATAGGATCTTTGCCCTCATCTTTTTTCTGGATTCATAGGATGCATACAGGGAAGAACAAAGGATGACCGACATATGAAATTTAGAAATGCTAGCTGAAATGTGATACCCTCTGTCCTTCTAACCAGCGTTTTTAATTCAAACAATTTAAAATAGGTACCCATGGCAGGAAGGGACTAGACAACTATGAAAGGAAAAGAGGAGATCATGGAATTTTTTTATTAGGAGGAAGTCTTACAAAAAAAAGGATTGCCTGAACCATGTTAAATGCAAGCTTAGGTTTGGGGCGCTTTTCCTGTTGTGGTTGCCACTTTTCAGCTGCTTAGGTTCTTCTCCCTAATGGCACATTCTGAGATGTATGTGCCTGACAGGTACAAATGCATGGACTTTGATAATGTAAAGTACATTATCCCTGTGAGGGAACAGGAACTGATATTTCCAGAGGGATGAAAAGAAACATTTTTTCTCATTGTGGATTTTTACACAAACTCAAGATTTTTTAAAAAAAGTTGTCATTTGTGTTGCCAAATACGTAATGTATGACTGCTGTGAGTATGGGCTTCCTATTCAACATTCCAGCAACCAGTTTGACACTGAAGCGACCTGATCAGACTACAAAAAAATGATTCCTTGCTATTAACATTATGCTGTTAAGCATAAAGGCTGCCAAGCACTACTGAATTGTTTCCTACTGCCTTGTTCTAAATTTCATACCAATAACTGGCCAGTTTTGCAAATTGCCCCTGTTTTTGAAGGAAGCAGTCCTGACCTCTCTTCAACCTGTAACTCAAAGCTTGATAGGGTTGGTTGGTGGGTTTTTTTCAGGACAACAGAAGGCAAGGGTAGGGCTAGTTCTGACGTAGATCTGTTTCCCAGTCTAACTCACCACGTGGCAGCACCAGCAATTGCACCACTTCAAAAGAGAAGCTCATGCAAGGGCCAGGCTGAGCAGTAGTGACCAGGCGGGGGTGGGGGGTGGGGGGGAGGGCACAGCTGCTTCTCCTGGCAGTGGTGATGGCTTCAAATGATCATTTAGCTATGACCTTTTACTCCAGATATGGAAGTTTCTGTAGTACCAGCTGAAGTCTGATTCATTATGAGCAACTGCCTATCCACTCCTTTGTACCTCTTTGTAGATAGGTATTTATGCTTACGTGAACATGAGGTGGGATCAAAACTGCTGCCAAGCAGAAACAGAAATAGCCTGTGTTCATCATGGCAGTGTGTGCATGCACACGCACGTACACACATTTTTAATTACTAACATTCTTGCCATTCCTCTCACCTCAAAAAAAGCTCCAAATACTTAAAGAATGTTAACTTTTCATCAAGGATGGAACAAAGCGTGTGACCTGTCAAAATCTAGAAATGCTTTGGGACAGTGGAAGCTGTTGAAGATGAAGCAGCCTTCTCAAAATTCTGAAAAATCTGGCTTCGACAGCAAGATGTCTGACACAAGCACCCACCTCCAGTTGCTGGTCTAGTGTTTCAAAGCTTCTCCTGCATCAGCTGAGCCACCTGACACTGCAAAAGGATGAGCGTTTATTATAGCACTTAACATTTTAAGAGAACCACATAAGACCACATATGTTTGTGGATCTCAGTATATGGTTAAATCAGCTGTTTGCATACTACCTAACAGCTGAGGATAAAAAGTAAAATAGGGGCAGTTTTCAGAACCTGTGGGGTTTTTTTTGACAGCTTTATCTTCATGGCTCTTGGCCTGCAGCAGTATGACTTTCCCACTGCAAGGCAACACTTACTCATGCAGTCCAACCTCTACTTAAATGGCATTGCTATAAAATCAAATTCCTTCATCGTAATTCCTCTCCCTCTTTGCCTAATGCTGTTCTGCACAACACTGCATCTTCCTTCCCGTCCTCACCCCCCTTGCAACTTCCCCATCCGCTCTTCTGCTCGCTTTTCGTCTCTCCCATCCCCCCGGCTCACCTGCCCGAGCGCGGCAGCCCCCGGCGCCCCCCCGGCCGCCCCTTCCCTCGGGCTGGCCGGACCGAGCCCGGCCGCGGCGGCGATCCCCCGCACGGGCGCTTCGCAGGGAGCGTCGCGCCACGGCCGCGGCCGCCCTCCCGCCCAGCGCGCCTGCCCGCCGCCGTCCCGCACAGCGCTGGGCGACGCCGACCGAGGCCGCAGAGCCGCCAAGTACGGACGGGCCTCGCCGCCGGGAGCCGCGGCCCCGCACCGCGCCGGCAGGCACCGAGCGCTTCCCCCGCCCGCCGGCCAGGGGCGGCGGCACGGCCGCGCCCGCCACCGACCCAGTCCTGCCCGGGCCTCCAGCAGCGCCGCGCTCCAGCCTCCAGCCCACGGCTCGGCGCCGCTCCCCCCAAGCCCGGCGCACCCCGCTGCCCCCCCATCCCCCACGGCCCTGCCCGGCACCTGCGGGCGCCGAGGGCCGGTGCGGCGGCGGACCCGCCCGGCGGTGGCGCACGCAGGCGCCGTCGGGCGGGCAGGTAGGGCCCGGGCGCCATGTTGTGAGCGGAAGCCAGGCCCGCGCGGCGGGCCGGGGGGAGGGGGGAAGCGCGGCCCCGCCTGGCAGCGGGGAGGGGGCGGGGGGAAGGCCGGACGGACGGAGGCAGCGGGCAGCAGTCGCTGCAGAAGCCGTCGCTAGAGCCAGCCGGGGTGTCCCGCGCCCTACGGAGGGCTCGTTGCCTGCCTCGCCGCCCTCGCCTCGCCGCCGCCGGGGTGCGGGAAAGCGGAGCGTGGAGGCTGCGGGAGCCGGGCGGGGAAGATGCCCCTGGCGCAGCTGGCGGACCCGTGGCAGAAGATGGCTGTGGAGAGCGCAGCCGAGAGCAGCGCCGAGGTACGGGGCGAGCGGGGGGGTGTTGCGGGGAAAGTTGCGAGGCGGGGACGGGACCCGGGCGCCCGCTGCTGCTCAGGGGACGGGCGGAGTTTCCCCTCGCGGGCGCTCGGGGCGGGCAGCGCCGCGGCTGCGGGCGGGGGCCGGGAAGGGGCCGGGGGCAGCGGCCCGGCGGGGCGCCGGGCGCCGCTCGGGCGGGCGGCGCGGGGTGAGCGTTGTCGCCCGCCGCCCGGCCGGCCCCTGCGCGCCGCTTCCTCCCCGGGGCACTGACTCACGGCCGGGACCGGCCGGGACTCCCCCGCGCCGGGGCTCGGGGCGTGTTTCACGGGACCGGGCTGCTCCCGGCCCGCTCCCTCCCCTTCCGCCCCCGTCCCCGGGAGGGAGTAACCTGCTTGCGCGGTGGCGGCCGACTCGGGCGCTTTTGTTCTAGCGCGGTGTCTGGTTACTGTCACGGCGAGTTTCCCTTCCCGGGCGGCCCCGCCGGGGCGGGGGGGCCGGGGCTTGCCCTCACCTTGCCCGGCGCCCTCGCCCCGCCGCCGCTCCCCCCCTGCGGTGGCCGAGGGCCGTCCCCGCCCGGTGCCGCTGCCCCCTTATCTGAGCACGATGGGGTTGTCTGCAGTTTCGCAAGCGTTTGGGAAACCGCAGGGATGTTTCGCATGGGTGAAGCTTTGTGCTTGGCGGCGTTTACGGGGACGTCCCCGCGGTGCAGCGCGGTGTGGCTTCCCGCTGTCGGTAGCGGGGAGTTGGTGGTGTGCTCCCGTCCTTGTTAGGCAGGACGCGTGCCAGCTTGCCTTGGCTGAGATAATGAGAGCGGCTGGAAATTAGATCCACTTGCATCCAAGGCCATAGGTGCCCTCAGTTGTCTTCTTTTTTTTCCTACAGTGTACTACTGTGTTGGTTTGGATCTATGTAAACACTACACCTACACAGTTGTGCTTGCTTCATGATTCCCTAGTAGCCCGCAACGCCTGTACTAGTTTGCGACCAGACTCCCATCTGAAAAGAAATAGCTTCCTCTGACAGTGCAGCTTCTACCTGAATCTGCTCCAGCTGATACGCAGCCAGGCTGCTTCGAGTGATGCTGATCTTGAACGGTGTGGACTCAGGCCAGCTCACAACAATTAGTCGCAAGGTTAGGACTTACCCCTTAGTGAGCGGAGCAAAGAGAGAGACCAATGCGAAGTTTCTGCAGTATCAGAAGTATTTGTCCTTTTGACGTTTGTCTTGTCTTCCTTCTGCTTAAAGTAACTGCATCTCTGGAGGTCAGAAGAATCTGCTGTTCTGATCTGACAGATCTTTTAAATTCTTGCCAGTTACTGTAGTTACTTTTAAATTCTTGCCAGTTATTTGCTGACTTCTGAAGTGGTGATCTTAGATGATTTATGTTTTTTTAATGGGGAGTAACTACAGTAGCAGTGTGATGCTAGGGGGTGGGGGAGAAGGTGGTAGGGGAGATGTTTCAGCAAGACCGTTTAGACTAATGATTTGGAGAAAAAGATCTTAACTGTTACTTTAGTCTTCCATGCTCGCTGCGTGTAGTAATGGTATATATGCTGGAAAGGTAGCAAAATAGATTATTTGAAAGGTGTGTATGTCTGTCATCAGTTATACTTGTTTTAGTGTATTGCAGACATGATTTGTATTTAAGCTACTGTCGTAAACTTCTTGAAAGAAGAAACCTCTTCCTAAAAAAAAAAGTTAAACACACTGACATGAGTCTACCATAGTTTATCACCAAAGAGTTTCCTAGGACCACTAATAGAACTTGAAACAGCAACGACCTGACAGGTTTGCAGTCTAACACCCTAGTCTAGAATAAACACTCAGTTCTTGAAAAGACCAGACTGCACTTTTAAAAGCTTTTCAGATGATCCTCAGAAGGTAAAAAGTAGACTTAGAAAGTTTGCTTACTTGAGATGAGTCTTTAAGAAAAGATGTTTTAGTGAAAACAGGTAAGTTTCAGTCAAATGCGTAAACAAATGACCTAAATACATAACTTAGGTTTTCAATTTGCATGAGTTGTGTTTATCTGTAGCATAGCAATATCCTAATTACAGACCCTATCCTGCGAAAGTATCCTTGGGCAAAAGTATTTTTTACATCCACCTGGAATCTCATTGTGATCTCAGTCATATTTTGATAGTGATAATGTCTTTAAGCTGTAATACGGAGTCAGGTAAAGAGTTTCCGCTGACCTCTCGGATTTGCTGACAGTTCTTGTAACACCATGTTATCCACATAGAATTACAAATTACTGGGCTTTAAAACTCAGCTCAGACACTTTTCTTGTCTTAACAAGTCGTTGAGTTTTTAATTGGATTATTTTTTTTTATTTGTTTCCCAGTGCAGTCCTGTATTTGGTTTTATAGTGCTATCACCAAGGAGGCGATTTGCTGTGATGTGTGAGCAAATTTAGTAGGAGAACTAAAATACCTTTAACTAGGATTACTTTAGAAGACAGTATAGTTAACCATAAACAGATGCTGTAACTTAGATGTACAGGACAGCAGATCTGTAGAACATGGTCCTTCTTAAGAAATACGCAAACAATTTTTTTAGATAAAATATGGATTTATAGTTTTCAGACATCAGTTGCAGGACTTTTGTTTCTACTGGTACAAAGGTCAGTGATCCACACTACATCTCTGACAGCTTTTTCAATGTGTAAAGTTGTTACACTATTTTAAAAATAATTTACCTATATAGTGTAGTGTGTAGTTTTGTTTTGGTTTTAGTTTCCTGTTTTAAATCCCAACACCTTTAAAGCCTGTGGAATGATGCTGTCTTTTATTGACTCAGGGTCTACTTGGGATTTATAACAAGCATAGGTTTGTTTTCAGTGGTGAGAATATGCTTGTTACTTAGTCATCTGCTTTCAAGCAAATTAAGTATTGATGATTTGAGTTTGTATTTGACTGCCTGAGTAACTAGCCTGATCCTTTAATCTCTACTCCTAGCTATGCATATTAGCGTTGAGTGGAGGAGAATGAATACAGTTATGGCAGCCAAATTTTGGACACCGGTAGGTACACTGAAAAGAGCTGGTCATCATAAGGAGATGCAGTTTGCTAGACTTTCTGGGAAGTGTTTGTGCCATCTGTCTTTAGGAGTTTTAATTTAGGTGCTCTAAACTGGCTCTGGAGAAAGTTAGAATTTTTTTCCACTGCTCTTGGCAGGGGATTTAAGATCACCTGTTTAGGTGTCTAAATAGATGGTATGAATCCCCTCTTGCAGAATTCCTTGTTTTATCTTCTGTATCCAGAATTATTTGAACCTTGCACAAGACAAAGGACATTAATGTTTAACAGTCATGCTGATGCTTTAAAGAATCTTGTATAATATTATTTTTGCTTTGTAGTTCCATTCTGATGTCAATGTGACATTCTGTATGTCCATGTATACTGCTGGTGTAAGTTTATCAGATATCTTGCTGCCTGCAGTCATGAAGCTGTGGTTGTGTTTGTCTCTCTACGTTCTGGACTAGACTGTGTAGTCAGTGTTGTACTTAAGTTCCACAGGAACAAAGGCTGTATTTACAGTCATTTCTGGTATAGCCAACACAGGTAAACAATTCAAAGCTGCAGTGGAATCACCTAAATGGACTGGTCTCTGTGGAGTTTCAAGACTATCCATCGTCTTTACATATAGGCAGATTCTCTGCAGCAGATGGCTGTTGCTTCTCATGCATGCCTGCTGTCAGGACATTCTGAAGTCTGGGTTTTTCACAAATTTGTGAAAGTAACATTTTCTTACACAGGGTTAAAAGTGGCAATCTGCAGTTTAATTCTCATCTGAGTAAGTAGTATTACCCTGTATTCCACAAACTGCTGTGATAGGTAATAGGCACTACATATATGTAAATACTGTCCTGAGAAACATGTCTGCATGAAAGATGTTTAGGTGTGTGGGTGAGGGGTTCTTCAGCTTTCTCAGATCCTTAATGGTACAATTTTACCTGCTCTGTTTCTTAGTTAATACAATCCTGCTGTGTGTCATAGTACTGATGTCCTGCTGTCAGCTGGGTGGGGTACGAGGGGACAGGTGCTTTACTTTGCTGAATTCAGTACCTTAATGCAGTATTGTGTCCGCTCTGCAGTTCCTGGTTTCCTGATAGAAGGTGTTGAATTTGACTTCTTGAATTGTTCCGTTAGTTTTCTTATGACATGGCCAGTTCTTAGCTTGCTGTCATTTTGTTTGTTATAGCATAGGTAATATTTCTTGTTACAGCTGGGACATCTAACACAAAGTAGGTGTATGCAGACTGGCATGTTTAAAGGCATGTCTGCTGTCTTTGAATTGATTGTCTTCTGTCACACTAACTGTAGTTTGTCATTTGAAATGCTTGACTTAGATTCACACTGATACATAGGCTAAAGTGGGCATTTAATTATTTCTGCACATCAAAAATATTAGCTTTATGAGTTGATTGATCTTGGCAGCTGGCAGATCTATCAACTTGAAGAACTCATTCAAGATATACTTGGCTTTGTTGTGGTTTTCTGTGGGGTTTGGTTTGGTTTGGGGGTGTGTGCAGGGGGTGTTTTAGGTGTTTGGTTTTGTTTGTGTTTTTTTTTCCCCAGTATAATTCATAGCTGTATTCCAATAATGAATTTTTTAAGCAGCTCTTCAGGCAAGAGTAAAACCTTGTAATTGTGTTTTTTTTTAATCTTGGTGACTTTCAAGAGGGGAGTAACTTAATCAGTAAAACTGGATAAGTTAGAATCTTTTGCATACATGATACTGTGCTACTTATTCTCTCCTGCTTTGAAATAAGATTAAATGCCTCACCCATTGGAAATAGAGGGGGGGAGAAATCCTGTGTAACAGATGGGGAAATGAGGCTCAACAGCTTAGTGACCCCATCTAACATGGTTCGTGGGGTGTGTTCTAGAGCTAGGAGATGAACTCTGATTTCCAGGGACCTACTCCAGTGGCTCAACCACAAAGTTACTGCTAGCTCATTTTTATCAGTAACAGTTACCATATGTTCCCTTTGATGCAAGGAACCCCCTGTGGTATGCTTGCTGTACTTAACTCTTTTTGGAGGAAACGTGCTGCCTGTTTCCCACCCCCCCAACTTATTTATTTATTGAGTGAAGCAATTCAATTGTGTAAAAAGTAGCGCTTGTCTTCTAAATACATTATTATTGTATAGGTCTTTTTTCTGTCACCATTTCTAAGGTTCCATTTAATTAAATTGATTACATGTCCATTTCACATTTAATTTCAAGCATTAATTTATCAGAACATGCTAAAGTATATACAGAAGTTGTGATTAAATGATACTTTATTGTGATTTTAAATGTCCAGCAAAACATAGCTTTGAAAAATAAAATCTTTGTCCTGCAGGCGCAGAAGGTGGTAGTTTCAAGATGTAATCAGATCATAGTGAATATTATTTGTATTATTCCTTACATAACATGATTGCCAGAATTGGTTACTGTTAGACCTGAATGTTAAACAATTCTTTTTCACTTAACAAGGAGTCTTTGTCCTCCTGTCTTCCAGCAGCTGACATTTGTTGTACAGTCACCTTGGAAATCCTGAATTTTAGGAAACAATGAAGTTGCTCCATAGCTTAGTCTCTCTTCTTAGTAGTATTTATTAAAATAGCTAAATGACAAAACAAGCATAAACGAGTAATGGTTCAGTTTTCAATATTACATTTCGACCTTTGTAGTTTTTATCATGCAAAGAGATTCTGAGAAACCAACTCATGTCTGAAAACCTGCATCTGCATTGTAAGGAACTGCAGCACGCAGACCTTGCTCTGCTGTTTGCTGCCCCCAGCTCACGGGGGAAGGACCTGACACACTCCCTTGTGACTTTTGTGTGCCCCAGTTCCCTCCGGAAGGAACCGTGGCAGGTGCAGGGCATTTCAGTGGGCCAGGGACTGCAGGAGGCAGTGAAGGCAAATCATACCTGCCTTCTCATGTAAGTACAGCCTTGGTAATAAGATTTGCATACTGTCGGGTGCTAGAGTCACTCCTAAGATATTGTGTGTAAGCAGAGAAGGAATTTCTTTTATTTTTATATGTGGAGCAGTGGTTGGATATGTTGAAGTAGGTGATTTCTACACATGCATTTCTTCTTCCTCTTTGGAGCAGATGAACAGAGAATAGGTGGTGTGGGTTTTTGTGTTTGGTTGTTTAGGTTTGTTTGGTTTTTTTACTAAGGTTGCTGAATTGAGGCCTGAAGTGTAATTTACCACCCATACAGGTAGGGAACAAAATGAAAGTTTCACTTCCCTGTCTTTTTTTTTTTTTTTTTTTTTCCTTTCCTTGAACAAATGAACATACATGATTTGGAGATTGTTTTGGCTACAGAAAGTGCTTGTGTGTCTGGCATCTGGATAACGCCATGACACTTGTCTAACTTCAAGC
This sequence comes from Falco rusticolus, assembly GCF_015220075.1. Lineage (NCBI taxonomy): Eukaryota > Metazoa > Chordata > Aves > Falconiformes > Falconidae > Falco > Falco rusticolus. The sequence continues at coordinate 90,694,043 of NC_051188.1, forward strand.
TGAATTAATTCAGAGAATTAAACTCACTGAGCACTGCAGAGTTGGTTTTTTTTAGTTTCATTTTCAGACCTGACTTGGCACGGGGCTGGACAAATGCTGATGCCAAGGAAAGCTTCACAGTGGAGGAAAGGGGACTACTTTTCTGTATTGCTAAATGATACTCTTGAGTCATATTAGATAAGAAGGTGGTAGCGTAAAGTAGATGGGGTTTATGAAATCTCATAGTTGAAGTTGCCAGAGTATCCTTCCTTAAGGAAATTTGGCTATGTACCTAAATGATCTAGAAATGAATGGCTTATATCTGAGGCCGATTGTCTACAGAGAGGCAAGTTTCAATGTCCTGCTGTTTCTTTTAACACTTGGCGAAGGATGAAGTCAGTCACCTTAGTCAATAAAGCTTAGAATAAATTATGTGAAATTAATGGAACTTAAAGTTACAAAGCTTTATATAAAAGAAGTAATTGCAGTAATTTTATGTTCCATAAAAATAAAGAACTTGTATCTTTAGGGGGTTTTTTTTGATTAAAAAACAAAAAAAGTAAGGAGATTTTAGTACTTGGCGTGTACTATTTATAGCATAGTATATGCAAAATGGATTGAATATATATGCTAGAAGAGAACAGCTAAAGGAGTCTGATAGCTCACTTCTGCTGCTTACATACAATAAGTTTTAATCAGGTCAGGATTTAGGTACGTGCTTTGGATCTGTGTGGCTTCACAGCTCAGGAGTTAGGGCACAAGTCATTAATCCAGATCCTATTAAAGCCTTATATTTTAGTTAAGTACTGGAATAGATTGTGAAAACTCCTTTACTGAAGATTTAAGAATGGAGTAGACATAAACATCTTGTGAGCAACATTGCAGGAATAGCTGATCATGCCTTGGTGAACTGAGATAGATTGGATGACCTTTCAAGGTCCTCTCAGTCTATTTTCAACTTTTTCTGTGGACCTGTGATTTTCTTTTTTTTTCTCGGGGTAGCTCATTGCTACTTAGAATAGCAAGTTTGAGTGCATGGAGTTCAAAAGGCTCTTACTGAATGTAGTTCCATGCAGTGCCTTGTGTTGCTAACAGCAGATTTGTTACGAATATTATAGTGAGAATTCTGTATTCTGTGCTGCTTTGAAACAAGGCTGAAGCTTTGTTACAGCTTTACTCAATTCAGGGACTGCACAGTTCTTGAGCTTTACCTGTCAGTTGAGATTCCCTTGAAAACACCAGAGTGTAAGTGCTCAGGTCTATATATGGCCAGTGTTTTAATAACTAAATAATAGATAATACTTAAAGTTCCTGTGTGTTTTGAAATATTTATTTTTGGTATCCTAAACTTCATTTCAGTTTAAAGGGGAAAAAAAGTGTTTTATTATATCCTATAGCTGTGTTTAAAAGTTGCTGGGTAAGTCTGGAAGTTTTGGCAGCTGAGAATTAGGAATTACCTGGGAGAAACTTCAGATCCATCCAGATAATCTATTTAAATTATAACTCTAAAGCACAGTTAAATCATTGTTCGTGTAACTCATTGGCATGTTAAAACTTCTAGGTAATGATTTTTAAACAATGTGATGCAGACATATTATCTTGTGTGCTTATTTATGTACTCAAAACATCATCCTGCACTTATATATGGTTCATAATTCTTGATTTGTCCAATTAAGTGTAAGAATATAACACTTTTATATCTTAATTGGGAGTTACGGTTCTGCTAAAACATTACACGGAAAAGTCAGTAGTTACTTAATATACTGAGCCCTGTTAATAGTATAAAGACTGACATGCTCAAGCCCAATAATAATAATTAGGAAATGTTGAAGTTATAGTGGAAGAGTTATACCAAAAGCTATAACTGGTATCAGTTTCATAAGGGGTTTTAAAATAACTGACAAACATAATTGAGTTAAAAAGTTAAAATATTTGGCACAGAGGCTACTTAAACACCCCAGAGTAGTCTAGCAATAGACTAAATGCAAAGCAGAGATGTTTTGGGAGTGGAAGAAGATATTGGTGGTGTCTTAATATCAAAGAAGCTTTGGGGATGAACTTATATCCTTCAGAAAAAAATTCTATTAAACTGTAGGAAAGAACATAAAGTTCAGCAAGGTAAGTTCAAATTAGAACTTTGAATTGCAAACAGAGTGTGAGAATGGAGATACTAAACTAAAGCTAAAAAATTCAGGTGTATGCTATCTGTAATAGTATTGATGAAACTAATAGGAAAAATAAGAAAAAAGAGTACTGTGAGAAACATAATGATTTGTCCACTTAATATTTCGATTAATATGGTTTAAATACCTGTGTGATGGGAATGATGGATACCTGACATTAGTATTAAGGTAAAATATTCTTCACCAAATTGGTAAATTTGAATTGCTGTTATGGACACTAGATGGTGTATTTTTTCACGCAAGATTACCCATGTGGTAATTATCCAGTGCTAATCAGAAGGATAGATGGAAATAGCATTAGGTTTATTGTGCAGGTGTCCAAGATAATACAATTTTGCCAGACTTCTGAGATCAATTGGATCTGTAAAAAAAAAAAAATAAAATTTACAAGTGACATTAAAACTGTAGATCAATATATAGTTGTAAAGTGCAGGATATTCCCTGCTTCACAAAAAGCAGTTAATTGTTTGTGGGTGGGATGTGGGCTACATTTCTTGATGTACTCCTTTCTTACAAAGTATTTAGTATGATTATATTTTCTCAGTACTAACACCCTAACCTACACCACTACTTGATAACTTTTGGTCCCTTCCACTGCAGCTATTTATGCGTATGGATTACTAGGCAAGAAATGAAATAATCTGAATTTTTAATTTTTTTTTTTTAAAAAAACTTTTTTAAACTGTCTTTTTGCCAGGAAAGTCAAGTACGTGATTAGATCCCAAGAGTTCATTGGGTATAAACCTGTAATTTTTGATTGCTGGAAATATTGATAGTTGATTTCCTGTTCTGTAGTTGATAGACATTTGCGTCAGGACGTTCTGTTGGTTGATATGGGGGACATTCACGTACCAGCTGCCTGATGCAGATTCCCTGATGTTTGTCAGTTTTATGCTTAGTTAGGGAACCTGTAAGATCTCTTTTGTGTTCCTGTCCATGTGCCTTCAGGAAAACTACTGGAACCCAACTGTGTTTTAAGTATTAATTTCTACCAATTTAGTGGAATGTGGCAACAGGTTTAAAAGCTTTTGGGAGTCAAATTTGTAACTAAACATGACTGTTTGCCAGTGGAAAACAGACTAGGAAGTGCAATTTGAGTGGATTGGAAGTATTTGAGTGGTAACCTTTGTAGGTTACCTTTATAAGGGATGTGCAACCTTCTTTCATGGTGTAAGTAGGTTGCTGATGTGTAAGTAGAAACTGGACTTTCCTGCTGGTTTTCTTACAGTTCTCTTGTGCTGTCATCTGAAGTAAGTTCTACTTTTGGAGGCCGACTACTAGAAATAATTGATCCATTCTGCTTGCTTAGTGTCCCACTGTGGGAGGAGTACAGTTGAAGAATAATCAAGGTCGAGTCTCTGTCTTTTGAATTAGACCAATTTGGACATGCGAAAATTATATTCAGCCTTCTCTTATTCTGTATTCATCAGACTATTATATCTAGTCCCAATCTGTTATGTCATTGAGAGTTACCCTTGGTTCTAGTTAAATGCTAGAGGGAGTCTACGCCCAGCAAGATGGAACCTATTTCATTCGCTCACCACTTAAGCATGCTGCTGACCTCCTCGATCCACAGTGCTTTAGATGTTGCCACTTCTGACAGGAACCTTTTGGCTTTACATTTTAATTCATAAGCAAGGCAGTACACCTTGTAGACTTTCTGAATACACAGCTGCTTTCCATTCAATGGTATCATATACCAGCAAACCATAAATCATTTATACATATTCTTCTTTACCTTACATGGCTGAGACTGTTCTGAGAAAAACTGGTTCTACCATCCAGTGATTCCTTTAGCATAATCATTGCTTGGGCAGACCTGTTTAAAAAGATCTTGCTAGTCCAATGATCTGGCTCAGATACGACTGCATGGTGCACATGCTGATTTCTTGAGTTTGTTCCTAGTTCCAAAAAGTGTGTTTGGAATGCATTGGTTGAATTTAACGGAAAGCAATGCAGGATTAAACAGGGAAAACAGATTGTACAAAACAGTTCAGTTGTGTTGCAAAAGTTTGCTGTGTTTTTTCTGGTAGACAGATAAAATTTTGAAAATTCAATGAAGTTAAAGATTAGAGCATTTTTAAAAAGAGTGATCTTTTTGTCTTCAGAGAGGCTTGTCTCAGGTTTCTGATAGCGTGGTCTACTTTCAACTATGTTTCAGTTGCTGTAAAATAGTAAATGTGAAATATTAAAGCTTACTGTGTAGTAAATTCTTATTTAACCTGCTCTTAGTGTACATTATTCTTCAGTGGAATTATTGTTGTAGCAGGAATCACTATTTCTGAAAATCTGCATGTGGTGTCAGTTTAGAGCACATGGCTTTGGTACACAAATTGCCCTATTTTAGGCCCCAGAGTTTAGCCATCGTTAGTTGTTAGGACATTATAGACTCCTCCTTTCGGGCTAAACTCAATTGTCTTGTTTGTTCTACTGGTTTTGGGTTTTGTTTTTTCCTATTGACGTGATACTTTGGAAGCTGTCCTGTAGCCTGAAAAGAATATAGAAATATGTAACTAAAATACAAATGTTAATTTAATGTAAATATATGCCATAGATTTGAGAAAAGGGGAAGTATGTGATTTGCGGCCTTGATGGTAATGATACTTGTATACACAATATGCTTCCTTGTAAACAGGCTTTATTAAAAACACTCATTTCTGTTACTTAGCTAAGCTGGTATTTTTATGGTCTTCTGTTTGATAATTTCAACTTTTTATGAACCTTAAGGAAAGAAAGTACGGTATTTACTGCCTGCACGCTATAAGGAAAAGATGCTATGGTGAGGGGGATTTAGGCTCTTTGGAGCATCATCTTTTCAAATTACATTTATCTGTACTAGAGGGTTGTACTGATTACCTTTAACAGAAATAGCTTTTACAAGCTTATATAATATATACATAATATATTCACCTCTGTAGTAACCTATAATGTGTAAAGCTGATTTCTTACTAGTCCTCTGTCATGGAAAGATGACTTCTAGACTGGAGTCATACTAGAAGTCTCTATTATCTTCATGAAGCCAGTTAGGATGAGAAAATGGCAGAAAAAAAAAAAACACCAAAAAACCACAAACACCACTGTGTCGTATTTGGGCAATCCACAATTCTTATAACCTAGCTTTATCTAGCTGCATCTTTTAACAAAAAAATGCTGAGGAGAAAACTTCGTAGAGAGCTGGTAATCATCTGAGATTGGACATTCTGTGCGTTTGCAATATTTGAAAATCAGAATTCATAAGTGGTTAGGATCTGATCTGTCATTTCATATAAAAGATTCTCCCAGCCATGTGCAACCTGGAAGACTATATTAATGAGAAATTGTTGGAGAAAAATGCTAGGAAAATTCCACACAAGAAGTCTGCTGACAAACTCAACTGTAGGAAAGAAGGTGTAGGATGAAGCTTGACTCTCTGAGTAGCTTTTGTTAACTTTCTAGCATCTAGAAAATACCTATCCTTACATGCATGTAACTTTAGGTTCTGAAAAAGCTAGATTAATTAGGCTTTGTGTTCTCTAGGGAAGCAATGCACAAATGAACTTAAAATTCTGCCTCCAGTGGTAAACGGAAAATGTTACTTTTTATAATAGTTTTTAATTTGTTTCTAAAATCATACTAAATTGCTGTTATACTTTTGGAGCAAACTAAGAATTAATGCCCTAGGTGACACCCTGTACCATAACTTACAAAATACGTATTTTCCTTACAACTTGTTAATATTCGTGCTTGTTCTGTAAGCAAGGTCATTCTATGTCTTTCTGGGAAAAATGGCTCTTAAAGATTCTCCAAGTATAGTATCACTGGCAAGGAAAGCAAAGCATTTGTTGACTGGCAAGGTATTTAAGCTTTTTTAGAATCTTTATGGCTAAATTTCAAATTCAAAAGCCTATTTCTCTATGGCTAATTAGAATGGTCCTTAGAAAAATACAGAAATAAGTAAATGTGGGCTAATAAAATTAGCATTGTGTTCATAGTTTTTATAAGGCTATACTGTAGTTAAACAGTTTCTTGACATAGTCATGGTGACGTAAGGACTGACTTGCTACATAAGATCTTGCTCTTAAAACCTGTTTATCTGTTCTTTGTTGTGGCTTTTTGCTGTTCAGTCTTCATCAGCTTTAAGTCTTTTGTGGAAGTTGTAGTAGTGGAAAATAATGTCTAGCTGTGTAGTGGTAGGGTTTCAAATACCAGAATGGTTTATGTGCGCCTTGCTGTGACTTCATCCAGTTTGATAATGGATGAGGATCAAAGTGAGAGTGGCATTGCGCGCCAGCAGTATGCGGTCTTCTGTGTTTACTTTCAATGACTTTTTTTTTAATAGAATATAGAGAACACTTGATCCTGTACAGTAGCATGCTATAAAAGCCCATCTGCATTATATTTTATTTCTGTACTTGGATTCAGCATTTCTAGTAATTTGCTGTATCTTTTTTTTACAGAATGGACAGCAAATTGTGGATGAACCTATGGGAGAAGATGATATCAACACACAAACTGTGAGTAAAAGATGGTTGTAATAAAGACAGGTAATAAAGCGCAATATTGTAGCACACTGATATCACCTACAGGCAGTTGCCACTAATGTTTTGTTGTTTAGGTTTACTAGACATGAGGTGCAGTCTAGGTTACTAATACTTTTGAGAGCTCTACTATTCTTTCTCACTGGCTCTGTTGTCTTGTTCAGTATCCTACTGTTTGTTCTGATGAACTTTTATGCTTTCCCTAGTATTTTTGTATGATATAGACTATCTCTAGTGTTTTTAGTATGAGGTAGGCTTTCCTGTGGAAAGCGCAAAGGTGAATATGGTAGAAATCATAATTGTGTTAGAGAGTGAAAAGGTTTGATGGTAAGATGTGGCTAGTTATAACATTCCTGTAGAGGGGAGGTTGATCTCCTCTTTTCTTGTCTTAGCAAACCTTAAAAACATACTGGGTTTTACTACCCACTTTTCCCAGTGCCAGCGAGTAAAGCACTTCCATTGGCTTCTGTTAGTCTCATCAGTGCATAGGTGAAAATATTCTGCATCTATGAGTTCCAGAGTATGCTTTATTAATAGTGAAGGTTTCAATTGGGGTTGTGTCACACAGCAAAGAGTTCTCTCATGGTTAAATTCCACACAGATTCAGTTGCAGACACATGTGTACTTGCTGTATGAAATATGATTCTTTCAGCGTGGTAGGGTACACCATAGCTTTGCCTCTTCTATTTTGATATGCAATGTATAACAGCAGCTATCACCTTTGTTTTTCCATGCTGTCATGAGATTTCTTGGCAGTATCTGTCTGTGCCCTTTTGTTGTCAGCATTAGTCATTTCATATTTTCCTTGTTGATCTGTGTCAAACTAGATTATTTGCATGATAAATCTTCATTAGCCTGGAATGTTCTGTCTATTCCCTTTCTTCATAGAACGAGGAAACAAAGTTTTAGGTCCTTTTCCTGGGCTTCTGGTTGAAAAGTTTAGATGTGTCACATTTGAGTACATTCAGGAATAGCAAAGCTAGTCCATTGAGGTCCAAGTGTGTATTAAGTCTTTCCTCTGATGATGTGAATTGCAACTTTACTCTTGTGATGCTAGTTTGGCTAAGTTGGAATGGAAGAGAACTGTTCATTGGTTTAGAGCTGACAAAGCTAAGGGCTCCAGAAGTGTTTGCATGGAGATACCTGAAGATGATAGCTGTAGGTATCAAACTTAAGACCCCTTCTCTGCTTCAGATAAGATGCTAAATGCGGAAACATGCTTACTGAAATTTTCATAGTGATGCAATAGCCAAAGGCAGGGGCTGCACTGTTAATGTAGATCTGAGTGGTGTAAATCAGATCTGGGCAGTAAGCATTAAATAGCTCTAAACTAATGCATTGTGAAGCACACACAGGAGTAGAGTGGTCACTCTGAGCTTGAACTAGCAAGTGAATACAAAACCCCAGGTATCTATCCCTTCTTTCTTCCTTCACCATAACTCCTTTTCATTTCGGCTATCTGTAAATTCTAAAAGCTCATACCTCATATTCCTTTCTGCTTTCAGCTTTCGATAGTCTTTCAGGGGAGTGTCAAGGGTGAGAAAGGACTGTGAAACTATAGAAGAAGAAATGTGAAACATTGCTATTGTTATTGAGAGGCATTAATCAAATGAATTCTTAACCCAGGCTTCTTGAAAATAGAGGTGCTGCTAAAGACAAGATCACAGTCGGGAAGGTTCATTGATAATTTAAGTTCCTTATCTTCATGTCAAACTTGCTGTTTACAAAATTCCGTACTGTGAAGATACCAGTGACTTCAGGCTTCTTATTGTGATGCTTTTTTTCTCGGACTCGAACGCAACTTTAGTGGTTTACCTGTAGTTTTCTGTTAGAGAGTACTAGCTGACTGTTAAGCCTGGTAATAAGTGGCCTTAACAATAAACCACAGTTTTTTAAACCCCACATTTGGTTGGAGTTCAGGGTTCGTATGCTGGTATTGTGCAGACGTCAGCTTGCGATTAGATGGTCAAAGCTGTTTACATCTGTGTAGCGTGGATGTAACTACAATGCCATAGCAGTTTCTGCTGAAGTTGTGGACAGAGCCAGTTCAGATAATGAGTGGAGTTGCCTTTCCCATACCAGCAGTAGATGTAGCTCTTAAGCGGGTATGAAAAGTAGATTAAAAGCCTGCACTATGTAGCTGCTTTTGGTTCCTTGTCATGGCATGCAAGGCTCTGCTGTCTTTAGCACACAGTGAAGGAACAAGGCAAGTGCTGCCAGATTACTCTAGAGTAGCACAGTGTTAAAGAGTAAGAAAGGAACAATATTTTTTTAGTTAGAAGGCAACACCAGAAGGGGATTTTTGTGCAAACTAGAACATCTCTTTTGGGGAAAGTGTTCAGTTTTGGTTTGATTTGTTAATTTATTCTGACTAGTGCCATCACTTGATGATAACTTCCTTGTTTTGAGTCTGTGACTTCATCTTCCTATGAACTTTTTTGTTTCGTGTTTGTCTGCTAGAATTATATTCTTTATTGTACTGGTTTTACATGACAAGGTTTCAGGAGCAGGGGGGTGGGAGGGGCTGCCCTACCATGTATGACAGAGCCAGTTCCAGCTTTATCCAAAATGGACCCATCACTGGCCAAAGCCAAGCCTGTCAACCATGTTGGTGGTATGTCTCTATGATAATATGTTTACAAAAGGGCAAAAAACCACTGTGCAGCAGCTGTGAGAGTAAGGAGTAGAAAAGTGTGAAAGAAACAGACCTGCAGACACCAAAGCCTGTGAAGGAGGAGAGGCAGGAGGTACTTCAGGTTCCAGAGCAGAGATTCCCCTCCAGCCCATTGGAGGACCACGGTGGAGCAGATGCCTTACAGACTGAGGAGGACTCCACACTGGAGCAGGTAGATGTGCCCTGAAGGAAGCTGCAGCCTGTGGAGAGCCCATGCTGGAGCAGGCTCCTGGCGGGACCTGCAGCCCATGGAGAGACTCCCACACAGGAGCAGGTTTTCTCTGATAGGAACTGTGGCCCATGGGAAACTCACACTGGAGCAGTCCATTCCTGAAGAACTTGGCTCCATGGAAAGAACCTATGCTGGAGCAGTTCTTGAAGAGAACTATCTCATGAGAAGGACCCACACTGGAGCAGGGGAAAAATGAGGAAGAAGCGGCAGAGACAGAATTACAAACTGATTGCAATTCCCATTCCCCATCCCACCTGCACTGCTTGGTCAGGGGAGGAGGTAGAAAAGTAGGGAATGAAGGAGAGAAGTTCAGCCTAAGAAGAAGGGGAGAGTGAGGAGAAAGGTGTTTTTAGTTTTGTCTTTGTTTCTCACTGTCCTATTTCATTTTTAATTGGCAAGAAATAAATTTTCCCCGAGTTGAGACTGCTTTGCCCATGATGGTAATCGGTGAGCGATCTGCCTGTTACCTTGACCCATGAACTTTCTTTCACCTTATTTTTTAGCCCCCTGTCCTGTTGAGGAGTGGGAGTGAGAGAGTAGCTGGGTGGGTGTCTGGAAGTCAGCCAAGGTTAGCCCACCACAACTGTCACATTTCCCTTTCAATATTTGGTAATTGCAGGATTACTTAAAAGTGGTTTCCTGTGCTTTCTTCAGATGTTTCCAAAGTGCTGCTTTTTTGGGGAGCAACCTATCTTAACACAATATGACCATCAAAAAATAAAAACATTTCTCTTAATATTCTTTCTGTCATGCTTGAGCTATTTGGTTAAGATTGTTTTAGCTTTTTAATGCCTCAGACCAGTATTTTAGGAGCTTATTTTGCATTTATTTCTAGGTCATGGCGAGTAAAATGTTGCTAATAGTGATGTAAAATAATTACGTGGGGTTTTTTAAACAAAACATTACTAAGGCTGCCCAGTCAGTTATAGCTGAAAGCTAGCCTTTGCTGTCTGTCAGCTAATTAAATACTACTTCAGCTAGGATGTGACATTCTTTGAGTGCTTCAGATTTTGGTGCAAGATAAAGACTAATTTTAAATTACCACTGAAACTCCTTTCAGTTCTGTTTAACTGTGCACTGCAATGGACTTGGAGCACTTACGTGGTCACTGAGAATTTATGAAATCTCCCAGCTTTAACTGAGGACAGGAGAGTGAACAGGCCTAGCATGTACCAACTAGCATATCAGTAACAAAGACAAAATACTTTGGTAGGTGTGTAAGGTATGCAGGTTCAGGATAGAGAGTTGCCATAGTTCTGTGGAAACAGAAGAAGGTGAGCACTTGAAATGCTGCATCCTTTTGCTGTGTTAAATGTTTGGATAGTATGCTGATACTGCAAATCAGATGAGAAATTTAAAATAAATATTAAAGCCTAACAGTGCAATCTGCATAGCAAGTCTCTCTAGTATTCTGTGTATGGAAAAATAAATGTCATTTTATTACAACCCTGTTCTTTGGGTCAAAAGTAAAGTTAATTGACAGGAGAGTCTGAGTTGCATGGCTTTGATTCAGATTTGGTAGTATGAATTAAGAAAATCAGGAGCTATAATGGTACATGCCTGTTTCTGAGGAGTCCAAGATGCTGTATGGTTCAAAGTCTTGTTCCTGTTAAAACAGGAATCATTCATAATTCTACTTTTACTGCAATTAACGTACTGGTTATATCTGACTTTATAGCTTGCTGTCAACATTTTTTCTGATGTATCTCATAAATGGTCCGAGTCCAGCAGGAAATAAATATAAGAACAAGTAAACAAATGGCTGAAGCTTGACCTAATGTGAAAGCTTGAGTGGACATTAATGAAAGAGGGGAAGCTATTTAAAGCTTTTATTTGCTACCTTTCTCACTCTTGTGATGTGTACCATTGCCTTTGTATCTCTCTGTCCATAGAGATCAAGTAAATTAACCGAGCAGATAAACTGTTTTGAGCTCTTACAATCCTGATGTATGCTTTAGTACTAGTAAAGCTAAGTAGAAACTACAGCTAGTCCAGCATGTAGCTTTCCATTTTGTATGTATGTGAAGAGCATATTGTGTATGCTGTGTTCTTTGTTACGTTCTGTTGTCTGCATTCAATTAAGCTGTTAAAAAACACTTACTACAACTGATGTGCTGCCATTGCGCTATACTAGCTTAAGCATAATTATTAAACATTCAAAACAGGTTCCAAGAATTTGTGAAAAATTATCAGTAATATTTTGTAAGTTGCAGAAAAACTCAAGTATATACTTCTTTTTGGTAACCTGCGAGGACTGTAGATTGCAGTTTTTCAGTACAGGCAGGAGTGGAACCTATTCAGGCTCAAAGAACTGGGATGAAAAAATAAACCTTCTCTCCAGTGGAAGTGGTTGGGTAATATTACTATGCTTGACTTCTTGTACGCTTTGGTGAAACTTTAAACAAAACCCTACTTTTAAAAAAGCAGAATTAAAGCATACATAGAATTAAATAGAACTAAAGCGTAAAGCAGTATACTATAATATGCTGATCTGGATGATAAAAAACTAAGTCTCGGTAGCTGTCATCCTTTTACTAAAAATATGTAACTAAGATAACTAAGACTGTAGTCAGTGGGTAATCAAAAGGTAACATAAGAAAGGCTTCCAAAGAAAAGTCAGTAGTGAAAAAAATCTTTTCCACTTGTTTTTCTCTGTTGGAATTTAAATAAAAGAACCGTTTGCAGTTAGGAGGGATTAAAATTATGACCTTTGTCTTGCCAATCAGTGTTTTAATTAAAGAGTTCGCAAGGAAAGAAAATGTGATCTTAGAAAATGCTTTTAGATTAGAAAAATAATTTGAAGCATGTGGGCAATATAGTCTCTTTACTGTAAATACTGAACTGGTTCAATTATATATAGTAATAATGTTGAATTTCTATATTATACATGCATGTATACTGTACAATTTACCACAAATCTATAAAACACTGGTCTACTGAGGGGGAGTGGGAGCAGGGGGGAGGAGGCATAGAGGCGGAAATGTCAAGATAAGGACAGGGACGTCACTTACCAATTACAGTCATGGACAAAACAGCCCTCCATCACTTAGCCAGTAATACTAAAACTGGGTGATCCCATTTGCTGTGTCAACATTCATGAAAATAACAAAAGAATGTTAAAATGAAGTAAATAATTCAGCAAAAAAAAAGCATAATTAAACTGAAAAATGTTTAGATTTTAGAACGTTTGAGAAAGGCTTTAACTGATTTTTAATTTCACCTCAATTTTTGATATTGTAGCATTGTACCAGTGAGAAGTCTTAGTTTCAGAAATGCTGCATTTTGACAGGCTGAAGCACTGTTTCAGGACTGCTCCAAACTTCTGTTGGATATTGCTGTTCAGGTGCTCAGTAACATTTTCCAATTACAAGCATAATCATGTGTGCTAACATGACAATAAACATATTTCTGATAATCGTTTTGATGTATTTTCAATTTTTGGTGTGTGTATTTTTGCCAGCTTTTTGATATAAATTCTTGGCTCTGGAGTAGAGTTTGTAAGACAGAGCTAGAATTTCTTAAATATTTCAGAAATGCTTGAGTTCACAAGTATTTGTTGACCACTGTTTGGGATTTCTCATTTTTTACAGACTGATACTTAGTTTTAAGTTAAACAGCTACTTGTGTAGCTTATCAGTAGTAAAACAGTAACAATTTAATATTTCTGCAGGTTTAGTGAAAGGTGAAGTATACAGTCATTTTTTTCACATTGCTTAGACGTTCTTGAATGTGTAATTAGTGCCTGTTTATATGGAAATCAAACTAAGGAAGCTTTCTTTACAGCCATAGCAATGCAATTGTTTGAAACCATAATACTAGATAATTCAGTATAATACCATGTTCCTTGTTATGAAGTAAGTTGCAGTTTCTGTTAAAGCCAACAAAGATAACCTGGCCATCAAATGAGACAGTGTCCACTGTGTAGTGGAGTGGGTTACAAATACTAAACTTGGACTTTAAGGTGGTCCATAATTTCTACATTCCTCCTAATGTATTCTACTAAATATACTTAAGTATACATACATGTGTATTTAATTCTATTTTAAAATCAAATAACTTGATTCTTGAACAAATAAGTTTCCCAAGCAAACCATGTATGTCTGTAAAACTTGAATCCAGTTATTCCCTTCTCAGTGCTCAGATTTTCCTTTGTAAAAGGCAAAATACCCTTTTTTCCCTCTAGTGTAATTAAATTGGAAGTTCGTTATTTTCTAAAGCACTGTGCTGTATTTCAGCTTGGGTGAATTTTGCTAGAAATTTACAGTGAAGTACGTGCATCTTACCTGTGTAAGAATGGACTTAGTGGTCCTCATGTAAAAGTTAAAGCATCCTTGCAAACAGCGCAGAGCTTTCAGCTGGAGACATTAACTGTTAGATATCAAACCTATATAAAGAAGGAATATTTTTTTCCCTAAGGTATCATCAGGTGCTGAGGAAATGCAAAAAAAAAACCAAAATTCTTTCATTGATGCCTTCTAATGGATTTTCTGGGTGGTTTATTTTGCACTTAGTATCTGAGGTGCAGCATACTTTCTGGATCTTGGTCAGAAAACTGAATAATTTGAGAGTGTAAGCAACATTAGAAGTCAAGCTGCTTGCTTGTTACTTGTGGAGGAAACAGATGGTAGCCCTGAAAAGCCTGTAAACTAGCAGATGGAAACTGCCACACCCCCGGATTAATAGAATATTGTTGCTTTGGCTATACAAACATACATATTTATTATGAAGAGAAGTATATTATTCAGCTTCTGAGAATTCCAAAACATGGTTCTCTGTTCCTCAACTGTTGACCTTCATCAATTGAAAAAGCTTTTCGTTCCTTGTGTGTACTCCATCTTTGTATTTTCCAGGTAATTGAAGGCAATCTGTACTATAGAGCCTTGCTTGTCTAGCAGCATAAAGACTTAATTTGCATTATTATACTTCTTGGGCTGAGGGTATGGGAAGATTGTCAGTCTACCTAATGGATTCTACTTAGATGAAATGCTTCAACTTTTTCTGGTTATATGTAAAAGTGAGCATCCTGCTGTGGCGTGCATGTTTTACTCAATAAAACCTATGGATTGCCACGTGTTCTGTACTGCTTTGAGAGTTCCTCCAGCATCTTTCACTTCTCCTTGCTCTCTGTGGAGGCTGTGAGCCCTATTCTCTTGAATGTCTGGACAGCAAGTCTGATGATATTTTCTCTTCACTTTACTAAATTTAGAGCATCCCATTTAAAAGAAGAGGAGGGGAAGATGGGAGATGAACTCACTTTATATTTCTGTACTGGAGGAGGAATTGCATTGTACAAGTGGAGATCTGCAGTTGACAGAACCGTCACTGTTGGGCTAAACAAATTCCTTTTGTTTTGGAGACAGTTGTGTTTTGTGATAAACATGTATAATGCAAATCCTTATCAAAGACTTCAAGGTAAGGGGAGCAATTTGCCGGAGCAGTTTGTCCTTGTTATCACAGACTTCCCTGTTGGGGACTGCTGCCCTCTAACCTGTCATTCTTCTCAATACGAAGGAATATTTAAAAGGGCAAGTTTTCTTCTCAGAGATTCTCAAAATTAATTATGTAGCGTATAACAACATTTCTGGTTGGCTGGTAGCGCTCTTTGGGAACCATGCAGGCTTTATTCTCCCAGAACACAAGAAATTTCTTCCACCTGCTGCAGACCCATGCCAGTTTTAGGAGAGCTATTGTTGTGAAGTAACCCCGCTGACCCCTGAGCACTGTGTTTTGTACTTCACTGGAAGGTTACATAAAAGGTTTGAGAGAGCAGTAGTCAGTAATTGTACGACTGTTGCAGTTGAAATGCCTTATTCCTGTCACCCTTAGCAGATACAGCTTATCTGCAGCAGAATACACTCATATCCTTACAGCAAAAATAGAAGGTGGTTATTTATCCACATTATCTTTTTGTCTTTAAAGAACATTGTAGTTAGTGTATGTGTTACCGCTTACTCTCCATTTCTGCTTTTACCTCTCTTTGCTACCATAGAGTTTAATTTAGTGATTTGTAGATTCCTGCTCACTCTGCTTTTAGTGCATTCATACGTGTTCTTGACAAGGTAAGTCAGAGAACTGGAATGGTCTCCCATTTATTTATTTTAATTTGGTTTAAGTCTTCAAAGGGTAAACAACTATATTGCTGTTAAACTGCAGTTCTTGAGATATTTCAGTTTTGAGGTGAGAGCAGCTGGAGGTTTAAAACAATTGAAGAGAGGAAAGCTTCAAGTCATTTTTATACTGTTTCTGAAATACTTGAAATCCTTGTGTAGCAGTAACCTACTTGTGTTCAAGAAGCTTTGTTTATCCTGAAACAAATATTGAATCATTTTTCATGCTGTGCTACTGCTGTTGTAGTAGAGGCTGTTTCTTCCAAAAAGGTTGTAACACTGTAAAAAGTACATTGTAATTGAGGACTCAAGGTACAGTACTAGTAAGTGGAAGCCTGTGTAATCTTCAAGAATAATTCAGTACACAGAATTTAAACAATCCATCCCGGTGGATATGATGTAAATAAAGACCCAGAGGAGTATGAGAGAACACAAAAAAGGCATGTTTTTGCTTGTGGAGTCCTGATAAGGCCAGGGGTCTTTATTTCATCTCTGCATTTGTGTGAGAGGGTCTTTGCTCATGTTGGGGAGACATATAATCCAAGTTTCAAAAGCAAAGTTAGAAACATACTGTAGACAGCCAAGATGTGGTATAGAGATAGAAGCACTATGTTCTGTCAGTTTAAATAAATAAATTACTGGCTTTGTCTTCTGAAGAGGAATTAAAATTAAAAACATTTGCGTTAATCCAGATATTGTTAGAACCCAATCAAGGAAGGTAGTTTGGAGGGTTGGTTTGTCTTAATGTCTTGTGCAGGAAGAAGTACAGTATTTTTCTGTAAGTTTCCTTTGGTGCAGAGTCACTAAATGGAATCACCTGGAACTGTTTATAGCTGAACTTGTATATGCCTTTGACTAAACGTTGTTACTTGCCTTTATTTATTGCTTGAAGAAAAACAGCCTTGCTCCATATTCTAATTGAGGCTGTACTATGTAGTTCAGTGCTTTTATTAAATATCAAAAAAGCAGAAGATAGTATCAATACTCAGAAAAATAACTTTCATACTAAATCTAGAGAGATCAAATTAAAAACTTCATCTCTAGCTATTTGAAGTAATTACAGTGAATTCTAATTCTTAGAAACATTTGAAAGGTTTTTTTTAAAACATTGAAAGAAAGCTTAGACATTTTTATTACTTTAAGAAATTTTTCACTGTCTACAGAGCAATATAATATTGGTGCATAAGTCAGATGTTGGACCTGGGTGATCCAATTCAAATCATTTTTGCAGTCTGGTTTTTTTTTTGTCTTGGTCTAACCTCTGTAACATCTGTGTAGCATTTTCTATGTGCAGGATTCCAAAGGGCGATGCACAAGGTCAGTTCGGTCCTTTAACAACTCGAGAAATAAAAATAGTCATTAAGCATATACATACCACATTCTGTGCATTGAAGTCTAAAAAGTAGTGATATATGATATGTTAAAACATTTTGTAAAGTTAATTGTATTTTGATGAATTTTAACTTATCACATGTAGAATTTAAAATAGTTGCTATTCTGCTTAACTAGTACATTGTGGCATAGTACCATGATTTCTGATACAGATGTTGATCTTTTTTGTTCTTTTCTGGGAACCAGCAATAAATAACATCTGCAACAGCATGTTGCTATCAGGCAATCTGCTTAAGTTTCCTGTGCTGATCTCTACAGCATCAGCAACATGAGTACCACTGCTGCCCAGGTTTTTTTTTAGTGGGGCGGGGCAGGGTTTTTTTTTGCTTTTTTGTTGGTTTTGGGGTGGGGTTTTTTTGACCTTCCCCCCCCCCCCTTCTCTCACCCCACCCCCAACTGTCTGACTTGCCTGACAGGAAATTTTCTAATTGCCGGAACAGCTGGTCACAGCAAAACCGCCAGGGTTGGTCTTCCCTGCTAGACTTATGATCACTCAGTCAGAAAATCTAAACATCATGGTTTCTTAGTCATGTTTAAGTTTCTGGCTCTACGTGTTCGTTCTATTCGGGTGAGCTTAGTTTCTTATTTAAAAGAATAAGGGGGGAAAGGGGAAATTCTATTTTAATCAAACTTCTAATTTCAAAGCAATTTTAGTCTCTCACTGCTTTGGGATCAGTGCTGTGTGTATGCAAAGGGGTTTGTATTTTCTTAAAAAAAACCCAAAAAACAAACTTGTGGTGTGCTCATATTCTTAGAGATTTCTAAGCTACCTGTTGATAATTTAACCTTATTGGGAATGTCTTACCTGTCTATAAACACTGTAAATCTTACTCTTTTTTTTTTTTTTTTCCTCCAAAAATTTATGGGTTTAGCTGTATGTTAAATTTTCTCACTGAGAGTCTAGTTTTATTTAAAATCTATTTTTAAAATTAATACTTAGTGGTTATTTTAATAGTTAAATTTTCATGTAGCACTTTAAACTATAAAATAACGTGGGCTTTTTAATATCTTAGATTTACTTCTGAAAACAGTATTAAGAATTTTGACACTCTTGCATTAGTTAATGTCATGGTTATTTTAACTTTTAAATGATAATTTAGTCACAACAGACAGTTAATTTGTATAATTTGTCTTGTTGTTGAGCATGTATTTAAACATAAGAGTGGTTTAAGTAATGAAAAATCCCTAGTGTAGAACTGTAGTATCTCAAGCACTATTTCCATACTATTTAACAATATATGTAAACATGCAATGTGATAGAGCATTTTATCATTGAAACTCAAATAACTTTTCATGTTTCTCCTCCTGTAATCTGCAAATACTTTTCAGTGGAAAAAAACCCCAAACAACCAAAACCACCAACCTCAGCCACCTTCTTGTGTACTGTCTTAACATCTTAAGTGAGGGAGGTCTACCAATTTGTAAATAAAAGGGATAGTAATTTAAGACCTAGCCTTTGCAATACTTGTTAGAAAATGCAATTGAATTTGCTTGCTGTAACTGAAGCATTACAACAAGACATGCATGTAAAACAATGGAACATAGGCTGCATTATGTACACTTTTTTTAATGTAAAATAAACATGTATCAACTCATAGTCCTGAACTATAGTTCTTTACCACAGGCAACATGAAAGGTATTTCTTAGAAGTCAAATAGATAAAACAATGCCTTTTTTTCATCAACTTATGGCAGCTTGATTATATTCTCTTTAACATTCTGTCCATTTAAAATGCCAGGCAGTGCAGATCACACTAAGGGGTTTCAGCCCATATAAATTTTAGGGTGTATTTAGGATATTATCCCGATAAATCGGGAATCGCAGCTTTCATAGATTAGTGCTGAATATGCTTGTGTATATTTTTTTGATTTGTTGATTTTTTTTTTTAAACTTTGAATTTTTTTTTGATTGCAATGCTTTTAAATGTTAGTACTTACAAAGCAGGAACAAAACTTATATCAAAGTTACTGAGAAATGAAAGTTCCACCCAATGAGTATTTTTTTTCCAATGCTGACATGCACAGTTTAGTTCATGAAATAATTTTGTGGTGTTTGATCAAAAGACAACTGCATTACAAAACTGCTTTTGGTGACCAACACTGAGCTTTCAAAATGCTTACAGGAATTTCTCAGTTTTACCTGCTGAACAACTTACTCCTCACAGTTCCTTTGTGAAGAAAGGAGCCCTACTTCTGTCCTGGCCTTTGTATTTTCATTCTGAGGAGGGGAAGGCATTTTCGGAATTACCCTACCAGCCTGGCCAACCATGTTTATCCAAAGGGCTTCACCTATCCTTTGACTTGTTGCTCTGGGACAGGACTCATTCTTCAAACTCCTATCTTGCTTAGTCTATAACACCAAAAGAATGGGGGGAGTTCAGTCTCAGTAACCAGATTTGCAGTCTTCATTATGTGAGTTGGCTACCTGGAACAAATGTGGACATAGACATCCTTCCAGATCTCAAAACTGTTGTAGTAGAAAGCCAGGAATGAAAAGAGTAGGAAATATAGAGAGTAAGGAATAAATACATGAATACAGTGATTTTTATTATCTCTATGCATGGTTTGTCTCTTAGAGACTTAACAATTTAAGAATAAATGAAATTAAAAAAACACTGAAACTAAACATATGCAAATAGTTTGCTTTTAGGAAATCTTGTTTTCTGTCAGATAAAACAATAGGTGGCATCTGCAACAAGTAATCTGATATTATTTGAAAATACAAGTTTTTCAATCTTTGAAAAAGAAGCAAAGGCATGAATTGTGGAAACCTGTATTTCTGACTTCAAATGTCCATGTTAATTAGAACTTACTTCTGCTCTATTCTTGCTTTTCTTTGGTATTAGCTTAAGACAGACAACATACATGGAATATCCTTAAAGACTTAATTTTATGCATAGCAGTGCTTTGCTTTTCATTGTATTAGAATAATTGCTACTTCAAAAGCGACATATTTAATTAGCTTTTAGAGCAATTATTTGTGTATGAGCATTTAAGTAATCATTAGTTCTGTTAAGTGACTCAAATTGAATATTAGTCACAGATACAAGGAATGTTTTTTATTCCATGGTTTAGCTAACTAAAGTTGCTTACTGAGGTAATAGGAGATTGTGAAATATTTGTTAGACATTGAATTTATTTTTTTTTCAAGTCAGTTTTGAATTGAAAATTAAGGGTATAGTGAGTATGGAATGTGTGAATATGTGTAGAATTGTCTGAGATTTTCAAAAAATACCTAGACTGATGTGCCTCTCACATTTTAAACTCTCTTTTTTAACGTAATAAAGATTTCCATAAGCCCTAATACCAAACCTAGAAGTAATTGGTTTTCAGTTTGTTGGCTCTTTTTTACTTCAAAAAGCATAGCTCATAGGCGTTTTATTTCTTCAGGTAATACTGAAAATTCATTCTACATTCATAACAATTTGGGAATGTAAAACTGCATCTAGGAGACTTCCTGACTCAAGGGAGGGGAGGAAAAGGAAATTATGTATATGAGCTGGGGAACTGTGCCAGCATTGAGTCATCCTTTTAAAATCACTTGATATCCAATAAGCATACTGTCTTTACAGGACATAACTGTTATATGTAATTTCAGCACCAAGGTTTAATATCATAGTTAATATTTCAGAAATGGTTTCTGTTTGGTTACAGAGATCAACATCATTCTGCCTGTAACAGAAAAGTATTTTGCCAAATACAGCAATGTCCAATTGAGCTCTGACAAGTACAATGAAGGCTAACAAAGTAGTAAAAGGAAACCTGCAACTGTGGTTGGAGCAGTGTTAAGTAACTTGCTGGGGAATCCCATTTTTCTGCTTTCAGCCTTATCTTCACTTGTACCGAATGTACATATGCCTCAAGAACATGCATTTGTCTAGAGGAAGCAAAACATTCCTGAAATAGAGATTGAGAGGGGTGAAAACAAAGCTGCTACTTCCATAAAGAAAGTGGAAAAATCTATGCAGCTATATACCTAACATAACAAATGAAAACTGATAAAAGTATTGTTGCTGCTGCTCAACTTCAAAGTGGACAATAAGATTGCAATTAGCTCTTTATTACATTGCTTTTTTTGAAAATTGTAATTTCAGTAGTATAAGCTGATACAGCAGTCAGATAAGTTAAAATTCATTAGGTGCAGTTGAACAGTATTACGAGGAAGTATGCTATGAACTGTCCTTTACACCGATAGCTTACTATTGCCTGCCTTATAGGAAAAGGGTTGCACTTTACTATTGTTGAAGTATTTGTATCTTTCTTTCAGAAGCTTAATTCTAAAATTTATTTCAGGGCTGTTCTCTTATCTTGAAAGATGGCTGACATTTGAGGCAGGTATTCACCAATACTGTCAATATAGATCTGACTCAGTTGTTGTGATTAAAACTAGCAGAAAGATTTGGGTTTTTTCTCTCATTCTGGTTCCTGACTGTAGAAGTTGAAGTTGCAGAACTGTGGACTTTCCTAATGGCGATTCTGACTGGTTTATGTGTAAATTATCACTATATAAATTAAATATATAAAATATATTTTAATTCCTTTTTAAAATGTTATTGAAAGCAGAAAATATTAATGAAACTGTTCCTGGAAGAGTTTCTGCTAGGATCCCACCAACATTTCTTAATGTGTTAATAATGTCTGTTCAGAAGAAGTGTTAACTGTGCCAATACTACTTTTACATGCTAAATTGTGTATTAGGAACAAAGAATCCCGCACAGTTTCAGAGTGACTTGACTTTGGCAGGTGGTGACTCTACAGGACTGGCAATACCACTGAACACTCAGCTGAGCAGCATCGTGGTCGGTGCCTTAGCAACTGCAGTCTCTTCAGGTCCAGACTAGGAGAGTAGTATGGGGCTATTGCTCTGTATGCAGCATGAAATCAGTCTGTTGTTGCTCTGTAGCAAGGATGCAAGGGCTTCCAAAATAATGTTAAAACCAAAAAATGATTCAGAGAAGACCCTACAAGATTGGGAACTGGAAGGTTGCTTTAGGGTGAAAAATCTGAGCGAACTCTTATTGAAGGGGCAAAATAAGTCCTAAGTCTGTACGTAACTATACATACTGCTTGTTCCTTTTTAACTCTGTTGAGAGTAGTACAGAATTAACAGATAAAGGTGAAACCTGGGTCTTGTTGGAACCAGGAATATCAGTATTTCAGTTAATCTCTCCAGTAGTTACTTAACCTAGCTTAGATATTAAAACAGGTTTTAATTATTCATGCAGATTATAATTTCTTATTCTGTTTATCTAAAGTTTACCTTAAGTCAAAGTCTTAACCCCATTTTTACAGGTTTTGGTCAGCATGTCAACAATGTTTGCTCTACAGGAAGAACTTTTTTTGAATACAGGACCTGTCTTAAGGACTTGTTGCTTATGCCAGATTTCCCACCCACTGGGTTTTGATGAACTGAAGTACGTACAGCCATGTCTGTACTGGTCATCTGTGCCTTTTTCCAATAAAAGTTTATCTTAAAGCCCTACTGAGAGGCAAGTTGCTTCTCGATTCCAAAAGCAAACATACTATGGTATTTTTTTGTTCAGGTAAAATTCAGAGGTTTTATTTAAAATTACTCTGAAGGTTAATGTTTTATTCTTGTTCCTGTACATCGGTTACTTCCTAGTAACTTCCATTTCTGTTAGGAAATGTTCTCACTGGGAAGCCTTTTATTCAGATATTACAGGTTTGGTGGTGTATTTCTCGATACATTTCCTTTATACAGAAGAAGTGTGCAGAGGGAAAGTTCTTTGATCAGTGTTTAGTTGTCTACCAGCTGAAATTCCCCGCACTTCTGAGGAGATTTTCACCTACATCTAGGTGGTATACATTTTGTGGGAAAGGGAAAATGCAACCTTGGGTTTTAGTCACTTCTATCCCTTTCATTAATGGAATACCTATGCGGTGTGTTATCTTTAATACCCCTTCCTGATGCAAAGGGCTCAAGATAGGATACGGTTATTTATCACATATCTCACTCTATAAGAACTGGGGTTTTCTAAATCCACATATGAACTTTTTTATAAAGAGAATTTTCTCAGGAATCTTTTTCTGAATTTGTTAGTGAAATTCAGGTATGGTGAAGGAGCCATTTTTTTTGTTTAGCCTTTAAGTGCTGTTATTGCCTTTTTTGTCATCAAATAAGAACACCCATTTTCCACAATACAGGCATCAGAGTAATCAAAAATGTAATGCCAATCCTTTTGGAGTGTTTTAGCATGTTAAAAATAAATGGAATGTTCTTTCAAAAAGCCTTAATCTATTATGTATTCATAGCATGTACTGCACATACTCATCTTTGCTCTTGATATTATAAAAAATAAACTGCTAGTTGTTATTCTGTGCATGGTTATTACGAATATATTTTTAAAAGACCCACACTGTTATAATAAAATAAAACCTTTCCAGCCCCCTGCAACCCCCAGTTCTGTGCAGGCATATCTTTGTTAGAGATCTAACCTTTGGACATTTAGGGTTTGGTTAACTTTCTGTGTTTCACTTATTTCAGTTTAATTTCACTGAAGCTGACAGCAGAGGTGATGCAGTCAGTCTTTCTGTTCAGGATGAGTCTAGTTTACTTTCAGTCGCATTCTATTTGACCTGAATGCTTTAGATGTCTTAAGCGGTAAATGTTTCCCTGTTGTTTTTTTTTACTTATTCAATTTTATGTCACTTCATGACTTTGCACCCATTAAATGTCACCTATGTGTAGGAACAATTTAAATATAACATTCCATTAGTATTATTAGTCTAAATATTTTTTTTTTAGATAGCTGCTGCTTTTTCCCTTTAGGGTAATTTATATGTATTATAATTTTAACATATTTTCAGTATATTAAAGTGTGTATACTCAGATCTTTGTCACTTATTGTGAGGCTGATGAACTAATTGCTCTTTTAGTAACTCCTATCTAAAATATGCTATCATAAAGAGTTAAGTGTTTAAAATATCTCCACTTACATTCATATAATTTTGAGTACTCATAAAAGGAGGAATCTGTCTTCCAGGGATACCTTTTCTCCTAAGCAAGCATTCCATATGTGACATATAAGCTTATTCTTTGATGTTCTGTTTAAGTTAATCCACGTTTAATTCTTAGACATCTTTGAGAATTAACTTTCTTGCTGAACTTCCCATTTCTGTCCCAGTGTTAAAATGTCTTTGTCAAGCACTTGTCATTGTGCATGTTTACACTTTGCTTATGTGTTTATTCACGAACCTGAAACTGAGAATTTTAGGTGCAGCAGAACCCCTATGGTCTTTGGATGTGCTAATGTCCCTTATTCTGGATAGCCTCCCTCTTCCTGATACAAGTAAGAGCACAAATCTGATCCTGTGCCATCAATTTAAATGATTCAGGACTTCTTACTTGTGGATTATTTTGTTGGTGTCAGAGCATACACTTAAACATTATATTTTTTAATTTTTATCTCTAGTTTGTTCTTTCTTTGTCCTTTTTATATAAAACTTGTAGACTAAGAATGCTTCTGTGTTTTGAGGTGCTATTTAAATTATAATGAGTGTTTATTGTATTTTCTATATTTATCATATTTAGGTTGTGTCATAAGAATATATCTCATATGGCATTCACAATACTTAGTTGTTGTAAGTGTGTGTCTGGCAACCCTCGCTTAAAGTGTCCACAGATGGTTTAAGCTCAGACTCCAGAATTCTTGCACACACCCTTTTTACTTGTTTTTCCTTTCATACCACTGTTATGTTATCTTCAGGAACTGGAAGTTAGAGGTAAAAGGGCTATGTACTCTTTTTGCTGCTGTATTCATGATTAGAAAATAAATTCAATCTGTAAAAAGATTGGAATTATTAGGAGTAATAAAAGAAGTGGAAATTACAAACCTGTGGGAACAGTAGGAGTGGTATCGTGAATGAGACTGGCAGCTCTCCTAGCAGTTCAGTGCCCATTTTACTAGCCCTAGACCATCTTTTCAGTTGTCCCTAGAACATGCTGCTCAGAAAAAGGTCTATGGATAAGCTCGTCTGTGTAAAGCAGGCAGTGTGTTATGCCATCCAGCTCTGTGTGGGCCACTTCTTTACACACAGAACCATTTTCAGATCTCCTACTGAAAACTCAGAAATCTGAAGGATAAATGACAGAAGATTCTGTATGTAGATAAACTCACGTTTTTCTCTTACTTTTCTGGGCTCTTTTGTTACTACTGAGAAATATTTACCTACTAAGGCTCTTCTACTTCCTTTAGAGTTTGAAGTCCAGCTTCCTTTTAGTACGTTATCTAATAGTTTTTCCTGTAATAAGATCTCAGAAGCAAATACAAATATTTAATGTTACAGCAGAATTAATTTGTCTTGAATTAAAAAATGAACATAAAAACAAATTCACATAAATTCAATTACTAAAACAAAAGTAAGTATTTAGAGTTTAAGTACCTGAAATACAGAATTTTTCCAGCAACATGATTAGGCTGCTATTTTTATAGCCTAATAATGGTTAAACGGTTTTTAGAAACTGCTTGCCTAGAAGGTGTGTATCCTTTTTCTTTTTTCCTGACAAGCATGTTTCCTATTCTAATTTGCAGCTGATTCCTAAAGAGAAAAATGTGTCACCCTTAGTATGCTGAACCTCTCTCTCTTCCCACCACCGATTTGGTTTGTCTGTGGAATATAGCCCATTCAGTTGTTTGTTATGCACAGGAATGCATACATGCATAGACATATATTGTGAGGTACATTACTAAGAGCTTACTTACGCTGAGATACTTACTGACCAGAATAGTTCTAACTTGCAAACTGTATCAGTACAGGAAGTTATTCTGAAATAGTGGCAGTTTAAATTCATACCCAAACTTGTTTGTCACTTACTTCCCTTCTAGGCCGGTGTTGATTTACACTATTATACTGTTAAGGAAATGTTAAGGGAACTCAGAGTAACATTACCGTCGGTTTGTTTCCTTGTATTCTATATTAAGTTTCATGATAACGGAAGCCAGTAGCAACCACTTTAAGTTGACTAACACAGTATTTAAAACTTTTTTGAAATGTGGCTTTCTATAACAGTTTTACTTTCTGCTGTGAGGAAGGCCTTAAAAGAGAGCTGTGTGGCTAAAAAAATCAATTTATTTCTCAGGACTTTTATTTAGACGTTGTTGCAGTAATAAGGCTTGAGAAAAGGGAACTATCCAAGCTTGTAAGTAACAGAAATAAAACTTAGGCAGTGGGGTGTAGTTATAACTGGAAAGAAGATCACCATTGCAATGGCCAGGTCACTGGTGAGTGAAGGGCTGCAGTAGTGTGAAAGTTGTCAGGGAATAGGAGAAAGAGGAGGAGCAGAGTCTTTCAGCACCCTACACATCTCATCTAATCTGAATTCATCACATGGGACAAATGTTTTTTTCCAAATATTAGGGAATGATCAGAGGCAGAGGTTAAGAGAAATTCAGTACCAGGCTAAACAGCTGACTTTTCTTCCAGCATACTGTGAGATGACATCTGTCAATTAATGTAATTAGTACAGTTAGGTGAGAAGTAGCGATCTCTTTTTACAGTGTGAAAGGTTTGTATTTTCGTTCAGGTGGATAGTGTGTACAGTGAGGGTTGATTACTTCTGCATATAATTTGTATTTCTATAAAAGGCCTAGCTTTTGTATTTTTAACTGCATTTGCAAAATCTGTTGGTAACTATTCGTAATAAATCTTGCCCCCAAATGTGTTATGGACAAGTTACTAAAGTAGGATATGATCTGAGTTCTGTTTAATTTAAAACAGAGTTGTATTAAGTCTGCCTTATAAGGACTGAAGAATATCTGAACCCTGAGAAACTGTGAAGACTGGGAATATTCTTTTAGCATTAGGAATGTGAAGTGGTAGTTTGGAGGGTTTTTTAGAGGTTGCCCAAAATAACCACTGGAAAGTTGGTTGCATAATAATTGCATCGCATTCAAAAATATTTTTGTTTGTATATAGAGAATGAGTTAATATATTTTCCATTTCTTGTTTTTATTACATTTTATGATGTTTTTAAAGCAATGCATCCACCTGATCACTTTGTGTCCCTGAATCTGAGTAGATAATAGAAAGATTTGAGGAAGTTCTGTTTCACGCGTTTTTTTACTTTCCCAAGGTTGCCAAGGAGCTAATAGGTAAAACAGTGAAACAAAAATGGATCAAAGTATCTGAAGTAATGTGTACTTGGCAAGCTATTCTGCTGTGTTAGTCCTCCCCTGGGATTCTCTAACATTGCAGTAGGTGGTTTAAGTAGTATGTAATCCATCTGATTATATACTAATTTAAAAGATGAAAATACAGATGTCCACCAGCAAATAATTCCTTTAACAAGTAAAGGAATCGGTATTTCTTTCAAACTCTCTAAAGATTCAGCCTTGAGTCAATGATGGCAGCATTTTATCCTGAAAGGAAAAAGGAGTTTAGGCTTATTAGGAGTAGTACAGAGCACGCATACATACACACGCGTGCAAAATTTTGGCTGTCTTAAAATAGAAATCGGCACCTACCCTTATTGGTCATCTTAGATTTAGAACACTCAATACAAATCCAAGTTCTTTACATTAAAATATCTTTTCTTCTTTTTCTGATTTTAAAAGTTGTCAGGATGTTCTGTGCATTATTCCAAAGTGTACACTGGAATTTTTTTTTTTAATATATGTACACACTCTCTCACACATACATGCTCAGGATTTGTTATGTACAGTTTCTTTCCAACTTTGGTTAAAATCTTTTGAAAAAAAGGGTCTTTCGAAAGAGAAATGTTGATATGGGAAAAGCATATGTTAGAGCAAGCTGATATGTATGAACAGATGCTGTGCACTTACTAATGCACAGTACTGCAGTGACCAAATACAAAAGGATACTTTCAGCAATAATTAATGCATATAAATCTTGCTGAACACTTGAAAAATCTATAAATTCATGCTTCAGAAACACGTCTTTAGAATGCTGCCTCTATTTGCCCATTACTAGAACTAATTAGTGCACGTTTTTGTGCGTATAAATAAAGGGAAGGTCTGGAGCAAGGAAAACATGCCCTTGGTGGAAAGGGGTCAGGTTAGAGAGTACTTAAGCAAACTGGGCGTACATAAGTCCCTGGGCCCTAACAGGGTGCACACATGAGTGCTGAGGGACCTGGAAGATGTCGTTTCAAGATCACTCCAGTGATCATGGTGATTACGAGAAGTGCCTCAGGACTGAAGGAAAGCAAATGTCACCCCTGTCTTCAAAAAGGCTAAGCCAGGGAACTACAGAATGGTCAGCCACACCTTGATCTGTGGGAAGGTGATGGAACAACTGATTCCTGGAAACCATTTCCATGTACATGAAGGACAAAAAGGTAACTGGGGTTAGTCAGCATGGATTTCACAAAGGTGAAATCATGTTTGACCAGCCTGAAGGGACAGTGCAAAGAGGACAGAGCCAGGCTCTTTTCAGTGGTGCCCAGTGACAGGACCAGAGGAATGGGCACAAACTGAAACACAGGGGGGTCCCTCTGAACATCAGGAAACACTTTTTCACTGTGAGGGTAACCGAGCCCTAGCATGGGCTACCATGGGAGGTTGTGGAGTCACCATCCTTTGAAATACTCAGAACCTACCTGGACATGGTTCTGGACAGACTGGCTCTAGGTTGCTGTGCTTGAGCAGGAGTGTTGGACCAGATGACCTCCATAGGTCCCTTCTAACATCAACCAGTCTGTAATTCTGTGAAATAGATCTGAGACTTCCTCATTAAATAGAGGAAAAGTATTCTCAGATTTATTTTATTCACTATAGCCCATAGAAGGGTTAGAAAGAATGCACAAAAAGTTGATATTGTAGTTAGTATATTTGCATTATATAAGTTAACGATTCTGTGTAATGCCTAGATAGTTCTATGGATGACATTTATAAGAATGCAGGTTTTTTTACTTAATTTTGAACACTTGCTGTTAAGTTCTGAAATTCTTTCCTTGTGTAACAAGGAGCGGTGCTTTTCAGGGAATTTTTGAATTCTGTGCTGAAAATGCTGAATTAAGTGCAGACCAGAAAAACGCTAGAAGATCCACTGCCCTTTAGAGCTTTCTGGTGACAAGTTTCTCACAGAAGGAAATGCTGAAGACTGGCAGCTTTTATAGAATAGACTCTCCTTGAGAAGAGAGGCAATGAGATTCTTTTCCGTACCAGAATTTTCTCAGTGGCAGGTGGAGAGTTTATTGCTGCTGAAGTGGGGGTAGAGGGTGTGCTGCTTTTCGAGGAAGTGTCTTGAGTCTTACACTGTCTTATAAAGGTGAGCACTAGCATCACTGCAGCATAGTGGTCCTCATTCAAGTGTTAAAAAGGAGGGCTTTCCTAAGAGATACGGTCCTTTGATGCATTCTAGGTGTGCTTTACGAGGACTACATTCTTAAGAAGATTGGTTTCCATTAATGGGTTATGAATCTGGAACAGAGATGAACCAAACAGTATCAGCCTAAGCACAAAAGCTTGGGAATCGCTGACTTGCTTTGTCAACTCCATTCTTGTCTGGATTCTGATGCATCCCTTACAGTTTAAGCCATGTCATTACTGAACTAATACTGCCTTTTGTAACAGATACGATTTACTTTTTTGTGTCTTAATTATGCAAATAGCATTGCTCAGTGTTTTTTATCTACATGTAGGAGCATGTAGTTGGTTGTATTCAGTGGCACTGATATTTTTCAACATACTGTGTATTCATAAACATTTTAGGAAGATGCACCACTAACGTAAATTTATTCCACTGTGTTCATCTGTTAGGAAGAAGGAAATATAAAAGAAATTGCAATAACTCACCATGTAAAGGAAGGCCATGAGAAAGCAGACCCTTCGCAATTTGAACTTCTGAAAGTACTAGGACAAGGATCCTTTGGAAAGGTTGGTAACTGAACTCTTGTAGAGCCAATTATTCAGGAATATAGCATTGGAGTGAAATATTTAGAACAGCCACAATCTTGCATTAGGGCAATGCTGCAAGTGAAAACTACTTTCTGAATTAGTGCTAACTAGCCACTGTAACTTTGGCAGATCTTTTTAAAGCAGTAAATTTTTTTCTGGTTTCTGTGATATGTAGTTCTCAAGGTTCCATAGAAAAATTGGCTTGATATGAAATAATTGGATATTCACTGTTTAAAATGAAATATCATTTTTCTGTAACTACTCTTCTGTGTTGGAGGGGGTGGGCTCTGAAATGTTTTTTTGGTAAGTATTCCTAGTTGCTAACTTGCTAATGATAGGTCATCACCAGCACAGAAGCTATAGGCATAATTTATTTTTGTAGCAGATTGTAATTGCAAAGAGCCAATTTTAGGCAATAATGGCTACTGAAGTAAACATGATATATATACCCTAGTTGTGGTCATACTAGACATTAGCTGTCATAATTTGGTTAAAGCACAACGTACCTTCGTGTTTATTTGAAGATCTGTTAAAAGACTCTGTTTCTAGCATTTAGTGAGTACTGTCCACACTGAGATCTCACTAGATGTACGTGATTCATACTTTTAGTTGTCCAGATCCAACGTGGAAGCAAAAGATTAACTTGATGTGACAAGGCAGATCACTGAGACAGAATGGAATACACAATGTAAGACAACAGAGTCTTTATATCAATTTTCCACCTTAATTGCAATTCTGAATGTGATGTTAGGCTCTAGCATATAATGCCATCTGTATGGGGGAAAATGAGAATAACTGGTCCAATTATCTCTTGGTGGTAGGAAATTATATTAGTTATATTACTGGAATAGAAGTTCCAGTTAAGCTTGGAAATGTAGATGTTCAGAAACTATAAAATTTTGTACTCAAACTAGTAAGAATTCACTGAGAAACCTTGATGCCAAAGGTGGTTTCCTGTGCTATATGATTTCACCCAGAATTATAACCAAGTTTTTATTTGGAAATCTTCAGATCAGGAGAAGTAAATCATTCAGGGGCAAGGAAATGTAAGTTAATAAATGATAATTTTAACAATCCCTTGTATTTCATTTATATTACTAAATTCAATGCTATAACGGGGCGGGGGGCAAGTTTTGAAAAAGCAAAAGTAATTGATTGTCTAGTTGACTCAAAGTGTTGCCGAAGTGCTGAACAATTCAGTTGTTTTAGCCTTTATGCAAAAAGGATTGATATTACAAACCCCATAATATCTTTTCTAATAATTTGGGAAGATGTCACCAATTTCCACTCAGTTTAAAAAGACTAATTCTGCATGCTTTTCAAGGTTCAGAATTTTAGGTTCAGAATTGTGGAAGAAAAACACACCTGCCACAGGTTTTCTGGTTATTTATGAAAAAGTATAGAGACATGTTGTGGTATACGAGAACGTTAAAACTAATTTCATATAACGTATTTATGTCTGGTTTTGTATCCAGTTCTCATTTATGTTAAGATCCCTTTGCATCATCGATAGATGATCAGAATATATAACCAAGCATAAATACTTAATATGAAATTAGTTTTTAATGTGTTTTTCTTCCACAGTTCTGAACCTAAAATTAGGCTTTGCTGGAATTCACTTTGAATTAAGGATATTTAAAAAACAATCCCACTCAAGAAATCCCATTACACTAAAGAAGGAAATGAAACACAAATAAGCTGAGGCTGGTTGTTCTTTATTGGTACATGCAAAACTAATCTGAAATATGTCATGAAAAGGTATGTTTTTGGGACACAAGAGGTTGTTATAATTTTATAGGAGTTTTTATTATTATTATTTTGTTATGCATAGATTCATACAGTTTTCCAGATCAACTTTTGCATACATGTTTATCTTTATATCTGACATGTTATTAGCACTTTTGCTATGCCATCTTACAAATTTGAATAAGACAAAACTATTTAGAGGTAAATTTTAAAAAACTGAATTTTATGTTTCAAGTTTGTCTCAACTTCTGAGAGAATGCAAATTCATCCTTTCTTCTGTTCACTGTAGTCAATTAAGTTAAACCAAAATTAATTTAGCAGACTTCCTTGAATTAACCTTTTAGATTATGAAATGAAGGAATAGTAGGGAAAAAAAATGAAGGAAAATTTTGTTCAGCTTTGCAGAATCTAAAACTGTCAAGCTGAGTTTCATTGAAATAATACTGACTACTTGAATATCATAGCCAAGCATATTGATCAGACTTGCCTTTATTTTCTTTCAAGAATTCTTTTTTAATTTTCAATGCAGGTCTTCCTTGTCAAAAAAATCTCAGGATCAGATGCTAGACAGCTTTATGCAATGAAGGTATTGAAAAAGGCCACCTTGAAAGGTAAGCGCTGTTGAGAGAGCAGGAGGAGGGAAGAGGAACTGGGGACATTATACTCAACTTTAATCTTTACACACATGTTCTGCAGATTGTGTCTTAGAACTTTCTTCTAGCAAACAGCAAATAGCAGAATACACTGCCTTGCCTTGTATTGTAAACCCAGAAAGATTAAGTAAACAACAGTACTACACTGATATTGATGGGGGAAAGTAGGTACCTTTCCATGCTGTTTGTTAGATGATGGTGGGTTTAATAGGGTAGTTGTGTTACATCTGCCACCGACTTGTTCCTGAGCTGTTATTTGAAACTTAATATCCTTCCTTTTTTCGTTTGCTGTGCATCACCAAGGATACAGTTAATGCCTTTTGCTCAGTTTATATTTAGGTCGTGATATTTAAAAGTGCATTATATCAGCTGTTTTATTCTAAAAGTTTTAAGCACAGGAGTTTAAGTCTGTCTTTAAAACAGAGGTATACAGTACATTTTCCCTAAACTTTTGGCACTTGTTCTGGATGTATAATATATTTGATAAAATTATAAGTTAATAATCTACTCTACTTGAGCAAATAGGTAAATTATTTTGTTTCCTGGGTAGTTTTGGTCTTGAATTGTTTCAGTAACAAAATAAGTTTAAACCTAAACAATCTCAATTCTGTCCCGGAGAATTAGACAAGAAAAAAGAAATAGTGTAATTTTTACTGTAGACTAAAATGTGATCTTTTCACATCATTGTGAAAGTGATCTTTCACACTAATCCCTTAACCAGAACGTGTATTTATTGCTTTATGCCATTGTTTAATACTTCTGTCTGTAGTTCTTATAACTCGTGACTGTACTGAAATTGCAATGGTAATTTTGGGATAGTTCCAACAACTTGTAGTACTTCACCTATGTTGTCGTTCATTAATGTTGATAACATACAGCTTAATCCGGAAATACAGAATGACTGAGGGAACAAAAATTTACATTAAATTGTGAACTTCTGCTGAAACATTGAACTTGACATCTTTCTGCTTAAGATCTAGTGCTGAATATCTAATCTCATGAATCTCATTATATGTCACTTCCCCTTAAAACTATTAGAGAGGGTGTAAGTATTTTTTAACAGTTTCCTATATTTTGATTCCTCTGTGTTTTGTGGCACGTGTTATTCTCATTATTTACTTCCTGTTTTTCTGAAATTGATTTCCACTCATTTAAGGTATTTTGATATCCTCAATAGCCTTTCATTCTCCAGCCTGTTAATAGCTCAGGACTGGAGTCAAAGGTCATTCAGCAGTTGCTTTTTTAAGACATTTAAAGACTTCTCTCTGACACCTTTTGATTGTGATTTAACCTTATGCGTAAAAATTAAGAGTCCAAGCTGTGGATCTAGTTTTGCCTACAGATGGCAGAGACTGATAAATACAGTAACTGGAAGCTTGACACTTCTGGTTGGAACAGGAGTCTCTTTGAGGTGCTAAGAATTCAAGGGTGCAAAAGTCTTGAGCAGAAAGGCGACACTAGCAGGAGGATGCCACGCTTTTAAACACTTCGAATTTTTGAGTGTCTTTTGGTTGTGATTCATGTTTGAATCACATGTGATTCAAGAGTGGAGTTGCAAGCAAATGAAGATTACTGTTGAAAACTTAATATGAAATTAACTGAAAGTAATCCTTTTTTTCCAGAATTGCAACATTTATCTAATCTAATGTTGTAATTTTAAATAATACACTGTATTGCTTGATTTGTCTAAGGTTCCTTAGCTCTTTCAAACATATTTCATAAAGTTATTTCTGTGTTCTAAAATTTAAGATAAAAATGCCCTTTAAAGACCGCTTCTTAATCGAAGGCAGTGTGATTCACAAATCAAATTTAGAGAGACTATTTTCATAGGAATGCAACTATATTAGCCAGAACACACAGCAACTATGAACAATCAACCTTTTAATGTTTAGAGCAAATCCAAAAATATATGCATAAACTTTGTTTAGTGCAGAGACTAGTTTATTAATACACTCTGATAGAAGGGATCACCTTTCGGTGCCCATTTATGATGGGGAGAGAGAAACGGCCAAATCATCGCTGGAGAGTCTGGCATCAAACATTTTAAGAAAAATCAGTGCTTCCAGCAGTACACATAAAGAAACTATAATTAACAGAAGTGAGCCATTATTTATCTTAGAAATCTAATACTAATGTCTGAAATAAGCTTAGTTACTTATACTTCTTTTGCTTCAGATTTTGTAAATCCAGACTTTCTCTAGCTTTTCAGGAGCAAGGCTTGTTATCCATATAACTGTTGCATAGCTATAGGTACTGAAGTCTTTTGAATTTTTTTTTTCTCCACAGAACCTACCTAAAAAAAGAACATTCTGCGTTTTGATTTTGTAATGCAGATAAACCCTTGGAACAGTGAAATCACACAACTGTTTTATGACAATTTAATTACTTTAGATGTAAGGGTCAAAATTCGAATGTGATGTTTGCTCTGTGTTTGTTGAGCACTTATTTCATGTGCTTCCATTTTTAGGAACCTGCTGTAGGGAGATGGAAACTTGATAAAAATGTATCTATGTAACTTTTTGACAAGTACTTGTATTACTGTAAGTGCCTGTTTCTGGAAAAAGGTAGCGAAACTTCTAAAAGACCCTTTTGCTTCTTGACTTTTTTTTTTTCTTTTTCCTGCCTTGTTATGTTTTAATGGCTGGGAACTCTGGTTTGTTAACTGTACTAGGAATGCCAGCATCTTAAACTTTGGACTGGACTTCGTTGCTCTGGGCTGCTTCCTTCAAGAAGCTGTATCATATGGGAAGGAGGCAGTAACAAAATGTAGAATAAGGGAAAGAAAGGGAAATGCAACATGTTAAACCAACGTAGCAAACTTCACTAGCTCCCATCTGTAAGAGTTCTGAGTTTTGTCTGTGTCCTGGCTAATCTGGAGCTTCAGATGGGGACGAGGCACTGACTGGAGTGGCCGGGGAGTTGCCTAGGACAGCTGAAGCAGGTGCCATGCTCAGCTGACTGTCCTGCCTGTATTCATGGATTGCCAGCCCCATATGTGGGGCATCTGCACGTGATGCTCATTTAGTTTAATCTGTGGTGGTATAGGAGCAGATATTTGTCTGGTTCTGAGCCACCATGATGGGGACAGCACAGGCAGCTTGAGCAATAACAGCCTCTGCTGTCCGATTCACTGCACTATGCACATGTTTACTCTCAGTAGACCTTTTTAAAATCAGAAAGGTTATCTGAAGTACACGCCACGTTGAATGGGTGTTCTTTTTATTCTAAGTTAATAATAAAGAAGGGAAATAAAACAAAAAATTTCCTTTGAAATTGTGAAGATACTTAATGCAAGTTGTTTGAATTGGTTAAGCCAATATAAGCATCTTTATGATAGTATAATTGTATTTGTTATTAGTTTGTTTTGTTATGACTTTAATTTTCCCTGCTCTTCAACAACAGAGGAAATGGCTATATTTTCTATACATAGCTGTGACAGTTTTGCTTTACTGTTGAAAAGGTTAACTAAGTATAGGGCAGACTGAAGGGTGGTTATGTTTTCTCATGTGCTTTTGTTATATTTATTTACCCAGTGTCAGATTTTCCCAACAGCAGAAACAGAAGCAAACTGAAATGCATAATGAGATTTATCAGAAAGCTCTGTACTGTGAAATAAATTCTGTCTCATATCTCTTCTATATATAGCGACCTGCAGACCATTGTATTACTACAGGCCACGATGTGAAGTACATCATGAAACATTGAGTAATACTGATTCATAATGTAAATTCTTTTATTTTAATCTTGCTCATATCCTGTTGTAGTTCGAGATCGGGTTCGAACAAAAATGGAACGTGATATCCTAGTAGAAGTTAACCATCCTTTTATTGTCAAGTTACATTATGGTGAGTTGTAGAAAATTTAATTTTTATATTGTAAAAATGGTGCTTGTCAAGATCGTACCTACTGTTTGCTTTGTGGTTCAGAGAATCGTAGAAAATTAGTGTCTTATCTCAATCCTGGTTGTGCAAATACTTGCTGTGTAGTGATTCTCATGCAAAGTAAGCACATGGCTACCTTCATGTACAGTGTTAAATCTCTATAGGACTCAGAGTCTGTAGCCCTTTGTGTTTTCAGAGAGCAGTTATCTATTTATGTCTAGCCATTCTTTTCCAAAACCTCTTCTTTTTCGTAAATGTCATTCACTCTTTTTATTATTTCGTAGCCTTGCTTTATTTACTCTATAGAAAATACATGCAATGGCATTAGTGCCAGATGCATCAAAACTGGTGGGAATATGCCTTTTAATTTTAATATTAAGGGCAGCCATAAAAAATACTCACGTGGAGGGGGGAGGAAATCAATACTCTTAGCATGTCATGCAGAAAGTAACCTGAAAAAAAGATAGAGAATAGTTTCCACTGGTTGTTTTTTTCCCCCAGTTTGTGTTTTCTTTTAGTGTCCAGTTTTTCCTATAGCTCAAACCTGAGATGTCTATCACTCTCTGGTGTGGCTTAAATAATGTAGCTTTTCACTATTTTACTTGTTACTCTTTTGCAAACTAGATCTCCTGTTAAGGTGAGTTTCTAGAGGTTGTAGAAATACGTGCATTAGTTACCATTTTGCCCATTTAGATCTAGGCTTTTTACTTCCAAAATCTGGAATGAAATGCTGACTAACATAAGTATATATTTTTTTAGAAATTCCATTGGTGACTTGCTTTGCTTTCACATGGCATGGGAGTTACCTGGTCCATGGTAGAGAAACAGTTACTTAATTCCTTTAAAGACGTTTTTCCACAAAGGAGAAAGATGAAGAATTAATTTTGATGATGAAAATAAGAGTGCATTTTTGGGTATGGTAATCTTGTGATCATGGGTAAAATTAGATGATGTTTAATTTTTTAATTGATCTTTTCAGCTTTTCAAACAGAAGGGAAGCTATATCTTATTTTGGATTTTCTCAGGGGAGGAGACTTGTTTACACGTTTATCCAAAGAGGTAAACTTTTCTAATTTGAAAATTGTCTATTGATAAAAATCTCACTATAAATTGTCTGTATTAGCAGAATTTATTTTTAAATTCAGTTATCATTGAATAAAATTTCTAATATCTTTTTTTTCATCAGCTGAATCTTCTGCTTGGTTGGTTTTTTTGCAAAAAGTAGTCACTTTGTGAAATGCTGTTGGTAATTTACTTGTTTCTTAAAAAAAGGCTTAAAGAAGCGGTCTCTCTGTGCTGCTTTTCTCCTATTGCTACCATGTTTAAAGATGAGTCTCAGAAAGAGGTGGACTTTTATATAGTAGTTGTATTCAAATTAACTTCTTTTTGTCTGGTTTTTATATACAGAATTCAGTGTCAGGTGGTGATTGTTGTAGTTATTAACATTTAACACAAAAATACATTATTTATAAATATTAAAAATGCAAGAATTGTATTCCCCTTACTTCAGTAATTTTCCAAACGTGAACACTTTGCCTCTGTCATACTGGTGGTATTTCTGTGCAGGTATGTGAAATAATGACTTGGAAAAGTTTGGTTGCCTCAAATTAATTTGATTATAACTCTTAAAATAAATGCTAACATTTCATGTATCAGATTTTTTTTCTATCACTTGTGCAAAAACTTTCATCAAATAAATGGTAGGATAGAGATATAAATATATCCCATGTATATCTAGTAGCCAGAGCTTGTAACTGTAGCTGCCTTCCATTTTCCCTTGCTACACAGTATCTGGGACAGTTGGGTCACCACTACAAAGCTGTATGGTTATTAAGAGGAGAGTCGAATGCAATGCATTTTGTATATAGATAGATCTTAATTTCTGTGCTGACCACATAAAGTATTAAATTTAATTCAGTCAAGCCATCTGTTTCAAGTTGCTTATTTTAGTTGGTTTTGCCACAGATAAATAGAAAGTTATTAGTACTCTAAAAATGAGATATTTTCTTAAAATCCATACTTCTTTCTTGATTCCTAAGAAACAATGTATGTTGCTTTCCTGCTGATGACTTCTTAATCTTGAGCCACTCAAATTTTATAGGTTTAATATGGTTAGAAAGAAATAATCATTATAGGTACCTGAATCTAAGCAAATTGCTCGTAACTGAAGGAGTGAAATGAACATTCTGGATGCAATTAATGTCATCCTCCTATCAAATCATGTGATTTTTACAATAGATCAGATGAACTGCAGCCTAAAAGTTCCTGCTTTTTCCCCATTGACTACAAAGGAAAAAGTGATTAATTCCGAGCTAGATGTCTAAACCGCAGATGTTTTAGGATCAGGAGAGATTAACTCCATCCATAGTGGGTGTATTATCATCCTCATGGGATCTTTCATTATTTGAGCTTTTAAATGTTTCTTATATGGATTTCCCTTCTTAAATGTGCCTGTACTAAATATTGGCTCTTTTCTAGAAGTAACATAAGCAACAACCTTTCGTACAAGCTTTGATATCACTTTCCCGCTTTACTAAGGGGAAAATACAGTGTAGTCTTCATTCCTAACTCTTGCTTAAAATAATGTTTACATGTGCTCCCCATTGCCATTGTTTTTTCCAGGTCCATATGCTGTATCTAAAGATTTTTAAAAAAGGCTAAGTGGTAACAGAGGTAGAATCAAATAACGTAGGCTTTTTTTTATTTGTATCTTTTTCTAAATTCTCAGAAAACATTATTTGTAACTTTTCTGTCAGTGGATCGCAACAGTTGTTGATGTAATTGGGACAACACGTTCATTTCATTCAGTGTAAGCCGGGATTAATTTATCTTCTTAACAGAAAATGTGGGATTACTACCTGAGATCTTACCTGTGCTCTTACATAACCTATTTCCTTAGTTTACTCCTTGATTTACCTTTTCTGCACTTACATCTCAGTCTGCATCTTGGGGTTTTTACCATCACTGTAACTTCTTTCTCATAGTACTTTGAGGCAGTCTTCTCCAAGCCAAGGTGCATATACTTTTCTTGTGTCTCTGACTTTGTAGATGAAATTCAGGCATTTGGACTACTTTAGTCTATTTGTTGTCTGGAAGTGAAATGGACACATCCAATGAAGAGGTAGTCACATTGTTTAAATGTTTCCCAAAATTTCTCAGTCCCAATACAATGTATCTGTTCCCTTGAACAATCAGAAGCAAATAACCTGTTTTGCAGAAAGAATAATATTGGCTTCAGAAGTTATTTTTCAGGTATGTACTGTGAAATAGTATTGCTTATAAAATCCTAGGTTTTGTTTAACTAAGGAATTTTAATTTTTAGGGTTTCATATATAAATGAATTCAAGTATCATGAAGAACCATTCTGCAAAACCACTGTTTAAACCATTCTTTAGTTGGTGCTGGTATAAGCTTTACAGATTTTGCATGTAAAGTACATTGTTTTGCTTTTTCAGGTGATGTTCACAGAAGATGATGTTAAATTCTACCTGGCAGAATTAGCACTTGCTTTAGACCATCTGCACAGTCTTGGAATAATATACCGGGACCTAAAACCAGAAAAGTAAGACTCCTCTACAGCAGATGCAGTTTATTTATTTGGTTTCTGTAGCACTTCTATCCATGCACTTCACTATCCAGCTTTTAAACTTCAGTAATTTACTATATAAACTGAACAGGGAGGGAGGTGGGGGAAGTTTGTGGGCTATTTTAATTAAAAAGGTTGGATTTAATTTCTGCTAGAACATCTGAGCATCTAGTTGCAGAGTGATATGCCAAGTACTATAATCCATATCACTTTAAGAATGTACTGAAATATTCCTAACTTTCATTTTCCAGTTATTTTAGGGTGTATGATGGAGAAGAGGTGGCCATGACCTTTTGTTTTTGTCATTATTGTAGAATTTCTGGTATACAGATAAACTTAGAACAAATGTGTGATACAAAGTTACAGCTGAATGTTGTGTCTTTGCATTTGGAAGGCTAACAGCAAACATTTTTTTCCAATGCTGATTTTTAAAGTGCACTGCAGGAAGAGCAGAATAGAGTTTAAAATTTTAAGTAAAATATGGAAATATTAAGTCACAGGCTTCATTTAGAGTATCGACAATCGCTGAATCAGTAACAATTACACTGAAAACTTAAAATAAGCTTGAAGCTACAATTCCGGTATGGTGTTGTGTCTCAATATATTGGCCATCCATGCTTCATTCAAATGTCTGAATTCTGTCTCCTGTGTACGTCTCTCCTCCAGGAAGCTTTTGGGGTTTGGTTTTTTTAAGTTTTAGAAGATGTGAAGAAGAAAATGTCAGTGCAATCACGTGGAACATTTGAGCCTTTCAGCTCAAATGTATGCTGTAGTGTTACCCTCTGTCTGGAGGGGAATCTAAGTGACAATATGATGTGTGCATCTCCTCTGTTGTGCTCAGTCAGTTAGTTAGCATAGGCTGCCTCGTTGCTGGGAAATCTGTAATATAAACTCCAAAGTCCTGATGTCTTTGGTGACCCAACTTCTCTGTTATGGCTATAGAGGGAACCTGAAAAGTCTGTGCGAGATAACCATCTCATGTAAAGGATTGGTGGAAAAGAGCAAAAAGGAGTAACAAGTATCACAGAACCTGGCTGTTCCATGAAAATTCCATTAGGATAACTTGTTCTTTTATGCATCTCCTGGAAAAAAAGACACAAATTTTAAGATATTTAACCCTGACTGACAGGAAGGGAAAGATTCATACTCAAATCAAAAATTTGGAGACTTTTGGCATGGGGTTGCACTTCCAAATGAACAGGGAATTAATTATGTTTAAACTTTGGGAGTGTTCTGTTAAGTAATTCTGAAGTGAGGAAAAATAAGCTTGCCCAGTAGAAAAAGATCTTTAAAAAGCAAAGTGAGAGAACTTTAGTTATTTTGCTAACATTTACTTCCAAGAGGAAAAGAACAAAATAGTAATTGTCAGAAGACTAAATAGCTACTGCCTCAAACACAGTGTTTTTAAAAAAGAAAAAAATTGGATGTGTCAATACCTATTGAAACGCCTTTGGTTTTAGCCTTGGGTGTATCTGATTAAAAAAACCTATCAAAGCAAATCATATTACTTGCAATTTATGGATGACATAGTAACTCTCACAGGCTGTATCTGTACTGTGGGGCTGTTTCCCACCACGGAAACTGTAAGGAGGAAAAGGAAAGGGCAGGGAGAATGGACAAGAAGTGTGTGCCTGAGTCATGTCTCATCCCCAGGATGAAATGCAGCTGCCCACAAGAGAATCTGGAGGAACTAAGTCCTCTGTGTAGGTGGTGTTACAGAGTCCAGTTCCTGAATATTTTACATGTGTTGAATTGCGATTATATTCAGTGGTGGTTAAGGACAGTTGGCTTCTCAGAGAACTGTGGCCGCCTTTGTGATTGAAATAAACAGGCGGAAGCACAAGGCCTGCTCTAAGTGTAGGGCTTATGGGTTCTGTCCTTTGGTACACTATGAGAATATTTATTACTTCTGTTATCTGTAGTGGTCACCACTCTGAAATGGCAATTAAAAATGAATACCCATTTTGCATATATATGCAAACATACATTGTATTAACATATTTTGCTCAGTTTAATAGAAACAGAACTGTATTTCTATTTTTAGCAGTTGTGATAGACACGCACTGCAGATGGCCAAAACTGAAAGTTCAATATAAATGTTACTACATACTGTGCTGAATTTAACCAAATAGTTAAATAAAGCTCTGAAGTGTTGGTTATGTTTTATAATCTTTGCAAAGAAAGAATTAAAAGAGAATAAATTGTGCGGTTTCAAAGTATCATCTCCTAATGATTCATTTACATGCATGTTCAATTCTGCTCATCTTTATGTATGCTGTTCTGTTTATTCCTAAATGTTATCAATACATTGTCTGAAACAACAGTTAAAAGATTTTAATTAGTTTATTTTATTCTTTTTATTGTTTCTTAGCATCCTGCTTGACGAGGAAGGACATATCAAATTGACAGGTGAATAAGGGGAAAATGCAATGTCTGGATCTTTTAATTATAAAAATCTTTGCTTTTTTCCTTTTTTGGGGGAGTGTG
The DNA here is from genome assembly GCF_015220075.1 of Falco rusticolus. Classification (NCBI taxonomy): domain Eukaryota; kingdom Metazoa; phylum Chordata; class Aves; order Falconiformes; family Falconidae; genus Falco; species Falco rusticolus. The sequence goes on from NC_051188.1 coordinate 90,736,357, forward strand.
ATAAAATACGCAGTTTTAACTGGTAGGTAATTTTGCTGTGGAGCAAATAAAGTAATTAGTTTGAAATAAATAAAATACAGAATAATTTAAATATTATATCTGCTTTACAAGTATATCTGATCTTACGGACATATGATAATGTGGGGAGGGGAAGAGAATTCTGTAATTCCCACATGTGTACTTGGGTGTATGTATGAAACAAGTATCACGTTTCACATTATGGTGAAAGTATTAACCATAAGTGATTTTAAAAGGAATAATTACATTTAGAACTATTTTTGGTTTTCTACCAGATTTCGGCTTAAGTAAGGAGTCAATTGATCACGAAAAAAAAGCCTACTCTTTCTGTGGAACAGTGGAATATATGGCACCAGAGGTCGTTAATAGACGAGGCCATACACAGAGTGCAGACTGGTGGTCTTTTGGTGTTTTAATGGTAGGTTTCTGGTAAATGTACAAAATAGCAAAACTGTGCTTTGCCAGGTTTGGTGAAACAAATCAAACATTAAACTCTAAGGTGAGCTTTAAATGAATTCTAACTATCAAAAAAGTCTAAATTATATGAAATTAATAACAATACCACAGAGTTTGGATGAAGAACGTGGACTAGGTCTCATATCAACACCAACAATATGCCTATTTTTGTTACCATTGAATTGAAATACTGTGCATCTATTGTAGTTTGAATGTTACAGAGACTAATAGGAATACTAAAGTATACAGGAAAAATACTGTCTCTTCCAAGACAGGGAAGAAAGTTAGATGGAAATTTTAAGTTTGAATTTATTCTCAAGTTGGAAAAAATGAATGATAACTTTCTAATTAGTCTCCAGTGTAATTATACCTCAGTGGAATAATGGCAGCTGTTGCTCTTACACGTCAAAATAATCTAAATGACACTGAGCTGATATACAATATAGTTGCTCAGTTGCTTACAGAGTTTCTGCAGAGAGTTAACTTCTGTGAAGTTACAGGGTTGGGGGAAATAATGTGTGTATCAAATATGGCTTTGGAAGAGAAAAATAGATCATGTTTGGTATATTAGGAATGCTGAATGGCTTTTAATATTTATAATCTTTTTGTGCATTTTTACATAAAAATTAAATAGTTGTATTTCTAAAGGAAATAATTTTGTTTCTTACTGCTTCTGCTACATATGACTGTAACAGTACAACTAACGTGTGTGCTTTGTAGTACAAAAAGTACTCGTGTTTGAAAATAAGTCATCCTATCACCTTTTAATCATCTAGAATGCTGTTGTGATCTGAAAACTGACTATGTAAAAGTAGCATCTGATAACTAGACTCTCTCCAGATAGACAAGCACACACACACACCCAAGTACATTCGATCAGTAAGAACACAGTCAAGTAACAGATAATTGTAGGGTAGTTGCAGGATATTTGTTGTTGATAACACAAACAGGATTAAACTTCAGCTTTACTTCATAAAGCTGGGAAACATAATTTTGTGCTTACAAAGTGCATATGCTAAAATTGAAAATTGCTGAAAGATGTTAGACGTGACGTGTAGCTTTCACAGTCTAAGTGCACTGCATTTTAAATACTTTGAGTTCTACTTTGAATACAAAAATATGACCTTAAAAAGTAATTTCTCTAAATTCTAGATGGAATACAGTGCAGTTTTCTCAACATCGTATTTTTATTGCTTGCATTCCTAGTTTGCATGGTAATTTTCATAGACAGTCTGTATGTGTCCGCTCTCAAATGATTTAATCAATGCAGATTCTAATTAAGAGAATTCAAGTGGTTGTTGGTGTGGTATGAGTACACATTATCTGGATTGAACAGAAGTTAAAGATAGAAACGGACACTAGAAAGTTGTATCGACAAATCATTTGGTCTCTTTTCTCCTGCTGCTGGATACTGAGTATGTTTAAACCATCCTTGAGAAGTATATTTCATTTTGTCCTCTAAAAGAGTGACTGTTTTGAATGCCAGACGTGAAAACATTCATTTAAAGTTTTCAGGAGCATTATGTGTTTGAGGTACTCTCCTGTAGAAGATGATAACTAGGGAAGGCCAGTGTTGGCTTATTCTTAAAGTACTATTGACCTGTTGATGTTGGAAGGTAGTGTTTTTGGAGGGGACAAAGAACACGTATGCTGAGTTGTTTATACAAGTGTGTATGCTTGTGACAAATAGGACCTTGCTAAAGAAACTTTTTTTTATTTCAAGCAAGTGTAAGCCAAACATGCAGCACTATAAACTTACCTTTAAAAAAGGGCTTTTTTGCAAGTGCAACTTGTGACAATCATTCTACACTATAAACAAACAAAAGGTGATTACTTTTTTTTATAGTTTTGGCTTGTGCCTCTCATATCTTCCTGAAAATTGTCTTAAGTGTTAAGTTAAAAGTAGGGTTTTTTCATGTTGGCATTAAATTAAATGTAAAATTTTAAATATAAGTATATATGTAAAAAATAATATTTAGAGTAAAAAGTATCTCGCAGTAGTGAAGAGTTGGCAGCTTTTATTCTCTGAATACTTTATAGGTAGGGTAAGAATTCTAAAATTTTATTTTTATATAAAAAGGTTTTAAAGAATGCTGTTAGTGCAACTTCATGCTCTTATTGTAGATATAAGAATGCTACAGTCAGACATTATTCACTCAAGTTATCCCTGTACATTTTTAATGCTTAGAAGTCTGAACGATTAGGTCATACCAGAAAAGAGGGGAATAGAGGATGGATACCTTGTGTTCAGGATGACTTAAGCTTGCATAAGCTGTTCAGAGGGTTCCTTTATAATTATTTTAATTTTGATGGCTTTAAGTGTATGCCTTGACACTTCGTTAGATGAAATTGTTTTGCAATTCTTAAATCAAAAATCAGGATTTCTGCCTCAGAGTATTGGCTCCCATGACGGCTGCCGGACTGCTTTTGCTACCTCACTTAGGTCCGATATCCCTGCAGTATACTGCAGCACAACAGAAGTGCCTTTCTATTTATCTATTTTTACTCAGTCACTTTCAGAACAAATCAGTATTTTAACAGTGTCTGTTGCCTGCTACCAGGCACTGTAAAATGTGCGTGCATGTACTCTGTAGCTCTTATGTGTTCCTTCAGGCTTTATTTCTGCTGTATGCATACAGTAACCACTTTTCATCATGCATGTCTTCGTCAATTTCAACTAACCTTTTTCCCCTTTCCAATTAAGGCTATGTACATGCCGATGTAAAAAATTTTGACCTTTTTTAATTTCTCTGCATGAGGAGAAGTCATCACTAACTTTTGAAAGGGGAATTTTTTTTTTCCCTACTCCCCACTCTCTTGAAAACTAAAATACAGTTGTATAGATCAAGTCTTCCAAGAATAAACTTTTGTAGGTAGAAATGAAACACAGGACATTATAGTCTAAATTGTTCAGATAGAAGCATGTAAAGCAAGGTGTCAATATAGGAAAATATTTTGCAGCTTTAAAAATGCCAAAGGCTGCTCAATGTTTACAGTAATTTAAATTGTACAATGAGAAGTTGTTTTGCACAGACTTGATTGTTAACATGCATGAATTTTGGAAGGTTAAGATGCTAAGTAGTTTTGTCAAAAATTAGATTTTGTCCAGGTAATGTAATTGATGAAAGTTTTACTCTATACAGTTTGAAATGCTCACTGGTACTCTACCTTTCCAAGGGAAAGACAGAAAAGAAACCATGACTATGATTCTCAAGTGAGTACACTCTTATTTATATATCTCATCAGGTATTCTACAGGGATGCCCTCCGGGCTGCAATATCTAATTTCTACTCTTCCCTCATTTCCAAAGGTACTGGTAAATCCTCACTCCCTATTCCATACTACTAATTCCCTTTGCTGCCTGTCTAATTTGCCTTTCTATTCCTCCCCTATACCAGGTACAAAGAATTTCATAGCAGCTCTTTAATCTGTAATAATAACTTCTCCAACCATATGATCTTTCCCATCTTATTTCCATAATATTTTTAACTTTCTTATCCCTTTTGATAACCTGTGTGTTTTTTCCTTGTTGTTTTTTGGTTTAGCTTTTTTTTTGAGAAGTATTTTCTCTCCTTACCCATCTCTTATCTTACCAGCTCCTCACCCTACTTTATATTACTGGTGCTGCCAACAACTTGCTTCTCTGATACTTCCCCTGGTTACTAAAGTGCACCCTCCCTTACGTACTCTCCTATGACTTGTCCAAGCTCCAGTTTTCCCTTTTGCTATTTCCAGTATAGATTTTGCATTAACCATATTGTGGAAATTGCTTTCCTTCATGCAGTTAATGTTCTTGGTTTTGCTAATGAAGACCTGCTGGGTTTTTTTTCTTGCTGATTCCCTACATATTCTCTGAACTAATACAACCTATAACGTAATTGTCCCACTTTTGGGACTGTAGCCCAATGCTGTGCACGCTCCTCTGTTTCCTCATATCATAGTTTCACTTCTCTGTTTCCATCATTTTTTACTAATACTTTTTTTCCCGTAGAAGTTCATAAGACTATTTTAGTTTTCTCATGTGTTTTCTGCTTCATTGTTTTTCATTGTTCTTAGTCCCGTTACCGCTTGTCTTCCCATATATCGAAGCCAGCATTTCTTTTGCATCAACGGCTTGTTTTGAAAAGTAAATATATGAAATTCTTTCATATTTTTTAAGCAATTAGAATGCGAAAACTGCTAGAAAACAAACTCATTCTTTTCTTTGCTTTTGCTTTCATAATGCATACATGTTATGTTACTCTTTGCCCTTGTTTTTCTTCCTCATCTTGTATTTGCAAATGTATTTAGTGCTGCTAGTTTCTGCTGCTGCGTCAACACCATGCCAATTCAAATCTTCATGTTGTGATTATTGAATGTCTTTTACTAAAAGGTTCTATTTATTCACAGCAAGCGTAAACTCCTTCTGACCACCTCCTACTTACAAGAAGCTAGTCTGAATTCTACTGCACTATCACTTATTTCAGGAGCCATGCTTTTTTTTTCTATCCATGTCTCACAAGTCACATCTTCTTGTTCTTTCCTCTGTCTGCATGTGACTCATCTCTGTTCCTCAACAGTCTTTCCACTGTTGCTACAAAAATCTTATGTATTTAGCTGCCATGTGGACCATCCTCCTTGCATCTCCCCAGTTAATTGATATTCATAGTCATTCGTAGCCCAAAGAGTGGTAGTGAAGGCAGTTAAATCCAGTTGGTGGCTGGTCACACGTGGTGTTCCCCAGGGATCAGTATTGGGGCCAGTTCTGTTTAATATCTTTGCCAATGATCTGGATGAAGGGATCAAATGTACCCTCATTAAGTTTGCAGATAACACAAAACTGGGCAGGAGTGTTGATCTACTTGAGGGCAGGGAGGCTCTACAGAGGGATCTGGACAGGCTGGACTGATGGGCTGAGGCCAGTGGTATGAGGTTCCACAAGAAGTGCCAGGTCCTGCACTTGGGTCACAACCAGCCCATGCAGCACTACAGCCTTGGGGCAGAGTGGCTGGAAAGCTGCCTGGTGGAAAAGGACCTGGGGGTGTTGGTCGACAGCCAGCTGAATATGGGCTGGCAGCGTGCCCGGGTGGCCAGGAAAGCCAACAGCATCCTGGCTTGTACCAGAGGCGGTGTGGCCAGCAGGACTAGGGAAGTGATTGTCGCCCTGTACTTGGCAGTGGTGAGGCTGCATCTCAGATGTTGTGTCAGGTTCTGGGTCCCTCACTACAAGAAGGACATTGAGGTGCTGGAGTGTGTCCAGAGCAGGGCAATGAGGCTGGTGAAGGGTCTGGAGCACAGGGCTTACAAGGAGCGGCTGAGGGAACTGGGGCTGTTTATCCTGAAGAAAAGGAGGCTGAGGGGAGACCTTCTTGCTCTCCACAACTACCTGAAAGGAGCCCGTAGGCAGGTGGGTGTCAGTCTCTTCTCCCAAGTAACAAGTAGTAGGACAAGGGGAAATGGCCTCAAGTTGCACCAGGGGAGGTTCAGATTGGATATTAGGAAAAAAATTCTTCACTGAAAGGGCGGTCAAGCTTGGAACAGGCTGCCCAGGGCAGAGGTTGAGTCACAACCCATAGAGGTATTTAAAAGGCGTGTAGACGTGGCACTTATAGACCTGGTTTAGTGGTGGACGTGGCAGCGCTAAGTTAGTGGTTGGACTCAATGATCTTAAAGGTCTTTTCCATCCTAAACAATTCTATAATTCTATAATTACTTTTGGATTTCGTCTGAGCAAGTATCTCTAATTCCCTTTCCAAGTTCTTTCTTTTCTCACCTTTTAATCTTCATAACTGTTGTTAGTTTCAGAGAGCTGCACAAAAAATGTGATATGAAGTAAAGAAATTTTACTTCTGTTTTAATGTTCTCTACGTTTATCATTATTACATACATATAAATCTATTTCACTGTTAGTAATATTGAACAGCTGAAAAACAGAAGATATTTTAAAGACTTTTCTAATAAGTTCACATTTTTTGTCTGGCCCCGTAAGAATGGCAGTTTGTTTTCTTTTTATTCTCTGTATAGTAGTAAATGTACTATATTTCTCCATAAATAATTTGTAAAACTGTTTAAAATGGCCAGGTGTGCATACAAGTTCATATTTTCATAGTGTATCATTTAAGACATATTGCTTTTCTTATGTTCTGTTCCTGAAAATCCACAGAAAATGTATTCTTCATACAAGCATGTTTTTCTGGGCTCTCTCTTTCTCACAACATTACCAAGACAAGTTCTTGTTTATTCTTGTGTGTTCTACCTAAAATTGTAAAGTCTGCAATTTGACGAAATCATAGTTTGCAGCAATGAAGTTAACTTTTTTAAGCATCTTTTCTCCTTTTGAAGAGGTATGCCTTCATATAAAATTCCGTCTTCATCCATCAGGAATGTTGGGAAAAAATTGCTGTCACTCATGTAGTTGTATAACGTAGGAACTCTGAGGACCTGGTGATGATCTTTTCTTCTGCTGTGTCACTGGCCAGTAAAGGATTTTGTGAAAGGTGCTCCTTTGTGATGGAAAGGGAGCACTGACAGTCGTAATCTCTGCCCTTTGCACAGGGGCCTCCAGGTCACTCCACTGTGGACTGCAGTACATACCAGTCCTCTAGAATTTTTTCTGTGTACTTGGTTTCTATTCATTGAGTCACTTCTCTGTAAGATTAATTGCAGTTATGTTTTTGGCCTGGTTTTAGATTTTTTTCTAAGTAGTTGACCCTATCATACTGAACCTCCAGGGTTGCATCCTACTGTTGGAGCTGGTTTGGATTATAATAGGACAAAGATTTCCACCCACTGCAGCCCTCCTATTGTATTTAGTTGTCTGTTCTCTGTCCTTCAATCACACTGTAAATGATACCATTGTTTTTCTGCAGACAGTGTGTTTCTTGCTTCCTTTCACAGTATAGCTCTATGATACTTCACTGTGAGCAGAAATGATATCGAGTGAATGTGCAATGAAATCAGCGCATATAGAGCGCATGAGTAAGAATTCAGCCGCTAGCGGTGCATGGCAGTCGGGGAAGCATTGGATGGGTCACTGCCTATTCTTCCACTTCATCCGTGGTCTTGGTCTGCCTGTAGTGCATTATTGAATAGCCTAAAGAAGGCATGGTTTTTCAGACTTATACCCCACCCTACCTCTGAGTTCATTAAAGCTGAAAGGAACGGAAAATATAGTAAATTCTAGTTTTAAAGTAATTAGTAGTGAATCAACGGCAATGTGTATGCACTTGCTGAAGTGACACAGAGGTGGACATCTACGAATAGCTGGAACACAAGGCAAATCATGTCTTCTGAGTGAAACACAAAGAAAGCTTGTGTGATGGATTGTTATGGAAAAATACAAACCACAGTTTGAATGAGAGGTGGAAAGGAGAAATTATATCCACCCTTACCATTATCATGGTCATAAGAAAAAGTGTAGTAATACCTAGTAATAGTGAGGGGGTGGAGGCTCAACATTAAATGGAAAGGAGAAAAATATGGCAAAGATTACAAAACAAAATTAAATGACAGGGCTACAAAAACATAAATCAAAAAATTCAAGACTGGAAATTTGGAAAGTAGTATTTGAAATTGATGGGGGGGGGGGGTGAGGGGTTCAAAAAGAAGGACTGAAGGGAGTGATTTTTTTCCGTTTTACCTGCTAATCTTGCAAGATCTGTCTTACCTTAGTACAATTTCTATTTTCCAGCTTTAGGTTTCCTGTTGTTTTGCTTGGGTGTTCTTGGTGTATGTCATACTGTGGTAGTTTTCTTACCTCTTTTAGAATGTCTTTTATCTTACTATCAGAATGGATTTTCTTGTTTGGTGTCACTTGGTAATAACTGGACTTAAAAGTTGCTCAAAGCATATTACAAAAATTTACAAGTTTATAAACTGTTATCCTATAACTTACCTCTCTACATTTTTTACCACCTCTTCCTCAAGTTCCTGAGTCTTACTGAAAATATTATAGTACTCAAAACAAGAGGGGGAAAAAAAGTAACAGGTTTACATGACTGACAGCACTTTTGCTCTGTTTCTGATGTCTGAAGGCAATTTCTTAGTGATGCTGGGTTTTTTGATACAGATTTTTTTTGAATGACAAAGGACGGGGGGGAATGCAGAGTTAATTCTCACCTAAATATGTTTGTATGCTAGTAATTATTTTTGTTCTATAGGGCCAAACTTGGAATGCCCCAGTTCTTGAGTCCTGAAGCACAGAGTCTTTTGCGAATGCTCTTCAAAAGAAACCCGGCAAACAGATTAGGTAAAGTGTTTAGCAGACTATTTTAAATTTGATTATGATATTGATAGCATCAATGATCATTAAACTGTCGTTGGTTTAGCCCCCAGAAGGTAATCAAGTACCACCAGGGTGGTGGGGAAGAGGATCGGAAAGGAATGGAAAGTCAAGGGTTGAAACAGGAACAGTTTAACAAGCGAGGTGCAATTAAAACAAAAGAACAATAATAACTTTTATAATTAAAAGGAGGGAGAAGGGGAGAGTAATGAAATCCAAAGGGAAGGGAGAAAAGAAAACAAATGATGCACAGTGCAACTGCTCATGACCCACTGACCGATGCCCAGCCAGTCCCCGAGCAGCAATTGGCCATCCCAGCCAACACCCACCTCCCCGCACTCCCCCAGTTTATATACTGAGCTTGACGTCCCATGGTACCTCTTTGGCTAGTTTAGGTCAGCTGTCCTGGCTGTGTCCTCTCCCAGTTTCCTGTGCCCTTCCAGCCCAAAACACAGCACTGCACTAGCCACATCGTTGATCAATAAAATACCATTTCTGCTAGTCATACATCTAAAATTAACACAGAAGAAATATAGTTTTGCTAGTCATTCTTTTGACCGAGAAGAAAACAATTCACATGCATTTTTCTTCCTTACAAAAGGAGCAGGTCCAGATGGAGTTGAAGAAATTAAGAGGCATGCATTCTTTTCCAAAATAGATTGGAATGTGAGTATCTAATTCAAAATTAATTAAGTAAACTTTTTAGTTCAGTCTTTGGTGTTGTATAACTTTTTCATTCACTCTGGCCTGTGCCTTCTCATCAGAAATTGTACAGGAGAGAAATTCATCCCCCCTTTAAACCTGCAACTGGCAGACCTGAAGATACATTTTATTTTGACCCTGAGTTTACAGCAAAAACTCCAAAAGGTAAAAAGTGAAGAATTTAAAATTTACGTATTCAAAAATTAGAAACATTGTTTGGCTTATGTAAAGTGTCTTGTTCTTCCAGGTGTTGCTGGGCTACATGAATGCTCACAAACAAGTATTCCATAGTCCATAAAAGTTTGTGTGGTCTTTGGTGTGAATATGTCATGAGGGACAACTGAGTTGTCCTATGTTAAAGTAATCCTCAGCTACAAAGCAAATACATAGGTTCAGTTTTACTTATCTAAGCAATCTCATTTTTTTAATTCAAAAGATTATCCCTGTCTTTGTGACCTTAAAGGCTGTATGCAGTGGCTCCATTTAATCCATGATGGTGACTCTACATACCATGTATACATAGAAGCTTAAGAATGTCAAGCTTTGGATGGCAAAGTGCAGTCTATCTCTGTATAGTAGTTGTACACTGATCTATTCAAAATATGACACAAATTTTTGTCTTTACAAATTTAGGGTGTTTACCAAAATTTGAGTACTTCTCCATAAATATTAGGTAGATACACTGCTATAGGTAAATATTTTCTGCAGAGTACTGGATTTTGTATAATAAAATATTATCTGACAGTAATAGTCGTTGTTGTGTTTCTAGATGGTACATGCAAAACAATTCAGTAATTATTTGTATTTTGGTCCTCAGAAACAGAATTTCTGCAAATTCCGGTTTCTGTGTACTTTATAGAATAAAGCTGTAGTTTTCACTTCAGAGTAGACATAATCTCATCTCTGTATTTTAAAAACTTTGCTTGTAAGTAGATTATGTGTTTTTCAGATTCACCTGGTATCCCACCTAGTGCTAATGCACATCAACTTTTTCGGGGATTTAGTTTTGTAGCTATTGCATCAGATGATGAAAGCCAAGCAATGCAGACAGTTGGAGTGCATTCAATTGTCCAGGTGAGTATCTCTGCTTTAATAAACAAAAAAAGTCAGGAAAGCAGTATTGCTGTCTCTTGGTGGAAGGATTGTTTCCTTTGTCACAGAATGAAGTACCATGACAAAGTCATTATCAGCTTCATACAAGAAAATTAAGAGCAGATTATTTTATCCAAACAAACCTCTGAAGGTTCAGGACCTGTTTAATTACTAAACAGCCAGGTTGTGAATAGGCTTCAACCCTTAAATGAAAACATTCTACCACCTGTACTGTATTAACTCTTTAATGTCAAGCCATAATTATAAGGTGGAGGGGAATAACAGACATCTTGATCTTTTTCCCCAATGTGTGAAAATATCAGTTGATTCTTGCAGTAGGAGGCACTGGAGTACAATTGTGAATTGTATCTGGATGTTTTGGACTGCTATGCGTTTTGGAACCCCTGACCCAGGACATATGCTGTCCCTCCCAAGCCACTTTAAGTTGATGCGCTCATCTGTGATATTTTGTGACTAGTTTCAGTGCATCATACAAGGTAATGTTGTAGCACACACACAAGCTTTGGCTTCCTGACAGAATTAGAATGACTCCAGTACAGTCTCCTGTATTAATAAATGTGAGGTTGTCACTTTTAGTAGCCTAATGCAGTTGCTATTCTTATATACTTTGTTACTGCCAGTACTGCTGATTTTTGGACAACAAACCTTCAGTTAAGTGCAGTTTTGTGTGAGACGAGAAAAGTGGACTTCATGCTAGGATAGGGGAGAGGCATGCCTTGCCTCCTTATGAGGCTGAGGTCATTCTAAAAAGCGTACTTCAGCACTGGAGAGTTTACAGCCAGGAAGAAGAAAGCAGATGCATGTACAGGAAAAAAAACTGTAAGACACCTGCGAAAACTGTATTTCTACCTCCTCTTTCTGCTTTTAATTATTGTAATTACCAAGGAGGACTGAGTCGTGAAAATGAACTGGTGATCTAAACTGTGTCGAAAACTTATTGGTGTATAGGCAAGAATAAAAAGGTATGCTGTATGATATGTAGGATATTTTGCAAATGTCTGAGAATTTTTAAAAAACAATTTATTCAGATCATGAGTAGCTCTTATTTCTTTAATCCTGTCATTATGTCTAGATTAGTTATAGTTATTTGTATACATTACCTGCTTCATGTGTAATGAATCATTACAATTCAAGGGGGTTTAGACCATTTTTTATTCTAAATAAGCTGTCTGATTTGGTGTATACACATCAGAATGACTTCTGGTCATGAAGTCTTCTTGCCTATAGTTTCTGCAAGCTTTTCTGTGCTCCTTCTTTCCCACATAGTTTTTGTGGATGAAATTATTTGTCTTTGTATATGGTTTCCTTCTCTTGTAAAGGTCTGCTTCTCTGCTGCTTTTCCTCTGTGCCCCTCAACCGCTTCCTCACTCTGATTTCCTCTTTTCTGTGCTCCAGGATACCCAGATGTTTTCCTGCAAATGCTTTGCATCCTTTGCACAAACTCCTTATACTAGAACACCATTTCCTTCCGTTACAAGACTGAACACTTGTCCTTCTTTCAGCTTTTTATTTCTGTGAAAGGATTTTTGACTGCCATTCCATGCAATTTCTATCTAGTTAATCTGATTCTATTCAGTATGTCTGAATTTTCCAGCTGGCATTCATCTAATAGAAACAGTGATGATTTTTTACCATTATTTTGTTATTATTTTGTCATGTGGTCTTCTGATCTTACCTGTTTTGGAGTTTCTATCTTTAAATTAATCAGTAAGTGACCAGAAAAATCGTGTTTTCCATTTCTGAGATACAAGGTGCATTATTTACAATGTCTCTAATATAGAATTTATCTTGTACTAATATCAAACAGAAGGTAGTGACTGTTTAGACTGCTTTGACCAAGTACAGCCATCAGTTGAAAATTTGAAGCAAATCAGTAGGAATTCAAAAACTCATTTTTAATATAAAGGTCAGTTATATATTTAGAATAGTCATCAATTGATAATGTTATTTTGGTAGCAGTTGCACAGGAACAGCATTCAGTTTACTGACGGATATGAAGTAAAGGAAGATATTGGAGTTGGGTCTTACTCTATCTGCAAGAGATGTATTCATAAAGCTTCAAACATGGAGTATGCTGTAAAGGTAATTACTTGGTTATAGAACACACTGTTTTCAAGTTTTAGCATGGTAGATATGGGGCATCATTAATTTATTTGCCATAAAGAAAATTAAGGTGTTTTTTTTTTAATAAAAAGATTTTAGATGTAAATGTGAATTATAATAATCAACCAAATATGTACTGGAAGCTATTTATATAGCATTGCTATGGATTTTGTTATCTGTGTGCTGGTTTGGGTGGTGAAAAGCAATCTTCAGTCTTTGAAACACCTATGTAATTGTGGTAAAACTGTTGGGAGTTACATGACTGCTTCTAGAAAGAAATGTACGATGAGAAACTTACATGACTCATCATCATTTTTTAAAAATGTGACTGATTACTTTTATTTAAACATAGTCATATATGGCTTTTTTTCTTCCAGAGTAAATTCATAAATTGTCAGATAGCTAGGAGTTCGTAACAGTGCTTAAGTCTGCTATACCTTCCAGAATAAACTTCAACTCTTTGCTTGCTAGTTTTTAACAAGGTTTCTAATGTTGTTTTTATGTTATTCTGATGGGCTTTCTAGCACTTCTTTGAAGGCATTAAATTCTTAGCTGGAATCGGTGGAGTGAAATGATAAGTTTTTTTGTCTTTCTGTATGACACTGTGGGGCTGAATAGTGACTATGAAAGCAGAAGTATGGATTAGCAGACTTGGGGGGAGGGGGGCGGCGGGTTTTAAATCCTGTACTGTGAGGCAGTTCTCTTTTTGAATTGTTGAACAGTTTACTAATTAAATATGTAAAATTCAAAGACAAATTAGGTATGTTTTGCTGTGTCCTTGCACACAGATTGTCTACTGGGAAACCCTCCAATTTCAGTTTGGTACTTACATAGTTGTCTTTGTTCTGATTCTGACTAGGAACAGATTTGAATTATGTGCTTGCAATTTGAAGTAATTTCTTGAAACTGGAAGAAAGTACTGGCATAGATATTAATTCTTTAAGCCGTTATATTTATTGTGAAGATTGCCTCACTTTTCTGTTGCCTGTGTTGCGGCTTTTTTTCCTCAAGGAATAATGAAGAAAGAATAACATCATCAGTGTTCAATGTGTTAGGATGGTGCTGGTAGCAGTAGGGTTTAAGGATGTCAAGAGGAAGAAGGGGTAAGGCAGAGACAGAGAAGATATTAGAGGAAATTCTACAGTTTAGAAGGAGAGAAAAAAAGGAGAAGAATTAGAGTATTTATTAAGTAGGACAAAATATTTTGCTTGTTTGCACAGGGAGAACTTCAGAGCCCGATAGCAAGCCTCCAGAGATTCAAATGACTTTCATAATGGAATGCTTGTCTGAATTAACTCAGAATTTTTTCCTTTTTCTTTCTTTTTTTTCCTTTGCTCTCCTGCTTTGTCTTTTGCTGCACTAATATTTGTTTGAGATTAGCTTTGTGAAAATCAGTTCATTAGCGTCATCAAACCAGTATCTCGTGTCAAATTAGGAACTTACAATGTTATTACATGATGCATGACTGAAGCCTTATCTACTAAACAGCCTTACGTTATTTATCACAGCCTGAGGGATCGGATCACTTGTCCTCCAAAATTGTTTTCAACCGAGAGATTTTACCATGTTGTTCCAACGTTTTTTTGCTTTGCCTTGCTGTTCTAATTTAACAAACTTTGTTTTGGTTATAATCCGTGCCCTTTACCAACAACAATAGATATTGCTTATCTGTTTCTGTTAATATGCACACCAAAATGTTACACTATATAATATTCACCAAAAGAATTATGCCTATGTATCTATTTGCTGTTATAGATTATTGACAAGAGTAAAAGAGATCCAACAGAGGAGATTGAAATCTTACTGCGCTATGGGCAGCATCCAAATATTATTACCCTAAAAGATGTAAGTAGTGTGTTAAAGAGATCCTTTAGTGTATTATAATTGCATTTCACTTCTTTAAGATGCTTATATTTTGGTACAACATAATCCTAAGCAGTCAAATAATTCATCCTTCATAAATCCTAGTACAGGAATAATTAATTCATTTAACATTAGCTGTACTTTTAAAGGAACAAGCAAGTTTTTTGATTGCTTAGTTAACTTCAAATCTATTTCTGTTTACATCAGCCAAAAGCAATTTTAAAATACATTATTGTATAACTGAGGACTCACTGTTAGCACAATACCCAAAGTAATTTTCATGGACAGTAACGAGTATTACTCAGTGGTGGACAGCATCTCTTCATATCCATGGTCATCACTTTTTTCTCTACCTAGAATCTTTACCTGGTCTTTATGGAAGATTAGCTATTTTATTATTATTATTATTATTATTTGCTCGGACCATGGAAATGCTTTGACCATAAAAAGCAAAAAATATCGTAAGTTATAAAATAGAGGTTTTTCATGGTGAACAGTAGATTCTCATGATCTAACAGAAAAATTCTTTCTCTCCTTGATTATGCATTAAAGAAGATTAAAAATTAAAAAGGCATATGCTTAATGACTTAGTCTGCAGGAAAGTATTCTGGTTCCCAAAACCAAATCTCAAGCAAAAGAGCTAACCATTTCCAGGAAGCTGAGCTGAAGGGAGGTTCTCATACGTTTTGAAGTCATTGAAACAGAAGCTTGTCAATACTGTGGACATGAGTACTGAAGAACTCCGCCTGAAGTGCTTCTCCTACTATAATCTGTCTTCACTTTATCAAAGTCATGTAGTTTGGTTCTTTCTTAGGAGAATAAAGCAAGTCAGATATGCAAGGGAGCACACCATGGAGCTTACCTTATTGCAAACTAGATACCATAATTACAATCCCTCTTTCTGTTTTTTCTGCCTTGTGTAGTTAGACAATGAAGCTACCTGAAAGCAATTGTGCTAACACAGAACCTGCATCACCATTCATATTGCTTTTAGTGCTGCATGCTAGGTTTATGTGTTCCTTTAATTCATAATAGAAAATATGCTATTTAGGCATGACGACAAACAGGAATGTGAGTACTTACCTGAACTTCAGCATTATGAGTATTTTACATTGAGAGCAGAGAAATCCAGGCGGCCTTGAAAAGTTACCAATGTATGCTGAATTGTTTTACTTTGTGATGAATTCTTCATCATCATCGGTCATCTTCTAGCAGGAGCCATCTTTCATTCACACACCAACACTAATACACAAACAGCAAAAGGAGACAAAAAAAAAAAAGTCCACAGAAGAACAACAGTAGGCTGTAATTATCACTTCTACTTCAGATCAGTTCCCCAGGCAGAGTTTATGGAAGTATGTCCAGTGTAGGAACGAGGTAAAGGATTCATATGTAATAGAAACTTATATAATATCCACCACTGTAGAATTTAACATTGTTCTAAGTTTTCACTGTCTCAACATAGATGCATGGGGCTGATTGCTTGCATATCCCACAATACAGTGGTGTGCTATTACAGTTTTCAGAGGACAGAATAAGGAGTACTTGGCCTTCAGGCCTTGAACTCAAGAACACCATGAGTTATTATACAAATAAAACTTAATGTTGATTTGACTCAATTTTTCATTCAGTTTCACACCAAAATTTAAATGTTTCTTTTTTGAAATGCCAAAATAAACCGTTTTGGCATTTAAGTGCATGCCTTTGGGAATTACTATTCTATCAGAAATAATTTCTTTCTTTTCTTGTATTTGAAGAATACATGCAGTAATATTTGAATTTTAGCTTAGGCTGGAAATTTTCATTCTCACTCAGCCTTTTTATGTAATTTACAATGGATATTCAAAAGACCAAACTTTCTGCAATGTACAGTCCTCTGGGTTTTTTTCTTCCGATTGTTATCACTGGTCTTTTTCAGTTACAGTTTATAAACAAAAGAAGGAGCTATATTGTACTAAATCAGATGTTCTTCTTATCCAGTATCCTGCTTCTGACAGTGGCCGTTAGTGGATGCCTAGGAAACAGTGAAAGAATGGAGGAAGCACACAGCTTCCAACAAACCATTACCTAGAAACTTCCTGTACCAGACCATTATAGTATTTTACCCTTTTTACCTATTAAGTTACTGTTCTATAACAGAACTTTTGTCCTCTTTTGAGTTATTTAAAGCATTGGCTAAAGAAGCTTTTCAGAAGCATTTGAATACGGTATATCCAGTCTCCCTGTCCAAGTGCTCATTTATGAGTTCAAAAAAACCCTCCTAATATGTATGTGAAATCTTACTTCACAAAAACAGTGTTCTTTTTCTCCATTTTATTATATTTTGTTCATGTGCCTACATCTGTTTCTCACTATAGTTTCTTCCAGTTTGCCTGGTAGAGAAGACATACTGAATGATGTCATGTGTCATGCTACTGGCATGTGTCAACATCACCTTAATGATCTCAGCACAATACTGTACACCTAACTGTGAAGAATACTTCAGTAGTATTTATTTAGTGCAAAAAACTAAATTGCTGATACCATTGGAGAAATTCGTGCAAGGGGAATGGTTTGGTTGGGGTGGGGTTGTTGGATTTTTTTGGCTTGCAGATGGGACCAGCAAGGGGTAGCACATAAAATAGTAATCAAATGCAAATTTTGCTTGAATGCTCCCTGCAGTATTTGAGATGTGTGTGCTCTGTCATGTTAAATGAAATTAGTATTTTCCTCATGTTACTATCAGGGTTAGAGGGAGCATGCCTATTGGACAAAACAATCTAAAATGCCATTTTACTATCTAGAATTAGATAATTCTGCTTATTAATACTGTGTAATATTTGAAGTCTTAATACAAGTACATTCAGATTATCAGTAATTTATATTTCAGGGGGGGAAAATTGCTGAGAAAATGAGAACATATAAACCCATCATGTCTTCCTCTCCTTAAGATCATAAGCTTGTAAAGGCTGTAGAATTGTCTTTAACACTCTCACTTTTTTTTTTAATTTGGTGAGAAAATAAATCCTTTTAGTATAGTTAAGAGCACAGAAATTTCGAAGCTTAGAACTTTAGTGGCTTGTATTTTCCGGGTAGCTTAAGACAAGGAAATTGGGATTAAAACTTTTTTTTAATTTACCTGATATCTATTCCTAACTTCATTTTACTACAACTCGGACAATTATTTCTACTTAAATGCAAGTTAGTTTTTATTTCACATTTATTACTGAAGAGAACGATTCCAACATCACCATAAAAAATAGGTTGAAATAAAAATAGGGAACAGTCTGTCAAAGGTTTCGTTAAAGCAGAAACGACTTTCTGGGTTAAGTTAAAGCTCCCAAGAAAGTTCAACGGAAATTTAAGTGCTTAATAGACCTTAAAACATGTTTCGGTTTAGTTCAGTCTGTAGTGCCCCCTGGTGACGGTATACATAATTCTCAACTATCATTGCCTGGAAGATAAGAAGCCTTGCAAAAACTAAGCCATTTTTATAACTAGAACTAAAGGCTAAAATATGCATTTTCAAAAACTTTTAGACTTTTTTATGGGCTTTATGTGCAGAGTACTGTATAAGTTGTAGGCTTTTATCACAGCAGCTTTGTATGTATTAACTTCAGTGTTTCCCAGAGGCTATTTGAGGTGAATTTTAGGGGTTTTTTCCTTGGTTTTTTTTTCTCTGACTGTTCAGTTGGAATGATCTCTGTTCATATTTGTAATTTGGTGCGGTAATCGCTTCTAGAATTAGCTCTTGTTTTGCCTTAATTAGACTAGTTTCCATTATTACTACTACTTAATTTCTCCCACGTCTAGTTTAATTTGTTTCAGTAAAACTGTGGGGGGGAAAACTGCAGGTTAGTGTATGGGGTGAGAAATATGGGAAAAACAATTGAAGAAAACATCTTATGGACCCATCTGCACTACCTCTTTGCATTTCAAAGCAAGACAGCAGAGAATAAATATTTTGAAGTTTACATCTTTATGTACTTTTTGCAGGTGTATGATGATGGAAAATATGTATACGTAGTAACAGAACTTATGAAAGGAGGAGAACTTCTGGATAAAATTCTTAGGCAAAAATTTTTCTCAGAACGAGAAGCTAGTGCTGTTCTGTTCACAATAACAAAAACAGTTGAATATCTTCATGCACAAGGGGTAAGTTTTCATCTCAGAAAAAATGCTTATAGATGTTAACATTCTCTTTCGGAAGTATAAACTCGTATTTTGATATGTTCTTCTGTGTGGTAGTTAATTTTTTGTGAATAATTTCATTGAAGAAGGAATTTGTGTTGCAATCAAAACATTCCTCCTCATCAGCTGTGTAGATGTCCAGATAATGGAGATGATGCAAATGTTTCTGGTGTCCTTCATGCAGTCTGTCAGGAGTTCTGTGGAACGTGCAGATAATGACTAATAGAGAGGATTTGAGAGGAAGTAAGTCAAGAAGTTGTAATTCCAACCCCATCCTGTGACAGACCCTGGAGGTTTATTTTCCACCTACCACACTTAAAACTTCTTCTACTTCTTGGTTTTAAAGAGCATGATGTATGACTTGTAACCTCTGCATCATAGGGTCAGGAAGTTGTAGTGGACTGTTAGGAGAAAGAGAATTAGCGCAAATTTGGAGACAAAGGAAGCAGTTCAAAGATAGACAAGGCCAGCGTGACAGTTGCATGGCAAGAATGACAAGTCATGTTGCATTTTTAAGTAAACAAGAAAAAGGGTGCTTTGAGAAAAAGCAGAAAGTAAGGGTGCAAGGAAAAAGTCACGCTGCTAACACCTAATATTGTTACCCAAGAAAACATGCTTTGGAACATACAGCACTAAAATTATCTTAAGAAACAAATAACAATTCCTTACGCATTGCCATTTTTGGGAGCTGCTATTTCAGAAAAATTATGATCAAAGTTATCTGGTGTATCTTATTCTGTGATTCATCATTTTCTTCAGTCACTTGCTTACGTGTGTGGGTTTTTTTGAGCCTGTGTGCACAGGACTAGAATCCTTGGCCAGCAGCATCCATGGGAATTATGAAAAAACCTCAATACATTCTGTGTGGAAATATAAAGAATAGAATATCACAAATCATAACTTGGTTCACTCTTACCACATGGGGCCAAAAAAAGGCCCAGTATCCTTGCTTCAGTTAAGGGATTTTAGGGGCCTTGTGTTTCTTTACTGTAGATGTCTGTAAGTATTGGCATTTTAACTTGCATTAGATCACACAGTGTTTGGAACCTTTACTTTTGGAAATTTTTGAGTCATCTTGTGTTAAGTACGCTTCACCAGGAAAGATGGGCATATATGTAAATAGTGAGCACTTCAACAGTCTAGTTTTTGTCTGCTGGAAGAGTTCTTGTCTTTGGTGGATTTTACTTTTGTAGCTCCTACGGACACTGGAGGAGCTCATATGAATATGGTATTAGGTAATAACTGGTTTGACAGACTCAATCTGTGTGTAGTCTCCACAACCTCTCCCAGAAGGAGTTTCCTCGTAGAAATTCATAGGATACTTTTGAGTTGAAAAATTAGATATGCAAGGAATTAAATCCTTCTCTTCAGGGTAAAGCAATACTTCCAATTCTCACCCAAACCATTCTAAAAGTATTAAGGCTAGCATAAAACAAGTAAGGGTCAACACAATAGACATCATAAAAAGGATAAACAAGAGGTATCGTGTCATGCTGGAGCAGAATAATTCTGCAAGCTGGTAGATGATTGAGACTGCTAATCAAAAATATGATGTTGAGAAATAAAGAACTGAAAGATTCTGCATATTGTTTTGTTCTCCTCTGTTGCTCTAAAATAAAATGTTATTTCTGTGTAAAATATCAGTGTAATCTAAAACAATCTGCTATCTTTTTAAAATTCACCTTTGGGAAAACAGCTTAATACAGGAAGGTGTTTTATCTGACCTTTGACATAAATATTCTGATTGCTTGGGAGCTGGCATTTGGATTTGAACTGGACTGTTACACTTCCTCCCACTTGAGAATTGCTTCCCCTTCTTCCAAAAAAAAAATACAGCTCAAGACTGTTCTTGAAACAGTCTGCCAAATCCCCAGCTCTTTGCTGCTTCTATTGGTCATCTTTTCCTTTCTACCCCTTTCAAGATCTATTTAAAAAAAAAAACAACACACTATCAAATAGAATAAAACTGTGGGTTTTTTCTTCTGCCTCCTGGAGCAGTAAAGGTTGTTTCATACATTACTTAGAGAAAAAGAATTCTAATCTATCAAAAGACTAAAAAATGAGGGCTGTCGGGAGCCAGTTCTCTCAGAAACTGACATCTGAAGCCAGGATGTTCCCCTTAACATCTACTGTTCCGACTCATATTCTTTAATATCGTTTGTATATTTCAGCTTACAAGGTTCTTATTTCCAGAATTTTAAGTATTTGTTTTGCTAACTCTGGGAATTGAAAAATATTTGCATGCTGAAAAAGCCTGTACTAAATACACTTACTGTGTTAAGTGGCTCTACAATCCGCAGACCTCTGCAGTCTTTTGCTGCTTGGTCTTGTATTACTCGCCTTCCTGAAATGCTGCTCGCTTTCTGGGAGAGTGCGTAGAGCTTCTAATTCTGCACATCACTTGCTTGCAGGAGTTTTGGGGTATCTTCTTGTTCTGATGTGGTTGCCTTCTTGAAATATTTCACCACAATTTCTTCCGTTCAAATTTAACTATGAAAAGCTATGTTTAATACTTGTCAAATACATAGGACAATCAGGAGGATAAAGGCCTTCATAGCAGGTCTCTTTAAATATTTAACAGAAGACATTTAGATCCACTCTTCTGTGTTACAGCAGTATATACCCTTTTCTTTAGAGAGAGCAAAGGCTCTAGAGGCTTTAGGCTAATTTGTCTTGTGAAGAAAATGTAACAGGTAATCTGATTTCGAAGACTGTCCGTGTGCATTCCAGGTTTTATTAAGGCTTGTTTTACAACATAGCTTGAAGTAAGATCAGATTCATTTTGCCTGAACGTTGGCAGCTTCTACAGTTTTTGTCAAGCATTTTACTTCTGAAGCCCCTACAAAACAGCCACTTGGGAACCAGTACGGGCTTTTTTTTGGCATGCCAGTCCATTAGGAGAATACCTCTGATATTTTGTTATTTTTTGGCAGGACTGTATTAAAATTCCTCCTTAATCAGACCTTAAATGTTTGCACTGAGGTTAGTTCAGATTATTTGAATGAAGAGAACAGAATATAAACAGTTACTCCAGCAGTAACTGATTTGTGGTTACTTAGCATGGTGGCCCATCAGCACGGACATCCATGACTCAAAAAGGTGTTACTAGCCAAAGGGTTCTGATTTACAGAGCCTTGTAGGTATCCATGTTAAAATAGGAAATAGATATATATGCCCGTTGGAACAAGACATCTGGAACCATCTGTACAAACGAAGTGGGGGGAGTGGGATGTGTGGAGCAGGCTTTATGGCTAGAGTTTCTTAGCAGAATTGTAGTACTCTATAGACACCACTGAGCATCAGAATACTGCAGCTGGCTGATGTTAGAAGCTGGAAATCTGGAAACCGATTGCTGATGGGAGATCTGAAATTTAGTAGCAGAATTTATATATATATATATATATATATATATGAAAGCTTTATAATATAAAGCTTCTCATATATTTAGCTTACTGTATTTTGTGTTTTGGTTTAAATTTTTAGGTTGTTCATAGAGACCTGAAGCCCAGCAATATTCTTTATGTTGACGAATCTGGTAATCCAGAATCAATTCGAATTTGTGATTTTGGCTTTGCAAAACAACTGCGAGCAGAAAATGGTCTTCTGATGACTCCGTGTTACACAGCAAATTTTGTTGCACCAGAGGTAAATACCAGGATAGCTTATATGCCTTGATTTATTCTGATGGGATTTTTTTGCTAGTTATTTGTTTCATTCTTGTGTAACAAGTGAAATCACTTTGTATGCACTAAAAATTTGAGACCTCTCTATTTTTGTGGTGTAATCAAAGCATTTCTAAGCGTATTTTTTTTGCAGAAAAAATATTTGTTTCCCCCAGGTTTTAAAGAGACAAGGTTATGATGCTGCATGTGACATATGGAGCCTTGGCGTTCTACTTTATACGATGCTTACTGGGTAAGAGTAATTTTAGTTTGCTTTGTAGAATAGCAAGCCAATATAAACAAAATAATAAAGATAGGCCCACTGTTGAAGATGTTTTTATGGAGGCACTGATGAGGCTCTGCTTTGGCTTCAGTGGGGCTAGAATATGGTTTCTCTTCAATAGAATCCAAGTTTGCAAGGACTGATGTGAAAAATTCTTGGTTTCTTATGTCCCCTCTATTTTAGGTGTTTAATTTCTGCTTTACGGTGATTTAGGAGTAAGAATTGAAATGTGAAAACTAGCTGATTAAGCAGCATGTATGTCCTGCAGCATACATGTTGCAAATATAATTGCAATGCATTGAAGCATGATTGTGTGCAAAATTCAGCCAGTGGATAGTTTGAAGTGATGCAGTTAGTATATAATAAGTGCAATAAAAATGCATTTATATTTGCAACATAAATTAATTGTATAAAAGATGACGAATAATAAATTCAGCTATAGTTCTGCAAGTTCAAAATATAGTTGCTATTTCACCTGCCAAATAGATTATCTTTTTGTGCTGCATTATTCAGATTGCCACTTTGGCATTTTAAAATAAATGATAAACATATTTCATTTTTAATATTTTTTTTTGGTGGATATTTGGTAGCAGCAAGAATTCTTAAACTGAAGCAACGAAAATTGCTGCACCTTCTTCTAGTATCAAAAGAGCATTTCTTCTTTTTCAGATTCACCATAAAGCCTTCACATTTAAATTTACAACAGCTTGTTTTATAACTTCAATAAAATACAAAGGCTTAAGGAATACTTTGTGTAAGTTGGGAACCACCAGTACTTCGACTGCTGTAGGAAAAATCTGGTTTCCAGACCTGATATAGAGGGAATACATACAGTAATAACAGATCTGTAGTCAGTGCCATGCATTTTCATGTGTTAGGAATAATTTCTTTCTACAACTTTTTGACTATCTGTTGCTTATAATTATTTTGAACTTGCTAGATATTGCAATCAGATTTATAATAACTATTGAGGTCCAGGTTATGGAAGTTATTAACATTGAAATTGTTTGGTCAAATAGCTACACTCCTTTTGCAAATGGTCCTGATGATACCCCAGAGGAGATTTTGGCCCGAATAGGTAGTGGAAAGTTCTCTCTCAGCGGTGGTTATTGGAATACCGTTTCAGATACAGCTAAGGCAAGTATATTTGCTTTGTCCTTTGGAGGATAAGAAATGGATTGCAATGTAACATGTTGCTTATAATGTATATGTTATATTGTATATCATTGGGTAAGTTCCGCTCATTGTTATTTTAAAGTACTGATCTGATCCTTTATGCGCCTAGAAGTTTGTTTCCCATTTAGGATCTTTCCACATTTCAACAGTCACTTGCATGTAGGAAGAAAAATTAGCTGTGCATTATACTGTAGTAGTTACACTATATTTCCAAGGATAGTTATTATTTTATCAATATTCACACACATGCACGGTCATCCATGATGAGAAATGCTGTAATAAAACTTCATGTGGAAGCATGACATCCAAAAATGATAGAGATATTTTCATTATCCTGATTTAGACTATTAGGATAATTACCATATGCTCCACTGATTCAGGCTAAAAAAAAAAAAGGTTTTCACATTTTTCTGTTGGGTAACTCTGAAGAACTGACCCAAAGACAGTGTATCTCATACTCTTTCATTAGGATTTAAGCAGTTTATTCTTTTAAGGACTTTAAGAGCTTTTGGGCCTTAAGGATATCGTATCACTTAAGAAACAAAAAACCACTGAAGCAGTATACTTTTTTACTGCATTTGTACAAAGTAAAAATTTTACATGCTTTTTTTGTTGTTTGAAAAGTACATTTTTTACAGCAAATAGACTCCAAACTTGAGTGTGCAGTACCCTTTATGCTTCTTCTGTGCAGCTACAGTGAAGTGCTGTTTTCCTAAAAAATCATTTACGTGTGCTTTTCTTGCCAATTGATTTGTGATGTGTTTTTTAATGTGCTGTTCTCATAACTCATCCATTTTCCCACAAATCACATCGTTCATTTGATTGGCAAATCAACCTGTTAGAATAACATGTTTACACTAATGTGGTATCATCAGCTTTTTTTTCCTTCAGTGCTATTCTGTTCAGTTGTATTTGGGAGGCTACTATGAATCAAAAGCCTATTAGTTATGAAAAAAACTTTGATTCCTTTTTAGTAACATCTTTATATTCAAATTCTGAATTTGAATTACAAAACAAAGAATGTTTTATATGAAAATGTCCAGTATTGCTCAGGTAACTTACCTTAAATCTAGTTGTAGTCAACTAAATATGTTTCTCCACAGGTAACGGCTTAATGTAGAAATGTTATTTGGGTTTTACCCTTACTGACTGTCATCTGAAGTCATGTATAAAATATGCTGCTGTATAAATTTGTTTTCAACATTTTGGTGTATGCAGTTCTTGCTAGCATAATTTGAAAAAGATAATATAGAATAGAAAGGGTGGTAGAAAAGGGTGTACTAGAACAAAGGTGAAAATCTGATCGGATGTCAAGAGCCGCTTCGCTGTAAGGACAGTAAATAGAATATCGTGTTTCATCTCAGCAGAGTTGACTGACGTGACAGATGAAAGGTACCATTTCACTGATGGTACAAAGGAGGAAAGACTAATTCCTTTTTTTCCTCATATGACAATTTTATTAGTAAAATCAGGGATCCTTCAATTAATATATTCTGCAGAAGTTAAAAAACAAACATCTATTCATGTGGTTCACAACTTAATTGTGAAACAACAGTGAAAGGTGTTTGAGAAGGGGAGGGAAACAAAATTATAAGCAGCAAAATGAGTTCAGAGGGGATGAAGTAAAGAACACTAAGGGTACGTACATGGCCAGCGCGAGAACTAAAATTCGGCCTTCAGCCTGCACAATTGCTGAAAGATTTAGACCCGAGGAAGTCATGCAAAGGGAAGGATCATTTCGGTTTTCTTAATTGTTCCTTTTCCAGTACTCATTTCCTACATATCTGCTATTTGTCATTGTAAAATATTGGCATAGTGGGGCCTCTACTCTAGCCCAACGTGCATATTTTTTATGTTTCTGTATTTCATCTCACTTAATTGGATACCTACCTGTTGTGTTATCAAACATCTGTGTTAGCATTGCTGGGTAGCTTTTCAGCTGTTTCAAACTGACATTATGAACATATTTTTATACTGCTAAAATCTGCAGTTTTGAACTATAATCCATTTTAAAGCTGAAGTTTTACTGCTATCTGTATTGACTCTTCGTATATTATTGACAGGACCTTGTTTCAAAAATGCTTCATGTTGACCCCCATCAAAGGTTGACTGCAGCCCAAGTTCTTAGTCACCCCTGGATAGTTCACTGTGACCAGTTGCCTCAATACCAGCTGAACAGGCAGGATGCTCCCCACTTAGTGAAGGTAAGCAGGTCTTTGTTCAGCTTGCTGTTTAGCCAAAACCAGCGTAAACAAAAGGATTTTTTAAAAAAGAAGTTATGGTAGCATGTGTTTCCTCTAAATACTATTTAAAAGTCGTTGTGACTGGGAGCTTCCCTAAGCTATAAAGTGAACTTGTAATATGTAACAGGATTTCAGAAGAACCCACTCGTGGAGAATAAATTTAATACATTTGAAAAATACTTCTATTTTATTAGGTTTGAAGTTTAGTGGACTGACTTACACTGAGAGGCTTAACTGCCTTAAGAAACCAGTATAGAAGAAATCATTTTTCTGATACTGAAAAATGTTGTCAGGTGACTATAGGGGAGCTGAAAATTAGTTTGGCTAATTTTACAGTTTCAGAGGAGGTTAATTGTCTATGACTAAAAGAAAATAGTATATTCATGATCACAGTGTAAGTTTAAAAGAAGTAAGAAAGGCAGTGTTAATTAATATGGTATTGTACTGTTCTGCACTGTTTGAAACACAGTCTGGTTTTGACCTTGATAAACTTTTTCACTTTGAACAAGCAGAGAGAAATCAAAAATAATTGAACTCTACTTCTCTGTATTCCACCCTGCCTTCAGTCCTACATCCAAGAATGTCTGTTGTGCAACATAAAAGGGATATGAAGCATATAATTAATACTCTGAGTCAGCTATTAGAAATTTCTAGCATTCAAAAACACAAGTAGAAAGAGGGGGAAGTTCTAATCCCACAGCTCACAACTTCCTAACTTTTTTTTTTTTAATCTCCATGTGCTGAATAATGTGGGCGATTTTTAAATGTTTTGTTGAAAACAGAAATGGTTATATAAGTGATAAACAGAGACAGCCTACTGATGGGATTTCATTGCCCAACTAACTCACAACGCATGGAGAGAGAACTTAATTTAGCAATCTATCTTACACCTTCTGGGTTTGGCTTTTTAAGCAAGGTAAAATTGCTTTAGATTCATCTGAAAACTATTTGTTACTCTAAAAATCGCTCACTCCTGACACTGCTGGTGTTTGAGTAATGCAGTGTTATGTTTCTGTTTTGTAGATGAAAGTAGACTGGAAGCTAAAAGTCGTTCACAATCTCTGGCGCTTAGCGCTGTGCGATCTCTAGCGTGTGCATCAGTCACAACATGCTCTTCTTGGGTTTTTTTTCCCCTCTGCCCCACAGGGTGCAATGGCAGCTACTTACTCTGCTTTGAATCGTAATCAGTCACCAGTTTTGGAGCCAGTCGGCCGTTCTACTCTTGCTCAGAGGAGAGGTATAAAAAAAATTACCTCAACAGCCCTGTGAAGTGACCTCAACCAGGTATTTGGTACCATGGTATAAGATGATAGCACAAATCATGGCGACAGGTAGCACATATCTGACAGATACCTGCAAGCACACTCTGTCCCAGCTGGTACCTATAATGCTGCTGCTCCTGCTGCTGCTACTGCTTTCATCTATTCTCGCTTTAAACTGTTGACGGCAAGTTACTGATCTTACTGGAGCTTCAAATGGAGTGACAAGTGGAAACACAATGAAAATGATCATGTTCGCGATTGAATAAACCAGAAGAGTTACGAATGCCACCTCTGTCAAAAATACACTGAATAAAGCACTCTGCACCACATAGCATTATTTTTATAAGGAATATTTTTTGTCCCCCTAAAATATTCTTTGTTACAGGTAGAGATGGACAGTTTATGTTAAGCACTTAGCTTAAACAATCTGTTTATATTAGCACTATATACTTTGTGCCATCCAACATTTTGTACGTTTTTGTAAACAGTTCACAAGCAGTACATTTCTGTGCTGTTTTCTTTAATGTATACATGCCTTGTTTTACTTAGATATTATTAATCATTCTGACAATTAAGTCTGATTAAACAGTTCACCTGGATTAATTGATATTGTTGGACAGCTCTAAAAGAAGCCTGACTGTTAAACAGCTATTGAATGTAATACTATGACTATGTATTTCTCCTTGCCTATGTCTTTTCTACATTTCCATGTTTTTGACGCTGCATGTCATGTTATGAAAATCAGGATACTGTTTATAGTATTCAAAATTTAAACAGTGGATCTCTCACCATACTATGTATACAGTAGGTAATATAACCCAGAGAAAAGATAACTTGCCCCATATCTCACTCTTGTTCCCCTGCCACCCCCTTTTTTTTCTCTCCCATTTAATCTCTGGACTCAGGAATCATTGCTAAATACTTTCTAATAGAGGACATTTCTATATTGTTTATTCTTATAATCCATTGTTAATATTTTATCTCTATTCTGTGACTTTTGTTTAAGCTGTAAAGGATTTGTTCAGTGAATTGTTGGCATTATAGAAGAAAGGCAACATTGAAGATAAAGCAAAACATATTGACCACTAATAAGCAGCAGCCTGCAAAAAGTAGGTTTAAACTGCATTCATTGTGGTTACAAAACTGATGGATCTAATGTTCTGTCAGTTACTTTCTGATAACTTTAACTGACGTCCAAAGCAAAATGAGATAAGAGTCATCCAGACCTGTCAGGGGTTAGAACAGGGTCATAATTTACCATGAAAATAATACTTTCTCAGTCAGGTAAGACGAAGCTGTGCAGAGTGAGTGTTCTCACATTTCTCCAGATGGAAACAAGTCTGGTGAAAGACTCATTTTAAATACCAATGTAAACTTTTAATACTCTTGGCCTCTTGGTGTCTTAAGTAATTACAGGCACATCTTGATGGCTAATCTTGAAACATCAAATTGTCCACATGAGGAAGTGGACTGGAATGTGTTTGGATTCAGTAAGTGTCCCACTCCACCGAAATTATATGCTACATCAGCTCATTCCAGATATGAAAATGGCTATTGGCTGGGTGAACAGCTCTATGTGAACAATACAATTTAAAAACTAAAAGGTGCAATTCTATGTTTTGCATAAGAAGACATCTTCTTGATCTAATGGTATTAAATTTCTTTTGCGGTGATTAATTTGCTAGTTTCCCTAAAATCATCAGTGGTTTGTGAAAGGGAGAATCATCTTTATGACACTGCAAATTTGCTGTAAATGCATGTGAGAGCATTCCTTCTGCCCCAAATTTTTCAGAGTTCCTTGGGTGGCTTCCTTTGTTAAACTTGCAAAGGATCACGCTTCTATTGCCCTTAAAAATCAGTTAAATATTTAATCCATCATATAACTGTTACAGAATTGGTTTAATGAACAGGGATTTTTAAACTGCCATACATCTTAGAAATTTGAATGCACAGCTCTTTCAAGCAGTTAGCATTTTTCCCTTACTTGGTGCTCTAGCATTGATGTTCCCTTTAGCTGTACAGATGCATCTACCCTTCCTTCAGCAAACATCTTTAAGTAGAGGCACAAAAAGGCTATTTTAATTTTTCTTTGACAGTGTCTGCAGTTCCAGAGGAATTGAGTAAAACCTTACCTTTCAGAAAATGTATTTTCAGCTCTGTGAGTCAGTGTAAGTCAGGCTTACCAAAATCTAGAAACCATACCTGCTGGAGTGGCTTTTAAGTGTGTTAATCAGAAGATTGTCATATCTAATCAACACACAAGATTTAAAACTGATAGTGTTGAAATAATGGGATAGCAGTACTTGCTAGTGTGTCAGTAATAGCATTTCATTTCAGGAAGGAATTTCTCCTGTGTTCTCAAGCGTGTAGACACAGGTACCTGGCGAGGAGACCAAAAGGTGGAAGTGTTAAGCTGCCTCGCTGTTGGCGATATCCCTGTTAAAATAATAAAAAGTAGTTTTCAGTAGTCTTAGCTTAGCCATGTTTTGTGGCCCTCAAGCTCACTGGTCATTAGCCAAATAGTAAAGCAAAGTTCACTCCTACATTTTATGTATCTGCACTCTCAAGTAAGCTGTTAATTTAGTCTAGACTTCACAGATGTTGCTACTATGTCACATGTACAGCAGCGCAGGATGAACATTTTAAATGCTATTAAAACAGGGCCATTTAGCACATGCAGACTCAAATGTGTTGAAGTCTAGATCCACTGTATTTTTAAGTTACTTTCTAAACCAAGGTGTAAAGGCCCCCCTGTTCAGGAGGTGTATGTTACAGGCTAAACTTACATGGGTTTACATACCTTACCTCCTGTTTTGGATCCATGTTCACAACTTTCACGTTTATGTTTTTGTAGCTGCGGTTTTTAGAAGCTATAAAGAAATCCACATAATGCTTCTTTGAATCTCAGCATCTTTCTATTAGAATGTGAGTATGCATGACACATCGTGTAATTTCATTGCTGGACTGCTTCTCGTTCTGCAAAGCACAGCAAGCAACTCTAGCATACAGAGTCATAGAGGATGAAAAAGGAGAACTGCAGATACAGGTGAATTTTCTATATGGAGGTCATGGTTTATTTTTTTCAGTGTGAAATTACCACTTACTGTGTGTGAGAGCATGAGAGAACAAAGGGAAGAGTGTAGTTGCAATACTCGTTAAATGCCATCTATATCCAGTAAGGGCAAAGTTCCTTATTCATAATCACTATAACATTGTATTGAAACTTAGAAGGAGTTTTTCAAGAGAATATTTAAAACTTTTTTCTAAAGAGTCAAGGGCCTAAGAAAATAGATTTACGTGTCTGGGATTTTTTTGTGTGTGTTTTGCTTTTGTAAATGTTGTGTACCAACTAAAGCTGTGCTTTTCTATTATTGGAAGGAAAGGATTCAAAGTATGCTGGTCCTTAGTAAGCAGCAATGGTTAATAGATGAATTTTCACTTATGAAAATGATGTAAATGATTAGCTTTATCTTGATACTCTTGACCTAATCAAAGGGAAGGTGTACTTATGAGGGATGTAATTATTTTGCAACCTAGTTGGGGCGGGGGGGGAAATCTACTTAAAACGTTTTTAAAAAATGACAAAATCACAGATAAAATATTTTTCTACAATTCTGTACAATCATACTTTATACTAGTTTTCTCAGCATGGCATGTAAGTGAGTCTAAGGTACTGTTCCAGGAAACCGGTGGTATCGTACCTGGTTCTAGACCATTACAACGGCATCTGTTAGATGCTTGGCACTGCTGTCATAGAACTGAAATGCTAGTTTAGAAAAAGAAAAATTGTACTGAATACTTTAAATGATCGTTTTATTCAAAGTCTGATCTAGGAAATGTTCCAATCATGCTATTAATGTGTAATTAGAACTGTTGCGGATGTAACAATGAACAGTTCTGGAAAGATATCATTGCTTGTACTCCTGTCTAATGGCAGGTTTTGTAGTCTTCAAAAGAAACTGAAATTTCTA
The DNA here is from genome assembly GCF_015220075.1 of Falco rusticolus. Taxonomy (NCBI): domain Eukaryota; kingdom Metazoa; phylum Chordata; class Aves; order Falconiformes; family Falconidae; genus Falco; species Falco rusticolus. The sequence goes on from NC_051188.1 coordinate 90,767,639, forward strand.
CTATGAATAAACTTTCAAACATCTTAAAGTGCTTTTTTGATTAGTCATTTGTTCTGCCCAGTTATAGAAGTTGTATGTTCATCACTAACACTGCACTACATTTGCAGCATACCGTGCGCGTTTCCAAGCAGAAAAGAGTTTTTAATAAGTGTTTGTCAGTTAAAATGTCATTCTATTACAGCATATTTAGTCAGATCACAATCAGTAAGATAAAGAGGGGGCCAAAGGAAAAAGCTGGTATTCAGTGGATGGTACAGACCCCATGCATGACACAGCATCACCAAAGTGCAACCTGGTATTTCAATACCCTGCAAAAACTCCAGCTGACCCAAGTACAACTTAAAAAGGGGGGGGGAGGGGGGGGCGCTGCTCAGTGAGGCTCGCAATGCCTGTATGGCTCAGGACATTGAAAATAACGGTTCCTTAATTATCAAATATGCCTCTAAACATCTGAAACATTAGGATATATGCATAAGTACTCCATCCAAAAAACGTCCGTGTGTTTCAGCAGCTCACACGACTTGGAAGCTTGCAGCGTAATTCTTTTTAGCTTTGCAGCCGGGAAAAATTGGAAGATTTTGCGAAGTGTGCGCAGCCTACATCAAATTGCAATAGGTGCGACAGGGAGTATATGAGGAATGTAACCGGAGTCTTGCAGCGAACCAGAAGAAACCTGTCAGGGGACACGAGAGGTTTGGTACGAGGCCGGACCCAGCACAGCGGCGCGGGGGGTGCGTGGTTTGCGGGGACATTCACACCCTGTGTCGCTGCCGCCCCGTGCCCGCCCCAGCCTTCCTCCTGCCCGCCTAACAACATCGTAACGTGGATTTCCGAGTAAAGCGGCTCTGTGTAAGCCTGGAGCAGCTCTGGGAAGGAGGAACAGGGGGGATGGGGGGGCGGCGGTGCCCTCCCGCCGTACTTCGCTTTCCCAGCGCGTACGCTCCCGTTCGTGACTGCGCCTGCCCTCCCCGGAGCGGCGAGGCTCCCCCGGCGGGTGGGCGCGCTGGGGCCAGGCCCCCTCCGTCCCCTTAACGTCCGACGCATGGGCCGCCCGCGGGAGCGAGCGGCGGCGGCGGGGGTGGGCACCGTTCGTCGGGGTCGGTGCCGTGAACACAACACCAAACCAAAGCACAGCCGAGCGCCGCGGCGGCGGCTCGGTGCGCCGTGTCAGGCCGCTGCGTGTCCCCGCTGCGCCCCGCGGAGCCCGCCCGGCGCCGCCGCTGGAGCCGCCCACCGCCTCCTGGAGCCCCTGATTGGTCCCGCTCCCCGCCCGGCTCCGAGTCCCGGCCAATCGCGCGGCGCCCGCCCACCGCGGCGCCCATTGAGGCGTGTCCCGGCTGCGCCGCCGGGAGCGGCCGGGCTGGCGGCGGGGCGCGGGGCGCACGCGCGGAGGCGGCGCGGCCGAGAGGCGGTGAGCCCGCCCGCGCGCCAGGGGGCGCTGTGGGTCGGTCGACGCCAGCGGCCGGAACGCACGAGCAGCCGCAGCCCCAGCCCCGGCCCCGGCCCCGCCGCCCATCCCGCCGCCGCCGCCCGCCCTCGCCTCGCGGGAGCCGCGTGAAGCCCCAGCCCCCGCCGCCGCCCCTGCCCGCAGCCGCCCCGCGGCGGAGCGCCCGGCGCCATGCCCAAGAATAAAGGTGAGGCGCCCTCTCCGCCGCTGGGCCTTCCGCGGCGGCCCTCCCTCCGCTGAGCGACGAGGCCGGGCCCGACGGGGCCCTGCCCGCCGCCGCCGCCGCCTCTCACGTGGGAGCTGCCGCAGCCCGGTGCCTGCGGGCGGGGCGCGGAGGGGGCGGGGGAGCCCCAGCCCACCCCGCCGTGCGGGGGCTCCCCTGGGCCGGTTCCCTCTTCTCGCTCCGGGCCCTTCTGGGCCGCGGGTGCCGGCCCTGCTCCCGGTCGTTCGCGGCCCGGCGGCGTGCCGGAGGCCTCTGGGGCCGGGCTGCCGGCGGGGGCAGGCCCTGGCGGGGCCCGGCTGTCAGTGGCGGCCGCCGGGGGAACGGCCGGGTGTGCGGGCCCCGCCGAGCGCTCCCGGGGGGCTGCGGCTTCTCCCCCCTCTCCCCCCGCCCGCTGCTTAACGGGCAGGGAGGCGTGAGGGGAAGGGAACGGCGGCTCGTTGGCGCGGGCGGGGGTTCTTCATAGGAGCCGCTCTTCTGCTTCACGCTGCTTCCTTGTGAGGAGCATCTAGTCCTGTTGCCACGTGTGTGCCCTTTTAAAAGGGAATCTTTGCTTGGAGCGTGGGCTTTCTCCTGAGTATTTCAGGAATTTCAGCACTACAGTAAATCCCTCAAGCCGTTCTTCTGCTCTTTGGTGGTTCCATCCACCAGGTTATCCCATCGTTACTTGTGAGGTGTTTGGAAGCAGCAGTCGAGGAAACTGAAAATGGTGATCTTGCGCAAGTTCTTCTTGAAGGCATCTGTCACTCCAGAGCAACCAGAACATCTTAAGTAATGGAGGGTCTGCTCTTTTAATTGTTACTACTTAGTTGAAAAATTTTAGAGCTAAAAACGTTACGAGCAAGCAGAAAATGTAGGATGGAATATTCAAAAAACAGCCATATACAAAACAGGCACAGAAATGCCCATATAGCTGATTGTTTCATTCACTGTATCTTTTCTCCCCCTTTTAATTTAGGCAAAGGAGGTAAAAACAGGCGACGAGGTAAGAATGAGAACGAGTCAGAAAAAAGGGAACTGGTGTTCAAGGAAGATGGGCAAGGTGAGTTTTTAACTATAGCACAGCGATGCTGTTGTTTTCTGTAGATCTTGTAAGTGACATATGTTGGAAGTTGATAAACAAAATGCCTGGATGGCTGAGAAATACAAAGTTATTGGGGAATAGAGAGATGTATTCTTACTGGGGTTGTATTTGAATTCTAAATGACATATTGAGTGTAGGAAGAAGACATTAGGAAAGGGACATTTTAAATAGCTTCATCATGTAAGAATGAAGCTTACCTCTCCTTGACTTTATTTTGACGCCTGTGTAATACAGCATATATGTAAGCATTCACTAGAAATCCCTTGAGTAGCTCTGTGTGAAGGTCTGTAAGCAGCTAGCTTAGCTGATGTCGTTCAGTGTTGCCAGTAGTTGTCTCTTGGATGCACAGTCCTGCTTTCTGTTTTATACCAACTGTAACGTTTCTTGGATCCTTCAGTGAGCTCTCCAAAGCCACTGACCTGGCAGAACAGTGCATCTCACTGTTTTTGCACTGTCCCCTGATGGTTTAGTTGAATTGGCTCCTGGGCTGGGACCTCTAACAATTACTAAAACAGGAGCAATAGGTGAGGTCCATAGATGTTGTCGGGTAAAATAAGCCACAAGAGTGTTCAGCCAGAGGGTGATGACTGGGATTCCTCTCTCCCCTGCCTTTTGGTGCCAGTGAGCTCGCTTCCCTTTTCGCTTACCCTGTCTTTGTGTGTCATGCTCTTGTGGTTGCTAACATCTATGCAGGTACTTGTCTAGTGATCAAGTAGTCAGTTGGCTTGTTAGAAATGCAGAAAAAGTACTGACTTGAATCACTTTAAAAAAAGAAGTGACTGCTGAACTCATTCTTTAAGCTTTGTGATGTTCTGTGACAGTTATAAGCAAAAAAAAGAGTTGATTTTGATGCACCTATAAAACTTAAAATCCTTTTCAACTTCCCACCAAAATCTGCTTAATCAAACATTATTCTCAGTTATTAATAGTCTAGTGGTTTGTTGGACTGTCTAACTTGTGCTAAGGAAAGGTTTTAGAATATTGAAATACTGCTCCAGCTAATTGAATATTACTTCCCCCCTCCCCGGCGAGTATGGGTGGTCAGATAATGTTGTTGTAAATCTTACAAGCTTTATTTTTTCTAGTTAAATTGTAATACATTATGCTGCAAACTTTAATAGTGTATGAAGTACTCCAGTAGTGATTTCTGCAACTCCATGAAGGAAGGAGATTAAATACAAGGTGAGAGATTGTGGGTGGGTGTTGGAGAGAAGCTTCATCGTTTTCAGCTGAAGCCTGGTATCTGCCTTTCAGTCAGTTTCTGAGGACACCAGAATGTGTCCTTTAAACAACAGTATTCTTTTTTCCACAGAGCCTCTGCAGAAGGGATTCCAAATATCAGTGGGGTATACAAGATGTGCCGCTTTCTCCTCTTCCCTCAATGGATAGCATGAGATTTTATCGCTTAAGACAGACACTGTGATGCTGCCATAAACTTTCAAACTCTGAGTGTGACCTGATAGCTCTAAAAATTATCTCTAGTAAGCATTTCAGAGGGAACCAAAGTATGGGCACAACCAAGAATAAGCAGTGTTTGAATGTTAGCATGAACAATGATACAGAAACTGTGATAACATTCAGCATGTGTGGCTGATCAAAGCTCCTCACAGCTGTTCGTGTTTGATAAAATGTTACAGCAAATTTTGATTACAGTGGCAGAAGTTACTGGTTGTTTCATGAAACTATTTGTTTAGAAGCTTTGCTATATGTTACCCTCTCTTTTAGAATATGCCCAGGTGATCAAGATGTTAGGCAATGGAAGACTGGAAGCATTATGTTTTGATGGTGTGAAGAGATTATGTCATATTAGAGGGAAACTAAGAAAAAAGGTAATTCTGAAGCATTGCAATAGAAAACGGTGGCATTATGCATGATATGTAATTGTTAAAATTTATGTATGTAGCTCATTACAGAAGTTACCATTTCTACTGCACTTAATATCTTAAACTTACTTTTGTTAGTAAACTAGTTTGTTCTTCCATTTGTATTACTGCTGGCACAAAAACAGGCAGTCTGACTTTTGAGTGAAGCTTGTAGTTGAAGGGCTACCTTTGGATGTGTGTATTTCAGGGGAGATTTTTTTGGCTGTTGATGAAATACTAATTCTTCGTATACTAGAAACTTGTATGTATATGAAACACTAAAAAGCACCCCAATTGTAAATGGGGAATGATGACTATTTGGAAAATCAACGTGTTATATCTGAGATTAGATCAGTACTTAGTTTAGCAGAACATCTATTAACATGAAGATTGACACACAGCATAGGAAGAAAAAGGTGTAAGAGGGTTGTGCAGAGCTACCTGGTTTTGTATGCTATTTCCCAAAACCAGTAAGAATCAGGGTTTGATACTCTGCTTTGGTTGATATGGGGAAGAACTGAATAATTATCATCTTCTCACTAGGTAACTTATCAGAGATTAGTTCAGTAAGGGCAGTTTGGGAAGGTTTCTTTACAGCTTCCCTCAGGCACCTCAGATGCCATCGTTTCATTGTCCACTTCATCAGTTCCCAAAATACTTCTGTACGAAGCTGATCTCCAAAAGTGTATGCCTTCAGGGAAGTCAGGTTCTTAACATCTGCCATTTTTGGATGGTGTCACCTCCTGGCCTCGTCAGCTCTCTATCCTCTGCTGGTGTATGGTACAGAGGAGGTCCTCTCAGATAGTCTGTTCTCAATAAAAACAGATGTTTGCTTTGTTCATTCTGGAATGTTCCACCTGCCTGGTTTTGGAGACCAGTGAATGCATGTATCTTGGTATCAACGTGAGCCCTGCTAGCTGCCTGCAACACACTGCAATAAACTGTTGAAGGTAGTGGAGCATGTGTGTAGATAAATGCTAGGTGCTGCAGAATTAATGTCCTGCTACAGATAGCATCACTTACCTATTCCTCGTGCTAAAAGAAAGGAAATTCCAACTGAAATGAATGTATTTAATCTCAAAAAAAAAAATCAAGCTGATGGTGGGATAGTTCTGTCTTGTGCATTTAAATTAACATGTGCTGTTTTGCAGGCTTCTGGCTTTGGTTTGGCTGATTAGCCTAGTCAATTGCTAGAATCAACTCCCTTCATTTTCTCATACTCTTCACTGTGCTTGTCCATCACCCCCTTCATCGGGCTCTTTCTTGTTTGCCTTTATGGAGCTCAGTTCAGATGGTGGCTTGATGCATTACATCTGTTTTCTCAGAGGTTATGGCTTAGTAACCACTTTGTTGACTAGAAACTCTTCAAAGAAGTTTATCTTGGTAATAGGTCTGTAATGTGAAATAATATAACCTTGGTTTTGCTGTTAAAATATGAAATTGGCTATTTCCAATTATTATTTCTAACCTAGAAAGTGAAAATGGTGGCTGTAGTGAAGTGTTCCATTTCTCTCAGTAAACTTAAATGTGCTGCTTGACCTCCGTGTTAGATGACATAACTTGAATTCCTGCAATATAACATATGTTTTCTCTTTCAGGTTTGGATAAATACATCTGATATTATATTGGTTGGCTTAAGGGATTACCAGGTAAAAATTCAATGTAATTTGCCAATGAAAAATACCTTACAAACAGCTTTATTTAATGTTAAATTACAGCAGGTGTCATGAGGAAATTCCCATCTAACTTTCTTTGAATTTGTATTTAGTTATGCTAAATCATGAGTTTTAGTTTCTTTGTATTACAGAAAGGTTGTCTTGAGCAGATGACAAATGCTGGTTCAACTTGTTCTTCTAAATTGCACCCTGTGACTTTGTGAGTGAAGGTGCTTGTTGGTGTCACACCTGACTCTTTTTTTTCAAGGTGTAGCTGTTTGATGCTTGGATCCTGTGATACAAGGGAGACTGAGTCAAGTACCAAACATTTTATTGTGATGATGGGAGTTGTTGAGCCTTAATGTTTAGGCTTTTTGCCTTAAGAGGCCAATTGATCAGTGGTTAGTTTCTAGTTAGATTTGCAAAAATGTACTAGTGTAATTTTACCTAATATTGTAAAGGTTAATGGAAAACAGTTGTATTTTTCATTAAGTAAATGCTTTTTATGAATGTTAGTGTTGTGTCATCAGTTATTTGAAGGCAGATTCTGCTTCTGAAACGTACGTTAGAGTTGTAAAACATTTAAGATACTGTTGTTTACTGTATATATTAAACTACTTAAAACTAGGAAGTTTTGACACTTTCTGACTGACCACCAAACGCCTCACTATGTGTGTTCTCTGAAGAAAGATTAGTTTCAAAGGCATGAAACTGAACTTCTCAAATTACTTACAATAGGAGAGAATTAAGTTGTCAGACAGAAAAAATTAAGATATTCTACAAATGAGCACTTTTTACTTTACTTTTAAAAGAACTGGAGGAGAAGGTGGGACAAGACATTCTTCTGTAAACAATATAGGTGTTATTTTTCTGTAAATAATATTGGTACTGGTCTGCTGAGGTTAATAGTTAGTTTTTTCCTTCACAGATGACTAATAAATTCTAATATTTTTATTTAGGATAACAAGGCTGATGTTATTCTAAAGTACAATGCAGATGAAGCCAGAAGTCTGAAAGCATATGGGGAGCTTCCAGAACATGGTAAGAATCTTCTCACTTCAAATTGGAACTTCATAATGGACAATAACATTCAGTCTGTCTTGACTTGATGTGAGTGCGCTGCTTAAATTCTCTTTAATTTCCTTTTCAGCTAAAATCAATGAGACAGACACATTTGGTCCTGGAGATGATGATGAAATCCAGTTTGATGATATTGGAGATGATGATGAAGATATTGATGATGTAAGTAGTAAACATATTTTGTGTCATATGCTTGAAATCATTGGCAGTAAGCTGGTTTTACTTCTTTTAGAGCAAGTAATACACCGATGTTTGAAATGGCTCACCTCAGGCACTGCCTCAGAAAGTGGTGTGGACGTGTGCATGCCAGCTTTCTGTTCTCCCTTCTGTCCTACAGTTGTCCTCCAGTTGACCTCTGAGTAGATAGTATGCTTAGTGTCATACTATTAAAACACACGTGGAGCACAGTCTTCTCATTACCCTTAAGATGTCTAAAAGAAAAATAATGTAATTTGACCCCAAAGACCTAGAGTTATGTAGCAGTGTCCGTTCAAGTGAGTGTGTGCGTGTGCACGCGAGGAGTTGCGTTTAGGTGAGTCGACGACTACATGCATGGCTGTAGCTGGGTGTGTTTGTATTGAAGGAACTGATTGTAGCCCTCGGTACCGCTCTGAAGCGTAAGCTCCTTACAACAAGCTCCTGGTGGAAAGCAAAATAGACAGTATAGGAAGGTTTAGCAGACTAGTAGGATTTCCTTATATCCCCTGCACAGCAGGCCAGAAAGACCTCTCGGGGAGCTGGCGCAAAGATTGGTGGGTCAGCTCTGGTGCCATGTAGGGCAGCTGTGGCCAGCTCAGTCGGGGCAGGGAGAGCCATAAACTGCTGATGCAACTGCGTTGGACACCAAATGCTGGAACAGGCCACAGGTTATGCAGATGTTTTGGTGAATTCCATGAATTCTGATTCCTCTGTAGATTTAACAAACTCACTATCTAATACTAACTACAGAAATAATTGAGAGATTTGTGTTTTTAGGAAAAGCAAAGACTTAAGTGTCCATTTTTGTTTACATAAAACGCTGTATCTTGGTTGTTGCTAAAGTTAACCGTAGGCTTGAATTTACAGGTTGCCACAATTAGTTGTGTTACTGCTTACCGCTAAGCTGTAGTAACTGACCATGCACACTCTTAAATTGTAGTAGTAAAATGGTTATACTTCAGATTATATAGCAAATTGTAGAAGCAGAATCTGCTGTGAAATGTTTTCCAAGATGATGCACTTTTTTTTGCAGTTGAGAGATAAATGTGTGCAGGGTCAACTGGCTGAGAGGATAAGTAGTAACTTACTGAGCCAGTGAGTTAACTTAATTGGATAGACTGTTCTAAGTATATTATTATGTCTTAATTCTTCATCTTTTTAGTCCTCTCTCTCCGAGTCGGTAATATGACTAATTCTCTTTAAATGCTTACATTAACTTGACTTTTTTGAGGTTCTCATTATATGATGCATCAGATCAAATATTTTAAAAATATCAAAATCTTGATGAATTTTTCTCCAGACTTGAAAGCTGCACTTTGGATCTGTCAGTGGTTGAGCTTACTGAAGGTTTAGCTTACTGAAGCTACAGACACTTCCTAGTACTGCATGGTTTTAATAATGAAGCTATTGCAAGATGTCAAAGTGATTAGAAGCTGTAGGAACATTGAAATAATAAAATTTGCAAACTAATGGATCTTTGTGTGGGATAATGTATTTCAGTGAGCAGCTATGATTGTTTTTGAGGTTCTGTCGGCTATGCAATATAATACCGTGCTTTAAGAAGGGAAAAGACATAAGGAGAGAAAATTTGAACTCCTCTGAGGATCATTCTAGTCTAGCTAGGATGAAGTGCGGCTTCCAAGGTCATAGTTAAAATGAAAGGCTTGGTGGAACCTTTCCTTTGTTGTTTATGTCAGAAGAATGCGTAGAAAATCATTTATTTTGCCAATAAATTAATTTGAATAGTCACTGCTTAGGGAAGTTACCCTTAAACTCTGTTTTGTTTTCGTTTTTGAGAATCATGGGCTAATTTATGTTTGTACTGTTGATGCATAATTATATTGTCAGAATTGCTTACCTGCATAACAATGGTAACTGGGGGGGGGGGGGGGACAACAACACACACGACATAAAAGGAGAGTAATTGTGTATTAAGAAAACAGGATGTGAGCCGAGGCAAAAACAGGACTGAACTGAGTTGGGAAGGTCTCCTGTTGAACCATAAAAAGAGCTTAAAGAAATTGCTGCTTGATGAAAAATGCATGCAAATTAAATACATGCTGTGGTGTTTTTGCTTTTCAGATCTAATTTGGAACAGAGGTTTACATTCCGACTTTTTTCCTCCGAGGATTGTTCTACATTGATATTTTGATTATTTTTTGGGTGAAGTCCCTTTCTTTTAAGAAGACTGAAAATTCTCAGTAAGGAGTGTAGTTTGTTACATCAAAAGGATTTATTTTCAATGTTGTTTTAAAGTATTTATATTTCTTTAGAAATGGATAATGCTGGATTATCACGAAGGTTCAGTGAAACACCACAAATATTTTGTCTCTTCACCAATTAGAGCTTTTACTTCTGGATGTAAGTGAGATACAGTGACGTGGGCTGTAAAAGACGACATTTTTCCCTCTTCTGCTTTCATCACTACAATTCCAGTTAAAACTTGTATTTTGAAATAAAAATTGTTTACCCTGTAATTATCATGGATTTTAATTGAATACAAATACCCAGTTCAGATTAGTATCAAATCATACTATGCAGTGTCTGTCCTTATACCCCTTGCCTTGATGTTAACTTTAAAAAGATTTTGATAATATAAAAGGAAGGCAGAGATCTGCATTTAAATTCATGATGCATGATGAATCTGCTTTTCATGTCTAGTAGCATGCTGCTATTTTTATACTGATTTTGATAATTAAAAACTCTCATTATTTCAAAGATGTAAATTTGCCGCAGTGGAGGGGTAGGGGAGGAGTGAAGATAAAAAGTAAGCAGCATCTCAAATTTGCAGTTGTTGAAAACTGTCTTGTATGCATAGTTCTTCTGTGTTCTGAGTGCGGTAGTCAAGCTGTAGTTGCAGAAGACGAAAACTGGGTGGCACCCAACTTAATAGGGATGCAAAAATACAAAACCGTAACAGCTGGGTTTGGACTAAAAACCATGTTAAATAGTTTTTCCCCAAAGTGAATGCTTAATATTCTTGATATGTTAAACATGTAGAATATTTTTACATTATAGAAAAGGTTATGTTAAGAGTAGAGTTTTATTTTAATCTAAATTCCATACATTGTAAGGTACAACATTAAAGCTTATGTGAACTTTGAATAACAATATAAATGAGAAAATAAACTTGTCAAACATAGAAAAAGAATCTTTTCATCCAGAATAAATCACTGAAGCAAACTAATGGAAAGATTCTTCTCCGCCTTCAGACTGGAGGAGTCAGTTAAGAAGCTGAATAAAGACTAACATCATCATGCAAATATTATTTTGTGGTAGCCTTAGTTTCTTTGTCTTCAATTATGTATTCAGCAACTCTGAAAGCAGGTTAATGGAAAACTTCCTTTTGTGCCATAAAAATCTGATTCTTGACACTTGTATTCGTTATACAGTCTTTTTGGTATGATGTAAAGTGACTACCCCAATAGATAAAAACAAAATGGCTTTAAATGTGGAGTGGCCTCATTGCTTTACATGATTTTTAAGGAGTTCTTTGCTAGGTTTGAACTTCCAGAGCTTTTGCGAAAATGTCCTCGTCTTTTACATTTTTTTCTTTTGTTGTAATGTCAGTTTTCCTTACGTGGATCTGGTATCTTATTCTAGGGATAACATTTTCCTAGTATTAAGTAACTTTGCCAAGTGTTTAATGGGATTTAAATATTTGTTGTAAAAATTTGCCAAATATTGGGAAAAGATACTAATCTCACTGGTTTTTCAACATATTAAGCAGACTATGAGCAGCTCTGAAAATGGTTAAAAGCTTTCAAAACTGATCTTGAGGTCCAAGTGCAGAAGGTATCTGTTTTCAGTTGTGCTAGCAGAAAGGTTAATGATTAAATTACAGTGAATGTTTACTGAAGATACAGGTATTATGGAAATGATACTTGCCAAAACCAATCTTGTACATGTGGGAAAAATGTAAAGTGCGTGGTTAGTGGTGAGGAGGTACACAAATGAATACGGTGCTGTTGCAAGAAGCTTACTTCACCCTACCAGAGTCCAGTATAACAGAGACTTAGCTGCGGGACAAAATTGAAACTGTTCCTGGCAGAATGAGTTGTGGTTTGCCCTGAGGTTCCTTCCAATCTTTATTGCTCCCAGGCTCGTGCCTGGCTCAGCCTAAGTCTGCAGAGTTTTTTAAGGAAATTTCCTGTTTAACTATTAATTTCCTATTAATGCTCTGGCTCAACACCATCTAGTTTCTACTTAAGTGCTAGGCTGCATCGCCTTCCTTGAATACACTTCCTCAGCTTGTTTCTCTGTCTGCTGCTAAAGCCCCTTTCATAGCCCGATCCAGGCAGCTTTGTATTGTCTCTTGCTTCTCTTTTGAGGGAGAAAACCAGCTTGCACAAGTGGCTCTCACGTCAGTGTCTCCACGCAAAGAACGGTGGTAAAAGCAGCTGCAAGATTGCCGACTGTGCAGCTCTGAAAGGTGCTCTGTCTGTAAGAGTATTTTCTAGATAAATTTTTGATTATTCTTGTTGGTAACTGCTGCTGGCAGTGTGAAATTGAAGGTAGGGATTCAAAACTGCAGCTACAGTGTAAACTTTGTGTTCTCTAAGGTGTTTCCCACTTTGAGATCTTCCCTGTGATTTTTATTTGAGATGCGATTTTTATTCATTGTTCTAAATCATCTTTCTGTGTTTGCTTTATAATAGGAGCAGCTGTGCAGTTGGTTGGACAGCCTTAATGCTTTTCCATCCTAATTCTTAACAGATATAGTCCAGACTATATTGATTTTTATTTTTTTGTTAAAAAAAGTATATGGTTAAAAAGTGCAAAAAACCCCACACAAACAAACCACCTCTCCTTATGCAAGAAGAGGAGGAGCCAGTAACCGCTGCTCATTGAGCTCGGTGCCATTTACTTGTTACTACCAATAGGTTGTATCAGGTCAGTGCACTCTACGTGCTAGTGCCATACGTTGATATGATACATACCATACATATATATGGTATCGTGTATGTACACACACACTCTTAGATGAATGTACAGTACAAAAGCTGATGGAGGTTAGGCTGACACAATGATTGCTCTGTAATCAGAGTGATGTCCGTGAATGAAAATGAGCAGGTGGGTGGCAGTTTGCTCGCTGTGGTACCTGGCTGTAATGTGGGCTGGGTTGGCCGAGATGAACAGGTCGGACTGGTGTCACTTCTGGGTTGTGGTGCCACTCCCTGAGGCCCCCTGGTGACAAGGTAAGTCCCACTCTCGGGCAAATTGGGGTGTCAACTGCTGTTGAGCAAGCTCCAATCTAAGCCATAATTATTTGCTGTTACTGAACACTAATACTGTGGGACTAGAATACCTGTATCATATGGTTCACTAGAGGACTCAAGACTTTTCATCTGTGGATGCCGTGCTATAGGTGTGTATATATATATATATATAGGTAGTTTGACCACTTAATAGAGGTGAGGACTTAAGTGCAATTTTTTTGGAAGATGTGGGAAGAGGGAAGTGTTATCTGAAATAACCTTGGAATATTCCGAGTGCAGCTTTATTTGTCCCTCTAAACTTGAGGCCCATTGCTGGTTTTTGTGGAGGTAGCTGTTGGCGATGCTTTCTGATTTTGATACAAAACAATGAATTCAGAATTTATTTCTTGGTCTGTGCATGCCCTTCCCTTTGGAGCAGGAGGGAGAAGAGGTGAGCAGGAAGAATGCCTTTCCTTTATTATTTTTTTTAATCACAGCAAGCATGAGTTAAGAGTCCCTACTGATTAATTCAGGATACGTGTGCTATATCTTGCCCAACAAAATACCAAAGATCAACTTTGTGATTATAAAAGACAATCTCGACCAAATAGGCAAGCTGAAAATTGTGAGTACCTCCATGTGGTAATTCCATCTAGGCAGTAGGTACTAGCAGCAGGGTGCCACCAAGCATCTGAAGGCTGGTTTCTCCTTCCAAGCACTTGTTTGCTCCTGGGCTGCAGTTGCGATCCAGATGTTCTAATCACACCAATTTTATTTTCAGGCTTTCCTGTAGATGCTTAGTGAGGCAAAAATACTTTTAAAAAGGGCTGGGTTGTCTGTCCTATGAGTTCACTTCATGGGTGTTTGTAGACAAGAGAGGACACTTGCACGGCAGTTTTATTTATATCCAGGCTGTCCGCTCAAGAAAGGAAAGGTTAATCAGAAGGTGGTAACAGTTAAGGGGCCTATTAATTACTGCATCACTGGCCTAACAGTAAATTATCTTTTGAAGTGTTCTTGCTGTGTTTTGTAGGCACTCATTCTTCCCTCTTGCAAAAGTGGGTAGCTCATATTTTTGTATCTAGACTGCGATAGTGTGGGCGTCTCTTCTGTGGTCACTAGCATCTGTATTCCTTAACCAGCCCTGCTGTTCTCCATGGTTAAGTTAATGAATTTTATTCCCAGCTGAGGAAGATCATCAGCAAAACGCCTTTGCGTGCTTGGCCTCTGGAGGGAGCAGACAAGCAAAAAACCAAACCGACTTTGGCAGATCAAGAGCAAGCAGGTTGCCTCAGCTTCTCCTTAGGAAGAGTTTCTATCGCATGGTTTCAGGGACTCTGAGGTGCCCAATGTCTGCAATAAATCTTGTCAGCAACGGAAATACTTAGGATTTGGGTTTTTTTAAAAGTTTGTTCTAGTAGGTTGTCTTCTTTCTAAAGACCGAGCCGATTCAAATGCATAAGCACCGGCTGAGGTGTAATCCTGGCACTGGCAGCAACACGCGGTGGGTACGGCTGTTCCCATCTGTAGGAAATACAGTGAAGAGCAGCAGATATGCTGGAGGATCCCCGTGGGACACCCAGACCTGCATGGGTTGTATACATTCCACAATCCATGGTACCTTGCTGTCACAGAGGATTCAGCTTTGTGACAATCCTCAAGACAGTGACAGGACTCTCCACAGTTACTGTCTTTAGGCTCTGTGCTTAGAGAAGTGCTGCAAAGTGCTTGAGGAAACAGCTTCTGACTTAGAAGGCTTTAAGACTAGTTGTAGTAGACAGTGGTGAGAGGTGGGGAAGGATGCCCTAACAAGGTTTTGAGAATAATTTTACTCTTTTTCTGCCTGACTCGGTGGAACGGTCTTCCCCTGCTCATGGCTGAAGCTGGCGATGTATACAGACGCTACAGTGGTTAAAGCTGTAGTCCTGGATGCTCACTAAGAAGTTCAAGATGCCAGAAAGCTGTGGAAGAGCTTGCCATCTTCTAAACCTATGGGCCCAAGTGTCCCAACTTGCCTTGTCAAATTGCTCTGGAATAGGTCTGGGATGTTAATCATCAACTGACGCAGCAGGTAGCTGAGCAGGTGGAGAGTCTTGCAACACCTCAGTCATAAGGGACCATTATGTCTTGAGCAAATAATATGCAGCTAGATCCTAAATTTTGGTGAAAATGGCAGAAGTAGCCAGTGCTAAGTAACTGCGTAGGGTGTGATGGAATATATAGAAATAGATCTTCAGATTGGCAATATAACCCCGCAGTCCTATGCCACTAATTGACTGCAGCGTAGGAGCCTGAATAGAAGTGGAAAGGAAGACGCCGCAGATCAGTTGTCAGTGTGCGCAGATGTAGGTTTCCCCTAGATTTGGTAAAGAGCTTCATCAGCTCTGCAGCAGTAGTGTTTAGGCATTTGCAGCTGTTAGCCTAACCAGAAGGGCCTGCAGTATCTATTCTCAGGGAACCTGTGGCTTATGACACTTTTAATGGAACGTTTGGTTCTTCGCATCTAAATGGCACTAGCCACTTTGGAAAAGAAAAAGTATGGGTGCATCCACTGATTTTAGTATTCATCAAGTTGTTAGATGGTTCTGCCAGTCCTGTGAGCTGAAAATATCTTAAAAGATGCCTTAAGGCCCATTGGTGTGGTTGTCCAGTCTTACTGTATTCCACTTGAGTGACTGGGGCAGAAGTAATGGGCACCCTGCTGTATCCTGCTATGGTTGTCAGCTCGATCGCCTTAGCAGCAGCTTATACCACTTGCAACCGAGTAGTGTGTCTATGGACTGCTACTGTTAACCAGAGTAGCAGCAAGTGAGCAGAAACCTCTTCCCAAAATAGAGGGCCAGTTTCACAAAGGTGTTGGACATGTGCAACAGCATAGGAATTTTTTCACTAAAAATGTGAGTATGCCACCTGTAAGTGGAACAAATACTGTCATGGGTGTATTGTTATAGTACCACCAACTAATGAAACAGTTGCTGAAAAGTAAGTGGAAAAAGCCAAGATTAACTCCTCTAATTATGCAGTAAACCCTCAATAGCCACCTCCTCTTTCCCTCCTCTCCCCAGTCTGAATTGGTGTTATCACATTGCTGGGTGTACGTTGTGTCTATAATGGTAGGAAGAGTGATCTCAGGCTTCATGAAATGTTTTAAACTAAACTGCTGTAACGTTACTGTTTAGGATTACAAAAGTGAAGGTTAACTGTAGTATTTAGTATACACCAATACAGAAACTAATGTATGGTAATTAAGAAAAAGAATATAGCTAGTTGCTGAACATGTGCTGTTACAGGCAGCTTAGCTTAACCTACCAATAGTTACATAGACAGATGTTAGAGAAGCAAAAAGCATTGAAGATGTGTTTCTGATTTAGGGTATGAGGAAGCATTCGGAAGAAACAGCTTGAATGCCAAGTAGCCAGTACCTTCATATTGAGAAGACAGCACGACAGTTTCTGATTACTTGCTGATATCTTCTAAATCAATTAAAATAATAAAAAAGGGAAGGGAGGAGTGTATGGCACCCAATAGTTTCCTCCTTTAATACCCAAGCCCTCCTTAAAACAGGTAATCTCCTTATTACTGATTTTTGAAATAATATTTACTCTTCATCAAATAGGGGTTTGATTCTTTTTGCTTTTTCTGTACTCACACATTGTTTGCACATATGACTGTAGAAAACATTACTTTATAATTTTATATTGTTTGTTCATATCACGCTATAACAGTAAGTAAATATCCTTTCATCTTCCCCTGAAAACCTAATTCTTCTGGGACAAAGTCCTTGAATTTATGATTTCTCAATTAATGTCAGGTACTCATGTACCATTTCTTTAGCTTAATTTTTTATTTTTCATTACACTAGTTTTCTTGTACTGATCATTGTTGACATTTTTCAAGAGACTTTTCATCTATTTCCTCTGTTGTGAGAAGTATTGTTATCATGGGAACATAGTGTTCTTCCTAATATTTTAATGTGCCTTAATAATTATCTTTTCCATGTCCTTCCTGTAAAAAATAATATTCTTTTTATTTTACTTCAACATACCATGTGGATGAACTTGGTAGGAGCATCAGCTAAGCTACTGTTTTTCCTAAAGTTGTGGTTACACCTTTACTCATGTTCCTTCCAATGGCTAACTAAGCATATTTCATGTTTTCCTCCCTCCCAAAACCGTACTTTCCCTCAAGGGGAGCACATACATATGTAACTAGAACTTAGACACACAGAAATAAAGCTGTTTAGCTGAGCTCCTGGCTTCTTCCAAAAACTTCAAAGGATCAAGGAATCTTTGGTAACTGTATGCCATCGCTGAACGCGGATGTTTCAAAATAACTTAATGTGGACATTGTAGTTAGAAAATTATTTATCAAGCCATACGCTAATACTTTTCAGAAATATTTTAAAGATTGGTTTGTATGGCAGCTACTTCAAAGAGCATACATAACTCACTAACCATAATTCAGTTAAAGAGGTATCTTATCTTTATGCTTACTAAAGCCTACACTTAACTGTTCTGTTAGACTAAATTCTTTCTTCCAGTAACAGTCTATTGCTTGTGATAAGAGACGGAGTGCCTAAGGCACATTACTAGCACAGTAAGTAGATTTGAAATGTATTGGGCATGGATCTTCCACCCCCACCACTATAAATCCTTTCCCAGTAAATTTTAACCTCTGGATTAAGAAATCCAGAGGTGGCAGACAAAGTAAGTGTTGTTTCTTGTTCCACCTCCACCACACCCTATTGCACTTCCTCAATTAGTCTCTTTTTAATCTCAAGTAATAGGGCTCTAAGTAAGTGCACTTCATCTCTCGTAATACCTTGGAATATTTCAGGTTTGGTACGTGAACTGTGCACTTGATAAATATATGAAAATAGCCAATCTGTCTGATTGAACAGACCACCTGAACCCTCCCATCCTGCTTTTGAAATAACCAAAAGCAGCTAGTGAAAAATGTAGGAAATAGGAGAGATTTCACTGTCTATGACCTTTTGTATGATCTCCCACTTCCAAAGCCTACCAGCTTGGGGATTGCCCAGCTGGAGCTCACTGTGTCATGGTAAACCCTTCCCTTTTCAGTTAGGGAAACGGGGAGTGAGGATGAGAGTCATTCAGAAAAAGTCAGGAAAAAGATTTTTGATCTTACAAGTGACCAGGTTCCACAGGTGTGCTCTGGGCATGTATCAGGAATCTGGATTGGGCACTCAACTCCAATCAGAAATACTTATTTTAGTGGCATTGCTTGAAGACAGCAGCACAAGATTTGTTCTTTTTGATCAAAAAGCAGTTTCCCCTTGGAGTCTGTTCCGTTAGTGATTTACAGCTGAGCTTCCTGACAGCTCTATATATGCTAGCAGGATACTGGAGTCATTTTAGAACAGCAGATTACAAAGGGGAAAATATGTTCCTCTTTCAGGACTGAAAAAACCCAATTCTTTTCATCACATACTAGGAAAGTGCTAGACCTTCAGCTCCAAGTTGAGTGTCTCTCTAGGCACCTGTTGGACACTCCCCACCCCATCTGGAAATGCTTCAACTCTTCTATTCCCTCCATAGAGGTGTGTCGGTGTTTGCCTTGCTAGCAGCCTGCTGAGATTTCCCATGGAGCAGAACCACATCCTGCGGTGACAGGGCTGCACAGAGCTTCTCTGAACCCTTAGGTGTTCCCCAGAACTGCTCTTTTCAATGAGATATGCAGAAATACTGTCTCAACCTCTGTTCGAACTTTTGTTCAGCATGCCATCACAAAAGCGTTCAAATTTGGTGATGCCAGTTAGCTGTGTGCTCCTCCAGCCTCTATTTTTAGAAGTTTGTAAGACCATTCTTCATTCAGCTGCATGAGGCTCCATTCAGCTTAGAGGCACCCAACCCATGACAATCATTTGGAGCAAAAAGTTAACTCATTTACCAAACACTGGAGGCTATTTAAAATGTCCTTTCTTCTTTTGTATTTACCTTTGAATCCCTCAGCAAAACTTGGCTATGAGATGCATCCAGAAGATGGGGCACATTCTTCTGCTTTTGTAGGTTGCTTGTGCAGTTTGACAGAGGAAAGTATTGCTAGATCTAAAAATGTTTCCAGCTCAAATAATCACATCTATGCATAGCACAGTGAGAATATGCCTTTGGACAGCAGGTTTGGAATAGCTTCCTTTGCTGTGCCTAGAATTAAAGGCCAAGTGTCCTCTAGTCCCTGTTCCAAGCCTCTTGTGTAGATGATGCGTGCGTGCCTGAAGAGACAAGGTGTTAACCACTGAGCACTCCCCAAACTAGAGTTCTGAGAAATTTAAACTTTCACAATATTTGGGGAGTTAACACTGACGCTCAGAACACACTGAAGAACATGGTATGTGAGGAGAAAATGAGATCGATCCAGTGGAGATTAGGACTGTTAAGTCTTGCATATCAGTCTGAGGTTCTGATTAGGAACTCCTGCCTGTTTACATAGTTTTTCATATTTTTAATGGTAACAATAATGAATGCACCTAGTTTACATAGCTGAAGTACTATATCCATATGATTTCTTCAGCAGATATTATTATGTTGTACTATTATACAATAATAAGAAATCAGAAGCCACAGAAACCTTGTTCTTTCTTGGGCTGAGCTGAATTAGCGGTAGCTGATTTTCCACTAAAGTTCCCACACTGTAGTTCTTCTGCGAAATTAGTGTCTTGATGGTACTGAAGGTTAGTTTTATGTTTATTACTACAGAGTTGAGTATTGACTACTTTATGAAGTTGGTAATTGTGTTACTTTATTTCTGTATGGTTGTGTTGGCAGAACAATATTGCATTAGTATAATTGGGATAGAAAAGGACTGGAAGCTAACATTTGTTACAACATGAAAGCTTCTGAAATAGTAAAAATTCTAACTCATCTTTGGGCAAGACAATGTTTTTTAATAAATGATCTTTAGGTACTTCCCCCGTCAATGCTGATTTTGAACCTGTGCCATAGTGTACCAACCAATACAACAGTTTGTGCAGCACATTCTGAAACATCTCAGGGCAGTTAATTTTTTTTAAAAAAAGTTTTCTTCCATAACTTTTTTTTTTTTTCAAATGTATTTTGAAGCTAGGTCACTTCCCCTATTTGATTTGCGTTAGTGCCAGCCAAGCTGAAGGAGAAATGAACTGGGAGGTGAGAAGAGTGGTGGAGGTATGAAAAGTGTTTTAAGCTGGTATAGCCTCCGAAGACTTCGAGGAAATTATGGCCGTCATTAGTTGTTAGCCTCACAGAATGGCATAGGTTGGAGGGCATCTCTGGGGTTTGCTAGTCCAACCTTCTGTGCAAAGCAGGTCCAGTTAAAGCAGGTTATTCATGGCTTTGTACTGTTGCTTTTTTAATATTTCCAAGGATGGAGGTTCCACAGCCTCTCTGGAAAACCTATTCCAGGGTTTTAGCACCCTCATGGTTAAAAAGAATTAACTTCCTTGCATCTCATTGGAATCTTCTGTGTTCTGAGTTGCGTCCGTTGCCTCTTGTTCATTCACAGTGTGCAGCCGAGAAGAGTCTGGCTCTCCCTTCTCTTCCCCTCCGCACCCATTATGTAGTTGCAGAGAGGAGTAAGATCTCCTTTCATCATTCTTTCCCACAGGCTGAGCAAACGCAGAGCTCTGGGGCTCTCCCTGGTCTCATGTGCTCCACTGCCATCAGCAGTCTCGTTGGTCATCAGCTGGACTTGCTCACTTTTCTCATGTTAAGGAGCCCCAAAACGGACATGGTACTTCAGGTGCAGTCTCAACATAATGGTGCTCTTCACTGCAGGATGAAACAAGCATCTGGTGT
The DNA here is from genome assembly GCF_015220075.1 of Falco rusticolus. NCBI lineage: Eukaryota > Metazoa > Chordata > Aves > Falconiformes > Falconidae > Falco > Falco rusticolus. Next base: position 90,788,176 of record NC_051188.1, read on the forward strand.
ATGATTTTTTTGTCCATTACTGAGCTGTTGGAGCACTTTATCTGAATCATGAGGCTTGAACTTGATTCCAAGAATCTGAGAACTCCTGACTCACTTCTCTGTTAGAGAAGGTAACTGAGTGACTGTCTCAGCGGATTTGTATGAAGTGAAAAAATACAATTGGGAGGTATTACATAAAAAATAGACTAGTTTTTATTTTCAGTGCAATCAGATATGCCTGTACCTCTAATGAAAACTGTACCACGGACTATGGTGCTGGTTACTGTCATAACCACAGAGATACAGATCTGAAAACCTTTGCGGAAAAACCACTAATTCTCATGTTTTATAGATTCCCTGTGAAATATTTTTGAAACTTTTTTCAACTGTGTGTTTTTGAAGCTTGTTTTGTTAGTAGCTATTAAACTTATTTGAGAGAATAAATGAGATTCTGACTGTCGCTGCAGATTTCTGAACCAGTTAAGAATCTTCCACAAGATGACAGATTTTCTACGTGCTTATGTCTTGAGCTTAGATTGGGACTTTTGTTAAATTCAAGTTAAGGCTTAAGGCTCTCTTCCTAAGATTTCTTCAACATTCAATTGCCAAAGTTCAATCTATTGAAGTTTTTTTTGGTTTGGTTTGGTTTTTTGTCAGAACAATATGGTTGCCAAAAGGTATTGGCTGCATAGGATAGTCTTGGAAAGGTTTCTATCTAATATTTCATTAGTTTCAGTCTGTTAAAACTTACAGCTAAGATTCAAAAGTCTGATTTATATCTACTGAATACCAGCTGAGAAAAGTAAATGCTAGTACAGAGGGTAGGACATACTTCTCATACCAGAAGGACCTTCAGAGGTATACTTGTTTGAGCTGTGAGCTTCTGGAATTATTTTTAAGTTCATGTTTAAACAAAGTATTTTTCTTAAGTCTATAATCAGTCTGAGTGTTCATTCTGTAGGATCACTTCTTCATCTCTTTATTTAATGAGCTTGCAACCTTTCTTCTAGGAAAGTGCCTTCTGAGGAAATAAGTGCAACTGCTGGAATAATTTTGTTGTTATTGCTGAGAGCCTGTCTATTCAAGCCCCATTTTAAGCTCTCTTCCTCTATCTATCTGGATTTGATGGATGGACTGTTTGATAGATAAGGAATTGGCTGGATGGTCATATCCAGGTGGTAGTCATCAACAGCTCAATGTCCAGATGGAGATCTAGTGGCAAGTGGTGTCCTCAGGGGTCCATACTGGGACCAGTACTGTTTAATATCTTCATCAACATAGTGAGATTGAGTGCACCCTCAGCAAGTTTGCAGACAACACCAAGCTGAGTGGTGCAGTTGACGTGCCTGAGGGATGGGATGCCATCCAGAGGGACCTGGACAAGCTCAAGTGGGCCCACGAAGTTCAACAAGGCCAAGTGCAAGGTCCTGCACCCTGGGTCAGAGAAACCCCCAATGTGCATACAGGCTGAAGGATGAAGGGGAGGAGAGAAGCCTCATGAAGAAGGACTTGGGGGTACTGATGGATGAAGAGACGGACATAATCCAGCAATGTGTGCTCCCAGCCCAGAAAACCAACTGCATCCTGAGCTGCATTAAAAGAAGAATGGCCAGCAGACTGGGGGAGGTGATTTTGCCCCTCTACTCCACTCTGGTGAGAACCCACCTGGAGTGCTGTGTCCAGCTCTGGACTGCAAGGTACAAAACAGATATGGACCTGTTGGAGCAGGTCCAGAGGAGGCCACAAAAATGTTCAGAGGGATGGAACACTTTTCTTATGATGAAAGGCTGAGAGAGTTGGGTGTTTTCAGCCTGGAGAAGGGAAGGCTCCAGGGAGACCTTATAGCAGCCTTTCAGTACCTAAAGGGGGCTTGTAAGAAAGATGGGGACAGACTTTTTAGTAGGGCCTATAGCAACAGGACAAGGGATAACGGTTTTAAACTAAAAGAGGGTAGATTTAGGCCAGATATAATGAGGAATTTTTTTATAATGAGGATGGTGAAACACTGGAACAGGTTGCCCAGAGAGGCGGTAGATGTCCTATCCCTGGAAATATTTGAGGCCAGATTGGATGAGGCTCTGAACAGCCTGACCTAGTTGAAGATGTCCCTGCTTATTGTAGGGAGGTTGGACTAGATAACCTTTCAATGTCCCTTCCAACCCAAACTATTCTATGATCCTATGACCACTCAAAGGCTTTATTTATTTATCTCTGCCTTGGTATCAGCAACCCAAACAAAAGCAAACAAAGAAGTTACAGTTTTCTGTCTGCAATATTTAAGACAGGAGAGCCTTCAGATCAGTTTTCTAAGCTTCAGGAGTTGAAGACCTCTTCCATGTTCGAGCAGCAGCTGTCACAGACAGATGAACGGAAACAAGAGTCACTGGTGGTTCAAACAGCACCAACATTTACTGGACTACTGGGTCACGTACTGGATCTGCATGAGTTAAGGGCAAAAGGCAGGTAAAAGAACACTTCTTTTACTTGGACCTGCACAAAAGAAAAAGGAGGTCAGTTACAGTGTTTCAGTACATCCTCAGGTACTTCACTTTTTCTCCCCAGCTGCAGGACTTGGCATTTCCCTTTCTTGAACTCCATAAGGATTCTGTTGTCCCATTTCTCCACCCTGTTGAGGTCCCTTGGAATGGCAGCACAGCCATCTGATGTATCACCTATGCTTCCCAGTTTTGTGCAATCTGCAAACTCACTGATGGTACACTCTGTCCCTTCATCCAGGTCATTAATGAAAATGTTGAGGAGTATTAACTCCTGAGGTACACCACTAGTGACTGGCCTCCAGCTTGACTTCATGCCAGTGGTCACAACCCTTTGAGCCTGGCAGTTCAGTTAGTTTTCAATCCACACCACTGTCCATTTATCTAGTCCATATTTCATCAGTTTTTCTATGAAGATGTCAAGGGAGACAGTGTGAAAGCCTTGCTCAAGTCAGCATAACGTCCACTGCTCTTCTTTCCTCCACCAAGCCACTAGTATCATCTTATCACAGGGGAGGCATGATCTCCACTTTGTAAATCAATGCTGACTACTTTCCGACACCTTTTTATCCTTAATATGTTTGGAAATCCTTTGCAACGCCACCTTCCCAGGTTCTGAGGTGAGGCTGCCTGCCCCATAGATTCATGGATCCTCCTTTTTGCCCCTCTTGAAGAGAGCAGTGACATTTGCTTTTTTCTAACCCTTAGGAACCTCCCCTGATCACCACCACCTTTCAGAGATTAGCAACACTGGCCTCACAATGACATCAGCCAGCTCCATGCTGTTATAACTTACATTATTCAAATCTAAAGGAAGCAGCACGTTCCATGAATTGCAGGATTTGCAGAGAGGAAGAAAACTGATCCTTAATTGTACATGACAGTGAACTTTAACCTTTGAAATCAAGGTAAGTAAATGTTTGGTTAGCATCGTTTTTACTCAAGTTTTGAAATGTACATCTAAATACAGCTCTGTGAAACTTCTGTAAAGTTACGTTGTTACCTTTTTAGACTACATATATCAGATTTCTTTGTTGAAGGTTTATATTTTATAAACGAAAACATCTGATTTTTCTGCACTTGTAGGTGCATTAGGTGCACCCCATCAGGTATCTTCTGGTTCTAGTTTCTCCAAGTATGGCTGCTCTGCTCCTCTCCTTTAGATACATCATATCCTATCATTTCTCCATTGAAACCTAGAGTACTGGACCGAAGGTCAAATCCACAATACAAGAAAGAATTCAGGTGTGTAGAATATATGGATATATACTACCCTCTGAGATTTTTTTTCTGTAAGAGGGGCAGCGGGGGGACCAACAACAAACAAAAATTCCATACCTCTCCACCTCTCAACAGGAGACAAGCAGATTACTGTTCCCCTGAATACGGTAAAGCAAGTTCTGTTGGTGGTGACACTTGAAAATCATATTGATTATAAATGACCTTATTGTCATTTGTCTAAGATTATACCAATCACATGGACTTTCACATGCACCATAACTTGCTTGCAAGTATCCTGAAAGCCCAGTTTTTTAGATCCAAAGTATGCAAGTCCATTTGATTCATCCCCTTTACAAAGCATTTTCCCCTGTACCATCCGGCATTGCTAGAAGAGAAGTCTGTGGCCAGCACAGAGAGTCAAAGGTAGGAACAGAATTTGTTAATAGGTCTAAGTGCTTCAATTTCCTCTGCTTCAGAGGATGCTTTATAATTCCGTTGTACTGAGGACAGAATCGTAATTTTGAAATTACCTTTCTATTGAGATTTAAGCATCAAATGGACTTAAAATTTGATCTGCTCCAGTATGTCAAGCTATATGGAAAAAAATTGGCAAATCTATATTTTGTTCAGAAGCTATTATGTCACATGCCATTTATTCTTAACTGATAAAGGCAATGGCAGTCCACAGACTTAGAGGAAAATTTTGCTCTTCAGTATCTCCTGATGGAGGAAAAAAAAAATGAATGCAATTGAGACAGAGACACTTTCTTTACCCCCCACCCCCCCGCCCTGTATCATGCAGTGTGGGAAACTACTGGTCTGAGATGTCATGGAATCAATATAGTTCACAGCAGTCTATTTATATCAAAGCATTTCCCACAGACCAAAGAAGCTGGATAATGCTTTGATAACAGAAGGCCAGAGAAAGGCTAATTACTAATGTAGGTTCTCTCTGTTTCAGACGTAGCAGAAGGAGAGAAGAGTCTAGATTCAGATTTTAATGTGGTAGAAAACTAAGTCAACTAAGTTGGAAAGGTGAATGGGTGCCAGGGCAAGGGCAAGAAGGATGTGGAGCAGGTGGTGTCCTGAATGCCCTTCCTTAGCTGAAGTCTCTTGCTATAGTCCTGACTCCATAAAGTGGGTTGATGAGAGGTGTCTCAGTTATGCAACTCACCAAGGTGTTTCCCATCTGTTGAATCTTCTCTCTTCGAGCAGGCTACGTGACAATCTTCTACCGCCACTCATGAAACCAAACAAGTTAATAAACAGATTATTATAATAATAGGGCTTTATTAATAAGATGTTTTGAAGACCCAAGACATGCTGCAAGATCATTAAAATGTTGGTTGGAAGGCTGAAGGTTGTCTTTTGGTTGGACCAGCTCAGCACTAAATTATGTCACTCTTGGCTTTGCCCGAGTCTTGAGAAGTGCCAGTGACAGAGATTCCTCCACCTCTCTGGACATGCTGTTCTAGTGCTGTCCTGGTTTTGGCTGGCATAGAGTTAATTTTCTTCTTAGTAGCTGGTACAGTGCTGTGTTTTGCATTTAGAAGGAGAATAATGTTGATAACACCCTGATGTTTTAGTTGTTGCTAAGTAGTACTAATTAAATCTAGGACTTATCCCTTTCCTATGCTCTGCCAGTGAGCAGGTGCACAAGAAGCCAGGAGGGAGAACAGCCAGCAGAGCTGGCCTGAACTAGTCAAAGAGATATTGCATACCACAGAACATCACACTCAGTATATAAATGGGGGGAGGGGGAGGGGTTGGCCAGGAGCCACTGATTGTGGCTTGGGGACTGGCAGGGCATCGATCAGTGGGTCGTGAGCAGTTGTACTGTGCACCAATTGTTCTTTTTTCCCTTGGATTTTATTCCTTTCTCTTTCTCCTTTTCATTACAGTTGTTATTATTGTTACATTTACTTTATTTCAATTATTAAATTGTTCTTATCTCAGCCCACAAGTTTTACCTTTTCCCAATTCTTCTCTCCATCCCACTGCAGGGGTGGGGGGTGGGGAGTGAGAGAGTGACTGCGTGGTACTTAGTTGCCAGCTGGGGTTAAACCACGACAAATGCCCAGCTATCCTGATTTTGTTTTCTGATGCCCAGTCTGAATCTCCCAAGTTGTAAACTGTGGCAATTGCTCTGTTAGAGCAGCTGGCAGCAGCAAGAAGAGTTTGGCTCTGTCACTTTTATAATAATCCTTCGAATAGTTGTAGGCTGATGTTATGTTACTTCTTGGCTTACTTTTTACCAGACTGAGTAGGTCCAGCTCCTTCAGCCCCTCCTCCATAGCTTTCTTAATTAGCCCTCCACTGAACTCTTTCCAATTTCCCCATGTATCTCTTGACCAGACGGATCCAAAACTAAATTTTTCAGGTATGGCTTCACCAGCACCAAGCAGAGATCATCAGCAAATTTCCCTTGAAACCCAGTATGTACCTTCTTTCAGAGGAGTGTGCCACAGGTTCACATCCAACCCAGAGTGTGCTGTCACCCACAGGGCTATGACCTAGCCAGCCACTTCCCAGCCTGTACTTGTACACGGGGTTATTCCGGCTGTCCCAAGTGCAGAACTTCATACTTCTTATAAGGATCATGAGGTCTCTGTCCAATCACTAACAAGGTCCTTCTAGGCTGAAACAGCAGCCACTTCCCCTAAACTGCTGTTATCTGCAGATCTTCTCAGAACAAGCTTTGCATTGCAGTCAAGTTGTTAATGAATGTATTTGACATAGGTGCCACTATTGACCCCAGGGCGCTCTGTTGATTACCAGCCAGATATTGAGTTACTGCCTGCTACCCTTACAGCCAGTTTTCAATTCACCTAAACAGTCCGTTTGTTCAGTCCATGCTGCTGCTGTGGGGATGCTTCCAGAAGGGAAAGCTGGGGAGGATGGTGTCAAAAACCGTATTCAAATCAATGTATTACACCCACCACTCTGCCCTTGCCCACCCGAAGAGCCAGTTGTTTTATCGTAGCAGGTGATCAGGCAGGTGAAACATCGTTTGCCTTCCTGGGCTGACTACTGCTGTATGTGCTCCCTGATCTTTCCATTGACTGAGGTGAAGCTGGCTGGCATTAGTTTCCCAAGTCATCCTTCATGCCTTTTTTAAAGATGAAGATTGATAGTGGCCTCACACTCAGGCCTGCCAGGTGTTCTTTGGGGAAGACTGGGGTGGCCTGGTGAGATTTGGGTGATTTGGAGCTTGGGGTGATTCCCATCCAGCCCAACGGATCTGAATACATCCAGTTTCTCTAACTCGTTGCTCCTTCATTGCCAGCTGCCAAATTCATTCCCCATCTGTGCTCATACAGGCAGGGGTCTGGGAGGTGGCTTTGGCTGGGAAGGCAGAGGTACAAAAAAAGGCACTGAGTTCATCAGCTTTTTCATTGACATCTGTTGTCACCAGGGGCCTCCATCAGCAAAGGCCCATTTTCCTTGAACTTGCTTTTCCAATTAGCACTCCCACAGAATCTGCCTTGTTCCAACCAGTGCCCCTTGGCAGTCTCAGCTCCTGCTGGGCTTTGGCCTTCTTGATTTTGACACTAAGTACCTGACACTGCTTTTTTTTTTTTTTTTTTAATTGGGTGTCTGTCAAGTGGTAATGGTTTACTTAAGGCAGTAAGGTAATTTTATTAGTCTGGCTAATCTAAATCACACAGGAGATGGTCTTTCTGATTCTTGCAAACTTTTTCTCCAGTAGGTCAAGACTCATGAATGAACATGGAAAAATTGTTCCAACTGCAGAAGCAATTGTCTGCTAGTAGGAAGACATAGAAAAGATCCAAAATTCTAACCTAGTTAAATGTGAATAATACAAAAATCAATATAAATGGAAAGGAATTTTTCTGGTCTTTAAAGATTTAAAGGTGCAACTAGACAGTGAAGACAAACAGACCACCCTATAGGAAGGTTTAGGGTTGGTCTGCCACTGGGAAATGTTCTTGGAAGACAATCATACACCAAATAGTTTGAATTCTGGACTGAGATCAAGGCTAATTTGATAAGAGCTTAAATTTAAAAGTAGGGAACAAAGCTCATTGAATCTGCCTGATGATAATATAGTGAGAAAGAAGTATCAGGGGGCAGAGGAATGAAAGTGCCAATACTGATAAGAGCACTTGCTGATTAATACACAGTAGGAAAGTACCGGCTAAAAGTCAGCATCTTGTGGTGGCCAGTATGAAGCTATTACATTGGTACAACAGATCAGAGGATCCAGAACAACCGAGTCAGAATGTGAAACTAGCTAGTACAGAGGCCTGGAGAGGATTAGCAGTTGTGGCTGGAGTATCAGGATGGAAGTATATGCATCATTTAGGAAAAAAAAAAGAGAAAAATAAAGATGGTGAAACAGCTTTAATGACTTCAGAGAAAGAAAAGGGACAGTATGTATAAGATGGATCATGTCTGAGTTAAACTCATTTAGAGAAAAGTAGAAAAAATACTGTACTGAAGTATCAGTAAGCCTGCAGTATCCAAGAGAGCCTGTGGGCTGGATTTAGACAGGGATGTAGATCTCTGTCATATCACCTGGAAAAGAAAAGAAATACCCTTACTATCTCTATAAATACAGAAAATTTTAAGTCCTCAGATCAGAAGGCCTACCTATTCGTAGATGTGATAACAGATCGCTACACTGCAGTAACAAGATATGCAAGAGTGCTATGAAAACTTTGTCATATGGCTAGGAAGAAATATGTGGAATCCTTAAATGTTTTTTAACTACAAGTAAATAATTTCCATTACTTTGATTTGAAATTAAAAGAAATTCTGAAGTGGCAGAAATCTCATTAAATAGAAAGGCTGGGTTTAGCCATCTTAATCTTTTTCCCACCGGTTGTTAGTCGTACCTTCAAATTGACCTTGAAGACAGAGTAAGTAACTTGCATAAATATCACAAATTAATTAAAAAACAAGCTTTGAACGTCCTGATATGCAGTAGAAATAATAAAAGAAGGAAATTACAAGATATGTACTGGATGTAATTAGACCTGATTTTCAAGGGGGGAGGAGAAGGAAGACTAAATTGTCAAAGGGCTAGAATTCAGAAAATGCACTAAATGACAGCAAACCCAGTATTATGCATTTGGTACCATCCTTTACATTATTTCCACAGAATCTGTCATGCATATTTTTAACACCCTAGCAATTACCAGATCTTTTTATTATATATTTTGGTTTCTCTTATGTTAGCTACAGAGGTTTGTAAACATTTACAAAATGCATTCACTATGTTTGCTTACTTATAACTCCTATAGAATTCAAATCTAGAGAAAGCAGCATGTTCCACAAATCGCTGGATTGGCAGGGAGGCAGAAAATTGATCCTTAATTGTTCATGGGAGTCATCTTTAACCTGTGAAATTAAGGTAAGTTAATACTCGATTAATAGCCCACGTTTACTCAAGATTTGAAATGTATGACAACTGTCTAAATACATCTCTGTGAGAATTCTGTAAAGTTGTTATCTTTTTAGCATATATATTTAATATCTCTTTGTTGAATGTTTATACATCATAAACTGAAATAACTGATTTTTCTGTTTGGAGGCAGATTGCGTACTTGGTTGTAGCTGTGCTGAAGTAGGGGAGCTCAGCCTGAGGATCTAGTTCATTCTTGATGAAGAAGTTTTGTGAATAGACCCTCCCCTTCTGTGTTAAAATGTTCAGTGTAATATACCCATTGATTTAAGGCTCAGCTCAACCATTTTTCAAATGCTGCTTGCTTCAAAATTATTGATCTCATTTTAATAATAGGAGACCTTTAGACTGTAGGCGGCTACAGCCATGGCCTGATTTATCTTTCTTTGAAGCAACCACAGAATCACTGTGACCAGCATTGCATTCTCCGTGTTTGAGTGAGCCAAGCCACACGCTTGAATAAATGCCATGGTCTGTGGAATTTAAGGAAGAATGAAAATTGATTATGAAAGGTAGTAAAATTATCACCTTTTGCAATGTTCTTTCTCTCTCTTTCAATAAAATCCATCAGAATTCAGCTTCCATTTTCCTATGCTGGACAGGTATTCAGTATATTCTTAAGTTATATCTTAGGTCTGTCATATATTCCTAAAAGGTAAAAATTAATGAATGAATGTTTATGATTAAAAAAATAATTTAAAAAAAATTGTTATTAAATCAGACCTAAAGCACTGACTTACCTCCTCAAATTATCATGTCTCTCCCAGAGTTATCTTAGGGATAGTGCTCAGAAAGGCTGAGCAACTGGACTTACCAGGCATATTGGAAGGGGTGAGCCCAGAGCATGCAAATGGTCTCACTGTGAGTGTGAGGCAGGGTCCTCTGTGCACGTGTGGTACTGCTCATAAATGCATGTAGTCTCAAGACTGTATGACTTCTTGGACTTACCTGGTCTATATGTTCCAGAGGTTTTTCATCCCCAGGGGAGTCATGACTTCCCTTCCCTTCAAGGTGACTTAATTTATTACATGCAAGATGATGCTAGTTTAACCAAAAAAGTAAAAACCTAATTCTCTACCGCCTGCCTGCCTGCCATCTGATGCAGTGTAATTATTATTCAATGGTAACAAAATTTAATTAGTTTAATGCTATTTTAGGCATTCAATCAGAGTAGAAGTATCTTTTTTTGATATTCTATAACCTTGAGAACAGCTCATTATCAATCTAATGTAGATATGTTCCTCTCCATGCTTCTATCATGCATAGAATATAACATAATATTCCCCTATATGAATAGATGATGTACCACTGGGGAAAGAATGTTCCTCTTCCTGGAAAAGTACAGTGGTGCAGTTAAACAAAAATACTACAGAAAATTGCAAATCCTTCAGGCAAATATCAATCACTTCAGCAGGTGGTGAACAGAAACTCAGAAACGTTTCTATGGCTGCAGGGCAGACATTCTTTCCTTCCTAAGCAAGGCTTAGCTTCTCCTGCCTCTCCCAGCAAATGTTAAGACTGTGTCACATCCTGTTAAAGCATGAAAAACTAACAGAGCTTTTGCCTTTTCTTTGCCTAATACTGCAGTAAAGAACTTTTAGTTTAACCCCAGAATCAAAAGCAATCCAAAATTCATCAAAATCTAACTTGTTCGTATGCCCCAATGATACCTGGCCACAAATCTGCAAAGCAGCTAATAACACAGCTCTTAAAATTCATGGCTCACAAGGCTTTGAATCTGGAGAAGAGCAGGTATTTGGTTGTAAATAAGGAAGGCCTTATTTATGGGAGAACTGGAGAAATAATATGTATCGCCCTTTCAATGAAGCATTCATGAAAAAATATTGAATTTAAACCAGCTGTGAAATAGGTTTGTGCTGCGTTCTAATACTGTTTATCCCATTTTCACGATCAGTAAAACAGGGTGTGTAGGCAGGGCTATGTTTGTACACGACTTGAAATGCCTGTGTTGTCAGTAAATAATGAAGGACAAGGTGATGAGAGAGTTGCTCTCTTTCTCTGTTTTCACTTATTATTGTGAAGATTGACCTCATTATTGTCAACCTGTTCCAAGCCAAATAGCTGAACTTCAAAAGATAACATAAATGTGTGAGGCAAGTGAGAATATGCCCCTAGTTCAAGGCATTTTGGGAGTATAAAAAAATCATACATGGCATAGGATATTGAGGTAGAAGATGTGCGATTTAACAATATAGGGGTTTTTTAATATATATTTTTTCACATGGAGAAGAACTAATAGGCTTTTTGCATGCCAAATGACAAATACAAAAGCAATCCATTATGATTCATCCTAAAAAATATGTTAACGTTAGGCTGATATGATTCTCTGAATGACACTTTTCAGTTATGTAAGTACACAAAAGAAAAGCAGACAGATGTAGTTCAAGCTTTGCCAGGACGGAGCTGTACATTGAACCTGCTCTCCCATCAAGGGAACTTACAAACATTGTTTAATTCTTGTGGCTCTTCTGCCTGTGGCTTCTTAAACAGGGAGAGACACAGAGAAATTAGCCATTTCACCAGGCAAATTCAACCGCATTTTACAAAACATTCATAACTAAAAGGTAGAAGTCCTTTAGAAATACAAAAATGATCTTTGATTTCAAAATTGTGGTTTTGAAACAGAGCAGCATTTTGCTGTTGACATCTAGCTTCAAGACTGACACCACCAACACATTTTATCAAAAGGTTTCAAGCAACTGGAAAAAAAAAGATTTTCTTAGCTATCACACTGTGTTTCAGTTTATTGACTCAGTGCCCACGAATTTTTTGTGTGAGACTGATCCCTCATAGGGAAGATTTATCAGTCAATTAGTCCATGAGCATTTCTGACACTTGCAAACCTAATTTCTCTAACTCTCCAAGTACAATTATGATTTATAATCTATTTTAGGGGAATGCTTAAGGTGGTGAGTTAAGATTTCAGCAATCAGGAATAACTATAATTAGTTACACCCACCACCTTTCTTCAGTTTCTGATATATGTATTAAAACACTCTTCTTAACTTTTGAGTCATGTTCTGTTTTTCTTGGAGGACAGGAACTTACATGATGAAGAGGAGTACTTCTCTTCAGATGAATTTGTGTTGTCTACAAAAATACTTTGGTGTGAGCACTTAATTTCATGCAGAAGTTATGAGTCACTGGACATCGAGGAGTTTCAGAAAAGGAAGGATGATTTTGAAGTTAAAGCAGACAAAGACTGCCTGGGAGAACTGGATTTCCCATCTTTGACGCACAACATGACACTGGGCCAGTTGCTCTAACGGAAATACCATGGGCAGCCATTCTGTTTGCCACACTTTTTTGGGTTCTCAACTTGTCGGGTATTGATTCAAAATAGCAAAATAGAGCAAGAACTGTGGGCCATCACAGATTTGAAACATTGTAGATTTGTCCTGTTCTGTTGTCCCTTGGAAGCATTCGAAGGCATAGATGGTTTTGGTTGCATGGATACAACCACAAAATATAAAAGAAACTGTAAAAAGAAACAAGATTGTCAGAATTAGTTTACACTTTTGATAATTTTTATTTTAATGTCTGTTAAGGTGGCAAAATTAGCAGACTCTCCAGCTCCTTTCTGCCTTCATCCTCAACTGACTTTAAGACTTTACCTCTCTGCAGATTTATCTCTGGGATTTTCCCACACTTAGGTTGACCAACACCTACTATAGCTCATGTATGAATATTTGCACAGACCTGTTCAGCACCTGCTGAAAATGTGTGGTAAGAGGGGAAAAATATTTTCCACAAAAGCAACTCAAAGTGGTGTCAATTGTAACAGCATACAACATACCATAAAAAAAAAAAAGAAAAATGTTTTAAAATACAGCAATCTGGAACAAGTATTACCAGAGTTGCATTCACTGAAGGACAAACTGGGCATCAGATGAAGAAAGCAGAATAACCAAAGTGTCTGCAGTAAAACACCTTCCCAATCAGAAGGCTCAATGTGATGTGCCTAATCGAGATGAAGTTGCGCTTGGGAGAATTTCTGCATTGCCTTGTAATTCATGCCAGAGAGCTGATGGCAAGAGGCTGGCTGCAGCCCAGCATGCACACAGCTTCTCCCTGCCCTCACAGGCACGATTGTGATAATTCGTGCTCCTGGTCCTAAGAGGTGAGGAGAAACTTCCCAGTCCCATCCCTGAGCTCCCCAGGGCTGTAGGGCTGTCGGGTTATGTGTGTATTCCTTCCCCTATCACTCACAAGTGGAGCCTCACATTGCTCCTGGTGATGTGCTGCCTCTAGGACAGTTTCCTTTTTCCTTTAGTGTGATATGAAGGTACGGTAGAGCAAGGTGGGGGTGGAGAGTTGGAGAAGGACATAGTGACATCTCCAACTCTGAACATACAGACAGCGGCTATAGTCCCATCACAGCTGGAAAACCCCCTTTAGCAGCTATGGTCAAGAAAATAATCTTGTTCTGTGATGTATGGACAAAATGAAACAGTTCATAACTTCCTTTCTAAAAAGATTTAAAAATTCACCAGAGTTCCTCTACCTGTCATAAAGGATACATAGATACATCTGAAACTAGCTCGTGACTCCTGGGTGTAAGTAAGTGCATACCAAAGCTTTGTAGACTGTAAGTAATACACTACATCTGGTACTTAAAGATCCATACAGTATTTAAAGTCAAACCTGAGCAAGAATGTTTATGGTCTTGTTTCTTAGGTGCTGGTAGATGCACGCTGTACTAAATCCACTATTCTCTGCTTTAAAACAACCTGCCAACATTATTAATTAACAGCCAACTATGGACAACTCCAGATACGTTACCTTCTGTTAGTTCTTCCCTGAGTATAAAATATGGTAATAGTACTACTTCAACTCAAAAGATGTTATAAAGTTAAATTCATTAATGCTTGAAGGAGTTATGAGACTACCACAGGAAAGTCATCATGGAAATTAATTAACCTGCCTTCAAGGAAGGGTTTGAAGAATGTACAGTGAATATGACATGAAAGATTCCATTTTACATGATGAAAATGAAGAGAAACGTTGAAGAACTATACATTAATTAAACACATCCTTTGTACTGAATGAGACAGGAGTCTTGTGGAAAAAACACTCTGAAAAGGTAATTTTAAAACTGGCTTACATCACATATTATATGCAATAATAAAGGGGAGGGTTTTGTCTTTGGAGCTTTAATGTTTTCTATATAGTTTCCTCAAGTTTTCTTTAAAGTCTTTTTTTCACTGCACAACTCCCAGTCTGAATATTGGTGAGGCTGTGAGCCAGCTATCAGTGAAAACTACAGTCACAGGAGACTACTTATTTCTCTGTGTGACATGTCATGCTTACGGGCTTCATGACTGCTTGAGAGCCAGCACTGGTAAACTCATGTTCCTTGGGGCAGGTTCTCCTGTAGTCCTGTCAGTCCCCTCCACCCAGCTACCAGCTCCTGCCCAAACACCCTCCCTGCAGATAGCCTGATACCCCTTCTCTAGCTCTGGCTATACTCCTCCACCTTCTCCTGTCCCTTTACATCCCCCACATCAATTCCCCGCTTTCTTAATTCACAGCCCTGCAAACTCATCCTCTCCATTTCCTTTCCCTCAGTACTAAGCCCATGTAACTTGCACCGAGACCAGCTGTTCTTTCCCGTGTGCTCATCAGGCACCAACAGGCTAAAGATTAATTAAGACTACAGGAGAGTCTTCCTTCTTTTGTTGCCAAAGGAGCCTCTGGAAATCTGGAGGCGCATCTGCAGTAAGACAGTTAGGGTTCCTCCTCTGTAGCATCAGCAAAACAGTACAGTTCCATCTTTAGGCAGGTAGAATAATTTTAAGTGGAGCGCCTTGACATAAGTTTAGCCTGAGAAACAGCTGGCATGAAAATGTCTATTGATACTTTTTAAATCTGGCAGAGTTATAAACAACAAAAATGAAGTCTTTCACAGATAAGGCAACATTAAGAATAACTGTTAATATACGCACCAACAAAACCTAAATCTGTCTAGTTAAACATTTGCTGAGGTGTGTGAACCAAAACACAAGGACACCATTTGAATGTATGGGTGGAAGAGCAATTTACTGGGAGACACATCAGAAATACCAAAACAAATGCTTTCCAGAGGGAAAAAAAAAAAAAAAAAGGAAAATAACTTTTCTCCTCCACCCCCTTATATGGACTATGGTCTGTGTTTTCAGCTAAAGAAGTAAATTATTAATTAACAGGAATATATTTTCTAGACAAAAAGAACGGAACAAGAGGACTAAGAATGGAAAGTGGGAGGATTAAAAAGGTCTTAAATTTCAGTTTTGTTAAACAGGCATTGAAGAAGAGGCGGTAAGGTGTTTAGCATCTAGCGTCAGTGCTGGTGACATGTCAAGGCAGCGGAGCAGGAGCTGCCCCAAGGCCCCAGGCCCAGAGGCCACGTGCACAGCCCGGCCCCGGGAGGGCAGGGGCAAACACATAGGCGGGCGGTGTGTGAAACTGCGGGGGGCTCCCGACCCCTAGCGTGTGACTGTTTAGGGGAAAAGAAGGCGATGTTTCCTCATATCTCCTCTTCTGAAATGGAGTACAAAACGGTACGGCCGCCACGGGGCCAGCCCAGGCTGAAGGGCTGTCTGCAGCCCAGCAGAGCGGCCCTGGCGGGGCACCGCGAGCAGCTGCCGGTGGAGCGGGACACGCTTGTCCCTTTCTCCAGTGCCACCGAGTCAACCAAGGCAGCGTGTGGCTGCAAACAGCACGCGCAGCCTCCTGGATGGAAACATCTGGAAAAACCTAGAAAAAACGGCAGGATCGCCAAAAGCCACAGGGCACGTTGTTGGGCTCTGCGAGTTAAACCGATTAAACGTGCCCGGTCAGCCGTGCACAGGCTCGGCCACGGAGCCTCGCCTGACAGCGCGCAGCCCCGCGGCACCCGGTGACAGGCAGGCGGTGCCACGGGCCGGGCGGGCCCCACGCAGGGCGGTGGGCCAGGCCTCCCCTCCGGCGGCACCCCCCTGCCCTCCGCCCAGGCCCGGCCCTCCCGGTGCCGCCGGCCGAGGCGTCGCGCTCCCCGGTGCGGCCGCGGCCAGGGCGGGCTGAGCCGGTGCCGCGCGACCGCCGGCGGGGCACGCGCGCCCTCAGCGCGTGGGGCGGGGCAGCGGCAGCACCTGGCGGCAAGAGAGCCGCCCCGCGCAGGCACCAGCGGGCGGGGAGGCGCCGCCGCCGGGCGACACCGGGCTGCCGCTTGCCTTGCCGCCGCGCCCGGCCCCGCTCCCGCTCCTCCCCGCCCGCCGCTCCGTGTCAGGTGCCGCGGGGCGGGGAGTGAGGCTCTGCGGCGGCCGCCGCGGAGCCGAGCGCCGGCAGCAGGACGCGGCGGTGGCTACCGGCCGAGGAAGATGGCGGAGCCGGGGGCTGCCCGCAGCCACCCGCGGGCGACAGGTAGGGGACAGGTCTGCGGGCCCGCAGGGTGCCGGAGGACGGCGGCTCGTCCGCCCGCCCGGCTCCCTCAGCTGCCCCCGGCGCCGCCCCGTCCCTTCGCGCCCCGGGCCGGGGCTGGCGGAGCCCCGGGGGGCGGCAGGTGAGGGTGGCTGCCCCGCGTGCCCGGCAGCCGCTGGCCGGTGCGGCGCCGAGGGGGCGATGGCGGGAGGGTCCGGCCGCCATCTCGGGCCGGGCCCGGGGCCGCCGCGGGACGCGGGGGGGGGGGCGGCCCCGGGCCCGGCCCCGCGGAGCAGGAGGCGCGTTATCCTGGGCGGGAGCCGCGGGGGTGCCGGCGCCAGGGGGAGCCGGCGGTTGGCGGCTCCCGGGGAGATGCGGAGCGGGCCTCGCCCGAGGCCCCCGGCGCCCCCCTTCCCCCGCCGCCCGGTGCCGCCTTTGTGGTGCGGGAGGTGTTTGCCATGAGGTGGCTTTTGTGCGGCGGGTCGGGCTCTCCGGGCAGCCGCCTGTGCCGCCGCGATTTCCCCGACCGCCGGCGGTGCCGCCGGGGAGGGCGGCAGCTTGGGTTTGCCTCGAAGTGTCAGGCGGGGAGGGAGCAATTTATAAACCTCATTTTCAGCGGTGCCTGGGCCTGCCTGTGCGGGTTGGCCAACCCGCGCAGCAAACTGGTTGAGCTGGTATCAGGCGTGAACGCCTCACTCTGAGCTCTTCTATAGGCGCAGCTCCTATTAAGGTCCTTCCTCATTGTTTGGTGAACATAACTTAATTTCTGAGGGTGAGAATAGTGTGAGATGTGGTGGAGGCTGCTGCAGCGTATGGAGTTGCGTGTGGCATGGCATCAAGTCCCCCAACAACAGGAGATATGTGGGCCAGGGCTGGTGTAGGTAGACCGCACGTAGGTGTTAGGGTGGGTCTGGCTGCTCTTCCTTCACATGACCTCTCCCTGGCTCTACATATGAGGTGAGTGCTGATTAAGGTGTTAGGCAGCTGCTCATTATACTTTTACCTTAATTATCTGATATGTGGCCTTTGCTTTATGAACTGCAAGCCATCTAAAGCTGGAATGTAAGAGGGAATTAATTTCCCTCTTGTCCTAAGCCACTATAATTTCTAAATTACCTTTACAGTTGCTTTGGAGGATAAGGAAGTATTGTTATCCCAGATTTATGGAGTGGGAAGATGAATCCAAGTCATTGAATTCTCTGAGGTGACACTGTGTGGGGAGCCAAGGAGGGAGCTGGAACACCTGTGTCTGCTGTTCCTCACCCTCCTGTGCTCAACAGTCACGGCTCCCTCTGTAAGCTGTTGCAGTTGAACAGTCAAGTGCTTCTAGATCTTGCATCTCCATTTTTTCCATGTTTTACATGGACAGGAATGGAGAAAAATAATCAATGCTCAGAATTTATATTTGTGATCCTTTTTTTGCCTCCTCTCTAAAGTATAAGGAAATCTACTCGATACTCACTTGCGCTCTTCCCAGACATTTGTCTTGTGTTTATCTACTTTTGAAGTTTTTCAGCTTCAGAGGCAAATGTTGCAAAAAAGCTTTGTTCATTATATAGACCAGGACGTCATCTATTTTTCACTCTGTGTGAGATTGGGAATGCATAGAAAAGGCAGCATGTAGTATAATTAAAGGTGATATCGAATAGATTGTGTGTTGTAGAGCATGGACAGGCACAGACAGATATAGTCACTTGTCAAGCATTGACATTTGAACACTAATGCCCAAACAAGGCAGTATAGAGTGGTCTTAGTCAAATCTGTTATTTTGTTATGATGTGGTGTAAAATATTGTCTGTGGTGTGTTTCACAGACAGCAATATGGATGGGGTTTGGATCTGTTGCAGCAAAAAATGAGATTTTTTTTCTGGGACTCAATTTGCTAATTTTGTAGCAAACACAACAGCTGCTAACACAGATCATTAAGGTGGGTGTGGAAACGATACTCTGTTAATTCATGTGTTTGTGTGTACATCTTGGTCCTGGAGTCCTCATTTTATTCATAGGGCTAGGAATAATCTTGCCTCCATGTTCCAAAGTAAAATGCTCCTTTCCTACTGTGTTGGCCCCCAAAGAGTTGCTGCCCCAGCGACGAGTGGTGGCTGCAGCCACCCCCCTGCTTCACAAACTTTGTAGTTCTCTGACAGCATCTGAGTTTTGTTCTCTTGTGTCTGCCAATGCCGAGAGTATTGCTAGATGGCAGTGAAAGTGAGGCATCAGATTAAGCATGTGCATCACTTCACTGTCTGCCCAGATCAAGCTGTAATAAACAAGCCTGCAGTAAGGGAAGGTACTTGCATCCCTTGACTGCTAGGGGAGAGTCTATTGCTCAATGGTTTATAATTCTTGCAGAAAGGAGTAAAATTCTGTGGTTCAAGCAAATAATAATTGCAGAGTTCCAAGTGTATCCCTTTGCCAAAAATCAAAGGCATGTTGCAAACAATGGAGATGCCACAGCCTGAGGAGAAGACGTTGCAGGAATCTTTCTGTCAGGGAGAGTGTTAGGTGACCAGGATGTAGGTGTTACTGCTGTTGCCATCTGTAGTAATTGTAATGACTGAATAGCATTTGAAGGACAAGCTGCTTGGTATTGAATCTCTCATCTTCCCTTTTGCTGCCCAGTGAAATTTGCTGAATATGTGATCTAAGAGATTGAAACATTAAACACTTCGGTTTTCAGAGCAAAATACATTTTTTCTTCTTATAGAAAGTTGCTCAGCCTTAAAAGGATTTAAGAAAAAATCACGTGTTGTGCCAGCTTTGACTGTATATCACAAAAACAGTTTGTGTGAAAGGAATTAATGTGCATAGTTCTTGTAAAATACTGTGTGGGTTTTTCTTCTTGATAGCACTGATTTTCTTACAGGGCAAAATAATTTAAAGAAAGTATGCTTATACTTTTTTTTTTTTTACTATATTATTTACTCTCATATATGGACATTCAAGGTTGTTTATCCCCGTTAATTCATGCACTGATTTTCATGTGATGTTACCATTTGCAGGTTTTAGTTCAGAGCAGTTTAAAATGTCACAGCCTCTCAAGGTTATTGTTTTATTATTTAAAATATTGTTACACAGACTTTGCCTCTGTCCTTTAAAAAAAAAAAGTCACATCCCTTTACAACTAAGTTTCATTAAATTGCAATGAAGAAAAATATCTTGCCTTTGAATTCCAGGAATTCAGAAATAAAAAAAAAGGTATATCACTTGAAATACACATGTTAGAAAGGTGAGGCATCTGAAAACTTAAGTGTTTGTAAGGCAGTATTGCATAGTGTCACATACCTCCATTTGCTTTTGTGGCTGGCATTATCTTTAGGGGTGGAAAGGCAGCAGAGAGGCTTACCTTTTTATATTAGGTAATTATTTATAGATATACTATTTGAAGGAGTATGTAAATAATTAATGGAAATGAAACTATATATCCTGAATGTTGATACTGTATGAAGATTTATGTAGTAGCTCTTTTTGTCTAATGAATAAATGAAATACAATTATAACTTTCTTAGTTATTGGTCTTTTAATGTGTGCAGAGCAAAACCAACAAGGGAAATGCTTTTAAAATCTTATATTGACTTACAAATGTATTTTATGGCTACAGAAAAGTAAGAGCAAGGCTTTTAATTCTGTTTATTTCTGGACTCTTCAGGTGATTTAAATAAAAATAATTTATTTTCTTCACATGAGTTTAATCTGTGCCAAAAGGTCCTAGTGTCAGTATTGTTGAGTGGCTTGTTTGGCTCTTCTGTGTTCCAGTTGTGTTGATAGTTTTTCATGAAATCTAGTTTTTGCACCAACTCTCTGATAGGGCATTGCAGTTTTCAGCCCTCCTTTACCACTGGCTCAAGCTGTTGAGCAGATACTAGAAGCAGTTATTCTCAGTTTAAGTTCTATGTCCACTTACGTGTTGTTTTACTTTCTAAAGTATTGTTTGTATAGAATTTTTATAAATAAATGGACTGTATACAGGTTGGGGGGAAGTACAGCTGATCAGGAAACCAATGCAAATTATGGGGATGCTAACTAAGTGCATTGAGTAACAGCCAACTCGGGTTGTCTCCTCCCTGTTTCCATCTTCCTCCTTTAATTGGCTCTTACAGTTCTCAGCCCGATAACTTCAGGTTTTATGAGGTCTGTGTATCTTTTAGGCCCTGTTTGATATAGTTAACCTTTCAGACGATGTGCGTGTGACAGGTTATGCTCAGCTCTCTGTGTTCAGTGGTACAGTGATTCAGGGCAGTATGTTAAATACACTTGTGTTACACACCCAAATTTAACTTTCTTGTGAATCTGTCCTACTGTCCTACTGGCTGAGAGGAAAGATGTGGATAACATGCTTAAACAGTGGAAGGAGTAATGCTGTGTAACTGAGCCAAGCCTATTGCAGCAATCAAAAGCAGAGTTCTTTCAGTACTGCAACAGATGTTTTTTTAACCTGTGTGGTGTATGACATTTAGATAATTTCTGAGTTATTTTGCTGTAATTGACTTGTGTTTGATATTTCCATCACAACTTGATATATTATCTGTGTATTTTCTATGGCTGGAATTAGTGCATGTAAGAACATGGTATGTGTTAGTTTTTCTGATATACTTGTGTTCAAGCAGCTTACCCAGTGAAATAAGTGACTTGAAATCTTGGCTAATCACAGAAGTATTTTACAGCATAGTATTACCCTGAACTGACTTTAGACAGGATATTTAGAAATACCTTTCACTGTGTTTTATCTCCACAATGATGAATGATGATGATGGGGGGGTGTAAAGATAAGAGGTGAGTGGGTTTCACAAAGTGGAAATCTATGTAACCATTAAAATGGCAAAAAGGAAAAAGAAAAAGGAAACTCAAGGTTATTGCTGTGTAACCCATCTGCCAGACTTCATGTCTGTCAGTCAAATAATACACTTTTTTTTTCCTTCATTTGTATCATGAAACTGTCAAGATCCTATAACCCGAGCACCCAGCACTCTCTGCGGGTCTGGATGTTGTAAAGATCTTGGTAAAGTACTTCTTGTTGTGATTAAATAGTAATCCAAATGTTTCATGTAGAATTACTTCTGCTTTTGAATTGTCTTGTGTGTTCTGTGTACGTACATATATACTGCATATACTTTTCAAGCTTTCTTCAGATGTGATGAATTAATATATTAAAATGCCTGTTGGTTACACTTTACTCATCTTCTTTGTTTTCTTCCTGTAACTCTTAAATGAATTACCTGCAGTAGTTACCATTTTCTTGAACTATTTAATATCTGTCTCCTCTGCAATATGAAGTCTTATGAAGCATGTGCTTCTCTTCATTCACTGTACTGTTTGCGTATATCACTTTTGCTTACCAGATGCCAGATCAGACTGTGTGCAAGTGTTTTGCCCTAGATTCTGGGACATCTGAGAAACAAAAGTTTCTCTTTTGCACTTGAACATCTAGAGGTTTTTGCTGCTGCTTTCATGTGCTCGTGTGTGTTTTCCTTTGATCAAGAGGAAGCTGATCATTCTCGTGGTGTTAAGGTGCTGCAGACAAATGTCTACTTTGCTGAGATTGATAAAGCATTTCTGTGATCTTTGCATAAACTTCAGTTACGTAGCAGACAAGCTCTTCTTTGCTTTTTAGCTGTTTTTTCGGTGAGAATGTCCAAAGCGCTGCTGACTAGAAGTATTTCTGATGTGCAGGGTTGGCACAGTTGTGTTGTCATTTTGCTTTAAACTGTTTGTTTCTCGGTGTGCCAAAGTTTATTCTTTCACTGTGATTTCACATTACTTTTTTTGGCATAAATAAAGGTGCCAGTAGCAAACTTATTGTACAAATATTTCACTTTTGTTAAATTAATTCCTTTACAATATGCAAACTGCAACTTTTTGTGTTCCAGTGTTACACCTGTGTGCTTTTATTGATTGGGATAGTTTGAAAAATGTAGTATTGAGCTGAAATTCTTGTAACGGTTTAATAGAAGAGATTTTTTTCCCGTGTATCATGTATTTAACTTCTTAAATTTTCTGTTTTCCATTACAAGAGTAAATACACGTTTGGTGCGGTCTTGAGCATTCAAATCCTTTTTCTGCTGTGTGAAAGATCTGGAAACTCCTTTTTTCTGTACTCAAAGTACAGAAATAGATGAAATGGTTCAAGCTTTCGAGGTCAGCTCCTTCACTGATAATTACATTGGTTGTTTTGTAAAGTCATTCCTGTGTGCTTGCATTGCCTTCCAATACACCAGTCCATTGTGTATTGACTTGGTTTGATGTGATGAGCATTTTATTCTGGGTATCTTCTGAGTTGGTTCTTCATGCCAGAGCTGGGTGCCTGTTGGCCCCACATGCACATTAACGCATCTGCTTGCACAGAGAGATTGATTTTATGCCCCATAACCTTAGCACCATCATTGGTGCATTGTGTATTCAACCATTTTAGAAGAAGAAAGTATATGAAGCTTCATAAATCTACTTTCCTTTATTAAGTAGTTTCTCTTAGAAACTCCTTTTTCCTAGTAGTGATTTTAATAAATGAGTTAGAATTTATCGTTTCTACCTGAGGTTTCGATAGGATTGGAAAGGATGTGTTGGATAAAAATAAAGATACTCTTTATCAGTTTGTGGGTGCCACTGTAAAAGTGTCACAGAAAATCTTTAAGAAAATAGTAGTAACAATAGTATATCTCAGTCTTTTGTCTGCTTTAATGCCAGATGCTGGAGGACATATAGTGGTTTTGTCTCAATTAGGTAAGATCTGGAAGTATGCCTTGCTTGGTTCAGTCCATACGAGTTACTTGTCTCATGCCAAGCAGAAGCTAGCAGAGCTCTTCTTTATTTCAGCAAAACATTTATTCAAATATTTCTGGTTTTCAATTAATTTTGGTTGTAGGTGTGGTGGAATGCTGAAATTCTTAATGTGGCTTTGATCAAAAAAGATAGATACGGATTTTCCTAAGGCGGTGCAGCGTGCCTGGGTTTGTTAACTACAGCAGGAGTGCTGAAGGGGTCTTCCCCTGCCCAGCCAGGGAAAGCACTGCTGCTTTTTCACGTGAGCATAAATCAAGTGATAGTTTGAAGAATACTCCAGTCTGAATAAACTAGCTTTGATTATTGAATTGGAATAAAATTCCAGTATACAATTATATTGTAAGTAAAATAAACCTCATTTTGAAAAAACTCCAGTCCTATGAAACAAAAATATTTTTTGTGCTACTAAGTTGGCTACGTGGCAAATCACACAAGAAGGGCCTTTCCTTTTGTCCCAGAAGGGAAAACAGAACAATATTGCAGTGTTCATCCACACACCATTGCTGTGATTTCACATATTTTAAGTAAAGGGGTTTAACTTCCCTTCACTCGGGAGGGTGGTATCAACTAATGGGAAGCGCTTTCCTTTTCCTGTTGTTGGCAACTTGCCCACTCATGCCAATCATTTTGATTTCCTTGTTTCTGTTGAATGTGTGCAGACCCACTCTGCATCAGGGGAAAGAGACCTCAGGGAGAGGACTAGAAACATGCTGTTGGGGCTCTTAAAATGTTGATAAATAGTAAGCCAATTATGGCTTCCAACATAAATGATGGATGAGCTGGTTCTTCTTTCTCTGTCCTAAAGGGAAGAGGGAGTAGGGTTTTACTTTTATCCTTAGTTTCTTGACTCTTAGTACTGTGCTTCAGCCACAGGGCATCTTTTCCCCATATGCTTAATGGTCTATTAATAGATGTAAGTATTTCCATTATGTTTCCTGGGTTTAGTAGCACTAAGTGCTGTGGTTATAAGTAAACATGGCAATTCTCAACAGTCATAGGAAGTGGTTTAATGGTGCAGTGAAATAAATGGCTGACCTTCCTTTGGCATAAATGGGGGTTTGATGAGGTTCTGGATGAGGATGCTGGATTGCAGGGTTGTGGTCCAGAATGTGTTTTGTAGCTCTTTGAGGCCGGGTTATGGCACTGAATGAAAATGTTTGAGTGATGCTTAGGGGAGAGATTATTTAGAGAAAGTACTATGCAGAAAGGTTGAATTTCTGTGCATTAGCAAGTTGTGGAACTGAAAATCTGAAACAGAAATAACTGCACAGATTGAGGCATTCACAGATAACAGGAAGAGTTTGGTTTTCATAATAGTTTTTATAATCAAAGGGCAACTTTTCTTTTCCCCCCATTGCAGTATGTTTTCCCTGTTTTGGATTGGGTTTTTCCCCTCTTCTGAGGTTTTGTAATCTCTGCTCTTAGACGATAGTCACTGCCTGTATCCAGTCTTCCTTTAAGTCTCATACTGCCAAAGGGTGTCTTAAAAGGAATAGGTAGCCTCTCTTTGAGTCTTAATACACTTAATCTGTGATGAAGTTGTCCAAATGATGTGTGAATGGAACTGGAAGTCATGTTACACAGTAAAAGCACATCCATTTTCAAATCCAATTTTTGTCATGTCTGGTCTGTTTGTAATGCTGAAGACAAACTGAAGACTGTAAAGGAAGTCTTCATGCAACCAAGGCTTCTTGTAATGAATGCTCCCTAAAGCATAGTGACAAGCTTACAGGCTATGTAGTAACTCAGAAGGTCTTTAAAATAGCACAGTAACGCTCCTGGAAGACCACTGAGTTCTCTGTTGATGTAAAACCCCTGCAGTGCATAGATCTGTTGCCTACTTGCTGATAGTGCTGCACCTGTGCTATTAATAAACTGACATCCTACTAGGTTAACTCTTGACTTTTTATAAATTGGCTTTTTATTTTTCTCTTTAATGATGTTTTCCTCCTTCCCTATTTTCATCTACTCACCCTGGCCTACAAGGCCATAAGGATGGCTGCTTTAGTCAGAGCAACAGTAGCTCCTTTGCTGTTCTGTCTTCTCTGATGGCTAGAAGGTGGCATTGAGGGAAGGGTGTAAGATCAGAGCAAGCATACAGTGTGCTTCCTAGTGTCCCACAGATTACGGATCCAGGAGCTAGAGGTGTATCCAGAAGACCTGGGTGTATGTTCCATATATAGATGTTCCCATGCTCAAGCCTGCTCCTTGCTCTAGCTTTGTAATTGCATTAAATGCAGTAATTCATTCCTGTGCTCCGTGCTGCAGCAGAGCTCACCCTGTCTCATCCAGCCTTGGGAGCAGAGAGAGAGAGAAAAGCATGATGCCAAGGAGGAGGCTGGGCCCATCAGATGGGCTTTGGCAGGAATCGACCTCTCACCAGCCCACCTGCCTTCTGCAGTGGGAGCCTGGAGGGCTAAAGTAGCTCTTAAATTTTTCTTGTGGCAGCTGCAGGGGAGGCAAGGAGACCGGCAAGAGAAAAAATGTAAAGAAAAGTAAATGCATTCCATATTACTTAACTTCTGCTTCAGGCATTGCTATTCAGAAATGGAGAATCACCATATCAAAGAGCTCTCTGAAAATCAAAGGTAACAAAAAAACAAACAAACTGAGGAAGGTTTTCATATTCTTCACAGCAGCCGTTGTTTAAAACGTGTTGCAGTATGATACACTTCTTTAAGTCATAGACTCAGAGGAGGAGGGCAGAAGTCATCAAGATGGTTTTCTAATAGCTATTTTGCACGGAAATAAATCAGGTATATCTCCTGGTGATGCACATATCTTGAGAAACTCTGGTCAAAACTCCTATGGTATAAGGTAGTCCTTGGAAGATGTAATTCTTGTATTGTGACCTTCAGTCCTAACGGCCAGGAACAGCTGGAGCTGATTGTACAGTCCTTCATAAAACTGGTCAGCTGAAAAGTCCCAAGAAAGAAAACTACTAAAGGAATGTGGACTAACTGTTCAGCAACTAAAAGGTAGCTTTAACTCCAACTAGATTTGAATGCATTTGCCTGCCCCCCTCCCCCCTTTTTGTTTCCAGCTATCTAATCTAGTCTGTTACTTCATCCCTTGCTAGAATAGACCCAATTTGTTCTTCTTAAGTGGCATTCATTAAAAAGGTGGTTTCAGCATTGACTGGCAGACGCCGAGTACTCTTTTCAAGCAATGAAATAAAGAAATATATAAATAAACATACTTAAATATATCAATAAACAAACAAACATATTTACTTGTAGGTGGAGCTTGAGTGACAACCATTGAGTATGCAGTTTGGGGTCTTAAATGAATTTGATGTAGTTTATGCTAACTTGTAAGGGCTGGTGGTGTCAGGTTTGTAGAGCATTTTTTTTGTACAGGACTTTGATCCGACCACAGCTAGTCTGTGTCTAATCAGTCCTGGCAAGGAACTTGATAGTCAGCTGCCTTCTGCAAAGAATGTTACATCTGATGAACGTATTCTTTCCAGTGAAGCAAGGTTTGTGGACAGATAACCTCTTTTTATTAGACCAACCAATTTAATCCAAACAAGCACACTTTCTTGCCCATCTATCTGGAGGAGCAACTGCATCCTGGTTCATGGCATGTGGAAGTGGAGAGAAGAAAAGAACAGGACAGGTGGTTGCAGGAGCCTTGAGGCTCCCTTGGCAGCAGCGAGTTCCTGCTCTTGCAGAGGCATGGGATGTTGTGACCCAGCCTTTTATATCAGGACACAGCACCTGTGATCACTTTGCTGTGATTTTTTTTTTTTTTTTTTTGTACTGTGCTGCAGTATGGCAGCCACTGCTCAGGGTGGTTTGGCTCAACTCAGTGCAGGTTCTAGATAAGCACTAGTCAAGAGGGAGGGAATAAAAGTTCAGATGTCTGATGTACTTTGGAAAGTATTCCAGTATAGTTCCTAGATTTGCAGGGTGAGTATTGCTATTGCATTTCAAGAAGTATTGACTAGATGAAATTAAGACAAATTTCTTGGGATAGATATAGAACGAAGTGTGGAATGAGCAACTGTTGCTGTTCTAGTATTATCATTGATGGAGTTTGGGTTTTTTTGTGCTTATGTCCAAAAGTACTGCAGTTCTTGTTCAGTTTCCCCTAATGTAGCAACCCTGATTAATAGGTTTATTAACTAAAGTCGTAATGGTTGAATTCCAGATTAGTAAAGGAAAGTAAAACCGGTGTAAAAAAAAACAACAACCAACCAACCAAACCGACAAAAAACCAAAAACTTTTTGACATATCTTTCTTGTCAGTAAGTTTTGGTCCATGATGCATGCTTCTGTGGTTTTTAAAAGTAACTAAACCAAGAGAGAATCACTGACGTAGCATCGTTGTATGCAGTTTTCAGATTTCTTGTTGTAAATGCTGCAGCTAGCCTATTTTTGAGTGTATTCTCTTGCAGTAATTGCTGAATATTTATCAATTTCTAAACCATGTAAGTACATTTAAGTAGGTAAGGCTCTTGTTTTATATGCTGCAGTTGATTTGTTATCTAGGTTTTTCACCTGTTCGTACGGTATAGTGAACAAAGAGATAAATGACAGTACTGGCTGGCTTCCATGAAAAAGTGAGTTTCCACTTCCCTTGCTTTGAGAGCTTCTTTTGTCAAGGAAAAATGTCAGATGCAAGCTTGATGGCTCTCTGGAAGAAATAAAAACATCAGCCTTAATGCTGTTCACAAGCATTGGATTTTTCATTCTGAATGTGGTGGGATTTACAGCACTGGACTGGGTCACATCTGGAGCTAAACTGCAGCAGGTAAGCATGTTGCTGTGGCTCTTTTGCATGGGCTCTGCACATGGTGACTCTGCTGGTGTAAGCATCTACCATTTCTTTAGTAGAAAGGAGTGTAAGTGTCATGTGTACTGTAGCACTAAAGCAGTAGCAGCTTTGCTGTTTTTTTGTAACAGCATGGAGCATTTATAACCATAAAGGGTTAGGAGACAGTAGAAGAGATCCTGCTGCCACCTACAGCATCACCGAATACCAGATCTATTCCTAGCCCATATGTGCTGTCCTTCAGCATTTCAGGATTTAAGTTACTAAGATAGTTAGGGATATGCAGTAGTTATCTGAGAAAACACCTTTCCTCTTACTTAGCTGAGCTGTTCTTCTCATCAGGAGCCATAATGGGAACCCACTGCTAGAGGCTTACATGCCCAAGGGCAAATTTTTTCAGCATGTTTGAAGGGGAGGGAATATATGGGGCTGCGCAAAACTGCTTAGTTTCAGATTTAAAAGCTTTCAAAATCATTATAAAACTGTTCTTGATTTTTAGCCTTGTTTTGTTCCTCTTGACGAAAAGTTCAGGGTAGTGTAAATAAATGGGGGAAAAATTAAGGTCATGTATTGAGTGTTGTGTAAAATATCCTTAAGTTTTTTGCCTTTGAAAATAGTATCTATTTTCATCTCCTATACAGATTGCCTGCTAAGTGTAGAGAAGTAGCAGCTCTTTTAACACTTTGCTTGCAGCATGAGGGCAAGTGCTTTTTAAAATGGTTGGCAGAAAAGCAAATTGCAGACAGAAGGAGTACGTTTTTTGCGTGCAGCACAGACATGTGTAGGAGATGGAAAGTTAATCCAAGCTGATACAGTAAGCTTAACGAAGGTGGAGGTTTTGCGACATGGTTTGGTGATGGCCATGGCAGGCCTGGGGTAACAGTTGGACTCGATCTCAGAGGTCTTTCCCAACCTAAATGATACTATGTTTCTATACTTTAATGTCTCATCTTTTGAAGTATAGCTAGCTGTAAGGTGTGTAGTAGTTCCATTTGACCAGGGAGGTTTGCAAAAACATTTTACACTGTCTCCTCATACATGTGTGCGGAGGCAGAGGATAGACTACAGAGGTCTATATGTTGGTAGGGATAGTGCAAACAGTCCGCTTTATTTTAGGAAGAGTTGGAAGTAATGGGAATGAAACTTGTTGTTTTTTGAGAAGCTCTAGAAGGAAAGTAAAGCTGAAGGTGGCTGCCTGTCTTGGAGTCCTGATTGCTTGGGGAAGGTGGTAAGGGAAGAAAGTTTAACCGCAACAAAGGCACAGCTTGGGCTTAATTTCAGGGAGGTGAGAAGGTGGGGTGTCTATGGTTCAGAGCCGGGATGCTGAGCATCCACATGTCTTGCGGATGGGACTTCTGTTGGTGAGACATTATAAACAGCTGTAAGGCAGTGTGGGGTTAACCTCAACTTGTTGCAATCATGAAAAGCTTTCAGTTTCAACAAACCTCCTCCATACTTGAAATATTTCATGCAAAGTATGTGGTGTTCTTTTTATGCCTGTGTTAACACTGGGCTACCAGAAGTCTTAAATGATGACCAGTGTAAACCACAGTTGAGGTGGTGCGCACAGCATTGACAGCTTTGTCAGTACTAAGGAAGGAATCCATTCACTCTTCATGTTTCTTTAGAAACTTTTAGGTTCTTCTGAAAACAAACAAACAAAATCTCTGCTTCAAATATACATGGGCAAGTTCTGGCAAAATTATTCAGTGGTTTTTCTGTGCAGCTGTCCTGTGAAGAAGTGTCAGTGAGAGGAAAACGGTAGGAAGCTCACAGTGATATTTTGTTGTGGGGGAACTACAGGAAATGCTTATTTACATGTAGCATGTTCTTTTGTGTAGCTGATACTACCAAGATGTGACTATAGTTATGTATGTGTTACCAATAATGAGCAATTGGTATTGTTTCCCTTAAGCCTTCTCATGATATGTTGATATTTTTTTATCCCAGCTTGACTATTGTACTGTAAAACATCGTTATTAGTTGACGTCACTGACTCGTGACACTTGCTGTAATGTTTCCCTTTCTACTTAGCTTAGTTTGAGTTTTGCAAGGAAGATACATTTGCTTATCGGTGACTGTGACTTCACTTCTTAGAAGGGTATAGAGCTTTTAAAACTGCTTGAATTAAAAAAAAAGTGGTCATGGTATGGAGCAGACATTGGATGAGTGTGTTTTATTTTTAGACATACTGACAAAAACAAGAATGAAACTCATTTTAGTGTCAAAGCTCTGAAAAATTATGGAGGAATAAACAAGCAGTGAATTTGTGAACGTTTTATAGTGCATTATCTAGTATGCTTATTGCAATAGGATTAAGAATGTATATGTGTGTGCAATTACTTTAAGATACTGTGATACTGTGGGTGAAGCATGGAAGTATAACCTGAATTCCTCAAATATTAATATCTCCTCTGTGCCATTTCTGCATCTGTCCTCTCTCATTTCCTCAGCTATTGCAAAACCAGCTTTTGCTCTTGGTATTAACACTTCTATAATGCTTTTAAAAGGCTGATACAGTGTATTGAGCAAGACAGGTGTAGATTGCTCATTTGGAGAGATTAATACAGTTTTTTCTTGCCTCAGAACTCTTGTCTCTGTGGTCAGGAGGATTAAATTTCTTTTATGAATATCTATAGTTTGCATGGGGAAAATTCTTGAGGAAGCTGTTCTTGAGCAATGCCTCTTAATTTACTTATGTCAAGTGTAAAATGAAGGCCAAAGAGAAGGTGGTGAGACAAGGGCATTCCTATTCCCATTTTTTTAACATCATGAGTGACAGAGAACCTGGTATAAAATCCATTGTCAACTACATTTTTGCAGGTTCTTTTGTTTTTAATAGATCTTGCCTTCTACTGCTTAGTTATTATGGAGACAGTGTGCAGGTGTCTACGCAGAGTGGAGAAAATCATCCTAGTAGCACCTAGGACATGGACAAACTTAACTGATGAATAGTGCAAAATGTGGGAATTCTCTTCCTCTGACTAAATAGCTTTTTTTCTCCAGCTGTTTCTGCCCTTCCTAATGAGCTACTCCTCAAAAAGTATCACCACTAGTATTTCTTTTATAGAAGGAGATTTTGCATTCCAGATGCTTGGCTAAAATTGAGCAAAACAATGTTTAATAAAGAATGACATACATTAATTATATAATATAATACGGTCCATATACTCTTACTCTGTGAAGAAACTTCATTATATTAGAGAGCGACTCATCAGTTTTCCTTGTGGTCCTGTTACATATTTATTTATAAATGTGGAAGCCTAAATATTTTATGTATTGATTTTTTTTTTTATCTTTAGTCAGATCTCTGCTTTTATGAAAGAATTTTTTTTTTTTTGAAGGAGCATCCTGCTCCTGTTAGATGATCCTGGAAGGAATCAATATATGAGGTTGTATACCTGAACATCTACGAGTTGTGTTGGCTTAAAAATCTTTCATCGTGCATGTAAACAGGAAGAAAAATATAGTTCAGTAAGGTTATTTATTTATTCTTACTGTTTGTTATTTTTCATCCTCTGGCAACAGATTTAACTTTTGCAGGTTTTATGCATAGATGTAGATATAAGAATTCTTTGGAAGTGTCCTGTATTTACTTGTACTTTCCATAGAATTCTTTTACACATAGTCACAGGAAGAAATGGCATACATCCCCTTGGTTTGTAATATCCTTTTGGGATTTATTGTCATGATGGGAAGAAGCATAATAGGATTAAGATTAAATAAAAGTCGAGCGTTTTATGTTAGCATTGCTGCACTGCTGTTGTTTACTCGTGACCTTTTTCAAGCATCACTCTTGCTGTGCTTTCATTGAACTGTGAAAATGCCAAGCTTTCCTTGGGTTTATTTCTTACCTCCGAGATCTAACAGGGTGTGAGCGCTGTCTATTTCATGCTGCTCTGAGCATTCAGCTTGAGCAAGTGCTGAACCTGAAAGTATATATTGGAAAGCTGGTATTATTACTGTGTTAATTTGTTGAAAGTACCCGCTAACGAGCATTTACACTGGTTTGTCACAGGCAGATGTTCTCAAGTGCAGATTTGCTGTTACCTCAAGAATGAGGTTCTCTTCATCTCTTTTAGGCATTCTGCTTCTTAAATGTTTCAGTTTTGATGAAATAGGTTTTGAGGCTGTGTTTCATCTCTTCAGCAGTCCGAGGAGATAATTATGAAATTAAGTGCCTGATGTTTCAGTTCTTTTGCTAAGATGCTAAAACTGGTGTTTCTTCTGTTCTTTGCAAAACCTTGCTATTCTGTCCTGTCACTCCCCCAAGGTCTGTTCCTCTAACAGTGAATGGGTGCTGCCTTCGTTCAGGAACCCAAAGGCTGATGATGCAGGATATAGTCATACATAATGGAACTGTAAAATATGAGCTTTAGATAGTCTAATCTGTTAGAAACCCTGACTTTTGTGTGTTCTTTTAGAAGCCTTTGATCCTTAGCTG
The DNA here is from genome assembly GCF_015220075.1 of Falco rusticolus. Taxonomy (NCBI): domain Eukaryota; kingdom Metazoa; phylum Chordata; class Aves; order Falconiformes; family Falconidae; genus Falco; species Falco rusticolus. Next base: position 90,820,694 of record NC_051188.1, read on the forward strand.
GAAATTCATCATTAAATGTCCCTTCCCTGAAGGGATCTGTGTTCTGCAGCCTAATGTTCTTCCTTTGTCATCAATAAAAATGTAAAGAGTTTTGATATTTTTATTCCCCCCACCATGTTTAAATAAAAACTGCCTGCATTGCTGTTTCATTTGCAGTGTCATTTTTTCGGCTGTTAACAAGCAGGCAAACGAAGGCAGGTGGTATTTTGAAAATACCTGTAGAAAATCCTCCTGTTCCCTGTATGCACCCTAGTGCCTCCCTGGCAGGACAGCACACAGGCTGCATTACTGTGCACAATTAGGTGCTCTGCAGGAATTCGTCTGACAGCTGTCTGTGCTCCTTCAGAAGGAGGTGATAGGTCCTAGAAGTACCCCCTACTCTCCAGAAAGTGACTGAGGGAAGCTGAGAGCTGCTAGCTCAGGGGTGAATGTCTGTTTACTTGGGCAGCTGAAGTTAGGATGAATCTTAACCTCCCTGGTGCATTGGAGATGCTGTAGCTGTCCTATTAGAGCTCGCTGTATCTGAGAAAAGTTTGTGAGCCACCATCCATTCTTCATGAGATGCTGACAGCAGTAGCAGTCACTTCAATCCTTGCTGGTCTGGCTTTCAGGTGTTCTTGTGAGGCATGGGAGAGCTGGTTATGGCCCCTCCCCTGCACTAGGGTGAACCTGCTGCCCGTGTGCCTGTGGGCACAAAGCCAGGTGCTGTTCACAAGTCAGGTTTATCATTCATGTTGCAAAGGTGAAGTGCCAATCTGCTCTGACATTTCCCTCTCTGTAGGAGTGTGTTGCGACTGGCTAGCAACTCATGGAGCCTCTGCTCAGCCATGACCTTTCTTGGAAACCTTTCATTAACTCACAAAGATAGTGAGACTTTTCCAGTGGCAGCAGTTTGTTTTGAGCTGTTGTTTTAGTGTGCTGATGGCTTTTCCTGGTGTGTGACTTACAATGCCTGGTTGGCTTGTCCCCACTGAGTTTATTGCTGGTAATCACTTCATTCAAACCACTTACTGCTTCATTTAAATCTTTATTTAAGAAGGCAGGCAAACTTCATAAGACACTCTTAATAGATAAATTGATGTGTCCTGAAAAAAGCAGTTGCTTCTCTGGCTCTGAAATACAAGTTTGTTTTAATCATAAATGGTATTACTGTTCCAGTATCTACTGTATGTCACTATAACCTTTGACCACTGTGGCTGCAACACATGCTACTTCAGCAAATAGTGTTTGTGATGGTTTAGCTTTTGGCAATACAGTAATTAGAGATGTGAAATGGACGTTATCATGAAAGTTGCCTATCCCTGATTAAGAAAGGTTTATGTAAGGTAAACATGTATATGGGGATTCCTGTGAAGCCTGTCAAATTCCTAAAAATCATCAAGCTCCAGACTTAATTTGAGTTTTGTTTTGATTATACAACTTGTTATTCCACATAGGGTAATTTTTATTGCTAAATTGCGTGTAGACATGAGAACAGTTTGGAGAAAAGAACATATTGCTGGATCAGTAGATGACATAGGTATATTTAATGAAGACTAAAACTTAACCTACTATATTAATTCTACTTACTGGACTTGGCTATTTGGTACATGTTTTCATTACTTGTTATGTGTTTATTGTAATGAAAGCTTATTTTCCAGTTATAAATAGAGGGCCACATACTTAGCAGGCTGTGGAGCCCCCTGCTTTGGAGTTGAAACCGTAACTGTTAAGTAGAGAGCAGGTTTCTCATTTTGAAAAAGAATAAAGATGAAGGGGGACACTGGGTAGCATCCCAGGTAGGAAGGAGCGGTGGGTGAAGACTTCCAGATACGTGTGTGTTTGTTTGTTCATAATTGACATCAGGTCTGTAAAACCAGACCCCTTCCAGTGCTGTGCAGGAAGCTCTCTGCCTGTAAGTCTTCTCCAGTCATACAGACTGCTTTGGCTTCTGTCAGAAATAAACATTCTTGCCTCTCCTAAGACGGAGATTTCAGCTTCAGGAAGCCATTGCATTAGCAAAGCAGTGCAGATAGTGCTTTAGGTCTCATGGCGGCCCTTCCCCTGCATCCTGCTTTTATGAAGAGCTGTGGAGTTTGTCTTACTGACACTGCAAAACTGCTTGGATAAATGAACCTCTTTTTTTCCATCATTTGCCAGATACAGGTAGTATTTAATCTTTGACCAGTTTTCCTGTCAGGGCCACCTTATATAATTTGTGATGCCTTACTACGGTTATAAGCACTGTGGGACAGGGACTACCTTTTATTTTGTGCTTCTGATGCACAGTGCAACTCTGAGCCCAGTATTAGACACTTTGTGCAGTTTTTCCTACAATAGAAAAGAACATTTTTTCCCCCCTCCTTTGGGAGGAGAAAAAAAATCTATCAAAAAGGTACTCTGAACCCTTAAAACATGGTTAAACAGCACAGTAAAGGAGGATATTGGAAATAAAAGGACAAGGGGGAAATATATCCAAATGAGAACATGGAAGAGAATAAGTCTCTGGAAATCTAAATATTAAATAACAACATTACAGTACAAATATTTTTGAGGAGCAAACTGATAAAGGCATAAAAAGGACAGTGAACACCCCAACCCCTTGACAGACACCCTGCCAAACTTTGTGGCAGGTTGTGAAATGGTCCATGTGTGAAAGTAACAGTCAAGAAACATAAGGTTGTATCATTGAAGCTTAATTATGTGCATCACTATTCTGCACAGAGGAGCTCAAGGGATATTTCTTGTCCAAGTCTTTCTTAAAATGGAATATGGTTTAATCTGTTGCTTAGATTGTATTTGGTGACAGAGGAAATTAGCCTCAGTACGAAGGTGCAAAAGATCTAGAGAACTGAAGAGTGACAAATGAAAGTTTTCAAGCAGAAAACTGAGTAGGCAAAATATGATATGCTGGGAAGAGCCTTTGTGCCTTTTGTAAGGAAATTTATCTTGTAAACCAATTGGACTTCTCACAAGATGCCAGCAAATATGTGGGGTGGAGCGATCCAGGAGTATGCTTGAGTTTTCTGAAAGGTATTTGTAGGAACTTTCATCAAAGACCCTAAATATCTTGAAAGCTTCTTACTGTCTGGTGAATTCATAATTGACGTGGAAAACTGTGTGAATACCGAGTTGGGGTTTTCTGTTGATAAGGTGTTAAGAATAGTCATGTAAAGAGCAGTCACTTACTAAAGTCTGTTAGAAAAATTAGTACCAAGTGACGGAGCAGTAAATGGCAGATAAAATTTAGCATCCATCAATATAAAGGTATGTGGAGAGTGATGTCTGTGAGAGGCAAATATAAACAATGAGGTGTTTCAAATTATTGGTAACATTGGGGAATGTGGTCTTGGAGGAGGGCTAGTTTGTGGAGGATAGACCTGGATGGTGTGTTAAACGTGAGGGTGACAGCTTTTTCAGCAGTAAGTCCCTAAGCTTTTATCAAGGTGTGTTTGGCTGGGACCCCCTGCACATGCTTCATCCCTATGTCTTCGTAGTTATTGCTGTTGCCTGTAAATGTGAATAGCCTTTTGTTCTGAGCAGTATTAATGATTTTTCAGAGGCTGGTTATCTGTGGATGTTTTCCATAAAATATGCACAAATGAATGAAACCTTTTGGTTTTTTTAAGTCAGTATTTAAGGGGTTGTGGTAGAGTTATTTCCTAAATATTATGTGTAATTTATTTTTAGAGAGAAACTTATTGGTTGTGTTACTGATGATGATTTCAAATAATTTAAAAAAACTTCAACTCTATCCAGAATTTGACATACATGAAAAGATTACCTGTCTGTAAATGTCTTTAGTCATTATTTGCACTGTAAAGTCCCAAATTTATTTGAAATGTAACTTTCTGCAAAGTGTATGCAGCAAGGAAAACTTTGTCAAGCCTACTGTCTCCTATAAAATCTACAGGTCTACTGTGTATTTTGTGCTTTTTTCCTAGTACAGATTAACCATCCCATTTCTTAAATATATAAACATAGTGTAGACTTGCAGAGATTTTTCAGTTCTTTGTTAAAACTAGGAATAATTTTGAGAATGGAAATTTAATTATGTAGTGTTCTCTTTTTCCTTTTTCAGTATTTCCTATTTTAATCAGATATAAAATGTAATCCTCAGTGGCAAAATTATTTCTTTCTTACTGGTTCTTGTTCAAAGGGAATTTTTAAGTTGTCCTTTAAAATTCTAGGGTGGCTTAATCAAGGTAAGAATATAAATTACTTTTTTTTTTTTTCCAGAAGCTAGGAAACTGGTTTTGAAGATGATGATAGATTATAAATAAGAACATCTTGAAACATTTACAGTGATGCTGTTTCTAGAACATACATCGTCTAGTGCTCCCGAGCAGAGGAGCATGTAATTATCAATTGACCTTGTTGTATCTAGTTAATGTGGTGGTATGAACACAATGTAACTCTGCTCCCAAAGTCAAGTCAGAGTTCTTAATTTGTTTTTGCTTTAGGAGGCTATTTATTCTTACTATGTTGGCTTTATAAATCAGATAAAGCAATTGGGATTCAAATATCATGGGTTTTACCGTAAATGGGCCAGTTCTTATCAAGTTGAAAGGTAAGTGGAGCTCCTATATTGAAAACTCAACAATACTAAATATTTTCATTTTCCATTCCTGATTTTACACCCCCACCCCTGTTTCCTGCGTGCAAATTTGCATACATGGCCTAATGCGCTTTTTCTACCTCTGTCTGTAAGTTAGCACCTTCGGGAATGCAATTATACTGTATTTGCTTGTTTTCATCTTCAAAATATCCACATCTTTATCTTCTCTCTGTGCTGTTGTATGTCCCAGCACTGGTCTGCAAAGGAAAGCAATCCATGCATGCAATTTCTATGTTTGGCCCTATTGGTTTTAAGTTCAAATCAAGAACATGCTGTGCTGCAAGTCTATTTGCTCTCTTTATTTTTTGAACTGTTTGATGAAGCAGTTTCTTAGTGGAATCTCATTCTTACTTGTCTGTTAGATGGCCATCTTGTTTTTCCTTCAAATATCCCTGTGATGTATGGAAGTTAGCTTCTAATTCTTCTGTCAGTTAGATGAGATTGGAAAACAGGCTAAAATGCTGACCTCTGTTTCTTGCTTTTTTGTGAATGCCTGTTCAGGCAAGACAAGGAGAAAGGGGGATCCCTGTCGTAGTCGAGTCCAACTTAGTCAGCCTCACATGGGGCACCAATTGTTGCAGCACAAACAAACTAGTAGGCTGCAACAAGACTTTACCATTGGTCAGATTCTACTGTCTGTGCTGTATCTCCTGCCTCCAGAGGTCAGACCACACTGCTCCTCCTCCATCTGACCCCCTCTCCCACAATCCTCAGGGCTATTTAACCACTTATTGGGAATGAGCTACAGCTGCACATGGTCCATGTCAATCAACCCACTGCCTCTGAGGCAAGGCCACAGCTGTATGTTATCAATGCTAATCAACACACTGCCTTCATTCCTCTACAGATCCCTTCCATGTTTTGCCACACCCCAGACAACAGCACTTTGCACTCTCCTTTTGTATCCCATTTGTGTCACTAGGCAGCCCTGAGAAAGCCTTCTGCCTAGCCCTGGTTTCTTGAGCTTGGCTATTCTGCCTGTTTTGACTAACCTTAGTCTAGAGCTGTACAGTCTGCTCTTTGTCACAAGTCCGGCTTATTTCATCATGCTGTAGACTATTCCTTGAGCTTTTCTTCTTTGATCTACCAAAGAATTGCTGTTAACAGCAAGCTTGTAAGTACAGCAATATCAAAGAACTGAAGTTTTGACCCTTAAGAAAGGGGCACAGTGCACTGAACCCCTCTAGGGCTCAGAGATGTGCACATTAAGGGAATTTTCTCTGTATTAGTCTAAAAGATTGACTGGCTTTGTAGAGTATTCTGAACTAGGGCTTGCGCAATTGCAGAGAATAAAACCTGGAATTTTAAGAGCATGTAGTTAAACCTTAATAATGCCTTAACTTTGTCTTCCCACATATACTATTTGCCTCTGGTTTTAAAAGCTTTTTTTGCCTCTGGAGACTATCAAAGTGATGCTCTTTCTTCTTTAGATTTCATATGCCAAAATATTTAGCTTGGTCTGGGCATTTTTTGTGTGCAGATGATGGAGGATGCTGCTGTATGCTTTGTTATCATGCTCCTCAGTGTTCTCAAACATCACTAGCTTTGTCTTTACAAATAAGATAAACATGTAAAATAAAACGGATCTCAGTTGCCCCAAGTAAAAGCCCTTCCTCCTTGCCTTGTAGAGCCATCTGAGCCCTTGATTTTGATTTACCTGATGATGTTAAGCAAGGGTATACATTTAGGTTGGCAAAGCTGAAATACCACAACAGGTTTTAATACTTTGAAAGAAGCCAGTTGTCATGCTCAGGCATAGTACTGTATTTACAATAAATTCAAGCATTGAACAGATCCCTAAGTCAGGTCCATCAGGTTGTGTGACTTAGGTGTGAAATTCCCTATTTTAAGTAGGTCAACACCCACCTCTTAGCTTTAAAGAACTATGCTTTCACCTCCCGCCCAGGTGTCAGACATAACCGCCTGCTTCAGCTGTAACCTGCCAAACCCTTGTATTAGATTTGCCGGCCGTGGCATGGGAGAGGCAATGGCACAAAAGTGCTGTGGGGCTGGGTGTACTGCTCAGTGTCCTGCCTTCAAAGCATTCCTTTGCTTTCCTTCCACTCCCACTGCACATGGCGGCCCTCCTGCTTCTCCCTGCCTTTCCAAGTCAGCATACAGTCACCTTTGCAGGGTAGGCAGAGAAGGCGAGCAATCCATTGTGCCTGTGTGCAAATGTAAAATAAAAATCCCAAAATAGGATCTGCTGCTTGTAGGTTTGAGCGGTTTTGGTTAGGCATGCTCTGGAGTCCCTGGATTGTGTGTACCTACGCACACACACAATTTAGTAATTCTTTTCCCACAGCCAAGTATTTCTACTTCAAGCTGTTTTGGTACAATGAGTAGGTTGAAAATTTTCTTACTAAGCCTTAAAAAGTAATTAGAAAAAACCCTAGTATTTTCAAATACTGTGTTTGAGTGTATGACAGACTTGCTGGGTGAGTAATCTACATCAGATATCTATAGAACACTCATAACCTTGATGTTGAAATACTAGTCATAGGGGGTTTAGATTAATGGACTCTGTCCATAGGGACTATGATGTTTCATTCTGTTCTTTACTTTGAGGGACCCGAGCAGTCTTGCAGTGTAGATGCATACTGCTGATAGACTATATTGAATAGGTAAATTCTTCTAAATTAGTTTCACGGGGGCAATCTTACCATGAGCATTGCTGCAGCAAAGTAGAGGTGTTTCTAGCTGTCACAGGCAGCAAGCCAGTCCTCACTTGTGACACAGCCTTGCAGGTGGCCATTAATGGATTTCTGTACCTGCACAGAGCCTTCCTGACTGTGGTAGGGGAAAATTTATCTGTATATTTTCATTGCAGGGCCAAGACATACAGCTCTGAGACTTTATAGACACCCCAGAAGCAAATGTAGTAGGGTCTACAGTGTAGCAATTAATAAGTCCTCTTTGCTAGAGAAGTTTAAAAGTACAGCTGTGATACTTCAGGCTGCAGCTACATATAAAATCACATAATTATGCCTTGGTATGATAATGTCAACATTTGTCCTAAATAAATTGACTCCCCAGGAAAAGCTGTTATACTGAGAAGGAGCTTCGTTTGTCATTTACAAATAAATGAATTTGATAACAGCTTGAATGCCTTATGTTGAGCTGCCTGTTTCTGATTTAATGAATAAAGGAAGAATTGGAGGACACTTTATGGTGGTTTTGTGTTGTTATTTTTTTTAATTGTGTGATTTGATTTTAAATCTATTAAAATAGATTTTAATAACTAAGAAGTCTGAGGCAAACTCCTGTTGCCCAAATCAATATCCACACCTTGTGAAACAAATAAGTGTGATCCACACTCCTAAGCCTGTTGACTGAGGCATGTATAGAAATTTATGAAGATCCCTTCCACTTGCAAAAAAAAAAAAAAAAATGGGTATTTTTGTACGGAAATTAGGTTCTGAGCACCAGAAGGCAGTTATCAAAAATACCATCTTGCTCAGCTGCTGTAAGCTGGCTGAGTTCCGCTCCTCCGGCTTGGATCTTGTGAAACGAAAGCATACAGTTACTTACCACCCTGCTATGGTTCTAACCAGATACGTGGGTATGCTGATTATCACTACTTAAATGGTTTTGATTGCCTTATCGCCATAGGAAAATAACACCCCGACTAAGTTAGACAGTTGCTTTTGTTACTGAATTTGAAGCTGCTGCAGTGTAGAAGCAGTAGCATCCAAATGATCTGCTCTGCTAGAATTATGTATAATAGATGAGAGCCTACTATTACTCGCTGCAAAAGGAAATACGTTCAGTAATGTGCTGTATAGCACTATGAAAACATTCCTTAGCAAAGAGGCGATTTTCTTTTTAAAGGACCATGTACAGGCTCACCCCAAATTAGCTACATTAAGGTAATCACAACATTCACCAAGTAAAAACGATGTATGTTTTATGTACAGATGCTCAAGGGTGTCCTTTTGTGTCAAAATGATGACTGCAGGACTAGTGATTGTGTCAACTCTTTTGTTGTGTTTTGGTTTTATTTTCTTAGTTTTGGTCTGGTCTTATTTATAAAGAGGGAACCAGTCTGCAAAGTTGACAGTGTTCATTCTTGCTGCTTTCCGTGAGGTGGTGCAGTAATATGAAGTTTTAAATTGGCTTGTAACTTGGAACTTCTACGTGTGTGTTAACTCCTTTTGCTCACTGAATCGGTAATAAGCATGCTAAATTGTTCTGGTGTCCCAATTCTCACAGCTGACAGGAAGAGCCTGCAGCGCCCACAGCCTGCCTGTGAGGACCCTGAGCCGTTCCTCTCTCCCATTCCAGTTATCAGAGGGAAGGTTTTTTTACGTCTTTGCAAAGCTTGTTACTCAAGCAAGCCTGTCACCCGCAGTTTCTGCGCATTGCATGGAAGTGACTGTGGTACCCAAAGACTGACTTTAAAAATTGATGTATCAAACAGAAATTGTGGTTGCTTTGTCTGTGTAGCATGACAAGATGTTGTTTAAAAGGTGGCAAATAAGTCTTTAACACAGAGAGATTTGTCAGAGGACTCAAATGTCGTTGCAGACAAGTCTGTGTCAATTGAAAAAAGGACAAAAATATTCTTTAAAGGGGGTTCAGAGTCTGTAAAGCCAAAACAGCTTTAGCCAAGGGTGAAAAAGTGAGTTGATGTTCCAGTATTTCTTAGTTATAAAACTTACTGGTTTGTTATTGAATGTTCTGAGTGATCTCATATTTTCCATTTATACTAGAAACTGTTATCAGTGATTTTTCTATTAAAAGAAATACACTGAACGGTTCAGAAAAAATACATATTGGAATTGCTGATTGTATAAGTAGAAACAAGCTGAGAATTCTTGAGGCGATGAGCAAATTCGGGAGTATCCAATTGAAGATGAGGTTATAGTTACTTTTTTTTAAAAGTGCAGTATCTGTCATACACACCTTTCTGCCTCTCAAGGAAAACATAAGGACAGATGGAGTTAAAATTCTGAGCAGTGCCACAAGTTAAGCCAACTTTAGTCATAACAGAAAGGATGCCCAGTATATTATCTGCGTATATCAGGCATACCACTGTGGAAGGACTTAATCACACACTTCGATCCTTGAATCCTTTTAGATAAAAATGTGCTGACATTGTTATAGTTTGGGTCAGATTGTTACCGACAGTCATAACCAGGAGAACTCTCTGAACCAAATGATTGTTTAGAAAGCCGACATTGGTTTATTTCAGTGCTGAGTGCATGGGAGATTTTCCTTCTAACAGGCACACCAAGTTACTCGAGGGTACACATTATATACTTGCATATTCATAGTGTGTTACATACTCATTTTCATTCATGCACAGGATAGGTTACTGATTTCTCATTTCCCATGCAAATTAGTGCGCATCCTCAGATAGTGCTACTGAAGCTTTTTATCAGCTATGCAAGCTCCCAAAGCAGGGGTTTGCCCTCTTTCCGGAGGGCGCTATTTGAGTTGGAGGTCAGGATCTCCCATTACCACAATTACTTTTGTCCTACTAACAAATAATTTTCTGGGGATTGCAACACCTTATCAGCTTGTCTCCTCTCCTCGTCCAGAACTTTCTCACTTGGAGGCTTCTTTCTGCATAATTTAGATAATAGTGTTCTTATAGTTATCTGTTCTTTGTTTCCCAAGGTTGACTCCCTTGATTAAAAGTCCTTTCCTTCATCAGTTTTGACGACTTGAGAGGATGGGTCAGCTTGACCTAAACTTTGTGTACATACGAACATACAGTTAAACACTAAATCAGAGTTTGGTAATTTGGGAGTTCAGGCAACAAGGTCATCGCAAGGATATTCACATAATACCAAATATTTATTCATATAACTTCTATTTCATATTAGGGGGGTATGTGTGTCTGTTAAGTTTACAAAGTACTTCTGATTAGTTCTTAGAAACTAATCGTCAGACTTAGCTTTAAGGTAGTTTTGGTGTACTGACACTGCTTTCAAATTTTTTAAGTTCATTTGTGCACATTTCTTGAACTGTAAGCAGTCAAGTATCAATGCTTATATACATCTGAAGTGTAAGGCAAAGCTTGCAGGAAATGCTTCAAGTTAAAATTTCACTTCTGATTGTTACATTCCCTTCAGCCAAACTATTTCAATTGAACTTGCAGAGCTGGTGTTAATATTTTCTCTTAATAGTTTTAGGTGTTACAGCTACAAGAGAACTATTTATTAAAGAGTCATCAACTTGCCATACCAAGTTAGTGTTCTTTCAGATATTATCCCACATGCATTTTGATTAAGATAGAAGTTGGGAGTTTAAAAATGGAAGCGTACATGTACTTAAGAGTCAAATAGAACTTGATTTTATGGAAGGTGATACTGAAATATTGCTGTGTACTTTTGTATAGGAAGTCATGTTGCCTAGAATTTTTTGAGCATAAAATCCACCAGATGATTTCGAAAAGCCCTGTATGATTTAAGATCAGTTTGGATTTAAATTTTGTAGCTGAATAATAGCCACTCAGTGAAGTTTGAATGGTGGGAAAAAACATGAGGTGGTAACGTAGAGAAGATGAATAATGATACAGGAGAGAGGTGAAGTTCCAAAAAAAAAATAATCAGAGGAAAGCAAGTGGAAAGCTGAACTAAACTTACAGTGAGGAGAACACCTTGCCACTAGAAGATTTATATCCCATCTCTAAATTTAGGCTATTTTTATTGACTATTTTTTTATTAAAATAGTAATAAAAGTTATATTGACAATTTTTTCATCAAGGATTTCTGGACTAACTTGGTTCAAAAAGAAAAATAGACTTGTTTTCCCATTGAAATGAGTACACAACATATTTCTGGTTCTTGTCAGAGAACACTTGGATAAAGTTCTATAAAATGTAAGCTTTGAAACATTTTAATAATAGGAAATTAATTTATTTGCATTGATTCTCTTTTTTTTCTTCTATTTGAAATTGGAGGAACTTATACTGTAAGTTATGCTGGAGGAAATGAATAAAATTGACATAAGTACTGGTCTAGTCAGCTACTGGAAGGAAACAAGTGTTCTTTTCTACTGTGATTTTAAGCCTGTCCTGCCTTAATAATGATTAAAAGAAAATTAGCAGTTTGTTCTGTTGCATTACCATGCCAAAATGAGACATTTGGACTTATAATTTGCAGAGTGGCCTCAGATTATTTCAGTGTACTTGGCTAGGCTTCTCTCTCATGTTTATAATACTCCAGGACCCAGGTGCAGGTCTGTCCCTGTAGCTTCAGGAGTAGAACAGCATCCACCTCTTGCTTGAGACTCTTCCATCTGTGCTGCAGCTTGGCCCTTTGCTTGTCTCTTTGACCTGCTGGGAAGAATCAGTGTTTGGAGTCATAAGGCAGTAGCATCAGGCACAGGGTTTTATTTTCCTATTCTTTCTTTTGGAGACCAGATATTTAACAGTGAAGAGAAGGCTCAGGGGGAACACCTTGTCACTGTATTCCAGTACTTAAAAGATGGCTACAAAGAGGATGGAAGCTCTGTCTTCGAGGAGCCACATGGAGATGGCAAGGGGTAACAGGTACAAGTTGCACCCGGAGAGGTTTCATCTTGATAAAATAAAGACATTTTTTATGGTGAGGATAATCACTGAAACAACCTCCTGAGGGATGTGTTGGAGTCCCCATCACTGGAGGGTTTTCAAGATGCAATTGGATGGGGTGCTAGGTAATCTTATCTGGGCTCCCTTTCCTATGAAAGGTTGGACCAGCTGATCTTTTTACATCTTTTCTAGCCTGGGCTGTGCTGTGGGTCTGTGAACATGCAACCCCATCCTCATCTTCAGAGGACAATCTTTAGAAAGCAACAAGCAAATTACGTACTTGCAGGACCAAAACTGATATTTTGGAGTAAGTCCTATTGTATGATTTCTGTAAGGAAAGCCCATATGTGGCCTAGAGTCACTCTAGGCCAGGAATGCCTGTTGCATGGCTGGCAGGTCAGGCAGGGCTTGCTGGAGCAGGCAGGGGTGGGGGTTGCTGCAGCTGGCAAAGCCCGTGGAAATGTCCAAACCACCCTCCCGTGTGAATGGGATGGCTGAGTGCCAGAAGACTTAACTTCATGGTCCTGGGGGAGGATGCCCGTTTTCTGGCTGAGGGCTTCTCAAGCTGCCAAATCGGTGAGCGTGCGTGTGGGTTTGCTTCCAGCTAGTGCACTGGGGCATGCCAGTCCCCTCTGACAGCAGGAGAGGGGCCAGTGGTACTTGCCCTGCTGAAGAAATTGGGGGAGGCCCTGCAGTGTTTTGGCGGCTTCCCGGGGCAATTTGCAAACCAGGGGAGAAGATGTGGTGGTGTGCAGGGCAGCGGTACTGAAAGCCACAGAGCTGCAGGCAAGAGATGTGTTGAATGTGGCAGAAGGCTTTTTGTTTGTGGTGTTAAGGTTTTGAGGGGAGGGAAGAGCTAGTACAGATTTATACTGTTAAGTGGGAAGGTGTGGGACATGCCAGAGAAGGGACATACTGCATAAGCAGAGCCTGAAGGCAGGGTGCTGGTTTTGGTGGAACTTGAATTATTAAAAAAAAAGGGGGGGGGGGGGGAGGGGAATGGGACAGGGAGGAAATGTTATCTTTTTAATAAAATGAGTGAGGAAAACTGAACAAAATGTGGAAAAATAGCAGAGCTCAGGATACTGGTGCTTTACAGCCAAATTCCACTAAGGTAGAAACAGGTCATGATCCTAATAACACTGAAGTGTTGTCTCAGCAGCATTGTATATATACCCGTACTTCTCAGGTGTATATAAATACAGCTTTTCTGTGCTAAATAAGATCTAAAAATAAACTCAAGTAACACTCGCCACCAGTGGAGCTTTGTGTGTATACTGTTCTTTACCCCACCAAATTCTTACCTAGCTGTAAGATGCTCAGTGCTGCCCATTCATGCAAATCCCAGCCTTGTGGGGAAAGCTGCTGGGGCACTGCTGTGCTAGGGAGGGTTTAGGGGTGGTCATTCCTGGTCTGCCTTGCATCTCGAGGTCCTGGCAGGGGTTTTTCTGTTGATCTTTCAGATAACCTTGTAAATTGCTGAGCATCCTGGCTTGGAAGTAGTGCTAGGGGCAGGAAAGTTAAATAAGCCTGCCATGTGAGCCCCGGTGAATAAACAAACAGAAGAGGTATTTTAAAAGATAAATGTTCACACAGTGCTATTTATCATTCTACTTGTGAAAACTGGAACACATTTCTATGTTTTGATTTTCAATTTCTCTCATCCCTGCTTCTACCATATATATGTATGTGGGGGGAATCGATCTACACATGCATGAATCAAATCTTATTCTAAATCTTACTGTTTACTCTTCATCCTGTAAATCAATCTAAAATGGCTGAGACATGAAAATAAGTGTAAGAGCTAATCCAGTCTTTGGCTGTGAAACAAAGAAACAAGACTCAGCAGCACTTTGACAATACTGTTAAGCAGGTATTCTGTATTAGCAGCGCTGGGGTCTGGGGTCCCACTGGGGATTTTCCACCTTGAGTGCGCACACAATCTGGCAAACTTTCAGAGGCTATATACCATAAAATTATACATATACATGAGATTTCCTGGAACTCATTAACACATGTAAGTGTCTGGTCTGCATGCACTGTCATCTTTCCTGGTGGTCTCTGGATGGTCGTTGGGATTGTCTGTCGTTTCCATTCTCTTGTAATTTTCTTGTCTTTATTAAGTCCTGCACATCTGTGTAAACTGAGATTATCCAGGCATCCTCCTTATCTCACGACCAATCCCGAGCCTCTTTTGTTCAGCTAAGGATCTAGTTCTTCGGACAGTTTCCTTGTTCTCTGGGCTACCTTATCTTATAACCATCCTACAACCATCCGAGCCTCTTTTGTTCAGGTAAGTATCTGTGGTGCTTACATATTTTCCTTGTTCTTGGGCCTTAACCATTTCAGCCGTTTGTTTAATAGACAGCATCTTCCAACTGAACTCTTCCAGCAAGACAAGTAATTTTGAAATAATGATGTGTTCACTGTGTAAATTATATATATTTTTACCTAGAAAGACAATTTACAGAGTGCTACTCTGATTCTTCTGTCGAAATTAGCTTTGTATAGATAATGGTAATTGACCTATTAATTTTTTCATAGGGTTAAAAGATGGAAAGCGCTTAGAAAAAGCCTGCATCTACTTCTGGTGAGAGGAAGGAAAGTCAGTTGCTGGTATCACTAGCTGCAGGTGTCTTTGTCAATAATTTTGGAATGGAACTGAACGGCCTGTATACATACACTTCCCATGTTTCTGAGAGGAGGGGAACAGATGTGAATTCTTCAAATAGTGTTTAGGAACATTATTTTGAGATTATCATGATGTCTGCTTAAGTAGTAGCCAAAAACATCCTTGTGAGTTTCTCTTCCACACAGAGAAGGGAATCGCTGTGACTTCTGTCAGCTGCAGTGGCTGTTATGGGGAAGACTTTTTAGGAAGTTGTACTTTACTTTTCATTTAAAAAAACCTACCCTGCAGTATGTTTTCTGAAAGTAACTTTTAGTGCTAGCCATGGTATTAAAGCTGAAAAGAAGAATGATTTTACTTCCCTGCTGTTGTTTTTCTCAGCTGCACTATGCAGGATATTTTCTCCCATCTGCTGGATCTACATGGTATTAATAATTAGAGTTGTTTGCAAAGCAGGCTGATTTAATTTTCATCTTGAATACTTCCTATTTTCAAACGGAAACTTTTCAAATTTCCTCCCGCGTCTAACTTTAGCAACTTTAGAACTTCAGAACCTGTATGTATGGGGTCTTCTTGTTTTGTTGTGTTTCTTAAGTATGTGGACCTTCTTCAACTGCGCTTTGATAGACGTGTCACCTTGGACTTTTTGAGCTGCAGGTTTAATAGGCAAGTAGCCCTGATCTGGCAGATCTGCCCTGATGGATTACGTAGGGTAGGAGTCTGCCTTTCAGCAAGTGTGTGTTTGAGACGTGCATCCTCTTAAGACTTGCTTTTTAAGGTGGCAAAAAAGAAGTGTTTTTATTTCAGCACTCAAAACCTGGTGACACTCCAGCCTTTATTCTGGGGAAGTGTTCATGAGCAGTATGTCCTAAAACTTCGGAAGAAGAAGGGAGGTTAAGGTGTTGGGGTAGGGGGTGGAACCAGACAATGGACACTGCTGTACAGGTATCTATAAAGTTTTCTCTCCCCTCAGGTCTTCTTTATCTGATCACTTCTCGCTCATTATGCAGGAGCAGCTGCTGTTTTTTTCGGGTCTATGTTACAGAATAGAACAGGTTTCCCTTCCCATCTGTTAGCAGCTGGTGACCCCTGTGCAGTGAGCAAATGGATGGTTTGCTGGCTTCTGGTTACTTGTGCACCAGCAGCCATTTCTGCATGTTAACAGAATCGTTTATTTATGAATATATTTTATGTATAAAGTATCTGGCCCAGCATGATCATAGGCTTGGGTAATGGGCATGTGTGGCTTATTAAAATAGAAATAGAATAACATAGTAATACTAGTTTTGAACACTTTAATTTTTGACAAAAGTACTTCACACTTCATAAACCTCTATTAAAAAAAAAAGAAAAATAAATATTACAAAGTGTGTTTTGTTGTAATGTGATTCACATAAGTTGGGCTTGAGGAGACATCTGTGTTTAAAAATGTCTGAAACCTGGTATGCTGTTTGCTGTTGACAGAGCTGTTATTTTACTCAGTTGTCATCCAGTGGATGGACTAGTAAGATAACACCCTATTACTGGGTGTTATTTTTGTTGTTGTGTTATGTGGTGAAAAATCATCTTGTTTGATGTCAGTGATTCCTGGAAGTGGAAAAGAGCCTGCAGGTTTTTGTTGCAGTAAAAGGGGTGAGAAATAAAAAGGAGCTTGGCAAAAAAACTGCACTTATAGATCCTCTGCCTTTACAGGGCTGTTCAGGTATAGTGTGCAGCCAGCTCCTATGTGCAGGAGTTACAGTGAAGTGCTCCTGGGCTGCAAGTAACAAAGATGCGGGGTTGAGCACTTTGGTTCTCCTGCATGAAACAAAGGACTAACTCAGTTTTGTGTGTTGGAAATAGTGTAGTACTTTGCTGTGCCCTCTCCCCACAGTGCTGTCCTGCAACACTTGGGAGGGGTGGGTACAGCAGGGTGCTGGTCTGTTGATGGTCCTACATGGTAGAGTGATCAGTTGGGTCCAGGGGTCCCAGCTGGGAAGAGCAGGAATTGGGCTGGAGGTGAGGCTACTGGAAACAGCCCAGAGGTGGGCTGCAGTCAGCCTACAACCTCAGTTGGGACCCATCTGTGTGGCACTGGTCCTTTCTCTGTGCTAGATGTGTCTTCGAGGGGGCAGTGTCCTGCATAAAACCTCTCTTAATAAGTGAGTTGACTGGTGAAACAGAAAGGATGGATAGGTGCAAGGTAATTTCACTGTTTACCCAACACTCTGATGCTGCCCAGTAGACCTGTTACTATGTGAGTAGTCAGGGTGCTTGGACCTTGGCTTCTGTGAGGACTAGTGAGGTTTTGTCATAGTGTGTTTTGGGCTTTGTTTTGCTTGCAAATTCCTTTGGATTAACCTTTTCTGTTGTCCTATGTCTGTGCCGTGTGTAAACAGGATAAATTCTTAATTAAAGGTTTTCCAAGTAATGTTTAATACCTTTATCAATTACTTATTGCTTGTAATTTAGTTTATATTGCATAATTAATGGGAGATGAGTTTCATATGACTGATTGAAATCATCTTCTCCTACAGCTCAGTCACTTCTGAGGTAAAACACAGCTGCTGCTTTTTTCCTGATCATTGCAATAGGACATGTTTATATATATGGTAGATCCTAAGTAAATATATTGCAAACCAAAAGAAAGGTGATGAAATGACAGTCTAACTTGAATCTACAAAGTGTATTGAATTGATAGATTGCTGGAAGAAAAAAAAAATCAATCTATTGATAATTTTATGGTATTTCTATAATTGTGTTGCGTGATTGTGTCAGTTTACACCAGCAGTATATCTGAGAAGTTATTTTTAGATTTAAAAACCTCTGTAATTTTGTAGGATCCAGAACAGGAATTATTTTAAATAATTGAAGATGTTCTTGGAGTGAGGATGGTTTTGTATCTGTCTCTACTCTGTAGCTATAATTTAAGTTCTGGCAGCCTGTGCGAGGTGGGCAGTCTGATTGTCTCAGCAGAGACCCCAGTGAGATATTAGGGGCAAAGATGAGGAATTAATTGTAAAGAGATACTCAGCTATGGAATGACTATAAAGCAAAATTCATTGGTACAAATGTCATGATACCTGAAGTACTATATAAAAACAGATCTTTCCATCGTACTGGTTTCATGGCATGAAAAGAAAAATAATCACATAGGAAAGATCATAGTTTGGTGGTGTTGTGGCAGGGAAAGACGATGACACACAAGTTGTTGTAAGAATTATAAAAGGATTATTTTGATGCAAAGTGGATGCTAAGTTACAAGCTTTTGACTGTAAACACCTTCATTCTGGTGCCAAATAAAGCTATGTGTGTTTTATTTGCAGCATCAGTCAGATTACATTTCCTGCCAATAAATTGTTTTATTAAAACCACAACTGTGAAACATCAGCAAAAGGTGAGAGGAACAATGGACAAGAGAAAATTAAAAAGTAAATTTTAAGTAGGAAATAACCATCTAACCTATGTACAGGCTAATTGTGGACTTACAAAGTCTAAACACACATTGGAAGAAATCAAGCTAACTGGTCTTCATCTTCAAAAATGTACAACTACATTGTATTATATGTAGATCATTTAATTACAAAATCACCATTCACGTGCTTTCAAAATCAATTAGAACAAAGTATTGTCTGCCAAGCATATGTGACCTTCAGTTTCTTGCATTCACCTTGCATTTACCTCTGTTGAAGAGCTTTCTTTTTATTCCAATGTACACAGCCACACCACGTGCTATTAGACTGTGTCATAACATTAAATAAATCCATGTGCCAAAAAGAAGTCTGGCCACGTGATTCAATTTGATGTATTGTGTGGCATCTCCCACAGGAGAAGATTGTGAATGTGAATTCAGCAATCATCATCACCTTAGTACATTTATGATACTGTTCACTTGTGCAAACAATTATCTTTGTTTCCTTTTAGAGCTTATTATGTTCTGTGCAAATAACTTCTTCAAGTTCATCTGCTATCATCAGCTTTTTAGCTGAACAGTGCTGTTTTGGTAAACTGCAAGTCCTCCTTTGTTCCCTGCAGCAACTGACACACATGCTCCTGCACAGGACTTCCCTTGAGCTAGGGCAGAGGCAGTCTTGTCATGACAATGAAAGTTGCATATTATTGACTTAAATATATTTCTTGACCCCATTCTCTTTGGGCTATGAAGGTCATAAAAGAAGGTGGGAGATACCTATGCAAACTGGAATCTCCCTTCATCCTGTGTAGCTTTGCTGCACATCATGGCCAAAGTTTAGATAAACTTTGACAAAAAATAATGAACACAAGACCTGAGCTCTGTGCTAAGCACTCTTTACTGCGAAGTTTAGTGACCCACTATGTTTTAATTGGCCTCTTTCTGTTGGCATGTGTGTGGTGAATCCTGGATTCAGCGTGTGTGTTCATCTTTGTATATTATTTAAACACTTTGCATCCAGCGTAGTCACTTTGTACAGGTAGCTTTCACTTCTGTTTTATCCTTTAGTTTTATAGATTTTTGTAAATCTTCATAAAAGCTCCAGATTCTTACCCTGAAAAAAGCCCCACTTTCTCTTTTGAGACTTGGAAGAATCAGGGGATGCACAATCCACTCATCTCTTGTGTAGAGAAATTTTGGTTTGGTAAAATACCTTATTTATTCTGCAGGTTAAGAGCTCTACATATTATGTGATTTGTGTTCTGAATTTGCCTAAACAAGACAATTTATAGTTGGAACTCAGTGAATAATCCTCTGAGAAATTACAGATTAAATAAGATTTCTCTTTTTGCAGTGGTAAGAAGGCAGACTTCATTTTAACACTTTCTGAAGTACTGAAAATCTAACTAAATAACTATTTAAGAACATGGGTTCACATAATTCTTTCAACAGATGCAGAAATTATCAGCCTTATTTGTGTATCAGTCCATCTGTATACTGTCCCTTGCCCTTGAAAAATACTCTTCCAGGTACTAACTTAATAGATCTAATGCCTTCTGCCTGTTTCCACAGAATGCAAACATTGTCTTTCCATCAGAATGGGGTGGGATTTAGCCAAAGTGGGTGAGACCCAGTGTGTCTCAGTGTTAAAGCTGTAACTGTGTCTTATTGTCGGCAGTCTTGGACTCCTTCAAGAGGCTGCACCAGCCCCGTACATAAATTACATTGCCTGTGTCAGTGTTAAGGCAATCTTCACTTAGGGGTATTGCCTAGACATCTGGAAGCTCTAAGAAATTCAGACCCTTTAACATTGTTCAAGGGTAAAAAGTTGGATGATGTTCTTTTGGAGCAGTGTCCTTTGGGGGCATGGTTTGGTTTTTAACACAGACATTTTTCTATGCACAGTGGCTAATATTAAATAGTTGGATCAAGAAAAATCATTATAAATGATCATAAAAAGGTGCATACTTTACATGGAAAGGGATGCATGCAAATATTTTTATTTCTCTTTATCTAGGACATTGAGGTTTCCAGTGCTTGGTCAAGTCTCAGCAGAGTCTTCCAGGTGGAACTGCATGCAACGAAAACTTCACATGTGGTTTTCCTTAAGAGTCAGAAGGTCACGGCTGAAGGACAGGTAGAAAACTAGGCAGAAGTTGCAACAGGGACATGTTAGGCTCTTGATGCAACACCGAGAAGGATTAGATTTTCAGATGAGACCAATAACTCTATAGAAGCACAAGAGGGAAAAATTAATGTTCTGGATGTAAAAAGGGCAAATATTCAGATTCCACCACTAAATTATATGATTTGTATCTGGGGGCCAAGACTGGGGCATCCAAAAGCAGGAGCTGTATGGAATACACTTTGGTAAACTGACCAGAAACCTAGTCAAAACTGTGTCTATGTGTAATGTTATTAATAGGAAATACTTTGGTGTTGTACAGCTACTAAAATGCAAGAAAAAAAGTTATAGTCAGACATCTAATTGTAAAAGCTTTTTGTAAAAGCTTCCCTCCCAATGAGGATCTACGGTGCATGTTCCTAGAATAAATTGTTTTGGTTTTGATAATCAATGGATGTTTTTCTTCCCCTTGAAATAAATCCATAGGATGCACTATTAGTGTGAAGCACAGTAAAAGCAACATTTTAACTCTTCCTCCTATTCACAGTCAAGTCAACAAAGGATGAAGTTCACTTGATCATGTCTACTCTGGATTAATCAGCTTTGTTTCTTCTTTGAGGCTTTTGCCAAATCACAGGGAAAACATGCTTTCTGCATCTGATATCTGGTAGCTGCTTCTATGTGAAATAATATGCTGTTTCAGCAATGCACCAGGTAGAGGCAGAGCAAAGCAGAGGTTATTTAGATTAGTCCTTGATACGTGCATGTTTTGTCATGTTAGTAAGTCATAAATGTGTGCTTTTTTTAATAGACATATATAAATGGAAAATTGCAAATGGATTCTTCTTTCGTGAAATGCTCTGTATTCACCTTGCTTACCACAAAGAACAGAAGAGAAACACCCTAAAGCCTTCTCCAAATCTTCAGTCATCACTGATTAAATGATGGAGAACAGGGTATAGTGAGAAATGAAAATAATATGAAGAAGTTAATGTACTGTCTAGGAGAAAATATGTAGGCATATTGTGGTAATAAGGAGCATGCTGGCAACACTTTGTGTCTCTCTAAGCAATGATAGAAGCCAAATATGTTTTCTTGATTTTCTAAATACACCTTTTCTACAACTCGGAGCAAATCCCAAAGCACAGATATTTCTATGGCAGTTTCTGTTAAATTAGACTTGGAACTGAAAAACGGTTAGTAAAAGGACTCAGCAGAGCCATCCCTGTACGTACATGTGCAGTGGATTGCTTAAGGTCAGTGCTACACTGTACAAATTGCTACCTCATTAATGAGCGTTTCCCAAGCCTCTGTCTCCTCACTGTGAGCCCTTTATTTCTAGATAGTAACCTTGTTTTATTGTTTCTTCAGTGATAATGCTTAGATTTGTTTTTAATGACAGTTAATGAGGATATACTGACAAGTCTGTGTCATCGTTTTTATTCAGGGCTTCAGAAGAACGCTTTCTGGCTGAAGCTGGTTTAGAAGCAAGCTGTAGTTTTGTTTGCCATGTCACGCTCTTGTATGGTTACTTTGACATAGAGGTTAATTAAGAGTTTGATTACAGGACTTTTTCTATCTCCCAGACTGGCACATCTGCAAGCAGTTGCTTTCCTCCAGGGGCCCATGACCTACAGGCAGAGACCACAGAAGAAAGCAGGCTGTCTAGAAACTGCCAGGGCTTCCCCTGAAACACTGTCCTGTGAGCCCCAAGTCACCTGAAATCAGAGATTTGCAGCTGCTCTGTATTGGTGCTGTGAAAGTTTAGTTTTGGATAAAAGGAGCATTGGCAGCAGAATAATGGCCCTCAGCAGTGCGCTTCAGTGCCTTGAGCTGGGCAGCTTGACATGTGAGCTACTGCCATGGTGGGAAAATCATCCCAACTTTCCCCTTCACCGCGAAGTAGGATTTTAATGAGGGGTCCTGGCTGCAGGGATGTCTGGCCTGGGGGTGGAGGCAGCACACTGTCCGCTGCCGAAGGGAATGTTACTCAGGTCGCAAGGCCAGTGACACTGAAGAGCATGAAGACAGGAGCTCTGCCTAGTACGCTCTAACTTTTCTGAGTTCTTGCATCGGGTAAGCTGTCTGTTTTCTTCAGATAATCATCTTTGCAAACACTGGCTCCTGCACCCCTTGGTTTTAAATTACAGCATAAGACGTCTGCTCTGTCAGCAGAGGAAAAAAAAAATCGCAGTGAAATGAGTGGTGCACCTCAGCTGTAGGTCAGCTCCTTGCCCACGCGGGGGCTGTGCAAGACTGCAGTAGCTGTAAAGACTACCACAAAAGCGCTTGCTACTTGGATATAGAAAAGCAGTTCTGTGCTCTCCGTTCAATTTTACTGCCTTTATGCACTGCAGCTACCATGTGAGAGCGGAACATAGCATTGAAAACTGCAAAACCACCAAAGTGTAAGACTGCTATTCAATGCTGTACACAGCAAAGCCAATTAACTTGAATAGGAAGTGGGTTTTAGTGTGCGTTTGAGGATTGCAAACTAGTTGGAGGTGAGACAAATGGATACGTACAGTTTCCATCTTGTTTGCTGATGCTAAAAATACCTGCATCAGTGGAATGCTAGTTTTCACTGAGCTCTGGTTATCTAATACCTAATAACAACTGTATAACATCAGCAGGTGTTGATACATAAAGTGCATTGCAAGTCCAGAAACACTTTTAATGAGGAATTGAAGTATGTTAGTCTCCACTATAGATGCACAGCTTTTTTTATTAGTTCCTTTTGGTGACAAAAGTTGTCGGAAAGAAATTGAATTTGTCTTAGAATTTAGGTTACTGTCTTAGGCTTTTTTTTTGCAAAGGTCAGAAAGTGAACTAGGCAAGCAGTGTTTACAGTATTCATAGATGCTCTCCTTGTAACAAGTGTGCTTTCCATTTATTGTGATAGTACATGAGTGATAGGACCTGTTTTCAGACTTGGGTGGGGCATGCAAAGGCTTCCTGATCCTAACAAGATATTTCTATCTTTTCTAACCAATTAGTTCTGCTGAAGTCAGTGAAACTAGTCAGTGCAAGTTAGTAAATGCATGAATTCTGAATACATGTTGGGACAACTGTTAACTTAGGAGGTATGTAGTGAGTGAACGAAAGAAGAAAAAAATTCTGTGGTGGAAAAATAATTGTTTTATTTGTAATGTTTATGGGTTTGGGGGTTTGCTTGATTTAGTACATAATTTCCAGCTGGTGACAGCAATTATTCCTTCGTGAACCTTACTTGCATTTAGTTTTTAACTGTTAACTGTGAGTTAGAAGCAATATTTGTTTTTGTTTATTTCTTTTTTTTTAATCCATTTCAGAATGTGTAGTCTTTTCCTCTTCCAGAAAGTTGCTGATTTGATTCCTGCCCCCACCCAGAACTGTAAGATTATTTACTTGCTCAGGGAGCAGGTTTAAAAAGGATTGCTTTCCTCAGACAGAGTGGCTGTGTGTAGGATGAATCTGTTCCCAAGACAGTGTTATGAATGCATTAATTCATTTTGGATTATGCCTTTTTTCCACTCCTCATTGTAAGTGTTGTGTAGTTAAGTATCTGAAGAGGGAAAGTGCTATCTTATTATTTTTGGTTAATATTATTGAGGGGCTTTTTCTGATAATATAATTAAAGTTGTGACAAGATCAATTTTAAAAACCATAGTTTTCCTGCATCTTCAAATTTGATTATCTGTCTTTTATACCGAGAATTTCTATGTTTACTGGAAAAAAATTTTTTTAAAAGCAAGGTGTGTATGTGGGAAACCAAGAAAAACCAAAACACCCCCCCAACCCTCCCCAAACCCTCTCAACCCCCATAAAACAAACAAACAAGAAAACCCAACAAAAAACCAACCAACACCAAGGCCCCCATAAAGCCCTGCTTAGACTGTTTTAAAGGATAACTCTTAAAAATAATTTTTTTTAGTTGTGATTCTGATGTTGTGCAATGGCCTTTCTTTAATAAAAGAGGTCTGAAAAGTCTCCCTAAACTTAGATTGTACTGCAGATGCGTCTAATCAGTTTCAATTAGGCAAAAAGACTAGACATTTTCATAAAAACATTTATAAACAAACATGAATCTTCAGGCATATTCCCCCCCCCCCCCCTTTTTTTTTTTTGCTACTTCTTTCATCTAATTTTAGAATTTTTATTCAACTCTCAACATTTTTGTAGAAATATCTTGATGCTAAATTCTGGTTCTGCTGATATTCCACAAAATATATAATTCATGAGACTTGCATGAGAGCAGGAGTGGCATGAAAGTCTGACTGGGTCCCTACCTGCCAGCTTGCTTTGGAGCCAGTGCGTAGAGCTGTGCATGCTTTGATCAATGGCCACTAGAGCAACAGCGACTTTGAAGCTTTGTTTTGAAGCTTTGAGAACTGTTAGCTAAGGCTTTGAATGTAATGTTTACATGTATGAACGTTTTGTTTTGTATTAAAACTTTATATAAGGCATTAACAATAGTTTCCTATTTGTCCTCTAGCAGAGGAATATTCCATTGGAAAAATTCCATTGGTAACTAATTGCTGGATGAAAGATGTATAAGCAAAAGGAAACCCGCTTCCTTTTTGTCTCCTTTCTCCCTCCCCCTTGTGAGTCAAGAGTCTTAGAAAGTGTTTTTATTGCAGAGAAAGGGAGTATAATACACTCCCTTGGAGCAGGATGGAGAGGCAGGTCTGTCTTTTATCCCTGTTTGCCATCTGTAAGCATCTCTGTACAGGCTTTATTCTGCAGCATAGAAACTCCGACATACGTGTCCACCATTTAAGAGATAATGCAGCATGCATGGGTTGCATATATGCTACAAAGATGAAGTTTTCAGAGAAATACAACTATTTCTAGAAGTTCTTGAGAACAATTTTTCATTTGAAAGCTTCATGTGAAGTTACTGAAGGTGCTTTCAAATTAACTGCAGTCATAGAATAAATACAAAAAATCATTATGAAATGGAATTTTGTGTTCAAGTATATCAGTATCTGCTATTAAAATTACTATTCATGAATAGTAAAAATTAGAGAACATATGATTAAGATGAAATTTTTTTCATATACTGGAATAAAAGTTCTCTTCGTGCATGATACGCGCTCACGTTTTTAGAGACTTTTTCAAAATTTTCATTTGTAACGTTGAAAGGATTAATTGGTATCTGTATTGACAAATGTAGGAATACAGAGTGTTAACTCCTGAATTTAGAAATTAAATGTTTAACTGTCTTCATAAGCTTGAGTGTTTCCGGGTTTATTTTGAAGTTTAAAAAAAAGTTACAGCTGAATCTCCACCATTCACCTTCTTATTTGTGCAATTTTTGTAATTACCTGCAGTAAGAAGCTGCAGGAACAGGCTAGAAGGGGAGGAAAATCCTACCTACAGATTCGTACAGAACTGAAAATACCTGCCTTTTATATTTTAGCAAGTTTTTCCCCTTCATGCAGTAATAGAAGATATTTTTGTTGTTATAAGTCATCACCAAATGACGTATATATACTTTTATGTCTAATTTTAAAGTTACTTGGCCAGCATTTTGGAGTGATTTTACCTTAAACTTAAATAAACATACCAGTAGGATATGTTTTGCTACTGTAATGTTTGTGTGATGTATAGCTGAAGTTCTTGATTCAAACAAATAATTTGAAAATCGAGGGTGGAGATGAGGAGCATAAGGCAGGTACTTCCTGACACTCTGTGTCCTAGCTTTTCACCAGGGCCTGTGGGTTCCTGACAGCATCCGTGTCCTATCTGCCAGGCCACCTCTCAGACAATCAGCCTGAGGTGTCTGAAATGTCACTGTGTTTGGCAGCTGAGTCTGCCCTTAATGACTTCATCTACTTAACATCTTTATAACAACAAATAGCAATCCTGGTATTTTAATTAGGCATAATGGAAAATGTCCCTTTTGCTTTTCTGGTTATATTTGAAATCCAGCCTGGCAAACATGAAAATAAAATTAAGTGGCTGAAACTGG
This sequence comes from Falco rusticolus, assembly GCF_015220075.1. Lineage (NCBI taxonomy): Eukaryota > Metazoa > Chordata > Aves > Falconiformes > Falconidae > Falco > Falco rusticolus. The sequence continues at coordinate 90,846,911 of NC_051188.1, forward strand.
AAAAATTCTGATTCTTTGTATTTAATTTTTTGAGTGCAATACAACAAACAGCTTGTTCAATTAAAAAAACCCAAAACTTTTAAAAGATAATTATTAAAAAAAAGGACAATCCGCTAAATCTTACTGAACATACCGGCAAAGCCCTTGTGTTGTTTGCAGGCTGACTCTACCTGAAAGCTTCTCAGTGACATACTACAATTAAAATTTAGACAAAGTGTCTTTTGCCAATAGAAAGTGTCATCCAGGTACAGTCACATGCAGTGTCACCCCTTTTTTTTCCCCTCTGAGTATAGTCAGTAACTGAAAACTTGAACGTAACATTTCTTCATTCAGTTTGTACCCAGAGGGAAGCAGTGGCAGGTGGAAAATTCTGTTCTCTGTGGTTGCAAATAACAGTCTCAAGGGAGAGAAAGCAGGTTTTTAGGGAGCAAAACCTTGATTTTATAGATTGAGATTTTATTATTTGAAACAATGGAGTTTGCCAGCAAAGCAGTGGGTTTAAGTGCTCTCAGGCAGCTCTGTTCTGGTATACAGGCCACTTCACCACATCCCTGGCAAGGCTACCCATGGGCAGAAGTACATCCAAACTGGGAATTTCACCAATGCAGCAACTTCAGTGTAGATGACATACACTGTGGCAAAGGTCTGAGAATGTTGGATGGTGTCACATAGAGCGGTGAAGGTCTGAACTTGTTGAACGTGGTCATATAGGATGACCAAACTAAGTATGTTGAACACAGTTACAGAGAGCTGTGCTCAGATCCTTAGCTGACTTCCCCTCTGTCTTGGGATGCCTGCTATCAAGGACTTTGATATGTGCTATTATATAAATACATTGTGAAACCAAATACCGTGGAATATTACAGAAGACACATGTATATGTGCATTCAACAGCAGAGTAGGAAAAAAAAATATGAATGGACGCCCTATCTGCTGGCAGTTACTCAGGTGTGAATTTCAGGACAGGAGATGTCCAAGCAGCTAGGTTTGTCTTTCTGAAATGTACTCTCAGCTTCCAATAACCTGATTGTCCTGCTCGAGTACTTGTTTTCTCAACCAGAAACAGGATATGGATTTCAAAAGACAGAGCTTGCCTTGTGTCTCATCAGGACAGGACAGCCTTCCTCTGTCTTTAGCAACCAGCAAGAGGCTTATGCAAGTGGTATGTGGAGCAGAGTGTGTGTGGACATGTTCTGGCACTGTTTCATCAGTCTGAATAGGTTTACTTTGCCCATCAAAGCAGCGATTGCTGCGATTAACATGTCAGTTTTTACTTCTGTGAATATTTATTTCAAAGTAACATTAAAGTATTGAAAAAGTCCTGCAGCATTAGCTGTTATATTACTGCTGCAGGACTGCTGCTATTTTAACCAGTTTTAAGTTATGGTCTTTTTCTTTAGGAATGCTTGTTGTAACAAAGTCTCAAAGGAGCAGCTGACCTCTTCAGTTGAAAAATGAGGCACAGTCTCAAGGAATTAGCCCAGCAGTTAGATGCTTGCCTTTGAGAGTGGGGACTCTGGAAAAGGGGCTTTTGACAAGGGATGGGAGATGGAGCAGAAGGAGCGGCAATTTGTGTGTGTGCTTCCTTACAATAAAATCTTTGATGTCACTTGGGCAGTTTCCTTATTCTTCTGCAGGTCTGGGAATAAAGAGTTATTAGAGAACTTTCTGCCAGCATCTCTTTGTATTCGTTACTCTGGCAGAAGGCACAACCAGCTTGCATTTACATCCCGACTTTTAAATATGTCATTTGCTGCTACACGCCTCTAACCGAGGGATCAGAGGCTTAGTTGTAAATATGAGGAAAGCTCAGGACAAAGCTGAGTATACAGACTATTAACCTGAGGTCACTTAACACAGTGAAAGCTTTTTTGCTGTGGGCTTTCCTTTTTCATGGAAACCTTGTTCTGCCCTCTGCTGGCAGTCGTATTAGGAAATGTAGATGGCATGGCGTTATTTTCATGGTACAGCGCTGGCTTGGTGTTTACAGCCTGCTTTACTAAACAGAATTTGAATTCCTGTCATGAATCAGATTTCTCGCCACAGGTAACTGCTGTGCCCATTACGTTTATAATGCGTATTATATGAAGATGTGTAGTAAATATGCTAATTTTGGCCTTTCATCATCCCAAGGTACAAGTTATTACCCAGGGAATAGTTATTCTGTCCTTCAAAGCTGTGTTTACTTTCTGAAGGCAAGCAAATTTCTGATTTTTGGTAGGCATGCTGATTCACGAAGTCAAGTGTTTGAGTTAAGAAATGCTAGTATGGAGGATGCCTGTGCTATTTTATTGCTACTCTTGCTGCGTGCATATACATTTGAGTCCTGTACTTATTAGGTTGCATACTATTTTCCTCCACATGTGTTTTTGCACATTGGTGTGTTGCACATTTAATGAGCAGCAGTTCCATATATTTGTTGTTTCACCTGGCCCGTAACCGAAATCTGGAGCACTGTCCTCCAAAACAGAATTCAGATTATAGTTCAGTCTACTTTCCAGTTTCAGAACAATATGAAGCAAGAAGTACTAACCACTTTGAACTTGGTTCACTTCTTGAGGAGGTTTATCCCATGCACTGAATAAGTGGAGGGACCAAAAAGGAAAAAATGCATAATATGTGCGTAAAAGGAGACAAAGTAGGATTTTACAGACCGCTTCTATTCTGACGCATCTCATTTCTTAAATGTCTGGTATTACAGCCTTGATATTCTTTTAATATTACCTGAGTGGATTTGAGACATCCACACTTTTGAGAAAGCCAACCTGAAAAATTGTGCATCAACTCTGGGTAGCTATGGTAGTTGAGAGCAAGGCCGGAGCTTTTAGATCCGCTTCTGCCAGTTGCATTCACAAAGCAATCAAAGTTTACTGCAACTTCATTGACAAGCATAATGCAACATATTTTTCCAGTGGGTTTCATAGATTAAAAGGGTAGGGTTTCATAAGGTTTCGTTTCTCCTGAAAGCAGGTGAGTGAGGGGAGCTAGTGCAGGATTTTGTAAACATAAACCATAGACATGAACTGTCTTGCTGTTCCTCTGCCCGTTCCTTAGCTTCCATACTCAAGGTTCCACCTCTCCATCAGAGTTAGGTCGCTTGCCACAGAAGACCTTAGCTCCTGCCTCTGCTTGTCTTTCTCCTTTTCTCCAGCCTCCACTTGCTCCCAAGCTCTGTCTTCCCTCTTTCAGCTCTTGATCCTGTCTTGATTTTACCTTCTCTACGGATTCTCGTCTAAATTGTAGTTTTCATGCTGCTTTGACTTTCAGATCATTGAGAAAGCTTTCCGTTGGAGCTGTAATTTAACTGCTGACAACAGGATTCCCCTTCTTGGTTACTTATTGCAGGCCCTTTCAAAGTAGTTGCAAACCTTTGCAGTGGTTGCTTTACTGAGCTGCCTCCTCTTCTTACTTGTCAAATCTGACAATAAATGCAGCCAAATGAACAAACAAGTGGACTAGTATGGAAGTAGGATGAGTCTTTGGTAATAAATAGATATGTATTTGACCCACAAATTCTAGCTGTAATTAACCAGCTGTGAACTATAATTACAATTTTCCAGAGGCCGGGCTGCCATCAAGTAGTCACTGTCTGTGTTTGCAGAGGAGGATTAGAGATGGTGTTTGAAGGTGCTGCTTGGGGAAAAAGCAAGCTGTTATTCTAATGGGGGACAGCTGAGACCTACGTTTTACACCAGTCACAAGGGACCACTGAGGCTGGTTTTCAGCCTTGCTGCAGAACTGTACATTTTACAGAAAGGCACTTATGCAGAATCTTTAAGGCAGGATGCCCTCGGAGAGGAGCCTGCAAGTGTGACTGTTCAGGAAGATAGTTGAGGTTACAGTCTAAGTAACTTTTCCACTCGTATTTATCCGAGAAAATTATCGACTTCAGTTCTTAGAGCAAAAGGGAAAGGGGACTTAATTATAATGCAGCAACTCAATAGGGAGCCCCAATAATGATTGCAAATTATGTAAACTGTGCTGTGAGATGCTGTGCCTGTTTGCGCTGGAGCCCTGCTAAGACCCCAGGAGATCCTGAAAACAAAGAGTGAAAGGAGGGCACTGGAGGCCCTGTCAGCTGTTTTGAAAGGATACCATCCTTTAGCTGGTCCATCAAGTCACTAGCTGCTGGTGAGCTTACCTGTGGTGTTGCAGAAGGTCCATCTAAGGTCTGTCTGCCTGCTCATTCCAGGGCATGCAGGCAGGTGACCCCGAGGCACCTCGTGTGTCACTCCCTGCTTTCTTAAGTTGGGCTTTTCAGTGGCTTATGCTGTGCAAAGAACTGGGGTGTCTGGATTCAGGTACAGCACATCCTTATGCAGCCTCCTCCCAAACAAGTAACCTGCTTTTAGATACCAGCTGGAGCAGGAAACAAAGTGTTTCCTACCAGGAAAAAAGGGCAGGAGGGCTGCTGCCTCTGTAGCCTCATCCAGCTAATTGCTCGTTGTTGAAATGAGCTGGGGCTAGTGGTTTGCTGTGGGCGAGGAAGCTGTGGGGCTGTGTTAAGCCATAAATATGAAGGCTGGAACTCTACATAGCATTAGACTATAAGAGCTGCATACTGCTTTCCTGAGCTACGTTTTTCTTTTTTAGCCAAAAACTTTAGAATGAGGTTTTTAACAAAGATTAATACCTCTTAATTCTATCCTTATGGTTTTTCCCAAGAAAGTTTTAAGTTTTAAAACGAGCACTAACAGCATGCTTGTTTGCTCTGAGAAGAGGAGTCGAGCATTTACAGTGAGGAGCTGTGCTTTGAGTTCAGCAGTAGGTAGGAAACTGCTCAGGATGTGTCCAAATCCCAGTTTGTTAATTGGCCTGCATACAAGTGCAGAATAGTTTTTGTTGTTGGGGTTGTTAAATGCAGTAGATATTTATTTTTGGTGGATTTTTTTAGTTCTTTTGGATCTTTGGATGCTTCTTTAGTTTTACTAACACTTTTTTTAATACTTTTTTTTTTTTTTTAATCTCTCTTACTTCAGCCATTGATGGATTTCTAAAAACTGATGAAAGACAAAGACTGGCAAAGGAGAGGAGAGAAGAAAGGGAGAAATACTTTGGTAAGATGGCGAGAGGTGTATGTATTATTTATGTATATGTGTTAATAGACTTAAGTTACTAACATGACAGTTTTTCTGTTCTGAATTTTAAACATTGTGATTCAGTCTGTTCCTAGTATTTATCACTTATATTACTACTTTTACATTAAATTATAAAAAATAATCTGTCTTCTGCGATTTCCATTTGAATATTTAATAGTCTATAGTTACAAGTTGACTTTCTTCTTTATGTACTTCTGAATATAGGTTTATGTGCAAGATACTGAGTGTTACAATTGTGATTTGTAAAAATACTAAATAAGCCTTGAATAATACTTAGGATAATAAGTAGGACGATTTGGTGAACCAGCTTCAATTTTAGTCTCATTAAGTTTTAGTGATATTAAAAGATACTATGGAGTTGTTAAGTACAGCATGAAGCAGATACTTTTCCATAAGGTTTAAAATGTGTAATCTTTCAAGACAATGAGAAAAAATACTCATTTCCTAAATAACATAAGCATTGATTTCGGAGTTTTTAAAATATTCAGGTGTTTTTAATCTACTAATACCACCAGGGAAATGCTGAGGAAATCAAAGGGAGAAAAAAAAAAAGGTGCATGGGTGTATACACAGTTAATTTCATATCTATATATGAATTAAATTAATTGTTCAGCATTGTTTTTGAATATATATGCATTTGTATATGTATGTTTAACAGTTACCTTCACTTATCCTCATTGTAGTAACAAGAAAGGCCCCTGACAATACCTGTTAGAAGGAATTGTCAGTGGTTTATGATTTTGTAAAATTTAAGCTAGATGTGTATTTTGAGGAAATGTCAAATAAAACATTATGGACACCTGTGGGAAAAAAGTCATAGGAGAATACTGTTTTTTGCACAATAAATAAACTGTTGACCATTTCTTGACAAAACCTGAGGCTTGAGGCCATTGACTTTTTTTTTTTTTTTTTTTTGTACTGTGGGCTTGGTGAGCAAAGATTCCTTTTGGTAGTTTCTGTGAAAATCTGATTGTGTTTAGTTCTTAATCTCCCCAGAGGCTCTGTCTATGAGGCATGCACCAGCCGGAGTTGTAGTTTACATCTGTTCTAAGTATACTCAATCCAGACTACCTCTTCTGTCCTCTTGATAATCCCTTCTTTTCTGGTTCCTGAGAAAGTGACATGATGAATAGATTGGAAAGGACTTGGATTAAAAAGCAGAAGAGACGAGAGGGGAAAAAAAGTTGGAGAATCTGGGAGTTATTGGCCCTGGGGATTTGGGAGGGCTTCTCTGCAGTTCTTGTGTCCCGACATCATACATGCCTTCTGGAAACATACTTTCTTAGGTTTAAGGCCATTTCTAGAATGAGGAGCTCTGGGTTTTGGTTACAGTTTGCCTGTGGCAAATTTCTTTTAGGAGTTCAGAAAAAAAGCAGCAAGTTCACTAGATGGACAGATCTTTATGCAGCTAGCAGGTACTTTGCGGCAATATGAAATGACCTTTTCACCAAAGCCAAAACTCATTGATCAGTGGTTTAGTATCACTAAATCAAGGAATAAGAACTGTATGTATGTTCCTGATGACAGAATGGTTTGCTTTTCTGTGTAGAATCAGTCCTGGGTTTAACCTGCTTACTCGGAAGGTAATAGTGCAATCTCTGGACACCTCACTTTATTTTTGGGTTTTATCAACTCCAGCATGCTGTTTTCACTTGCTCTACTTGATGTGGCTAGTAGTCATTAATAATTAGTGACTGGTCACTTGTCTTCCACTGTCCCTGAGGTAACTCTTTATCTGTGTACAAATCCAGGCTCACCTGCAGCAGTTGACACCCCTCTCACACTGCCCTGTCCTCAGGGCAAGGAATGGTGACTTCTCACAAGGCAAAAGGGGAAGACAACATCAACTATTTCTAACAAGAATAAGGTAGAAGTTGTTCTGTAAAGCAGGTTGGATGTGAAAAAGAAGTATTGTAGGAGGATCCAGTATTCAAGGGAAAGAAATGCAACTGTTGGAAAAGGGCCTGGTATTGGAGGGACTCTGGCTTTTAAACCAAGGGCTTGAGGGTAGAGTGGGGCTAAGGAGGTAGTGAAGGTCACAGTTGTGGTTAAAGAGCTTGGGGGCAGGAGGTGAGGGAGTAAGGCTGATCGGAGAAGAGGGAATTGAGATGGCTTGGCAAGGAAGAGTCTGGGACTGATGGGAAGATACTGAGAGAGTTAAAAGGGTGAAAATTTTCTGTACAAGGAAACAGGAATTGAAGAAGCACACTGAAGTTGACTAGGTGAGCAGGATGAAGGACTAGCTCTTGTATAAAACAGTGTTAATTCTGGCTTTTCCTAACTTTCAAGTTCTTAGCCTGGCAACCATGAGAATATTCCTTCTTTGATATCGGCCATATATGTGGTGGTATGTGACATACACACTTGCGTGTATATAAGCATGCTTACTGAACTCTGCTTCCCTGCCTTTTTAGGGAATACACTTGCATGAGAAGTGGATTTTTCCTCATGATTTCTCACAGTAACTTCTGCTACTTGTTCTCCTATGCAGACCTGAAGCAACAGTCCTGTATGTAATGTTGCTGTCTGAATTTCTGTGACAACAAGCTAATGTTTCAAGAAGATTATGACTCCAGTTGGAATAAACAGCTGGGCAAACCCTCAATAACAGAAGTAATTTTTTTTTTCATGCAGAGAAGCAGAAGTGGGTAACAGTGTAACACCAATTAATGAACAGAATGGTGTGTTCTTAAAGCATCATAGAAAATTTAGTGTATGTTTTCATGTATTGTTTTGAAGGCAGCCCCAAAACGAGAAGCACAGTTTTAAAGAAATTCTAAGGGCTTTTGCTTCAACATGTATGACTGATTCACTACTGAGAACATTTGTTATGTGTGAAAAAGCATTTGGCTTTAAGCTACAGAGGAATTTGAAACATAACCAAAAAGGAATTGTTAACTATTCCGTACACTGTTTTTACCTAGGTGTAAGGGGCACAAACTGTCACCTTGTGTACAGAGAGCTTCCCTATTTATTTATTGAGCAAATCATTTAGATTTATTAATCATTCCAGCGCTTCTGTGCACTATATTTTTGATCTTAGTGAACTAAAACCCTGTGTACTTGTTTGCTGTTTTACACTATTGTGTCATGTTATCAAATGGTTTTAAAGCAGAAGAAAATTTGCATAAAGTGAAATGCACCTTTTTCTCTCTGAAGCTGCTAGAGAACAGCAGATACTGGAGAAGGAGAGAAGAGCAAAACTTCAATATGAAAAGCAAATGGAGGAGCGATGGAGAAGGCTGGAGGAACAGAGGCAGAGAGAAGAACAGAAGAGAGCCGCTGTTGAAGAAAAACGGAGAAAAAAGCTTAAAGAGGAGGAGGTAAGATCCACTGGGAGATGTATGGCAGAGCAACTCTTTATGGTAGCATTAAACATAGTTGATTACTGACTTGCATTAAATGTTGATTTATTTATTTTGCAAATGCACATGACCATAGTTATAAGTACTCTACTACTGCTTGTACATCAAAAACACTTCCCAAAGCTTTTTTTGTGTCTTGGTTTTTGTATGATCTGCCAGAATAGTCATCTACTTATGCTAACATACGGGGGACTCTCACTGTCAGATGATAAAGCACCAGCTTTCCAGAAGTTAGTTTTAAAAAATGTTTCCATAAGAGGGAAAAGATTGTTCATACTGTTTTGTTTACTGTCTGTGAAATTGAAATAATGTTTTTGAAAATGTGTTGTTTCGTTTTTCCTCAGTGACAAATTCAGAATTTCTTACTTAAAGCAGTGAAGAATCTAGGCTGGTTTAAGATTCTAGCACAGAACAGAACTACTCATACATCTTTTGAAGCATCTTCATACCCTTCCTGTCTTCTACTCTTCCTGCTGAAATCACTGAAAGTTCTTTTTTGGTCTAATGAGTCCAATTGCTGTTGCGAATCTCTGAATGCAGTGTGTGTGTGTGTGTCTCTACGTGACATTGTGTAGAAAACACTAGCACTGCTACTGCAACTGGTAAAGAATTAATGATTTTGGGAAAAGGGGGCAGTGGTTTAAAAAAAAAAAAAAAAAGCCAGAAGAATGTATTTCCCAAGTTCCTAGATAAAAAGGCTCTAGAAATCTGCTGTTGTTAATCTTCCCTACTTTCTGCCCTCCATCTTTTGATCAAAATATCATTGCAAAAGAGGTAAAACACTTCTGCGTGGGATCAGAATAATACACTGCTGTCATAACAGCAGTAACATACTGATTGTGGCTTCTGCATAATAGCTGAGAATTAATTTTAAAATATTTTGTCATGTCGTTCATTTCAAATTCTGGTAAGAAAAATGGCAAAAACCAGAAACAAAGGGTAGGAGGTTTCCTCCTCGGTGACGTCATTGGCCTGACATGCTCCTTCCCCAGTATTTCCTCCTGTAATAACCTTTTGCAGCTAAGCAAAATCGATCCCCTTTGTAGGGCTTGTATGGGAAAGTGGCAAGTACAAAAACTTCCAAAACCCTGTCCTCGGAATTTGCACCAGAATGGGGCAGGGAGGGGAAACAGGTGTAGGAAGAGTGATGAACTGCCTGCTTTCCCTGCCTGTGTGGTTTTGCCTGTGCTGCAGAAATGAGAGCAGGGTTGTTGGACGTAAGAGAGGGTATGCCAGGTCAGACCTGAAGGCTCTGTTTGGTGGGGATCCCATCTGTAGTGCACTTGCCTGCACTTGCCCAGAGGTGGATATAAGAAGCTGAGCACACAGTGATGTTTATCCCAAGCATCAATGAGCCTGTTACAGCTCCCCAGCACCCTGTATGTGTAGCAAGAGATTCCTCTAATGGTGAGAGAAAGGCTACCTCCAAGTATTTGGTCATAATACATACCACTCCTAGTTCTGCTCACTGAGCTGGTCCTTCAAGCTTAAACTGTCTAAAGCCTTTTGGAAGCCAAGGCAGGCCCAGGCCTGGCTCCTTTCCCTTTCCTTTTCTCCTTCCCCCAAGTTGAGGAACCTGAGAAAAGGCTGTGTGGGCAGGAGGACAGGAGAGGATGCTTGCTTGAGGATGGATTAGACCTAGTGAGAGGAAAAATCCAGGAGCCTCTGAAGGAGGGGAAGGTACATAACAATAAACTGTAGGACAGGGGAGGATGAGGGAAGAAGGAAACTGGGAAAAGGAGACACCACCACCACCACCTCCTGCTTCCCTTCATGGTTATTTGTTATTCCCTCATTTGCTGAATTCCACTTGAGTTCTACTAAAGGGTATGCCAACCCCCACCCAGCTCTTCTGATGAGCCTCTCAAACCCTGTATGCATAGTAGCAGTGGAGTCTGAGTACTGAGTAGTCTGAGTAAGGATGGTAATGAAGTTGCAGCTCCCTGGGCATGGCAAATTACTCACTGCTGCTGAGTCATTCTGGACATTTGAGGCCTTCTTTACTGGAAGAGCTTTGAACCTCTATTTCCCACACCTGAGATGAGGGGCGACAGTGCCATGGTCAGTGAGCCAGCATACTGCAGCATGTCTTCAGTTTTTCTCCTTTTAACACTGGTTAACACTGGGCGGGGACTGGGAGCACCCATTTTACCAGTTCATCAGGTGTATGAAGTGCCAAGTAGGAAGATTTTCTTCCTTGCTGTCTGCCTTATTGGTTGTACTTTATATCTTCCTTAAGTCTTTTTTCCCTGCTTTTTAACACAGCTGAAGGCAGTGCATATTTGTGATAAAAACAGAATATATAAATCTCTCTCTAGAAAATATTGTTGCACCTGTAAGAGTTTGAGAGATGAATGGCTCTTAACAAATTATGGGGACTTGTTGGCTTCCTACATCAGAACATCTTCTGCTGGAATGTTTTGCATGCAGAGGACATCTCAAAAAGGAGGTGGCTAAAGTTCAGTTTTTTATGCTTGCGTTTGTCCCTCCCACCTCTACAGTGCCAGTCAAGAGATCGTGGTTTGAAAGTCTGTGTTGATGGCAGTGGATGTGTTCTGGCAGAGTTCTTCTCTGGGGCAGCTGGAGCTTGTGGCAGAGCACGGTGGGAGTGTGTCCCATTCCTCAGACAGGAACTGAATAAGTGTGTCTGAAAATTGTTCTGTGTATATTGACTTCACCTTCCTTATCCGTAGAGGTCTTCAGTAGCACTGCCCTTCCTCCATATTACTTTTGAAGTTGTTATTTCCTTTAGTAAAAGCAGCCTCTGAGCCTTGAGGAAAGAAGTGTATTGTTGTTTCACAGACGCTATTAAAAAGTTGCTTTAAACTTTTTCTTAACTTAAGTAAGTAGCCAGTGGCTTTAGGACTAGATAAAAGTGAAGCTAGTCCTCATTCCGTTAAAATAATTTTTTCTCTTTCACCATCTTGAACTTCCATGTAACTTGGAAATACCTTGCAAATAAATGTCTAGCTGTACACCAGGGTATTGGGAAGTCTGTAGAAGCTGTGTTCTACTGCCCTTGTATTCTGTAAGACAATACAAACACACTTGTACAGGCTGTGTCAAGGATACTAGTGCAAATAAGAGTAATAACATTCATCTAGTCAAAGGTCCAGTTTTAATAAAACCATCAGATTTTGTTAAAAAAGAAATTGATAAAATTAGTACTGATCCTACCAATATACTGTTATTTAAATGACTTACTACTGGTAGGCAGCATCAAGTCTAATCCAGCACTCAGACTTGAAAGATTAATGTAGCAGCTGCTAAATGGAAAAAGAGTATCCTGCAGCATTGGAGAGATTATTTTGGTGCACATGGACTATTTGTTACATGTGTAAGAAGTATGCACTTAAGAGGGTGAAAAACTCTCAAGATATAACAGTGTTAATTACTTTCTATATTATAATTCACAGTTAATTACTTTTTGAATTATAATACATGGAAAGAATAATTGCTTTCCAAACGTATTTTGGCAGTTTGTATGCTGAGTGGAATTCACTTGCACAAGTAATACAGAAATTTTGCTGCAAGCTGTGTGATAGATGTGAGAAGAATTTAGTCCTTAGTACAACACTGACTGTCCTCTGCTCCCCTCCCCCCCCATTACTTGCTGCTGCAGCTCCCCATATACCTTAACACAGAGACTTCATTTGTCCTGTGTTGTTCTTTGATGCACGCACCCTTAATACACATGCATAATTGTAATTGGTTGAGAGTAGAAAATGGATTCTATTCAGAATGGTAGTTACATTTAAAAATACTGTATTGCTTTTTAATACATTCTTTAAATAGAAAATAACAGAACTCTGGTTGCTATGTGGAAGAGCCACTCAAAAGATGAAGGCAACTGATAATATTGAGAAACAGTGAGCTATTTAGATAGCTACTGACAAATATATAAACTGAAGAGGAAGATTTTTTGGGCTCTTTCAGATGTTTGTATTGTAGGTATAAGGTAGATTGGTTCTGAATTGTTCGTGCAAATTATTTTAAGTTACAATACTTGTAAAATTAATTTTTTCCTTGTTTTCACATCTGTGTCATGCTTTATGTAGAGAAAAGGAAACTACTTCAGTCAGATTACTTGTATTCTCACTACTGGTTTTCAGGTTTGTTTGGCTTGTTTGGTTTGGTTTTCTTTGCTTGGTTTTTTTAATTCAGACAATGCAAACATTTGTTCTGTTGCTTAGTCTGAGGAAAACCTGGATGGATAAGTATGGATTTTGGAAAGGAACATAGATACTAGCAATAGATAGCACTTTTTTTATGGTTTTACTTGTTCTTAATTTAACCTACATGTAAAGCTTGTACATTATAGTTTTTTGTGGAAGCTCACAATATATCTTCAGTGCAGAGATTATTTCCTCTATTTATAGCTGTTAAGAGTTCCCAAATGAGGATCACGTGGATAGTTTGATACATTTTTGAGAAGGTGCTTCATCTATAGTATAGACAGGAAGGGGTTTGTGCATTGTTTGCTGGTGAAGGAATGCTTTGTCTTGTTGAGTTTTTGTCACAGACCAGATTATTAATGTATGAGTTGTTTATGCTGTGCTTCCATGTGTCTTACTATTTTCTTTAGCCTTTTAGTTTTGTGCTAACTTAAAATCTTTTTTTTAAATAACTATCCTTTCGTCATGAAAAATGGCCTTCATATTGTTCTTTATCTAAGCTATATCTGCAGGGTTTCATGAGGTTTAATAATTACTTTCTTCAGTGCTTTAATGGAAGGCTCTTTGCAAATGAAAATGAACCAACCTCTCCACATCATGTAATTAAGATTTCAACCTCAGATTGTAGGTAGCATGGGCTTTCAAAGATGTATGAAAAATAATATTTTCTTTAATCTATTTCATCATGCATTTTATTCTTAAATCAACACTCCTATAGTAGGTGGTGTAACTTTATTCTGTGGTTTGCAGACTACAGCATATTGCTGGTCCTTGCTTCAAGCAGCATTAAAAACCACTCCAAACATAAATCACCTAGATAATTGAAACTTGACTGCTTTCATCTTATCTTCTTTGATTCATGTGTAACAGTATTCATTAGATATGGAAAGAAATATTCCATATAAGTGTATGCTTTAATGAGAAAAAAACGGGAGGGTGGTTTTTCCTTTGTAAAGAGTATGGGTAGAAAGGTATATTGGGGCAAGGTGCTTAGTTAGAAGGAAATAATGAAAAGAAGCAGACTGCAGAGAAGAACTGGTGATGAAGTAAGAGGTGAGGTTTGGAAAGAGTAAGTACAGAAAAGGGACTGAAACAATTAAATTAATGTTGGGAGTTGGGAAGTTAAAAGCAAGAAGTATGAACTTGAAATGCAAAGCCAGCACGCAGAGGTTTTAAATGTGAAAATTGCATCATCAGGTAGTAAAAGAAGGAAAACAGACTGTAGCAAACTAAGTCGCAGAGGGGTGAATCTGGAAGATTGCTTTCTTGTCACACCCAATGTATGGAAAATAAACGATAGGGTATCCAAAACTGTGAGGTTTTTCTGTGCTGTTGCAGAAGAGGCTGTGCCTGAACTTTGTGGTGCTTCATGTGTTTGCTCTTTAGGGAGAAAAAGGAGGAGGATGGAGGCAAAGCATGCATTTGTGAGCCTGCCTGGACACTGATGGCACTGACTAGACAGAAGGGGGAGGAAGGGCAGGGAAGCAGCTGCCTGATTTCAGTGGTCTTTGAATGATGTTACCTGATAGACCGTGAACTACAGTCACAGAAGGGAGACAAAACTGAAGTGAGAGCTCAAAACACATGACTGCAAGATCATAGTCTTGGACAAGGCAGCAGAAATTGTAACAGCAGGGTGGGTCACCTGGCTGAGAGGCAACAGGGACAGAAGAGGTGAGAATGATAGAAAGGGTGTGTGAGAATTGCCTTTTTTCACTCTTTGTATACAGGGTGATGATACAAAATTCTTTATGGTACAAGTGATTTGTAATAAAGTTAAGAGAGCTTAAAGATAAAAGGTAGTGGCTTTCTGTTGAAATTCATGGATAATTGGTAGCAGCGTTGGGTGAATTGGAAAAAATGAGGTCAGAAATAAATTGCTGGAAGTCATGGTAGTAGAAGAGATTCTTCAAAGATGTAGAAGAGACAAAAGTATGTTGCAGATAACCAGAAGATGATGAGAGGGCATCTGGCATGGTAGAAAGCCAGTGACCATAGACGAAGCCCCAGGAAGGTAACAGTTTACAGGTACATGCATAAAAGTTCCAGGCATGATAGTTATGGAGGTGCCTGATGTTAAAGTCTGATCTGAATGAGCTCCATCAGAGATCATGGGCTCGACATCAGTGTGGAGACTGAAGGAGACATGCTTCAACAAAGAATGACATTTTGGGTAAAATATCTCAGGGAAGAGGAACAGGAAACCTAGACCGAAGTCATGAATCAGTGACAGACAGTAGTCTGGCCAAGAGATACAGGAGAGTTTTCCGTGCAGTTGATCTGAGCTACCAAAAGATACTGGAGACAGAGCAGGGGATGGATAGAAATTGAAGGGGATGTGATGTAATCACAGAAGCCTGCAGGCTCAAGAGTTTGAAGTGGATAGAGTTCTGTACTAGACCAGAAGGACATAGCTAAGGCAGTAAGTAGTAAGACCAAAAATACTAGTAGTATCAAAGGGCTAAAAACCATTGGGGCAGGAGTTGGAGTCAGCAAGAGTAGACTTATCTTTCATGGTAGGGTTTGGGTGCTAAAATGTAAGGGTGAAGAGATTGCCAGATGTGAATGAGGTACTGGGAGAAGGAAAGGAAGAGGGGGTGGTAGGTGATGGAACAGCGGGTGGGGAAGAATCTGATTTTACCTGCTTGAAAGGAGGAAAAGAAAAGGTGCAGATATCATTGTTGCAACAATAAACCACTGAGAAACTAGCAGAGAGAGAAGGTGGGAGCAAAACTGAGTGGAGGTCTTTAAGTGAGAGTTAGGAGGTGGTAGGAAGGGAATAAGGCAACCATATGTAGCTGTAAGGTAAAGGTTGAGCAGGATTTGGGGAGGGGAAAGAAATCTTCTTGTTATTGCCCATCTGAAAATCCTAACTCATCAAGCCATGGAGAAAAATGTGGAAGTGGAGGGGTAAAAAAGTAAATCTCAAAACAGCGTGATCTGGGCATGCACTAAAAAATACTGCGGGTGGGGTGTTGGGGTTCAGAAGCTCTGAAACGCCTAGACTGTGAGTAACGTAGTGGAAGAAAGGAGGGAGGTTTTTTTTAAATAAATAAATAAATTAGGCATCCTGCAAAGTAACCTACTTTGGATTTGAAGTGATCATGTATCTCTGTGGCTAGGAGGAGCCAGTGGCATTACAGCAATTTAGCTGCGCTCAGAAAGGCATGGAAAAAAATCCTGAGGTCTGCATAGACAAGAAGGAGTTAATGCTTGTCGAGCATTATTCTTATACAAATTAAGTCCAGAGCACAGCAGCAGCCTCACCAGCAGGAGCAGATGCTAGTCAGTGATGCAACCTGTGTTATTTACTTAGGCCTCTGTAGTGACCTCAGTGGCTTGCAGACAAAGGATACACATATCTGGAGGTAGGTAGCATGCTGATATTTTCTTTATTCAATCCTTTTTGTTTTATCGAAAACAAGCTTCTGTAATCATCTTGCATGGAGCAACAGGGGAACTGTGTATTTTTAGCATGGCTTCAGAAGGAGGGGGAAAAAAAAAGCCCCCAAAGAACTGATTCAGATTTGGTTTCTGTTTTTGTACCAATATAACCAGGAACGTTTAGAAGCCATGATGCGTCGGTCCCTTGAACGCAGCCTGCAGCTGGAACAGAAGCAGAAGCCATGGTCGTGGGGAGGAGCACTGGCTGCAGGCTCAGGAGGGAGAGATGGTAAGTGAAACAGGCTGCCTGCATTGCAGATCTTGGAAGTGCAAAATGCATGAGGTTGTAGAGATAGTAAGGGTGATGCATTTTATAGTCAGGGTGGTGCTGTAGGGGCTACTGCCTTGGGGCGTGAATAAATGCTTTGTAATTGCTTGCCAGGCTTCCTCTCTCTAATACCTTCTGGGGAGAAAGGTCACTACTAACTGAAGAACGCAGATCATTTTAATAGAGTAACTAGAATCTGTTTGGAGGATGCTAAATGCTAAAATTAAATTTATGCTCTCTCTCCCTTAGTCTCTTCCCCCACATTATCTTCCCACACACACAGTCAGAAAATTTAATATTCACCAAAGGACTGAGTGCTGCCTAAGACTTGCAAAAGTTGATCTGTTTTTGTTTGGTACTTTAAAAGCCTGACAGGAATTTCTAGATGACTATGCAGCGTGTGCAGTTTAAAATAGTTTTTTCCCCCCCCACATACTTTTTGTTGCTGCTCTTTTTTTGATTTGGCTTCAGAACAAACTCTTTTTATTACATAATCAGTCATGTACTGCTTTTATATTTCAAAAATACGCATGTTTTCTGTTTTAAATCATATAATTTATTTAAATTTGTCAGGTTTGAATAAACTGATGTTACAGGGAAAGATATCTGTGTTTGGGTGATGATGAAATATGACAGTTCCTCTCTTTTAAACAATGTGTAGATATACTTAACTCTAAAAAGGCAAACTGTTTCACATCATAGTTTTCACGGTATGCCATCAAAAAAAGCCAGGAAATGAAATATATATGATAATAAAAGAAGTCTTTTATACTTTGAGAAAGAAACCAGTTTGTCGTTGTGATGCAGCTTATGCTTAATTCCAGCTCCCCCAGCTTAATCAGTAATTTCTTTCACCTCTTTTTGCTCTGATTTCTCTGCTGTGTAGGTGAATCAGAAAATAGCCCACGCCCTGTTCTAGGTTTAGCTGCCAACACCCTTCCTTCAGACCCTGTGACCTCTACTGCTCCAGCTGATTCCTTCAATGGTATTTCAGAGAATCACAATACCATCGTGTCTCGTTTATAACTGTTCTAATCACTGTAATCCATCCACTGATCTTGTCCTTCCTGACCACTGTTTTCTTATTATTTCAGTCTGGTACTCTACGGCGTTACCCTTAGTGATGTAGAGCAAATGTCTTTTTAATTTCCTTTTAATTTTGCAGTGCATGCCTCGCATTCCAGCACAGTAGAGGCATTTCATGGTTTTCTCACCAACTGTAGACTTCTTCACTCAGATTCTCATCTCTGTTAATTCTGCAGGTGCTCTGTGTTTGTGTGTGTCTGTAAACATAATTACGCATATATTTAACAGCTCTAATGGACATGCACAGGTGCAGGTGCTGTTGGAAAAAATTTTGGTTGCACAGTAGGAGAAAACGTGTTATGAAGACAATGTTTCATCAAAACAGTCCTCTCGAGGGCCTTTTACTGCAATATTTTAAGAATAAGCAAATTTGGTATAAACAGCCATGCTATGTTTTCAGCCTCCTGAAGTGGATTTCAGCCAAGCTGGTATTTGTAACAAACTCAAGTAGTAGACTTCATTTAGGCAGTTGTGGGTTTTTTTTCTTTTTATATTGTTCAGTTATCTTTTTAAAAAGTAGTAATTATTATTCCCATAAAAGGACTGTAAAGTAGAGATGTCCTCCAAAATTAAGAATGGATTGTATACATGGATTTCTAATTTTCGTTGCAAATGTACTTGGCATTTTGAAAACGTAATGCAGCCTTGTGCTTTTAGAGCTAGGTACCTTCTCTCCCCTCCAAAAGAGGAGCTAGGCTTGGATATTACTCCTGCAGAATGCACAGTAAATGTTGTTCTACCCACAACCGCACAGATGGAGGCAAGTCTTGCAGACTCCACTGAGGCAACATTTCGATGGATGTAATAGGGAATGCAGTAACTTAGGGGCTGCAGAATTAGGGCCACATACGTGTCCTGGCTGAAAATCTTTTTGGTTTTAAAGAAATTAAAATCAAATTTAAAGGATAAAGCATCTATGCTTTTAGCTTCTGAGCATCGTGCAATGATCATCATATACTAGTATGCCGTAGTAATACTGGAGTAACATTTTTCTGTCATTCAGTTGAATAATTGGGGAGGTAGGAAATAGGTATTGTGCTCAAATAGACTTTGTCAGACAGTATTTCAGAAGAAAAGGGAAAAAAACACTTGGGATAGTGCCAAAAAGCTTTTTTTCTTTTTTTTTTTAAATAAAAAATATTCTCGAGAAAAAAAAAAAAAGCCAAATGGCTGGTGCCAGATCAGTCATTAAAACAGTGAGTTCTCATTGTGTGAACACACAAATGCTGGTTGTTTCATTTTTATATTAGAATAATATTGGAGGTCTATCCCAGCTCTTCCAGACTGAAAGTAGAGGGAAGGGGGAATGCAGATGAGGAGTTCAGAGTTGTCATGTGTGCAGTTTGGTTTTTTTAGGTAACTTTCTGCTTGTGCTGATACTGATTATCTTGTATCAGAATGGCTTCACTTACACATAATTATTTGCCTGTGGCAGTATAAAAGATAGGCTGTCGTAAAACTGGATTGTTGTATCACAAGCAGAAAAGTTGCATCCCCAAAGCATGTCTTATAAAACGCTGGTCCTCCGGCAGTCAGAAGGAGCTTATCTCATGCCTTATTCAGTGTTATGATCCGTGGCCACCATGGCAAGGGCCACGAGTACAAATGAGAGGTTAATTCTGGGATTTTATCAACACTGTGATATGAATACAGATATCTTCAATGCGTCTCTCTGCAGCACGTGACAAACTTTCAGCTTCTACAACGAATCTGCCAAAGCAAATGGAATCGCCAATCAGTAAGCACCTCTCCTCCTCCACAGTGGCAATAACACATTCCCCCGACACAGGCAAGTGAATATGCTGGTCTCCTACCAGCATAAACTCTCCTTCTGCTTAAAGCACTTTATGTCCATACAGCTATGTAACTTGCTTATGTCTATTATTCAAAAGAACTCAAATATTTGAGGGGTAGTAAGTTAATATGATAAAATAGTTCTGCAGCATATCCCAAGACTGTGCTGGCTTGCTGGAGATCCTGGTCCAGCAACAAAAGCTGTGGGTTGTTTTTTTAGTGATTCTTTTTCAATTTTTGATACTCCAGCAAAGAGGATTGTAATTAAGTGCTGCAACTGCAGTAATTTTGTATAACTGTACAGCTTTAGATCTTCTAGCCAAATAAGGAAACACAAGTAAACCAAACACGTGGCTTGACAATAGATGTGCGATGTACCGTGGGCAGAAATACATCTGGGAGACTTCAGTCTGGTGACCAGAGTTGTAGAGCCCTTTAATTTGATTTGAAACTCAGATCCATGAGAGGCTCAGCAAAAGATGATCATCTTGTGGGATTAGTGGTTACTAATCCCACTGTGAACTCTTTGGATTTTTTTGTTTGTTTTGTGTGTCTTTTCTTCCCTCCCCCCCCCCACTTCCCCCCCTTTTTTTAAACCCTAATGAGAAAAAAAAAATGTATTGACTGAAATAAGTGATAATGAAGGGTTGTTTCTAGAATGAAAAGAGAAGGTAAATTTACTTTCATTTCTGAATTCCTTAATGAAAACTCATCAATAGCTTTGAGGTTATTATGATGGATTGCTATATAGATGTGCATGTAGTAGGAATATCTATAAATATCATATCTTACTGGTTGACACTTAGATTTATGAAGTAGGAAGGAATGCAGGCATGTTGTATAAATAAGACTTATATAATGCCATGAGACTGCAAATTTTAAACGCGGTCCCAGTATGGTTGGCACGTTGATGAGTAGCTGCGCTGTTATATCAAGTGTTTTACCTTTTCGGCTGGGAAAGAAGGCAAACCTTTTTCATGCTGAGTCATGAAAGCAACCATTTTGCAGAATGGAATATGCCTCTATGTGAGAACAAAATGCAACATGGTCTTAACCTTACTAATTGTACAGGTGGGAAAATAGTTTAAAATTATGGAGACACTAGGAACCTTTATTTTTCAGAGGGGAGTGAAAATTATATTAAAGTACTTTAAATCTCAAACACTTCAAGATTTTTTCAATTCATTTAATCATTTCATCATTTTATTTGTTATTTTAATGTAATATTGTTTTATTTCTTTGCATTTTCAATTTTATTTTATTTGCTTCCATACCTCAGCTCACCGCATGCATCTTAGTCCAATGGAAAACTCTATTGTTTCTCGACTGCTGACTCCCACACAGTCATCTTTAGCCAGATGCAGAAGTGCTTTAGTGCTTTCTGAGCAGTACAATAATTCAGGTAAAAATGTAAATTACTCACTTTGAAACTGTCAAGGTATCTTTTTGGTTGCATTTGAGTAGTTGCTGAAAGAAACAAGAGTACTATGAACCAAATGACAATTTACCTGATAGTACAAAATCAAAAATGAACTAAGCTATGCATGATAGCAGTATATTTAAAAGCTTGAAAAAACACATTATCTTGTCTGTCTTGTTCTGAATGTCTTTTGGAAAAGAGCACTGTTTTTTTAAAAACACAATTTGAATGAACAAAATCACTAAAACCTAAGCAAATGGAAAAGTAAATACATTAATTTAAGAAACAGTCTTTTAGACCAGTGTGTGACACCTCTCAGAGGCTTTATTTGATATATTAATGTCATCCCCTTTCATACCCAGTAATATGTAGAGCAGAAATCCCAGTGCACCATTTGAGCCTTAATTATTTTTACCAGAGTTCCAGTTCTTTGCTGTTAAATTACTTTTTTGCCTTTAACTGTGTGACTGCGTATTTCTATATATGCATGTGTGTATGTACACATTTAAAATGAATACTTCTCAGAGGAAAAAAACAGACACTGATAGGAAGGTGTCAGTTCCAGAAATTACTGATCTTTAAGGGATGATAGTTAACGGTTCCTATCTGTAAATGGCAGTCTAGTAAAACCCTTATTTTGCAAACATCTACGAAAGTAATGTTTCCAGTTCTGCTAATACTTAGGCAAGTGCCTGACTTCATACAGTAGTTTACACTTATAAAGCTATACCTGGCCATGGGAAACAAGGACAAAAGTTTTAACAGCTGTTTTTACTTCTATTAAAAGCAAAAAAAACCCCAACAACATCCGCACCCACCATACACCCAAATGCCTGTCATTTTTTCAGGATAAAACTAGTCAGACAGAAAAAGTCAGGTCATCTTTAGGATGAGTGTTTTCATGCACCATAGTTGAAATAAGCTCACATCCTGCATCTGTGCTTTTAATACAAAGCTATTTAAAAATGAATTGCGAAGGAAGCCTACTTGCCTTTGTGCATTACTGCTTTGTTGCAGTGCATAGGGACATTGATACAAAATGGCTCTAAAATTACTTCTCTTGTTTCTACATTAAAAGCCGCATCTGTCAGAAACAGAAATGTTGTCATGTAGTACTTGGCCCATGAGAAAATTCCCAGTTTACTTGCTGCTCAGGGATCAACTATGGCTAAGATTGAAGAAAAGCCAACTTGGAATTATATCATTTTATTCTACTTAAAATTTTGAGGTGAATTACTGGGGCCACCTACAGATGTTGTTTTCCATGTTGTATTTGATATTGAAGAAATCAATAGGGACTTCCTTTGTCCTTACCCACTCATCTTGTTTGGAAACTCCCAGCTTTCTCTCTCTTTTCATCACAGGATCTTTAAAGTAGCTTGCTGGCTTGTCGGACAGCAGAGTAAAATTTGGCCTGCAAACTGCTTTTTCCCAGAGCTGAAACAAGACTGCTGATACTGGGAACATCTGGCTGAAGCAGTGTCCTGTTGTCACTGCCTCACCAGGCAATCGGGCTGTAGCACAGGTTGCAAACAGCATCAGTACTCAGAGTGGCCATTGATGGTTTTGTCAGTAATTGCCAGCAAAAGGATTGAGGGAGATCTCCCATTTGTCATGTACTTCTCTCCATAGAAGTAGCTTTCTGAATAGGGAAGAGGGCTCTTCCTTTTCAAGAGCTTATACTGTGCCTCATGTCATTATGTTTGGGTCAAAATTGCTCTGCCTCTGTACTTTCTGTAAGCTTAGAAATGAGGAGCTGCAATTTAAAACTCTCTCTAGGGCAGTGCATTGTTATTGTCACTCTGAGTCAAGATACTCAGTCAAACAGTTGTTATTGGACACATAAAAGAAAAACTTTATTACAGCTGAAGTAAAAATACTTATCTGAATTAACATTTAACTTTCTAAACATTTTTTCTTAATATTCAGTGAACTTTTGCCAACTTGCTGGGAAGTCAGTTAAAGAATACACAGGTCCAGTTAAAAGTATGAAAAAAGGCTTTACAACAAATTGTATTGGACTGCCCCCAACAACAACAAAAAAATTAGAAATATTAATTCCTTTCCATTTGAGCATAATTACTGCTTTTCCAAAGTCAATATCCATCTTGTCTTCAGTTGAACAAGATTGGAAACACACTGTCACATGATTACAGTTAGTGCCTGTCTTATTAATAAAGTATATAATCTGGTGATTGTTCTGTTATGTACGTGGAAGTTTGATCTTAGAAGGCGATATGAACAAAACCAGTAAAATATCCCATTTAAAAAAAAATCCTGTTCATATTGCAAATAAAGAAAAAATACCCCAAAAGAGTTGCCCCGTAAGCTGTAATGAATGTGTTGCATTCAAACTGATGTCTACCACAAATAAAAATAACTGAAATATCTACAGCAGCATTTAGTAGGTTTGGGGTTGGGGTTTCTTTTATTTTTAAATTAAATGTTATTTTGAAAAGCAATAAAGATATTTAGGAGCCTTTGTCATGTTTAGACTTTTTTTTAAAAAAAGTCCCTACGCTTCTGTAACCTTTCCTGTTTTGCAATATTTGTTCAAAAGACACCCAACTAGAATTATTTGGTTGCTCTTCTTATCCTATGCAAAGGAAGCAGGACTTTTCTTCCTGACAAAGAATCACAGTCGTAGTCAGGTGGTTCAAAAAGGTATATGAGTAAGAGAGCAATGTTTTAGAGATAATTTTTTTAAAAATCCTATTAAAAGTTACTTTCAGTTGAGGCATCTTTAGTAAACGTGGGACTGTGTTGAATGTGTTATATAATGTGATTTTTTAAAATACTTCTTAAAAAATCTTTAAAACTACCTTTGAACATATAACGTAAAAGTGTGCTGTTTTCTCCTCTCCTTTACTTCCTCTGTGTTCCCTTTTGCTCTTGTTACTGTACTATAACTCTTTAGTATTCCATATCTGTCCTCGTGTAGCACCAGCTAGTCCTCTTAAATCTCCCTACAAGCCTTCCCCCACCCGAAGCACTGACAGAAAGAAGGCAACTTCACCCTCTGCTTCCAATGCCATGAAAGGGGCAGCCGCAGCTGAAGTTACTCAGGTGGGTTTGCAATGGTTTTGATTTCACTTCTGGGTAAACTGATGCAGCTTCTGGTTGTTTATCTTTCCCTTTACATTCAACACAGTGCTGCTCCTGTTTTAAGAAACAGCAGTAAGAAAGTAAGCCTTGCGTGCATCTGTTGCTTTCGTGCTCCTGTTGAGTATTATTTTAATATCTTTCTCCTGGGAATCGATGTTGAGCCCTGGTATTTGTAACAGCTGCACCTTTATTTTCAGGGAACTGACATTTCTGGCACTGAAGTGTATGTTTCTGGACTTGCCTGTAACTTCTGGGAATGGGGATGACAAATAGGATCTCTCTACTGAGTATGACTATCCAGTCTTGCCAGCTAATTAGCAAGCTTCACATATTTTGGAAACTTGCCAAGTGTATTGACAATGCCTCTGTTTTATACCAATTGCTTAACTCTTTCTGTGGATATGTTTAATGCTGTTTGCTTGTAAAATGTATTATTGATCCACTGTAGCTTCCAGAAAACCAAAGGCAAGTCATTCACCTTCACTGAGTCTGCACAATGTAAGGCATGTATTAAAAAAAAAAATCTATTCTAGGGCTGTAAAATTCACATAAAGTCCTGTGTCTTGTAACAGTTAATAGTAGTGGGATTCACGCCACCTAAATTAGATGCAAGTGAGAGAACCAAAGTTGGGAGCTAAAGATTAGTGTAGTGTCTGTCTTAGGTGTGAGTCACAGTGTTATATCCAGCAGCATTTCTGCAAGATGCCCGGGCGCACTAATGATCTTGTCTAAGAGGTGTTGTAGGAGCATGTAAATGAATTTGAAAACTCCACCCAGTGCTGCCATGCATCTCCAGAACTCTTGGAGAGGCTCTGATGTGGTGTTACTTACCTGCAACTTGTATACTGTGTCCATGCAAGACATGGGAGGGTGGGTGTTGTGTCTGTAAAATAGAAAACTATTGCACCTCAGTTGTGAGTTGGTGTTTTGAAATGTATCTTAAATTCAGGTTACACAAATCTGTTTATATGCCATCTTGTTAATAAAACAATCGAATATATTTTTGATGTGTTGGCCCTAATTATGGAAACTAAAAGGAACTCTGCTTCTAGACTGAGAAGATAAAGAAAGAGAAGCGACCTGCAACACCTGGTTCACCGTCTGGTCCGGGATCTCCTCTAAGAAGGTCTGATTCTCCTGCTGCCATGTCCAGAAGATCTGCATCACCTGCGACACCTAAGTATGCCTTTCTTATTAGTGGTCTAATATGCTGTGAGCTTCTTCTTACATATAAAGGAAACATAGATTCTTGAGGAACTTCCTTTGAAGTGTTGTATAAAATCTAGTTAATTTTAGTTGTACGTATACACATATACGGGGGGCGGGGGGGAGAGATGAACAGATACAATGTATGTAAGATTGTGTTAGTGCTCACTAGTGTCACTCCTTTGCTTTTTCTGTCTTTTGAAATTATTATGGTACATCTTGTAGTTCACAAGAAATTTTATTTAACATTTATTTTTAAATATGCTTTTGTTTTATTTGGTTTTAAAGAAATTCTGCCTAATGTGAAGAAATGCACAGAACATGAATGCTAACTAGAAATGCCAGAATGTAAAATGTGTATTTCATATTGGCATGACATCTGGTTTCATAAATATACTTAACTGTGCGTCATCTAAACAATTGGGTTTAATCTTTGCTTATCTGCAGACCTCTGTGGGTTTGTTGCTTTTTGTTGTGGGTTTTTTTTCATGCAGAGTTGTGGACCTATAGCATATTTGGGTTTACTAGCAGTTGAGTGGCTTTTCTTAGTTTTCTTTTGCAGACGCTGAAAACTGTAGTCTGTGTACCACAGCTTGCAACTCAAAAGTCTAAGCAAATGTGTCTTCAGCTTCCTTCGAACAGGTTATTAAGTCTGGCTCAAATGCAGAAGTGTGCTAAAGTAGTCATGGTCTACAGTAGTTGTCTTTGTTTCGGTGTTTTTTTTTTCCCCCTAGACCCTGTTTAGGGGTCCCATGGGTCTTGAAAATTATCTCCTTTTGTCTGATTTTATTTATTTATGTATTTATTTTAAATCTGAACCTGGTCATATTCTGAACCAGTCTTGATCCCCTTTGTCATGCATTTCTCACGCATCAAAAACTAGCTGGTGTTCCTTTTCTGTTTCAGCTGTGAGTGCATAGCCCTTTAATGGAAGATGATTTGGTGTGTGAATTGATTAGACAAAATACAGGAAACCATCCAACTTTGGCTATTCTTTCTGTTTTAGACATCCCTTGGCATGCCACTGGGAAATTGCAATTCTTGGTTGATATTATAGGACTACAAATTCTCAGATTTTCAATATTATATACGTATAATGTCACCAGATTCTGAACTACATACATTTTGTGAAGAATGGGATGTTAATGTGAATGTCTGTGAAGATATGAAATGTTAAGGGCAATCAGCTTTTTTTTATTACAGTTTTGAGTGGATCGTTGTCTAGTGGCACTTCAAAATGTACAGAGAAAAGTTTGAGCTATAAAAATGTATATTGTTCCGTAAATACTGATATTCCCTGTTCAGTATGCATCTTTCAGTTCACTCAGCCAGAATAAAAGACATACCAAGAGTTAAGGAAAATGATTGGTGGAAATGGATTGCTGAGAGTGAAGCGCTTCTTGATGGACAGACATTGAAAAGGTTGATAAGCTCAGCATAGAGACATTTGGGGGAAAAAAAGAAAAAGCTTTTGTGAAACAAACAGATGTTTAGTGCTTTATGAAAAAAGTATGACCAGTCTTCATTTGTAGCACTAATTTCAATAAAAGGTTAGGCAAAGATGGGGACTTCTTTCCCAGAGGGGCAAAGTGCGAGAACCTTCTTAGACTAAAATGTTTTCATGCCTATAAGTAATACAAACAACTGTTTTTAAAGGAAGAGGCAGATGCTACATGGAGGAATTAAGAAGCCTGCTGGTGGGTTTCTCTGTGATTCTGAGCCACAGTAGTTATCCTTTTTTTTTCCACCTCTTCCTCATGAGAATCTGATTCTGGCCACTGCTAGAAATGTATTACAGATCATTTAATGATAACATGGCCCAATTAGAACACTTTCCTTGGCTTTATGGGAGATACAGTAAATAGAGTTTAAGTCCATGTTTATTAGTGATAGCAGAAAGATGGTTCTGCTTCAGCACTCTCAAAAATTCTGCTCAAAATTTGAAATAAAAAAAGGCATCCTGATCACCATATTATATTATTATATAAAGATACCAATTTCTTCATACAACTCAAATGCCAGATAACAGTCTGGCTGGTCAGTGAATTTAAATATAGGCAGTCAGGCTTTTAGAATCTTTAGATTTAAATGAAAGATACCCTTTCATTTAAAATTAACTGTGGAATTTAAGCATGATTTTAATGTGACTAAATATGTAGGCAAATATTTATTCTCCTTGCAAACCTGACAATCTCTTACAAGTTTAATCTTTCTCCTTCCAGCACACCATATGGCCAAAAAAATACCCTGGAAGATATAAGAGTACATATTGTACAGCACTAGTAGTTAGCGAACCTGCATAACACCTTAGCTTTGAAAAATGTTAAGGAAAGAGTAAAGTATGGCTGGTGATTTAGATGATAATTAGCTGTATGCATTTTTCTTAAAAGTGTTCGACTTGATGGTCACTTTTGCTTGGTACTGTTCTAGTTACTAGTTCTTCACAGTCATCATCTTGGTTTGTGAGTAGTAGTTGCTTCTTGTCTTTATATGTTATTTCATTATGTATTAATTAAAAAGCTCTTTTTATCATGGTAAGCTGAAACAGGCTCAGACAAAACAATAAAACTTCAGTGTAAAGACAGTGATTGAGGGCAGAACAGATTCACAGCTATTACATAAAAATATACAAAAGTTTGAAGGTGCAGATTTTACTAAGAAAGCAAAAAAGATCAGCCCAAAAACTTAATGTCCAAGACAAAATGAGTGAACAAATATGAACCTAAAAAGGAGAGAAGGGGGGAAAAAATATATTAAGCAATAATTAAAAGCAAGGAAGGAATTTGGAGCTTGAAGGTACTTGAAAAAATAAATAAATCAAGAAATATCACACAAAAAAGAAACCCAAAATGATTGCTTTGAATCCAGTGTGGATTGCTTTGAATCCAGTGTGGATCAGGTGACAAAGATGAAAATTAATGTATTAAAGAGCTAACTAAGATAATTGAGGTATTATCTTTTCTTTTTATAGTTGCTATTGGATACTGATTGTGCAAGGTGTTTCTGTTCTTCAGATATTTCATAAGATCAATAGTACCAGGTTTTTTGGTAAATTTTTTTGATGTTTTGTCTTGAAAAATCTATACGTTAGTCAGTTTATTCTTGCAGTATCCCTCAGAGAATAGGTAAGTGTCCGATCTTATAGATTGGCAAAGCAATAAAGCCTGTGTCCTTCACATGTCTTTGGGTAAATAGTCCCTTAGAAATCAATGGGACCTGACTGAATCAAGTAAATAGGATTTAGTTTTAAGTGTCTTTAGACAAGCCATATGGTAAGATAGTGAATAAAAATGGAAAAGCTCTGACAAACTTCTGTGTTAAATTATTTTGCCAAAGCATTACCTCATATGAGGAGGAGGAAGGGGCAAATGCGAAGGGAAAAAGGACTGCAGTGCTGCTGGTGGGTGGTAGGTCTTATTTCATTTCCAGGTCCCAGTCTGTGTCACTGTCCTTTGCTTACAGTTTCACTAACTGAACCTGTAACTTAGTGGTTCTTTTGGGTGACATCCCACTGCAGCCATTGGGACACACTTTGACACCACAAATGCTTGTGCTTAATCAAATTACAGAATACCGATGAAATAAGAACCTGGAATAGTACAAAAAAGCCCAAACTTTTAAAAGTTTTAAAAATTACATATTAGAAATGCACCTGCTATGCGGTTAGTTCCTCACAGAAGCAGCTTCTGTGTCCTGCAGTGACCTAGTTTAGATTTTGATATGTGCTACATTTACTACTCTTGATCGTTGTTTTGCCTTGGAAAGATAAACAATGGGTAGAATGTTGGATCAAGACTATTTTGACGTGGGTTTTTTAGCAGCTAGCTAGAGAATGGACCAATTCAAGATTTTTGAAAACATCTGTAATAATGCAGCTATCAAAATAACTATTCTATAGATCTATGCTTAGTTTATGCTCTTTTAAGAAATGTAGAAGAACAATGAATCTGTCTCTGGCTAGAGAAGATCAGGAGTGAGTGAAAGAAAACAGCTTTTGAGAAGTTCTCACAGATAGCAAAAATGTCAGAACCCAGGAACAGCTTGTGATCAGAGCAATCTCAGAAAGCAGGCTTGGGAACTTGCAACTCCTTGGTGTGGTTTCAGCAGAGCTTTCGTCAAATTAGTAGGGAGATAGGAAAAAAAAATGCAGCTCTGGCATTGCTGCCCATTTCTGACTTAGCCTTCTGAACTGCTGTAACCAACGACCTGTCATGTACCAGGCTTTTCAAGAAAGCATGCTGTTCTCTCCCTTCCTGGTTATGGACAGAATTGGATATGACCTCTGATTCATGTGCTACCTATACTTTATTTTCTCTGCTTAGCAACGGTAAGCTCAGAACTCCTCTTGTGCTCTTCCTGAGACATTCTTCTGCAGTATTATTCTGCAGTGTGGGCTACCCCTCTTAAATAAGAGCTACTGTAATTTAATAAGGACCAGTGGATCCTTAGACCTGATAGAGGTTCCTGCAGTGCATGTAGGGGTCATGATGGGAATGGCTTCTTACAAGCTGCTGCCCCGTGTCAACACAGAGCAGTTAAGTGAGAAAACGAAGACCTCCTCGAGAAAAGACTATGCTTCCTGTACTTCTGTATTCTCCTGTAAATTCTAGTGACTTAGA
Source organism: Falco rusticolus (assembly GCF_015220075.1). Classification (NCBI taxonomy): domain Eukaryota; kingdom Metazoa; phylum Chordata; class Aves; order Falconiformes; family Falconidae; genus Falco; species Falco rusticolus. Next base: position 90,876,492 of record NC_051188.1, read on the forward strand.
AGAGTAAACTTTCAGACAACCAACATGCTACCACTTCTTGGATTTTGGCAATTTGTCACGTTAATTCTGTGCTAGATTAACTCATCAGGCACACTTCCCATGTTCTTTCCAGGGTTTCATTATATCCCTTTCCTTTTCTCCCAAGGCAAAAATAAAACGTTTTTTAAACCTAAACAGACTTCTGTGAAAGTGTTTATACATTTTCCCTTAATAATACCATTTTTCTGTCTTCACAATCAAGTTTGGCCCTTTCTGGTGAAAAGTAACATCGTTTAAATACTATTAGAAGGAAGTTTTTTTCCAGTAAAAAATCTGCCTGTGTCTGGGAATGTTGAAGATGCTAAGTTGACAATATCTTTTTAAATACAAGGGAGAAAACACTGTTCATTTAATACTTCATACTGGCATCCAATTTTAAATTTGTGGAAAAACCCCCACCTTATTCCTGATGGGCTTTCTCAGCTTTTCACTCCTTGCACTGCACTGTTGTTGGCCTTGCAGTAATCAGTCTTTTATATGCATCTCCCTTTTAGTTGCTTTAAAAGAATCAAAGCCATATTTATTTCTTGTTCTTTTGGGCAAAGAGCTGTAAGAAGAAAAATTCTGTGGGTCTAAAAGTTCAAAGATGCATTACTGAAATAATACGTTCAGCACATATTTCTCATTCAACAGGTAAGTTGCACAGCCAGTCTGCTGTAATTCCTATGCAGTGCAAGATATATGTAGGTAGCTCTCATGACTAGACTCCTTCCTGCCAACCTCTTTAATTTGATTGTCATGTCTTCATTAGAGAACAGTTAATTCTGTGCTAGTACTGAAAATGACTCAGCCTTAGTTATTAACCTATTTTGCTCCTCCTATCACAAGCAATTAAATAAAAAGTGTTGTGAGGAATGTGTGGTGAAGTTGGAAATGTAAACCAAAGACAGCAAGAAGGGACTATGCTTTGAAGAAGTGTTTGATTAGCAGGAAGCATACTCTGTGCTGCAGAGGAGCATAACAAAAAGGTTGTTCGCTTTTTATTTACACATTATGTTTTTCTGAAATGCTGTAATGATGAGGCACAAACGAGACGTATGTAGGCGAGGCCTTGAAATCTCTGTCTTTAGGAGGGCCTGGGAATCCATGTATATCTTAAAGATAAAACTAAAGACCGTGCTAAAACCAGATTTGGTCAACACCAACCAATCTCATTGGCTTCTCCCACTGCTGTTTTTTGTAAGAGCTGGAAACAGACTTGCCTGTCCACATCTTCCAAAGCCTGCTTCTGTCAGGGAGCAGCTGGAGCAGGCTGCCCTGCAAGGCAGGGCGAGCCAGGAGCTGTGGGTGGCAGCAGGGCATACAAGGATAGGGACCTCACCCACAGGACCCCATCCCATTAGCAGACAAAAGAAGTGACCAGGGCAGGCCTGGTGATGGTGGCTAGGGTCAGCCAGGAGTCCAGTGGTAGCCAGCAAATGTCTTACTGAGGCAGGTCCGAGGACAAGCCAGGCCATTAGGTGAGGATCAGCAGGTTAGGAGGCCAAGAATGGGCTTACCTACAGCTTAGTTCAGGCAAGGACCAAGGGCAAGAACCTGAGCTGACAGGGAGCTCCTGGGCCTGCAGGCAGAGGATACCTGAGGTGAACTTCAAATGTAGTTGGGTGCTACTGTTTGACCAGCCCAGGGGCTTTTGGAGTCTGTGGTGGCTCTTCAGTGTAAGTATGGGTGGTGCAATACTCTGCAGTCATCCCCTCCCCACAAACTGGGTGGTTCTGAACAAGCTTACTGTATTCTGGTGTCTCAGTCTCTTTCAAATGCAGCATAATATAGTGGAAGAGAACCCTTTTGTCTCCAGAGTTCATGAATTGGTGGGGAGTTGAAAGAAGTTTAATTTTTGTCTGCTCTGTAATGCAAATCTTGTTCTGGTTATAATAGTCTTGCCACACAATTCTGTAGTTAGATCTATACAGAACCTGCCACTCCAGTCCATTGATTGTCAACCATTGTCCATGTTTTTCATGCTTGTGGTCTGCCAGAATGTGTGTGTAGTCCAGAAAACATGTTATAGTTTATGAAACTCTCTATGAAAGAAGTGATGAGGAGTAATACCATTATATCATAATTGCATATCCGTAAGGAAAATTAAAACTACATGTGTAACATTCACTTCAATGTAAGGTTATTTATTCTAATGGGAGTCACATAAATCGTTGTTTTAAGATTGTAGTCTCTTTATTTCCATACTACTTAGTCACACAGCCCAGGCTATCTTGATGTTACGAGTATTTAGTGGTAGTTACTGGTATTACGTAAATAATGGTGTTTGTGTGTAGTTTTATGTTTCCTGGTAATCTGTTCTTTAACGTGCACCTTTTTTCAGTGAATATCAACTATCTTTACCCTTCTGCTTTCCTGACTTCAAGTTTATTATTACACCTGAAGTATTGCAACAGCCAAATGAGCAATTAGCTGCATTGCCACTGTGCATTGCCATCAATGCAGCTGTGTAAAAAGGTTGCAGGGGCTGAGTTTTGAGCCTTGAGTCTGTTATGTTGGTGCTGATTAAAGCAATAACTGAAACAGGGGAGCTGACTGTACGATGGTTTGGTCAGTTCTGTCTCTTTCTGTGGCACCCAGCTTTACCTTAGTATTTAGTAGTTTTTGGTGCTATTTTGGAAAATCAGATACTATTAGGAAAAGACTGTGTTTGACAAGGTGGTATTCAGATAAAGGCAGCACACTGCAACTCATCACTTCTGCAGACAGAAAGCAGCCATAGCTTTGCTTTAAATGTTGAGAAGGACTATTGAATACAGTGATACTGACAAAATTGTTATGAAATGGCCATTACTGAAATAATTGGTTTAGGTAGTCTGTGATACCGTATCTCTTGCCTACAACTCTGACAGCATTATTGGTCGTCTTAAATGAGAATTTTCTGTAGTCACTTGCGATTGCATGCCAGTTCCCTGCATTTCAGGTTCTGATTGCTTGCTATCCAGGTGGTTTCTATGCAGTGTAGTCCAAAACAGCTGATACTCCTGTGTAGCCAGAGACAAGAAAGGGGAATGATGTATGTGAAGATGGAGTTTGATTCTAAGCTGTGTAACATATGGCCTGTTTTGATTTTTGTTTTCCCTCATCAGGACAGTTGCAAAGGCTTATCCTCAGTCTCCTAAAAACACCAAACAATATCCAGCTTCTCCTGTGAAGCATCGTGCCACTTCCAATCTCAACCAGAAAACTCCTAAAAAGAAAGCAGACAAGGAGAAAGAAAATGTCAGTCATCAAAAATCTTCAGGAGCACGCACTGATGAGGCAGGCCAGGTGGCTTCTGAGAAGCATGTGCCTTCTGCAGGAAAGACTGATAATAGTGAAGGTGAATCTTACTGTGAGAATATATTGCAAATATCGTGGGTCCCTAAGGCTTTTAAACAGTGATGACCTGTTCTTTTCATGAAGCTGCTCAGTCATAGGCTTATGAGAATGTGTAAAGGTACATAATGGAACCAGTAAATGTATAGTTTTCACCAGGGTTACCCATGTGTGAAAACTGCTTGTTAATGAGGATGTGCAAATGCTGCAATCTGGGGATGCTGTTATCTATCCCATATTCTATCTCTGATAATGCCAAGGTATGCTTTTGAAAGGCAAAGGTGTCATACCAGTGTGAACCAGGCCCATTTCAGCCTCTCTGCGAGCGTGGAAGTGCTGGTCACTCTCTTTGTTTCCTGCCTAACTTTCAACCCTTGGTCATCTTTCAGGGAAGATTACAGCAGGAACAACTGATGCAGAAGAAGCTTCAAAAATTCTAGCTGAAAAAAGACGACAGGCACGTCTGCAGAAAGAACAAGAAGAAAGGGAGAGACAGGAAAGAGATGAACGGGAGAGGTATCTTTGTAGATTTGTTAAAGTTATTACCTAATAGTTTAACCTGTATCATTGAAGAGGCTTGAAAATGTGGTAGTTTTAGAATCAAGGTAAGAGCTTACATGTAAGTGTTGATTTCTTTCAACTGGGACTCACAATTCGTTAGTGTCTTTTGCAGTCTTCATAACTAGTGAAGTTAGAAGATAATAATTTGACCTCTTCAAGAAGCCTGAATATAAACTATTACTCATCCAAATATTTCAGGTATGTCCACACTGCACTGTACTGCATACTGCCATGTGGACATACCTGAAGTATTTTAAGCTGTAAAAAAATATTTGAGGCAGTTCTAAATGAGCTAGTTCATGCAGAAGAAACAGCCTTGCAGTAGTAGCAGTTGGCAAGGCTGGTGTCATTCAACAAACTAACCTGAAGTTCATCTTTCTGCCCAAGTCTGTTGCAGGCAGTTGAGGGCTTTAAGAGTGTGGGCATAATGAAGGTTGCTGTGCCTAAGCAGTGAAATTCTGGCTGTGTTCTGGGAGCAAGCTTTTTGGGTTGTTCTCCACATGGGCTGCAAGTTGCAAGTGTCAACAAATCATGCCCTTCCTTCAAGGCCCTAATAGTAAATCACTAACTCTGCTTGTCTAAATTCAATTTTGTCTGTTCTTACTGAAAACATGGCAGGGTGTGGGGATCACCAGTGCCTGCCAGTTTGGCTGAGTGGGAATATTTCCTGAATCCCTGATATGCAAGGATAAGAATGATGGCTTGTCAAAGCAGCTTTTGTATGCGGTGACGAAGGAACATGATATCCCTCAGTGGGCCAGGGAGCAACACAGGTAGAATTTAGACCCACTCTTTCTGGTGTACCACTGTGTTTTGTGGACTTCTTTGCTGCTACTCATCTAATCTGTTTATCTTCAGATGAAACAAAGAAAAAAAGTACTTGCTTGTTTATAGATACCAGCATTTTGGGTGTGAAGTACAGGGGAAAGAGGGATGTTTTTATTACTGAAACTTACTTTTATTATTGAAGCTCTAATTGAAATTAGAATGGCAGTGTTTTGTCTTTGATCACACCTGTTTATTTCAAGGGAAATTATAATTTCTGTGAAGTATTTTAGGCAGTGAAAATACGATTGGAATAGAAGTTTGATAGCAACCTGAATTCTGAGTGTGTGCCCAACCTCTTGGCATTTTTCATGAAAATGTGTGCTGCTGTATGTATTACCAGTTACTGCTGATCGCATGCTATGCATGCAATAGAAATCATGCTAAACAAGATGAAGCCTTTTAAATATACTGTTATATTTTTTGCAGGCTTGAAAGAGAAGAACAGAAAAGAAAGGCAGAAGAAGAAAGAATTCGTCTAGAGGAAGAAGCTCGTAAGAAGGAGGAGGAAAGAAAACGTGAAGAAGCAGCAGCTAGAAAAAAGGCAGAAGAAGAAGCCAGGAGAAGAGCTGAGAAAGAACAAATGCTAAAGGAGAAGCAAGAAGAAGAGCTCCAGGCCAAACCTGAGAAACAGGTACCATCTCAAACACAAATGTGAAACTTTGTATACATGTATTTAGATATACATGTAAATAAATACTTCATAGTATCTGGTAATCTGCCTGAAATGAATAATGGCCCTATCACATTTTGGTTAGAGGGAAGAAGCAGAAATCAAAGCCCGTGAAGTAGCCGAACAACTTCGTCTTGAAAGGGAACAAATCATGCAGCAAATGGAGCAAGAAAGACTAGAGCGGAAGAAGGTACGTATTTGCATCTCAACATAATTATTTCATTTCTTGTTTAATACATAACTCGGGAAGTTCCCAATAGTATGCAGAAATAATTATCTGGAGAGGAGTTATAGATGGATATTTGTGCCCAACTTAGTATTTGCTACTTGTATGTTAGGGGAATGTGGACGGCAAAGTTTGTAACAAAGTTGAATTGCCTAAGGCAAATTACTTTCTACTAGGCACTGAACCAACACAGAATTAACCTCTACCCACCAAGTTAAATGCCTGAGACAAATGGGAATGGCATGCCAAAGCAAATGTCAATTGCCACCCAACCCGGGAAGTCACAGATTATTGAGGAACATGAGTGACTTTGTTTAAAAAACTTATTTAACAAAAGCTCAGTGTCATTAATGGAGAAAATTAATGGGATTAACAGAGAGGTTTGCTCCCACCTGGCTTGTCTCTGGTTGCATTATGCAGAGGTAGTAGGGCTGTCTGGCCACTCCTGTGCAAGGAAATGGCTGGAGCTGCATAAATCAGCTTTATCTACAGCTCGGTGGCAGGAAGGAGAGAACAGCTGCAGAGCTGGAGAACCTCTGTCTGGTTATATGAGGTGGTCTTTCCACATATGTTACTCCAATATGTTATTTTTAACTGTTTACCACTGAGCTGGAGGCATGTTGCAGTTGCAAATTAGAATACCAAACCGAAGTGTCTTTAAATGTGAGATTGTTCCCTTTCACAGTAGTGCAAAGAGACAAGGTTTGTTGGGAGGGTTTTTTTAATGAACAATGAAGGGGAGAAAAAGGTATTTTTAGGGTAATGTCTTACACATTTCCAGCAAGAATAACTTCAGATACTTCATTTTACTCTTCCATTCCAAAAAGCCTAACTATTAAAAAAAAAAAAAAAAAAAAGTTGAAAATAGTTGGAAGAGCAACTAAATTAAAATAATAGCTGTTGGTTTTAAATAAACATCTTGTTCCAGAGCTGAGCACAACTTATAACTGTAAACACCTGGTATTAAAATGTTTGTCTCCCAAATTGCATCAACTGAGAAAGTTATGTTTTGTGAGATCTGATATGTGAAAGCCAGCTCCCAGGTGTTTTCTACCTTTTGTTTTCTTTTTTTTTTTTTTGTTTAATTTTTTTAATTTGTTCTCCCTTTTTCAAGACAGGCAGAAATGAGGTCATGACAGTAGATAAGTTTTTCTTTTTCTTTTTTTCTCCTTTATCAGTCCTTGTGTTAAATATTCTGTCTGCCTTCTCATCCTCCAATTTGTTTTGATTTCTAGAGAATAGATGAAATTATGAAGAGAACAAGGAGGAGTGAAACACCAGAAATAAAGGTATGAAAAAGGGTTGCAAGGTTTTTTTGTTTTGTTTTATTACCCATACATGAAAATTATTAAATTCTAGAGTAGTTCCATGTTAGTAGGTAGGCTCTGCACCCAAATTTTAGTTGTGTTTTGAACTGAGAATGAGGGTTGCCGTGTCACAGTTATAGCTGTGCTACTGCTACAGAGACAGTTTTATGTAACTGTTCCAGACCAGTTTTATGTAACTGTTCCAGACTTACCTCCCTCACTCTATCTAGAAAGGTGGCAAGAGCCTATTCCTGAACGCTGGAGCTGTAATGCTTGCTGCTGTGATAGTGTCTTCTCCTGCTTTGTACCAGCCAGTGAACTAGTCGCTGAGCTCTGGGTGTTAAGCCTGCCAGGGATGCAGGATTGAGAACAGGGCAATTGTGTCCAGCTAGGCAGTATCAAGTCCAGTTGTTACTTCTACTCAAAGTTTTCTGCTGAGGAAACTGTTTCTTCAGTTATGTTCAGAGAATGCTTTCATTTTGAAGTAAAAAAAAAAAAAAAAAAAAAAAAGAAATATCCTATGCCTAATTAAAAAAGGAGAAAGAGAAAAATAATCTTCTCTTGCTGTTGATGACCTTTGACCATCCTGTGGCCCTGGCCAATCTCACAGGTTTTAGGTCCAATCAGTTCCAGGAAGGTTACAGTCCTTCATCTAATACAGTTGACTCATTATTTGATTACAGAAAGAAGAACCGAAACTGGAGGTACCGTCAACTTTGAATGTGGAAAAGCAACCAAAGGTCCTTGTTCTCAACCAGACAGGTAAAAATTGCCATATTTTTCTGATCTGTTTTCACAGTTAGTTCTCTTCATCAGAGTTTTGTAATCTCAAGCAGAGCACTGTGTATTTTCACAGGTTCTTTGCGTTCCTCTCAAAAAGAACAGCTACATTTGTGTCAGTGGCAATGTTAGAAACTGGAGATGTAGCTTTGTTTTGCTGCTTAAGCAGAAGCAAAAGAAAGTTTCTCCTTGGTTTTAGTACCTGACTGACATTTCTGTAAATGAGAAGTTCTAATCTGCCAATAGTTTGATTGCTGCAACCTACCTTTGAATTTTGTAGGTAGAAAATTTTAGCACACAACCAAGCTTGCAAGCTTTTTATGGCATTGTTCTAAATCTTAGATTTGATTTGGTTTTACCCGAAAAAGCGTATGTATTTAAAGATTTATTAAATAAAATATACATATCAGGCATTTTATATATTTTGTTTCCTTCCCCAGGCTAAGGCTTTTAGTACATGACATAGAAGACAAAACATTCTCTTCCTGTTCCCTCAGATTTAAAATATATAGCATAAAGAACAAATTCAGAGTGGGAAAGAGGATTGACAGTGTAGTATGATGAGTCATAGATGAAACTGAGCCCTGCTGCGTTGTTAATCCTCCTTTCTACTTGATCTATAACTTAAAAGCATTTGTGATTTATTTTTTCTTTTTCAAACTATTTAAATAAAGAAGTTGCTACTGTCACAATTTCTAATCTTTTTTTTTTTAATAGATATCAATGGATTGGCAAACTGCCTGAAAAATGAAAGCTTAGAAAGTGCTGCCTCTGTAATCCGTTCCCAAGATATAGTTACTAATGGACTGAAGTCAGTTCCAGGGCTTGTTCAGCTGGAAGCTGTTGATGGGAAATCTAACAGCATGGAAGACTCAACAGATGAGGTTCAGTCCATGGATGTTAGGTACAGACCATATCTACCAATAGAAATTGCAGAATTCATATTAGGCTCACACAAAGTTTTCAGTTTCACTTGTTAATAACTCTCCCCTACCCCACAGTGTGACTTTCGGGGGTATGTGTACTGTACTTCTGTTAACGTGAAATAGGTTGTTTCAGACAAGAGTCAACTGAACCTCATCTCACTCGCATATTTGGTAGGAGGTGGGGGGCTCTGAAATCCTTCTACAGTCCTTATGTACGGATTCCATATAAGTTTGCCCAAACCATTCACATTGTTCTGTGAAAGTAACTACTGTAGTTATTGTTCTGATGTCACCATTTTTTTTGTTTCAAGACGGCATAGCTATGATGCATGAGCTTTTCTCCCTCCATACAAACAGAATAAAGAAAATAATGAATTCAGAATTCTAAGTGCTTAATTGGAACAAATGTGTGGAAATCACTAAATAACTTCTTGCGTATTAAGTACTGTTGGATTTTGATGGAAGGACTTCCGGGGAAAAAAGGAGGTTGATAATTTAAGGCTGCTATGAGAAACCTAGCCCTGAATTTTAAACATATAATTTTTATGTGGTTCTTTGTTAATCAGTAAGCCAACAGAACCTCTCATATTGTTTCAGTATTTTCAATAAATAGGCATAAATATGTTAGAAATGCCCTACTGGGACAGACCAGAAGTCTATATAGCCCATTATTTGGTCTCTGAGAGTATCAATAGGAAAAAGTAGTTAGGGAGAGCACCTGAGCCCACCACCTTCTGCAATCCAGGACCACCAGAAGTGCTATGTTTAGGGATGTTAAGAAGGTACAACTCTTCCTTGGCCTTTTAAATAGCCACTGATGGGCGTGTTGCCCATGAGTTTGCATCCAGGACCTCATCTAGCAGCAAGTTCCACAATACAGTCTCACTAAGTAAATTATATTCTTTGATCTGTGTAAAACCTAGTTTCTTACTAGTGGCATCAGGCACCCCTGCCTAGGTTTTGTGTTGCAGGACTTCATGCATTGTAGTTTTGCCCTCAGCTTATTCACCACCCCTTCATTTGTTCAGAAATGTTTGTGAAATCCTTCCCCTCTCCAAACTGAAATTCACTAGCCTTACTCGTCTCGGCAAAGCATCAACTGGTTGCAGCGCTTCTTAAATTCTGGTATTTTTACGTCTGAAGTGTATCATAAGGTCTTAAGAAATAGCTTCTTAAGTTGTTGAGTACTTTACCTAAATGTTTGCAAAGTCAGGACAATAATTTGCAAGATGCAATAAACATTTAGGTAAGGGAGTGGTTCAGGGACTAAAGTAATGAGCAATCAGTAAATTCAGTTCAGTAAACTACTAGAAATATGTTTTTAGGAGAGGAGTGTTCACATTATACAGCTACCACAAACCTTAATCCTTACGGAATGTAAATTAGGTATGATTATCCTGAACAGGGCAACCTCTTTTTGTTTGGATTGGGACTTATTATAGATGGAGATTTGCTGCAGCTGGCCTTAAGATAAGTGGTAGTTTTTGAACAGTCAGAAGATGAATTTGATTATTGCTTTATGAAAAGTTAAACACTTCTTATTCTACATCTTCCTTTTGTGTATTTTCTGTGTAGCCCGGTTTCAAAAGAAGAACTTATCTCTATCCCTGAATATTCACCCATGAATGAACTCATGCCCAGTGTTTCTTTGGACCAAGATGGGACAAGTAATGCCAAGGCTCTAGAAGATCTTTTGGATTTCACAGGCCAAGCTACGTACTCCAAGATGTCCAGTGATACTGTTAGCCTAGATGACTGTAACAAAAACTTGATTGAGGGTTTTAACAGTCCAGGACAGGAAAATACACTCAATTCTATCTGTTGACAACTTCACTTTTCAGCAGAACAGATAAAGGTACGGTATGGTGATAAACATCTTAGATATAATCAATTGCTGTGATTACTTACAAGCTTCCCAGAAAAATATAGCAGTTGTAAACAGCATATATGGAGAAGAGGAAGAAAGCTGGTCTCCTAGATCTTTAAGTTCAGCATAATCTTTCATATTTACAGGTCTTTGTAATTGGCATCATATGCAAACTGAGCGTATGATAGCAACCAAAGTATCTGGTAAATGGATACATTTCCTTTATACATTCAGAATACAGTGAGAAGAGTTGTTGAGTTTTTTTGTTTCTTCATTAATACAGTACCTTTCCTATAAGTATTTGAAGCCTATTTGCATGAAGAAAACAGTTCAAAGTGGGGCCAGCCTAGAAAATGGTAGTTACTGTTGCTGCTTACTGTTTTCTGCTGCTGTAAATACTTTTGCAGCACAGTGTATAATCACTTATCCTGGAAAGCCTGCGTAGAAAAAAGCTTAGTAGGCTTCAGTGACAGTTTTGAAGTACAATGCCACAGTCAATTTTTCTGGAAAAGTGTATTTTAAATTACAAAACTGAGGTCATCTAACTTGCATAGCTGACTTGATATTCTTCTCTCTCTCTTTTTTAATTGACAGAGCTAGCAATTTGTGGAGGATATATATCCTTATGATACTACTGGCAGTAAAATATGAGCTTGTCACTTGAAAAAGCTTCTTCAGTCCTTGACACTGGATGTCAAATAATCAGAGCTGAATAGAGCTTTGTTTTCCCAGGGAATATGTTGAGCAACTGGCTGCTTTTGGTAGAAAAAAATGATCTAGAGCCTTGATGGTTTCAGGGAAGGCTGAGTGTACATTAGAATTTGAGCTTTAGCTGCTAGTAAAGCACTTATTTCTTCTTTTAATTTAAAATTCATCTCAACGCTTCACTGTGATTTTTACCTGTGCATTTTATTTTGAGATAATTCTTCCTTAAGCTTTTTCATACATCCATTTGGACATCTCTTTCTTGTAAATAACGATGGGGTTTGCCCACAGTGCATTGAAATGAAATAATATACTGTACTTGAGTTTGTGCCTATCTTTTTGTCTTTAATAAGGAGTTATTGGCAACTTTTATGCAGGCGTGTATTTTTCAAGCCTCTTCAGCTATAGTTTTGAATTACACAACTGCTGGAATCAAAAGAGCTTTCTTACTGGTTGTGGCATGTGGGAGCTATCCCATTATGGTTATGTTGACACTTTTAGTCACTACTGGCACTTAATGGTTAATATTAATTAGTCTGGGAGCAACTACCAACTATGTGTTTAAAACCAGATTTGTTTTAACACTTGTAAACAAAGTAGGCAAAGTGCCTAGTGTAATCCCTTAATATATAGGTAGTATAGCTGTAGTAGATCCAAGTGAGTGGTCGGGGGGTAAGATAACATGTTAATCTTTGAAGATGCAGACACTTCATTAATACCAGCAGGCTTTCTAACATGTGGAGAAATATTTTGTCTTCCTATAAGCTCAACAAACCAAGATTTAATTAGGAGCAACGATATGCAAATGTTGCAGCAGAAGTACAAAGGCTGAGACACACACGGGGACGCTGCTAGCCCCCTCAACATTCTGTAAGCATCTGTATGGAAGAATTCACATAAGGATGTATAATGTCTAGACATTGTGCCATACAGTGTAAACTTTATTTCTGTTAGTGGACTATAACTTTATGCTGGGTCATGTGGCTTCTTTAGAGGACATTTTTGTCCAGTTACTTATAAGAATAAAATAACAAATAAAACTGTCTCTGGGAACCTAACACAAAAGAAGTGAAAACTTGGGGGAGTGGGTGTTTTTTTTGCTTTTTTCTTTGGGTTTTTTTTCACACGATGAGGGAGTTCACAGCATAGCTTGAGCTCAAGTTTGTAGCCCCATTCTTGAGCTCTTTAAAGCCAGCAACAGGAAAGTAACCAATGATATTGTGTGATATATAAAGAAAATCATACCTACAACAATCCAGCTCTATTTATGTTTTGTGTACTTCAGAGCAATACTTTCCTTTCGACGGTGCAGTAAGGCCTGTAGGAGCATGGTACTGTCCTTCCAATTAGTCCTTCATCCGTTTCCTAAATAATAAAACAAAACCAGTTTGGTTTTTGCGTTTGACATGGTGCTTTGACAAATTCATGGTTATGTGTTATTATAGTGTCAATTGGTATAAACCTGTAGATTTCTGTATTTGCATGTCTTGTATAGCATGTATAAAGGTGAAATACATTTTCATTTATGAATCTAACTTGTTTCTTAGCACTTCTTACTCCCAGCAAAAATATGACTAATTTAGAAATCCATGTATGTTAATTTGTTCTGAGGTGTGTTCTGAAGGAGGGTGTAATACTGAATGAACAGGTGGTTGTCAGAGCCTCAAAATATTTTACCATTGTTTCTTTTGCTGTATGCTAATTTGCTTTCTGAGATTTTGCAAATACACGAAGGAAATGCAGACAGGGGGTAGAAGAGTCTTAAGGTGAGGGCTTCCAAACCATGGTATCCACCGTGCCAGTGCCAGTTTGCAGAACCTGGCATCGTTCTCTGGCATATTACCTGGCAAAGAAAACAAGGAAAGGAAAACTTGGGAGCCATGGCCAGTAGATGCTGTTTAGCATGTGAGAGCTGTTCTCTAAGGGTATTGGTAACATAAATGCTGAACTTCCCTTGAAGCTACGTGCACGTACATACTGCTGCTTAGAAAGAGGCCAGTCTGGAGTTGCTGTTAATCTCGTAGTGAAACACTGGGGGGAAATGTTCTACGTGGGGTTTTTTTTGTTTGTTTGTTTTTAAATCATAACTTAATTCAGAATTAAAAATGAAGGTAATCTGCTTTTACTAGGAAGTATATTAATACTTTCCACGGTGACAGTTCATTTCATTCTTAGTAACTCTTGAATCATTGGTGGTGTTTGTCCACTCATTTATTTAGAAGATTAAAGGAAACATGATACCTGAGTATTCATGAAGATAGATATTGCCATATTTTCCTTTATATTTTCTTTCAAATGTAACTTTACAAGTTTGGCTGAATATCTGGAGAAAATACTGTTAGCTGAGGGGTTAAATCACTGATGATGTAACTTCTGCATACCAATACCATACCAGCGTTAGCTGCTATGATTCAAGTCTGTGCAATGAGCTTTACTTTTAATTTGTCAGTGGTCTTGAAGCCGTGGTGAAGGATCACCTAGTGATTCACATGAGTCCTAGGTTCATCTTTTCTGCTGGTAAAGCACTTAAGAATCAATCTGTGAGACGAAGAAGGAAAAAAAAAGAACAGTGAGCCCTGAATGGATTTTATAAATGGATTTATAAATGGATGAATGGATTTATTTTTTAGATTACTTTTTATGAAGTGATCTGCAAAACAGATTGTACACACCGAGAAGAATTGGACACTGCTACTGTCACTTTCCCAGATTTATTTTCAATAACTAATATAACTATTAGTAAGTTCTATACATAATAATACCTATGAGTACTTGGGCATCACAGTAGCTCTCTGATAAGGTTCAGCACTTCCTCTGGTGTTGCCCTGGGAATCTGACACCCAAAGCTTGTTTGGGCCCCAGCAAAGGCCCTGAGCGGACCTCCTGCTCTGCGTAAGGTAATTTCAAACAAGTGCATCAGTGATAGGGTAGATACGGACCCCCAGCTGCATTTTTCAGCTAGTGGTAAAGGGCTGGAAGCAGGGGAAAATCTCGTCTCTCCTGTAATTGTACTCACTGTGCGTATGGAGAAAGCAACAGAATTAGCACAGGCTGCTGCTCGGCTGGCAGTGTGGGGATCTTCCCGCTGCTGCCGGACTCACAAAGAGCACAGCACCTATCCCTGCATTCCACCCCACCGAGCACAGCACCTATCCCTGCATTCCACCCCACCGTGGCCCCGGCCTCACCAGCGTAGACAGCTCAGGTGCCCCAGCCACCACCCTGTATTTCAGGCGTCAGCAGCATGGCACTGAAGCTGTCTTAGTGCTCCACAGCCTTATGTGGCTGAGGTAGCGCCGTGGCCTTCAGCACCAGCCAGGGCTGGTCAGAGAAGCCCAGGGTCCCAGGACACCTCTGGGGCTTCAGCACTGCGAGGCAGCCTGGAAACCCCAGTAGAAGACATCCTTCCCTGTATTAAAAAGTAAATAGTTTAATATTCAAGAGCTGAAGACTCTGTGAGATCTAACTCTTGTTTGCTCTAAGTCATGGCCCGTATCCTGCACACGAGGGAGATTGTCCTGTAAGCGGCACAAAGGAATTCATAGGGATACGCTGCTTTAGCAACGCGTGGGACTTCTTCCTTACTCCTTCGCTCTCCCTCCTGTACGAGCACAAGGCAGAGACTGGACACTCTCTCTGTTTGCTCTCATTTTAGAACAATGGTTGTTCAAGCTGTTGGTTCCTCCAAAACAATGTGGGAAGTGGTTGTTCCCTATGCTGCCTCTGTGTATGCGGGGTGCAAATACACATAAATTGCAGTTATATGGACCTTTGGGGGAGTTAGTTTCCAGTGTCAATATTAAATTCTGAAACTGTACTACTGCTGGGCCACTACGCTAAAATCTGGAAAACATTAACGTAATGACAATGCAATTTTCTCTTTATTTTCTTTTAATCTTAAGAAAAACAGGTTTTAAAATTCATTCTTTCTTTCCAGAATACACGCGCTTGAAAATAATAGAAAACCTAAGATAGTGAGATGCATTTTTGTTGTTGTTAGTGGCAATAATACCAGCCCAGAACACTGCAAGCCACAGTGTTCATCTCTCCCCTACTTTTTTATCCCATCATTTATCTTATACTATGATCTCCTACAGCTGAAGAGCAGGTGATGCTATTCACTCAGTTGGCCAATTTGTCTGTTGAAACAACATGTTAAGCGTAAAGAGCCCTTAAACTGCAGACAGAAACAGAGAAGGGTGTTTAAGCTTTTAAAATAATTATGTAAAGTATAAGAAAACGGTTTCTTGACCACCAAAATAATTTTTGTTACTTGTTTTCCTCTCAGTTGCTTTGTTTGTTCTCCAGCTCGTATACATTTTGAGCATTTCTAATGATTCAAGACTGAGGTAGTAATGTTTCTAAACCAGTGGGTTCGATGATGACCTGAGGCCTGCAGCTTTCAGGGTTGAATAAATGCTCTGCAAGCCGGTGTGTAACGTTCACTTGGGAGCATTACAAAACTAGATGTGTATCCCTGCTAAAATCAAGCCTTAATGATTTCTAGAGAAAATACAACTATGATGCAGGAGAGATTAATTGAATAAAAGGAAATGGCAAGCAGTGTGCTGCATGCTTTACAAAGTTCTTGCTCTAAGAATAAGTGTTTAAAATAGTTACATAAATAAACCAGCAGCTTTGCATTACCACTCCCAAGTTCTTGCTGTGTCTAAAAGAGGTAACTTGGAAGTCACGGCCATTGTAGGTGATTGACGTTGTACAGAATGGACCCAAGAACATAAAATTACATAGCTGGAGAAAAAATTAATGGGTGTGAGAGATGTTCATAATCAGGAAATTACTCTGACAGTATTTCCACATTTTTTATAGAAATAACAGCCATTCGCATGGAATTCGATACATGAGCAGCACAGCGAACAGGATCAGGGCAGTCTCTGTAACACCATATTATGTTCACACATCCCTTTTCAGAGTAGCTTCTATCTTTTAAAATACAGATGGCAACATTGTCTGAAATATTATTAGCATATTAAATATGCAGAGCTATGGGGGTTGATACTAATAAATTCTGTGGAGTTACTACTACTTTTCCTGGTGTGAGGTCTCAATCAGGAACAGTTTTCACTCCTTCCTTTTCCTTCTTTTTCTTGTCTTAAACCTGTTCCTAGTTCAAATACACAAATCCAAAAAAGTACAAATTCTGGTGGTTGCCTGCTGGAATGAGTTTGTTCTCTCAGCTCCTGGACAAAGACTGTCCACACGGCAGCTGGCAGAGAAAAAGTCCGAGGAATCTTTTTGGAGACCGAGTACGTGCAGTAGTGTGTCAGGGCCAGCAATGAAGCACTGCTGGCATGAGCAATGAATGTAATTCTGGCCAGAAATGGCTGAAGCTTCCCTAGGTGAAGACCAGGCCAGAATTCTTTTCCTTTTGGCAAGAGATGTTTGTGTTTCTAACCTATGTTTTTACAAGCTAAATTGATGCTGATATTCCTGGGCCAGTATCTGGTTTTAGGGCAGAAAGTATTCGGTAGCAAACGAAGCTGCTGATGGATGGAGCAAATAAACAAGTTGATGGAATGAGGGAGGGGAAGCAGTATGGGTGAAGGTAACAGTTGGTGAAGAATGCGAAGATACTTTGTACATATAAAGTCCAAAGACAAACTAGAATCAGTCATGCCCACCACATCCTGCCAGGCTGGGCATTTCATATTTCGTCCCTCCTCAGACTTACCATCCTGCTGTTTCACTGCAATTTCTCCTTCTTTCACCTTTCCAAGATCTGGCTTTTGCATAGGCAAGGAAATGCAGCCTTTCTGTGCCTCCTCCTCAAATTAATCTGCTGTGGCCTCTTGGGTGATAAGCCTGGTTCAAAGCCTTTGCTTTGAAAATCCTGTTACCATATTTGTGTCACACATCAGTGTTAATTCATACACTGAGATTGTTTTCACTGGTATTTTGCCAAAATCCTGCCAAGTTTACAAGGGCCATACGCCTAGCGGCAACAGCACTTTTTCACATGTTGTTACAGGAAAGTTATGGTAACCTTATAAATAAAACATACCGGCATTATTACGTCGTGAGAGCCCAGCCTCGCTAAAGGCTCTCTTTAAAGAGTAATTTGGTGATACCATCGGAGCCAAGTCATGCAGTCAGTCATCCTCTCACATTCCTTTGGGTTTTAATTAAACAATTACTTTACAGCTTTCCTTAAATTTGAAAGCTAAATAATGTAGGACTTAATTGAGGAAATAAGGAGCCAATCGTTATCTGTTGCTCTGAGCCTAGACTGAAAAAAATACCACGGTTCCACAGAAAGCTGTTAAAGAAAGTTCTTACAAATGAATTTGCTTGAGTTTTTTGCTTTATTCTGGACCGAATTCTGGCCTTGTTTGGATGAGGAGTGAACAGATTTGAAGTTATTTTGACAAGTAACCTCAGGACTTGACCTAAACACCAGTGTCTCATTTTCCATAAAGCAGGAGAAAGAGCTGACGCTTCTTTGCTGGGGTCTTAGAAGTTTAGCTAATTTTGTTCCACTGAACAATAGATACCTTTTTTTTAAAAATTATTTATTATCGGAAGAAGCAAATAAGTAGCACACCAGCAAAGAATTAGGCAGCCGATTCATTTCAAGACAGGAGACATTTGTGGCTTTGTGGTTTGGTGAAAGTATTTTGGTAAAACTCCAAGAAAAAAAATGCCTGGTTGTGCTAAGGTGTAGGTGTGGGTGAGACGTGGAAGAAGAAAGCATAAATATGAAACTTTTCCAAAAGCAGAGATCCGAGTTAATGAAGCCATGTAAGTCTTACCAGGAGGCAAAACAAGACAGCGAAGTACAAACAAAACATTTCCTGTCAGATATTATGATGTTGGCTGGTAAAACCATGATTACCCTCGGACAGCACTTCTTCATGGTGGATCATGGCTTTGCAGATGTTGACTCTGTCAGACCCTCTCTCTGCTCCGATGTGCTTCTTCCCCTTTAAGTATTGCTTTCTATGGGCTCTGTCTGCAGACAGCAAAATGAATTGTGTGTGACAACCAAGCTAACCCACTCCCTACAAAGAGCTTTTAATTTCACTTATCTGGCCCACCTCAGGGGAGACCAGGCATTCGGCAGCGGCTGCTGTGGCAGTGAGCCTGGCAGCGTGGGAAAGCCCAGGCCACGCTCCCCAGCATAGCTCGGGCTGCCTTGCTCTGCCTGCTTCAGCGGCTGACCCTGCCAGGGATCAAGGGAAGTTTTACTTCCACTTTTAAAAAAACTAACATAACATGGTTCAATAAAGTTCAGTGCCAATAGTAATGTTTTATGTGGAAAATGAAATGCCTCCTTGAAAGAGCAGATAATGCAGGATCTGTCTGCTATCGAGGGCTAGTTTCTACCTTTGAATTCCAGGTGACTTCCATTCATCATTTCCAAGTATTTAGCATGTAAACCACAGCCATGCTCTTTCCAAAGGGAATGTTTACTAAATTAAGCATTAAAGGAATATGAAAGCTATTCTTTATTCTAATGATACTTAATTAGAAAAAAACATGGAAATAGATTGAAATAATTAGTCTTAATAAGCAGTAATTGCCAAGTCTTGTGCAATAGAATAGCCTTCAGAATTTAGAGATGGAGAATAATAATGCTGTGGAACTACTAACAGACACTGCTTTGAATAATAATGTAACTTGTGAAGTGTGTTTAATGTTCCTGATGTCTTAGAGTACTAAGTCCCTACCTACTATTGAGACCCTTGTGCACTTACTATCCATCGGGATAGTATCCGTCCTGCTATCCATCAGGGTAAACGTATATTGGATCAAGACCATCTGAGGTGAATTCAAGTAATTAGGTTAATAATGAAGTTTAATAATTTAGTTTACGTAACGTAGAAGTTTATCATATGCACATAGAGGTGGGTTGTCTGTACTTAGTGCTTTGGACCAATTTTTGCTTCAGGTGAGGTGTCTGCTTAACTTTAAGTTTCAGGGCAGCACTAGCCCCCCTATATGCAGAGAACAGGCAAACCACTACAATAGCTGAAATAGGAAGAAAACAAAATGTTTTTTCTGTTAGTTCGACTTTTGTACTCTCAAGAGCAAAATGATAGCTGCCTGTACATATCCCGCATATTGTAAGAGGTATGCCAAACTGGTACTGCACATTACCTTGTTGAGTCCCCCCATGCTGGCCCAGGTTTCTTTGGGAAAGTGCAGATTAACGGCATCTTCCCAATTTGGTCTCATTTTCTCGATCTAAAGCTCACTCTGCCCAGTTCTCACCCTGAGCTCCCATTAACAAAAATGCTAACACAGTGAAGAGGACGGAAGCATTGTTTAGTGCAGCTTGCCACTGTATTTCTATGCCATATACTTCAGTGAACCTTATGCAGTAACACACTACTACTAAATTTAAAAATCATACTTCTATATGCTTTTCTTATGAGAACTGCAAAGTGTTTTAGTGAATGCAAGAAATTATTTTGTAGGGCAATCGTGTGGGGTTCCCCATGTTTGAGCTAGTATGGAAAGAACCGAGCAGGATCCTGTGGGCAAAGACAGCAACCAGATTTATAGCAGTTAAGCAGGATCCCTCAGTCCCACCTACAGCAACTCTGCCAAGACTGAGAAGATGAAGATCTGAAGGTAATGCTCTACTAGAAGATCAGTCATATAAAAGGAGGGCAGGAAAATGTCAGCAGCTGAAAGTCTGAAGGATAGCCAAAGGCAGCAGCCACGCTGGTATTGGGAACATAATGAAACCAAGACCACCGCTTTGAAGTACATCTAATTAAGAGGGCAACAGTAAGCAGCCCTTCCTCTCCACTCTTGATCCAGTGAACACAAACATCTAACGTGACCCAGTTAGGCCAGGGTTTGACAATGGAGTAAACGCAGCACTATGGCTCTGAGCTGGATGAGAAATGTCAAGACCGCGTAACACAGAGTTTGTTTTTTTTTAAAAAAAGTTGACAGGCTAACCTGGTTTTGGCAGGCTTTATGCCAGGTCAAGTATGTCTGCCTGTGCCACTGTAACAATGCCTTATTGGGGTATGGCCCATGTTCCTGCAGCTACTGTAAAAATACAAAACCAACATCAATTCTGTGCTTGGGCTAGAAGAAAAACACGTGCCTACATCTGACTTGAATCATATTTATATTAATGAGTTGACCTGACAATGCACTAAACTAGTATTCACGATCCTTGACCAGCACCCTTGGATGCCTGATGTAATCTAGACAGTGTCAGTGTCTCCTTTCACAAGTGGTTTTGGGTGATCATTGTTTCTCTGTTTTCCTACCATAAAAAGACACGCTGTTTTGAAAGGGCTTTGGTATGTGTTGGTGCGAGCCTCTGCTATTTACAGCTCCCGAAGAAACTCGCTCACTCAAAGGGCAGACCTGTCAGGCCTGCTGGGCGTCGTGACCGGCAATGGAGGGAGGCATCCCAGCGGCCTAGAAGGGTGTTCAAATCGATCCAGTCTCCCCGGGGAGTGCCTCAAGGCTGCGGCGCACACTCGAGCGGGCACCCCAGGAACTTGAGGAGAGCTCTGGAAAACCCACCGGAGCCCCGCGCCCAGCAAGCCCGGGCGGCGCTAGGGCCGGCAGCCCAGCCCCGGGGCTGCGCCTGCCCAGCCTCCCGCCCCGCCGCGGCTTTAACCGGTGGCTCCGGCCCGTAAGGCCTGGGGGAGACTTTTCTGGCCTCGCCTCGCCACATCGCAGCCGAGGCCGCGGCGCCTCCCCAGCAAACCCCGGCGCTTCGGGCCCGCCCCGCTCCGGCCGCCCCTGGCTCCGCGCAGGGGCCGGCAGCCGTTCCCCGGGCCCGAGAGGGCCAGGCGGGACGCGTCACGGGAGGATCCCGCTTTTCACGGGGCCTCCCAGCCGAGGGGCTCCTCACGGCTCTGAACGCGCCCCGGGAAGGGCCAGGGCGCCGCGTCCCCTCCGCGCTGCCGCAGCCGGGAACGAACGGCCGGCACGGGGCCGCCCAGCCCCTTCCCGCGGCGGCGCCCAGCCCGGGGCGGGGAGGCGGCACCCGAACGAGGGGCCGCCGGGCAGCCGTGAGGGGAGGCCCCGCCCGGCCGCCCGCCCGCTCCGCCCAGCCCTCCCCTTCCGGGGCGCCCGCCCTCCGCCCGCCCTTTCTCTCCGCCGCGCCCGTGGGGAGCAGCAGCGCCCGGCGCGGCCCGCCGGGACCCGCCACGCCTCCTCGCCCGGCACCTGCTCGGGGCGGAGCGGCGGCGGCCGGAGGAGCGGCGGGAGGCGGCGGCGGCGGCGGCTCCGGAAGCGGCCCCGTTGGCGGTGAGTGTGGGCGCCGGCCGGCCTCGGCCCCGCCGCCTCGGCAGGGCCTGGTCAGGCCTGGCGTGGCGTGGCGTGGCGGGGTGGGGTGGGGTGCCGGCCGGTGCCGCGGGCGGCGTGAGGGAGAGCCAGGAGCTCGAGGCCCGGTGGCGGTGGCGGTCATTGTCCCCGCCAGCGCCGTCTGCGCGCCCGGCGCCGGACGGGCCCATCCCCCGCCCCGGTGGCCGGGAGGGGGCGGGCCGGGCCCTGGGTGCTCCGCCGGGCCGGGATGCACGGAGTTCCGTCGCCCACCGGAGGGCCCGCCGGCCTAGGGGAGGTGGGTGGGAGGTGCCGCTACTCCTTCCCCGCGCAGACCGGGGTGGTGGTGTGGTCGGTGCCGGCAGGGGCGGGGGGCCGGCGGGGTTTCTGCCGAACCCATCTTGGATCTGCTGATCCAGAGTAGCCGGGAGCGGCGGCAGCCGTAACCCGCCTCGCCCCGCCTGCGAGGAGCCTGCGTGCCTGTGTGCGTGCGCGCCCGTCTGTGTGTGCCGTGGCACGGCGCCTGTGGCTCCGGCCTTCGGCGGGTGCCGAGTGCGAGGGACAAAGCGTGGGCCAGGGGCGACAAGGCGCCCTGGGGCTGCCGGTGCCACCGCGCCCCCGAACCGCCACGGTTCCAGAAAACCCGTGTGGCTGTGAGCATGCCGGGCGAGCCGCAGGGCTGAGGTAGCGGCTCGCAGCTCGGGTGTAAGGACAGCGTTTTCCTCGGAGGTGAGCAAGGCATTAACACTAGCGATCCCTGTTCCTGGTCACTTAGATGTTGTCACCCACGGATTTACCCCAGTTAGCCTGTTTATATAACTCTTATAAAACTTGGGGTTTTGTGTAGCAGTCGTATCTGAGTTTTAGCGTGTCTTTGGTTTAGCTTAATGTATTTTCAGGGTTGAGTCAAACCAAAGCAAGATAAATTCATGCTGATTTGACCAAATCTGTGGGGTTTTGATACTACTTTGGTTGGTTTAGTTGGTTATGTGCAGTTATTCATACACCTGAGGAGGAAGTAGTGTCTCCGGAGGAATCTGTGATAGCCGTCTCCTTACTTGGCTCAACTCCATCCAGAACAGCAACGCCTGATTTTTACTGCAATTCTTAAATGCCCCAAGTCACTTGTAAATATAGTTTAGGTCTCTGAATTACAAGGGTTTAAAACAAAGGCCACTCAAATTGCTGGGGGATCTTAATTACCTGCTTACCTTGTGTGTTTGTGGGCCTCAAAGAAAAGTGAATCTTTGGTGAAAGGTTTGCTGGGTGTGGACCGCTGGAGGAAGAGCATGGAAGAGGATGCCAGGAAAGGAGGGGAAGAAATAATGCAAAAGGCATGGAAGGTTCTCTGGTGACAGAAGCCACGTTGTGGTGCCCTGTGAGACACAGGACTAGGCACAGAGGGGCAAAGAACACTGATGACTAAGTCTTTCCCCTTGTTTTCATCTTTTCGCTCTGAAGAACTAACCAGAAGCCGTGGGGATTTTTCTGGTGTTTTTTTTAATATTGGTGTTGATGAGGTGAGCTGGAATTAATTAACTTCCTTTAGAGGCACACCCTGTTACCCTGATAAACAGTTGTCTGTCTTAATGAGTGTCCATGTACTCCTCCAGATCTGCCTTCAGCAAAATAACTGGTATATCTGCCACCGCTTTTGTAAAAGCAATCAAACCAACTCTCCATCCGCCTGCGCTGTGATGAGATGGGCTTGATTTCAGTGCAGTCTTGCCTCGTGGGTGTTCACCTGTCAGGAGGTTACATAGTGGTGTCACAGCAAGCTGGTGAGCAATGTGGTTGCACACAGGTTTGCTTTTCCTTTCAGGTGGCAGCAGGTCCTCGCTGTCTGCAGGGAAGGGAAGAAATGTGCTAGGAGTCCTCCAGCAAGGGCTTATTTCTCTGGTGTGGCTCAGGAAGGCGGTCCAGACTTCCCAGCTTCCTGGCAGCACTGCTGCATGGCACTGCCGATACTGAGTAAACAGAAGCTTCTTCTCTTTTTCTGGGGGATTTGTGACTTAAGGTGGAAAGGCAAAGGACTCCATCACAGTTTGTACATGTTGGAGAGCTTTCAGTAGGTAGAAAGTTGTTGCGGTTTGTCTCTGGGACTATGATGGGAGCAATTTTAACATGCTTCGTTAGAGACAGGTAGGCAGAAGCAGCTGGGGAGGGTGCTGTGACATTTAAGGCTCTGTAGTAGATGGGTTTTTAAGTCCTCTAATTCGATGCATTATAGAAATGGCTCAATAAAATGTTTATGGGTTGTGCTTTCTTTGTGTAAGAAAAAAAAAGTATTTGAGAGTGAAATACCTAATTTATTATGTGATACAGATTTATCCTGCTCAGTCTTTCCAAGTTGGCATTACAGTCTGTTTTTCTGCAAAGGTGAGGCATTGCCTGCTAATTAGTGTCATTAAATGGGTTCGTTTTGTACTAAGCTTAAATTACATGCTCAGATCTACTCAGTTATTTTTACTCTTTTGCTCATATACACAAGGGAGTACTTTCGATGTATCCCAAGGATTTACTTACAACTTGTTTAGTGGTCCGTTAGGCCTAGCTGAAGCATACAGTATTTCCTATACTTTTGTAGTAGGTCTTCATCCTACTGCGAGTGTAAGGGAGAACAATAATTTTTATATCTCTGTAGCAAACAGAGGAGAGTGATGCCCGCACACTGCCCTTGCTAACATGAGGCTTGGTTGTCTGTTAACAGTCCTTGGTATTGGGATACAACCTGTGTAAAGCTTGCCTTCACCAGCTTGTGCCAGAGGAAGAGGAAAAACCTGAGGAGGAGGACAAAAAGTTCTCTAAAGCTGCAGTGACTGCAGTTTCAGGAGGCCAGAGGAGTGCTTCTGGTGCTGGGGAGGCCCAGTCTCAGCAGATAAACTGGAGCATCAGAGCTCACCATGATCCTTGGGTTGTGGCACGTTTGGCCGGAGTGTTGGCTCCTGCCATCACTGCCCACCTTTCCCAGATCAGGAAATTTGGTAAATACAGCATGGCAAGAAAGAGGAAGAAATGTGTGTTTGTAGAGGAAGAAAGGAAGGAATAGCCCTGTCATCTCCCTGGTGGTGGTGGTGAGGGTTCAGGCAGCAAGGCTGCAGTGGCTGGGGAGTGGTGCGACCAGACCTGCTACAAAATATGTTGGAAATTAAAAGCATAACCTTGGAGGTGTGGAAGGCACTCAGAGAGTGACAGAAGCCCAGGAAAAGGCATTTGTAATAAAAAAGAGCGCTCATTGAATATGAGAGGGCTGTGAGGAAAAAGGATGGAAATTTGGATCATGGTCATTTGCACTGATCTGTTCCCTGCTGTGTTGTCTAAGAGGGAATGATTTAGAAATCCCTCAGCTGAGTTTCATTTGCCTCAGCCGAGTTTCATTTGCCTCAGCCAGGGTGTGTGTCCTTGACTTAAGCAGCTGTTCTAGTTCATAGTTTTCAAACGTGTCACATACGTCCTGCCCTGAGGCAATAGGCCTTGAGTTGGGAGTCGGCTCCCTGGGCTGGCAGAGCTGTAATTCTGCCCCAGGCACCCCCTTTGGTGCTGGAGCATGGGGCTGCGAACTTCATGACATCCTTCCTCCAGCCCCTGCAGGGTTGGGGGTGGTGTATGGAGGTGCCCGTTGTTAGCTGTGGTTTTGAGGCTGAAGGTGTTTAGTAGAAAAGTCGGGGAGAAATGGGTATATGCACGCCCAGTGCAGCACTGGGAGCCTCTGCTTGCGGTGATAGTACCTAGGCCAGTCTGGGAAGCATTGGCTAAAGGAGATATGAAGTCTTTGTTGCAGATTCAGAAATGCTCAGGCTGGTTTGCTGGGAGATGGTCTTCTGTTCTTACGCTCTTTCCTGGGCATTTGCTATTGGAGGTGGTAAGATTTGCCTGGAAGCTGAATGGGAAAGAACATGTTAGGCTTGTGTCCTGCTTGGACTATGGCTGGGGTGGGAGCCACATGGGACAGCCTTTGAATCAGCTGTACTGGAAAAGTTGCCAGTTCTATACTTTTCATTTAAGGATACGATAAATGGCTTTCTGTATTGCAGGCTTCAAGATCTTTCCCTTTTTTAAGTCTGGATTGCAGCTGAGCTTTTTACTTTGATTGTATTTCTGTTAAATACTTGGCTGTGTTGGTGTTGAGACTCTCAATTCCTGCTTTCTCTTTTTTGACAGACACTGCAGCAATACATGCTTTGGCTTGTCCCTTATAGCTTCCAGTTGATTCCTACCTAGAAGACAGTCAATGAAAAGCTTGCAGCTGCTCCTTATCTTTTTGGGCAGAGTGAGAAAGTAGTGAGCTGGGTAGTTTTTGCAGCAAGGGTCAGTCTCTGTCTTCCTGCCTTCTGTGTGACCCAGCCTGTAAAAGACTTGCTTATCCCTTCCTCCTCTTAGATTTGGGAGGTGGTGGCAATGGTTGTTGGCAGTCCCTTATAAAGGGATGAGGAATGACATCTCCATCTACTACCGGTGATAAGGCAATTGAAGAACAGCTCCTTGACGGTGAGCACTGCTGCTGTTGACCTGCCCTTTGTGCGTCCTGCCTAAGATTTCCTCCACTATCTGTTGTAGATGATGGAAGGCACCCAAAAGGCATGTAGAGCAGTCCACATATTTTTGGTCTGTTTACAGGAGAGTTAACTACTTCTGCTTAGTCTGTGCTGTCTGTGAGGTTTTAGCTCTTTGCACTGAGACAAGCTCCAATTTGCCTCCATTCAGCTAGACTGCAGTCATTTGTGATTTCTTGTATTTCATGCTGGAGAAAATAAAGGAGATTGAAGGATGTTCTGTTCAGGAGAGCAAGCTGTTAAAAATGTATAGCCTTTCCGAAGGAATGTGTGTTCAGGTTGGCATACCCCATACAATTTCTAGTCATTTTCACTTTTCTCAAGATACTCTTTTCAGGTTTATAGTATCTATATACTACAAGAATTTCATACTTGTCAAACCACTGATCTCAAGGGTGGAATCAAAGGAGAGCTGGCAGCAGGCTTCAGGCCATTTCTCCTGAGGGAAGTGGTCTGATTTCAATTCTGAAAGTCAAGGAAAAGAAAATAAAAGGTGGAGTTCTCATTAATCTTTAAAAACTATCTAAGCACAGTTACTGATAACTTCTCCAATGAGTCACTTACTGTTGTAACACAACAAACACAAGCAGTACTATGAACCTAATAATATTGCTTCCTAGTTAAAAAAAAGAAAAAAGTTTTTCATGCTTTCATAGTGATAACATCCCATAAAGTACAGCAGGAGGACCTGCAGAAATTCAGAACCCAGAGCATAGCAGGTCCTGGCACCTCTGCTCCAACATGATCTGGCCTTTCAGAAGCATCTGGGTGGCCGACATGGGAACTATAGGAGCTTCACTTGATTCAGGTAAATCTGCTATAGATGGGCTTGCTGCCTGGTACCGTCCCACGAAAAACGTGCTTTTGGTGTGGAACTGTATTGCTGGTCTAGGTGAGATGATTTAAGCTTGAAACTTGAATTGGCAACGTGCTTAGAAATTCTGTATAGATTAGTTTGTGATTCTGGTGTTACACTGGGAGTCTTGATTGCAGTTGAGTGTCTGCTGCCTTGTATGCTGTGTATTGATTGCATCTCCAATCTCTTAGGAAATTGTATCACATGGATCACTTCTTGGGAGGCACATTGAAACAAATGAATGCTTTCTTTCCACTAAACAAAAGGAGTGTCTTTGCTGGAAGTTACAGTAGTCCTCTTTACCCTAAGGCAAGATCTAGGACATATTGTCACAGTCCTTCCCAGGCTGGTAGTACGATTGTTTAGCCAATCTTGAAAGAATAAGGAATCTGTCATTGTGTATGTTCAGTTCCTATCTTGATTGGTCTGCAATGAGAGATCCTGGAAGATCTGGTTCTCTGTAATGGCTGGGTGGAGTTTAATGGTACTTTTGTCCTTTTGGTGTTTACATACTCACTTGAAAATGAAGCATAAAGTTCAGTACTGCAGGGAAGATAGAAAGATTTTGAATAGCCTTTAAAATATGGTCACTTCTTAAAGTTTACGAGAAGAGAGGGTAGTAGTGAATTTCTGAAGCTTGTGGGACATGCGCTTCTTTTTAAAATGTGTTAGCCATGGATTGTGTTTTCTTGTTTCTGAAATAGTGTTCAGTTTGGTAAGGTGTGTCTTATGGATAATAAATGGGAAAGTATTTTGGTCACAGTACTACTACTTTTTGAAAAATAATATTTGAGTACTGGCATTGGAGCATCGTATTTAACTTAGACTAGTATGATCTTTGAGTAGACGAAGGGCCTGAAGTTAATTGACGCTATGCAGTCCTCCGAGATACGCCTTTAGGATCTAAGAGGCAGTGCTAACTTCACATTTGAAAGTTCAGGGAACAAATATTCTACCTTGGGGTACTTTGGGGTTGAGGTTTTTTATTTTACTATCCCTTGCAACGCTTGTTACAACCTCATGCCTTGTCAGATGGAAAGATTCATTGTGGAGCAAATGCTCTCATGGTAAACAGGAGACTTTTGAGATTTTAAAAAATAAATTCAAGAGGTTTTCTCCAGAAGTAAGTGACTTCTGTGTTTTGCAGATAATTGTTTAGTTAGCTTATGGTGCGGCTTAATGAGCAGGAAGTCAATGTTTCCAGAGTCACTTTGAAATGTAGTAGATGGCTTGTCTGATGTCCACCTGTAGTGGTAGACGTCAGAAGTATGCTGTATGTTCTCCTCTGAGATAGTACTGTTTTAGCCATGAACTAATAATAATAATGAAAAAAAAATCAGTCATGGCAAGTGGTAATACATTATTGACTTGTTAGTGTGATTGGGTGGTGGTGATGGGGCACTGGGCCAAGCATGTGGGTGCACACTATGTCTCCAGGTTTCTTACATGCCTTAAAGCTTACTATTTTTTTCACCCCTTTCAATTTTAGTTGGTCAGGTAAAAGATTTACTTATATGATTTGAGCACTGGGAGTGTCAAAAAGGCTGTACTTGGCCAGTCCAGACTAGTTTTCTGTCTTCATGAGTGTCTGTGAGCAAATACTTAGAGAAGATACCAGAGCATATATAGAGTGACATTGACCTGGGCATATTCTTACAGTTTCAAGTGACTGGTTGTTCATTAATTTTGGAGCTGTTGATGGATCTGTTTTTGTACCCATTTATATTTCTGGCCTTTACAGAGTCTTGTGGTAATTCAGAGCTGTAGGCATGGGTATGTGGTCCAAATTCCAACTCCTAACCAGTTACCTGATAATTTCAGTCTGCTTTAATCCTTGTATTTGCTAAATAATGAATAATCACTCCATTCCTATTTACCAGGCACGTTACTGGTGAGTTTGTATATCCTTTCATCACTTGTTTTCCAAGATTCTAGTCTCTTTCTGCAAAGAAGAGCAAGAAGGGTGGATTCCACTGATACTTTTCTCATTCTCCCATAGCTTTTATGAGAAGGGATGCCTAGAGCTACTTCCAGGATTCAGGAGCAGTACTTTCTGTCATAGTGCATCCGCTGTATACTTAAATGTGTGTCTAGGTATTAGGTTACTAAGTCTAAAAGTGAAAAGTGGTCTTTTATACATGATTTTGTCTGGATGAAGTGTGTGATGTACAGCAGTTAAGACTTGATGGAGCAGTTAAAGCTTAACAGGTCTGTAACCATGTAAAAGTATCAGTATGTGTTACAAATCTGAAGCTCAATATGAAGTTCAGAATATAACTTATTGCAAAACCACCTTTCTTAGTAAACTTGATTTTTAGGCTGGCTGGCTGTCCCCTCTCCCTTTCATCTATAGCATTCAAAACATACTAACAGTTACAGCACTTCTTTCAGTTGTTGCAGCGTGCATGTCAGGTCATTAATATTTAAAAAGTGAGTAGGCAGCTTCACAAAATGGAGAGAAAAAGGGAGCAACGGTCAACTAATTAAATCTTTATAAAGAAAATAAGCTTTATCCTAAGATCAACAATTAGAAAAAAAGGTACTAGCCTTAAAATGGGAATTGAAGATAAAAGTAATTCAACGTAAAAATATGCGTTATTCCAACCTTGAAGTATCTAACAATACACTTGTTAAAAACCACTATCCCTGTTGCAATTTGTAGTGCAGTTCTGTTATCAGGCTAGTAAATTGTACTATTTTTACAGCCTCAAGAAACTCATATAAACATATGAGAGAAGATGACAAGGTCTAGATCGAGATCACCACGATGGAAACAAAGGTAAATATTTCTTTATAACTTGAGTTCTGAAATGTAGCTCTATATAAGGATTTACAATTAGGACTTATAACTTGTGTAAAAGAAAGTTACATCCAGAACTGTAACTTGTAAAATGTATTTTACAATTTATATAATTTAATATAATTAATATGATATAAATATTTATTAAATATTTTCTAAACTGAACATCTGCTGCAATTTTTTTCCCAACTAGCAGTTCTGATGTTATGATTTATTTTTTTTTAAAGCTGGAGGTGTTAAGTTTTTGCTGTCTGCCAAGAACTGTGTTTAACTTGCATGTTTTGAGACTTGGAACTCCTTAAGCACAAAGTCCAAGCACCAAACTTAGTTAAGGGTATTTTTACTCAAGCACCACTTGGTGCACGTTGGTGCATGTCATGTCTGTAACTCACTCCTGTTTTGCCTCTTGGTCATCAGGGGGAGGCAGATCAACTATTTAAAAAAACCCGAAAACCTACTTAGTTCGCATACCTCAGGCTTTTCGAGCCTTTGGGGCTCATTTACAAATTGATATTCAGCACAGTTAGATATGCCTTCCAGCATAACACAAACTGAAAACACAGGATTTGGCACCCTTGTTTTTGGACACTAGCCTATTAGCATGTGTCATCGATGATTGTCACCAGAATAGCATCCGGGTTACTTTATGTTGTTAGTTACCTGCCTGATTTTCAGGACTTGAAATGCAAATTCGAGGTGTTAAGCCTAGGAGGCTGGAATACAGTTTTAGCTTTCAAGAGCTTGAAATACTTTTCTGCTGGGTTTGGGTTGTTCTTCTAAACAGACTAATAAAGTTGTGATGACCAAGACCATGCAAGTTTGTTGGATAACACAGTAAAATATGTGTGGTCTTACTGATTTGTTTTTAAAAAGGGAAATCTCATCTACTTCCATACTAGATGGATAGTTGTGAACATGTTCTTTGGGTGAAGGGCAGGGAGGAATGTCCCAGTGCTCTCTGAAATGCAAGCCTCAACCAGAACAACGTGGGGTGGCAGCAGCAGTATGGGTGCTACTGGAGGTTACCATTATAGTTTTGCGAAGATCTGTGCTTCAGAGTTTGAACTCACTTGCAGAAAAGGAGCAAATAGTTATGCCAAATTGTATGTTTGTAATATGTGTACAAAGGAGGTGACTCCCTTGAATTGCAACTTGCTTTTTGATGTTTGTATTAGTGTATTGAGAGTGTACAGTGAATACTTGAATGCAAGCAGAACTGTTATATCTGGGATTACTTTCTGGTTCTTACTGGTGCCCTGTGCTGCTTTTTCTTTAAGGAGATTTTGGCTAGAAACTCTCAACAGGTTGCATCACTCAGTTTTGCATTTTTACCTATAGGTACAAAAATGAAAGCAATTGAGTGGATCTTAGCAATTGAATATTTTCAAGCTGCAATAAGTGTGGAAATGCATGTGGATACATGTATGTACGTGTACACACAGTTACATAAAAAATCTTTCTCACAGTTTTCTGCAGGAAAAAGCCTACCTGTGTGACATTTTAAATAGGATATTTTATAATGTTTTCAGTCAGCTTTGTGAGTTGTTTTAGCATGCAGAAAAACTGAAAAAGTTTGGTGGGGTTTTTTTTTCCTTCATTTCTTTATATAGGCTTTTTTTTACTTCCCCATTTTTTTCTTGGCACTGAAAATGATAGGGAATGATTGAAGTGTGAAAATTTGTGTAACAGTTGTTTTTCACATAGTGGAAACTTCACATACGATGAATTTATTTTAGTTTTAAATGAAAAACTACAAAGAGAGAAAAATGATTGATTTACTACTATTTTGAGTGGGTATTTTTACTATGAAAACTTTAAATTGGGTAAAAGTAAGCTTGGTACTCCAGCCAGGCAAATGACACTTTGAATATCTTGTTTTAAATTTTTTTACTAGTTGACTAAAATTGTGTACTAAACTATACTTCCTTAGAGAATAGGTGTTCTTAGGAAGACGTTGATTCAATTTTATGGGGCTACTCAAAGTGGATTTTATTTTTGCCTTAGGTCCTTATCTCCAGCATTTAGGAGTCCAGAGCACCATAGGCAAAGGCATGCTCATGTTAATTATGACTGTGAATATAAAAGTTTTCGTAAGGACCCAAAGAAGCCTATGCCTTGGAGAACAGAAGATAAAAAATACGGACAAAGCAATTCCAGGTTTGCACCTCATGGAAATAACCACCAGAGAATATATGAACGTAGGTCACCTTCACCAAACCTGAAAAGAATTCCCATGGAAGATACTTACAGTCATAAGCCCTACAGAACACAATCTTCTGAAAGAACTGAAAGCAATAGGAGATGCCAGTTACCACCAAAATACTCGGAAATACCATATAAAGAGCATGATCGTCCGTTTTATCACCACAAAATGGAAGACAGATACATGTTTGAGCACTACAAAGCCACTGGAAATGAAAAAAGAATGAAAGCTTTTCATAGACCATTAGGGGCTTCATGTAAACTTGAAAGAAAATGGCATGACGATGACTTGAGGCACCAGAGGTTACATGAAGAGAAGTATGGTCAGTCACCCAGAAGAGTTTCTGATGAATTTACGGCAAGGAGCTCTTTACAGAAGAGGTATAGGAATAAATAATTAAAACCTGGGTATTGTGGTGTAAAGCCTCAAGTGAAAGTCTGTTTTCATTATAGTTGAAGATATCCACCTTGAAACACGTTGGCCACTTTGTAGTTTAATTATGGGCGACTGGTAGTAGTGAAGTATTTGTCTTTTAAGTAAATCATATTGATGGCTAGAGTATGAAAGGATAATATTTCCCTCTTAAGAGCCCCTGCACATCTGTACCTTGGCGTGAGGGATTATGGGTTAACTTGCCACGCATTCTGCTGTCCAACATTCTGCACATATAAGTTCTCACTTTCTTCTCTAGTGCAAGTGTAAATTGCTTTATGTCAACACAGGTATCCTGAAGATCACGATTACAGAGAATATGGGCACACGTCTAAAAGGGCTAAAGAAATGGAGAGGTATGACGGTGGAGAAGTAGCAAGAAATTCCAAGTGGAAGCAAGAACGTTCTTTTCCACCCTATCAAGAAAAGGAGCAAAGAAATCTGGGTGCCCAGTCCCACCGATCGGCTGAAAGGGAGTACTCGGAGGGTTCTGTCA
Source organism: Falco rusticolus (assembly GCF_015220075.1). NCBI lineage: Eukaryota > Metazoa > Chordata > Aves > Falconiformes > Falconidae > Falco > Falco rusticolus. Next base: position 90,909,319 of record NC_051188.1, read on the forward strand.
CAAAGATAGCCTATGAGTATGGTCACAAACGGCGCAGGCATCTGGATGGGGAAAAGCCTTTTTCAGATGATAGAGCTCAGAAGTATGTGAAGCAGGAAGACCAGAAATACAGTTCTTCTAAGGGTGCCCGGAATAGCAAAGAGTTAGATTACTGTAGCGGTGGAAGAGCGAGACGGACTGAAGAAGGGCATGTCGAAGTACCAGTTAAATATAGTTCAAAGAAGGGCTGCAATGCTTGTGTCAACTCTTCCAAAACAGATGCCGATTCGAGATCTTTTAAAAACAAACCAGAGGAAAGAGTAAGGAAAGAAGGGGAGTTCAGGAAAAAAGTAGAGTCCTCCGATAGCCAGCATGATTCAAGTCATACTGTTTCAGATATGAAAATGTCAGATGTCAACTGTAGGAGGGAACACCTCACAATCAAAGTGGATACAAAGAAAATGGTGAACAAGTACAGGTATTGGTTTCCCCTCACCACCTCCTCTTTCTTCCTGTCTCTTTACAGTATATCAATATTGGAGGAAGGCATGGTTTCTTTAAGAGGTAACCAGGACAAACTAAGGTTGTACCTTTTAAATTTTATTTTGTTTAAAATGTTAACTTGTTTAGACTGGAAATTTACATCCTACTTCTAATTAAACAAAGAAATAAATCCCCAGGTTCACTTGATGGAGTTGCAGTAGGAAGTGGAAAGAACAGTTATGCCTGATACAAACCTGTAGTTAAAAGTGGCTTATGATAAGTAAATGTGTTACTTGTATTTAAAAACAAACCTACCCCCCATCCCCCCAAAAGCAAAAAAGCCTAGCCCTGTGCTTTCTTCTGGAATATGATGGCATTTTTTTAGGGAGTCATCCCTTATTTCTTCTAAAGCGCAGATAACCTTTAAATTACATAGATCTCAGACATAATCAGATGTTCAAGATCTCAAGTTCAATAAAGCAATTGAAAAATGAGATATCCCTAGTTTGTTACTTATTGTTGTAACAAATGAAGTGGCAATCTGTTGAGGTGTCAGAACTGAAAAAGTAGAGTCTGCTTCTGTCTGTCTTCTTTGTAATACTTGTGGTTGCCTTCAGCATTCCCAAGACTGGCTGAATTGGAAAAAAGTGGTAATACTATGAAAATGTAGATGATGGATACATGATAGAGAGTAGTAAGCAGCTTGGTTTGTTGCCTTGCATTTGCAGGCCAGAATGTTGTATAATGGTAGTAATTCCTTCTGGAAGAGATTACCCCCCTTCCAAAATGATCAGCCTTCACTATTTTAATGGTATTTTGCCTCTTTTTCTCAAATAAAACAAATCAATTTTTTGCACTTTCCAGTATTTCAGAAACATAAAACAACGAGAGTTACAAAGAAAAGTTACTGTCTGCACATAGGGGGCTAATATTAAAGACTGAGGAAAGGGAAGTGGAGTAATGCTCCTGCTCTCATGGCTAGGGCAAGCATTTAAGTTCTTGAATGATAACATGAGGAAAATAATTACTGTTGCGTTTTGTTGCAAGCCCACAGGATGATTCCTGTATCTAGTAGCCTCTTGTGCTGTTTTTGAAAGTCATGCACAATAGACATGGTAATTATTTGCAGACTGAAGAGACTACTGCATTGGTTACAGCTGATTTCATGTGTGGAAGGTTTGCTTCTGCAGCCAAAAGTGCTAAATATTTTATTTTTTTGAAGATGAGAATGCTAATTTTATAGAAGCTGATGACTGGGAATATTTGTGCTGCCTACTTTAGGCTTTTAACAAACACCTGACTTGAAATGACTGCTGAGAAGAATACTTTCTTTATAAACCTGGGAAGCAGGTAGATAAATTATCTGCAATTGAGAGTGTTTGGATTCTCTCTTGCATGCGTTTATTTCCGGTTTACTGGGGGAATATAGGTAACTTCTGGCACCTGCTAGAGGCTATTTCTAATAGAATTTTTGTATGAAATTCTAGTCCTGTATGCTTCAAATACAGGATGGGCAGGCATATAATCACTTTAAAGAATGCACAGTAAATAGTCTTTTATTCTAAAAGCTTCTACGTGGGCTGTTTGAGTCCTCAATTTATCTTTCCAAATGACAAGCATTTTCCTTGCAACAAGAACAGCAGGATTTTTAAAGTGTTAGCTTCCTTGTCAAAATAATTCTTAAGCAGCACTGCAACCATTTGGGGCATAAACTTACTTAGAATGAGTAAAATTTGTCAAAAAGATGCTAAACACATTAAGTTCACACGTTGCCACTGTAAAGCTGTTTTACTAGGCTCAAGTGATGATTCAGTTCCCAAAGATGCGGTGAGTTTTCTACATCTCTCAACTTTTGAAAATTGTCTGGTAGCTCCTTATAAACAAAGACACATAATTGCCTTCCAGAAGTGTGTATAATAAAGAAGTGTATCAGGATCTTCATTTGCCTTTTTTTGATAATCTAGATTAATTAGGCTTACCATTCACCGATTTTGCATTATATACTTCACCATAACAAGGATTCCTGAGAGTTTAGTCATATTTCTTTGTATCTCATTACAGCTTTTCTTCCTTATCACCTTATGAGTTTTTTAATTAAAAAAAAGGAACAAAATTAATTTCAATTTTCATCACATTTATTCCTAAAATGAACTTCTTAAAACCCAACTCTTACTGTTTTGTTCTTATCTGTTTGAAATTTTTGGATATGGTGAATTCTTTTAATATGAGTATCTGCAACTTTTTATTCTAGGACTACTTCTAGTCATACTACAGAGAGACAGATGTCCCATGATCTGGTTGCTGTTGGGAGGAAAACTGAAAATTTTCATCCAGTCTTTGAGCACATGGAATCTGTAACACAAAATGTTGAGAACGACCCATCAAGAGAATTTACTCAGGAAATAATCACAATTATCCATCAAGTTAAAGGTGGCTATATTTGGGGTATATGTATGTGCTTATATATTTATAATTATTAAAACCAAATCTAATTAGTTAGATATGCTGTCCTTGTAAGTCTCAGGTATTTGCTTTTGGCTTCCTTCTGTATTGTTTAAGGAAAATGTAGGTTGAGGATTTAAATTACTTGGGTGGAGAATGATTGTAGGAAGGTCTCAGTCCATAATAGAGGCATGATTGTGGAGTGTTAAGGTCGAAAGGATTTTATGCTGGTACTTAAGACTAACTTGCTTGTTCAGAAAACAAGAGAAGAAAAAAAAGAGCTTTGCTTTAGTCACAACTTCTAGTTATAGAGTTCCTTTAATTTCTCAGATTAGTGTTTAGACCGCTGGATCATGTTCAGTGTTGAACTTTATTTATAGATTCTAGTTATTTGTCAGCTCTATCATGGTAGTACTCAAATACTTAAGATTAAGCTCAACAGAAAGTTAATAAGAAGGATGTCAAAGTTGGGCTGGCCTAATCTTTCATTTGTGAATGTTAAACTGCAAGTGAAGTAGTTTGACATTTAATCTCAGAAATGGTTTTGATGTCCTTAAGAGTTAATCTTTTAAAAAATACAATTTCCCACTGTGCATTTCAAATACTACAAATAAACATTCTTGTGTCGTAATATCTCTTCACAGCAAATTATTTTGCATCTTCTGACATAACTCTACATGAACGGTTCTCAAAAATTCAGGATAAACCAATTGCAAATATGAATGAAGTTAAAATATGTTTGGATCCAGAAATACACAGGTAGTTAATGTGCTTTTTGCCTTCCTTTATTTGTGTAAAGTCTACTGAACATTAACTACCTAAATGCAATCTAAATTGTTTTACTGACTCGAACCTGTCTGCCCTTAATCAGTGAAGAATTCTGTAGTTGGTCAATAATGCTTTTGCTGTTTACAGTGATGGCACTTTTTTTATGTAATTTTTTTTGGTATTCTAGGAGGATTGACGTGTCTCTAGCAGAACTTCAGAACAAACGAACTGTGCCATCTGAATCTCCTCAGGTATCTTGATTTTTTTTTTTGTAAACTTTTTCAGCAAACAGTAAGTTAAAATGATATAGGTGTAAACATTTTCTCCTTGCTATTGGTACGTCATTTGTAGATGCTTTGAAGGGAATTAGTAATCCTGCCTATTTTGAAAGAAATGTACCCTTGAGTGTATGTACAGATACACAGTGGTGCAAGGACAGCATGTGGACTGATGAGTAAAATGTGGACGTGTTCTCCAGCATAGCTGGAGTGTGGTTATTCCTGCTGCTTGAACCCCGATCTGGTTTTAAATAGTGTAAATACTAAGCAGGTGACTGATGTGTGGCTCTTACTTTCCCTCTGAAAGTAGAAAAAGCCTTACTGTTTCTTCTACTCTAATGTTAGAATGGCTTGACCTCCACGTAAGTCCTCAGAATGCTATTACATTCCATGCTTTCATCCAGGTATATAAGATTTTTCTGTCTTACTCTTCCAAGCTATGCTTACTGTGGTTTAGTTACCTCTTTTTCTATAGTACAGACATGTGGAGATTCAGTTATTTAAGAATAGTAGAACCTCTTAAGATTTACAGGAATTTATGTGAATATTTTTGCCTTAGCGAGCCCGTGCAGAAGTCTAGTGCTCTATTCACTGTTTGGAAACCTGTAAAAAGGCAGCTGGTGAAAGAAAGGGTAATTGTTCAGGACTGCTTTTTGTTGTTGTTTTGGACTTTGAATCCTTGGGTTGATATGAATCTGTCCTGTGTGCAGACAGTTGAAAGACATTAGCAAGGTTATATACAGGAAGCGACCCCTGAAGGGCAGAACCATGTCAGTGTTTGGTTATTACTAGCTAAGTTGACTTTAATCCTTCTTCTTAACTAGAACATTATCAGAGTGTCAGAAGATCCAAATGATCTACGGCATGATATAGAAAGGAGAAGAAAAGAGAGACTGAAGAATGAAGATGAGAGAGTGTTTCATGTAGATGGTGTAGCTCCAAGGTAATTAGCAAATAAGTCTTGTTGGCCCAAGTCTGTCGTTCTCCTATGTGTTCATTTTTGACCCTTCCACAGTTAAATTCGCATTTCTTGAGATTCTTTTCCATAGTTTGTCCTTGTAAGTTTCACTTGGACTGAAATCCAGCTGACACACACTGCAAACTACTCTGTAATGGAGTGTTATCTTAAAAAAGAGGTTAAGCTATAGTGGGGAAAAAATGAAAATCAAGCTCAAACTGTAGCACTGAATGGGTAGAGGGGAAGAAATGAATTTAAAGATGCGTAACTCCCTGATGTGCCACATAACAACGTTCTCTTGGTATTTTGTAGTTACATAAAACTATTCTAGAATGAATATGTTGTTGTGTTGCCCTGGCTATTCTGTATGTAGCGTCATGTAGAATATGAGCAATGAATTGGAATTCATTCTTTCTGATTCTTGGATAATTCTATGAAGAAAAGCTAGATTTTTGGATAGCTTTTTACTGCTATCAATTCCTCCAAGTCTGTTAAAGGTGTTTGCCCCAGAGCTGTTTGCTAACCTCGGTCATCCTGTTTCACTTTTGATGTTGTGAAGTTGGTTGCTTAGAGAGATGACTTGCTTTAGAAGAAATGTTGATTAAAGAATTGCCGAAGTGTAATGAAATGTATCTACACTGTAGTCATGATTTACACATAGCTCTTAATATGCTGCTGTTTGTTCATTTTAAATGCAGTCTATAATGGCAAATAGCAGCAATACACACCTATTTGGGAAAACTGACTTTTGAAGCTGCAGAAGAAGTATTTCTTGTATTAGGTGTTCTTTAAACAAAAAAAAATAAATTTCCCAAGTGGAGGAAAAAAAAAAAAACCAAACCAAAAAACATGAGGACTGTTGCATATAGCCTTTTATGTACCTGGGGCTATGTTTTTAGTGTACATTTGGCCTGACTTTTTTTGCCACTTCCGCAGTTAGCTTCTTTGCTTACCTTTTGTGTATGCTACTCAGTGGGAAGCACAAGTTCCTCTAGTAAGTGTGGCTATCCTGGAGTTTGATGTGAAGGAGGGGTTACACTGTCAGAGTAATACGGACAATGTAACATGAGCTGAGGGTAGTAATGGTGTGGTTGGTAGAATTTTCCTGAGATTGGAGGTTTTTAATAGCTCGGATATGAGATATTGGCAATGCCTATGAGCTAGTCCAGTGTGCCTCTATTTTTGCCTTAGTAGTTTGTTTTTCAGGTATGAAAACTCTCTCTGTATATTTTGTGAACTATGAATTTTGACTTCTGGTGTTTACTTTTCATGGTACATATTTAGAGGCTTATGGACACTTCTGTGGTAGCAATGTGCTCAGTTAAAAAAAAAAAAAGGCAAGCAAAAGCCCGAGTCCAGAACAGCCTGCTTCTGAGGATGAAACTGGAGCATCTGCCTATCTACCTGAGCTTCTGTCAGATTTGGAATTTCATGAAATGGAAAGCTCTGTACCACTTTAGTACAGTATAGAACTGCTGAAAGGCGTAAAGCGTTTCAGCCAGCGGAGGGCAGCAATGACCAGCCGTGGGGAAACCTGGTGTGCATAGCGAGCCTTTCAAGGCGGCAGAGTATCTGTTAATTGCTTATTGCCTAAAGTAATACAGTTTACCATATAATTCTGTGCAACTTGGGCTTAGACTAGTAATTTGTTGAACGTCCTAGGAAAAACAATTACTTAAAAACCTTCGCTTTGCACTTCTAAGTGACACAGATGCTAGATTAAGGCCATTTAAAATACAGGGGCTTGATATGCTGTGGCTTTAGATTTTAATTGTTCTCTCCTCTCTCTCTTATACATATCAGGAACCAGCAAAGCTGCAGTCTTTCAAAATTACAAAACTCTCAACTCGATGGTTTCCAAAAGCCTATGAGGTTTATTAAGCCACCTTTCAGGAAATTCATTGGGAAACCTCACCTGGTAAGCCTAAACGTAGAATTAGTAGCTTCTGCATTGTTGTTCTTAGATTTATAATTCATATTTACTGGATTGTCTATGCTGATGTAAATTTTAACAATCTGTAATGTCTTGCCCTTTTAAATTTCAAGTGAGGCTTTATGATCTTCAGATTTTGCTTAACAGTAAAACTACTCATGATTTCATAGTTCTAGCACAAGAGTACTTCCTTAGGTATTTGTTGAAGCATAGATTAATACAAGTGTGCTAAAACCACTTTTATGGCCAAATGCTGATACAACGAAAACGATTCTTTTGCTTCTGCATGACTGGGCTGTAGTCCATAGTAACTTTGCTACTGTTTTTTATAACCTAGCAGCGAGTTGGCCAGGAATTTGTTGATTTAGAAAGCTAGTTTAGCTTGGTATGTTGGGCAAAATCGAAGCATTTTTTTTCAGTTAGTCCAGAAATAAGGTGGTCAGCTTTAGATCCCTTATTGAGTAGTAGGAACAGGTCAAACTAAACTTGTGAACTAAATTTTAAGTTCAAAATTACACATGGAAGTTAACTGATAAAGAAGCTTCATGAAATAAAAACTCATATTGCTTGTAGCTTTGCCAAAGAAATTGGTAGTTAATACTGCATTTCTTCCACTTAATGATGTATTACCTAAATTGTAAAGTAGAAGGCCTTGTTGTTGAACAGATAACCTGAGGTTAAGTTGAACAGTTGGAGAGGAGTAATACTCTCTTGCATTCTAGTTGTCAGTGGTTGGAAGGGAAGGTCTGAATCTTGTGTGGGTGGCATTTTAGTAAAACAATGTTTCTTCTAGCTATGATAGTAGTTCTGGAAAGCTCTTCTTTTAAAAACAAATAAAAATGAGGAATAAATCATAGAAATAACTAGAAAAGTCTGAAATTATATTCCTGAGGATGGAATGTTATACAATGCAATAGATTATCTGTGTTCATACTGTTTATCAAAGCTGTTCTGGGCACTTATTCTTTCTTAAACTATCTTTGTGATGTACTTTAATACTGAAATGTGCAAAACAGTGTTATTAGGGTCAGGAGAAATAAATTCGCCTATTTTGGAGAATGCCTTCTAAATTGAGTCTTATTTCCATGTCTTTGTCTTTTTAATTTGGGGAACTGGTGAGACCAGAAAAGCTTTATTAGTGTGTGTAGCATAATTCTAAAACTTTTTTTTTTTCCCCTGATGGTGCAAAATAAGGAGGAGACAAACAGAACTTGCCATTCTTAATACATTGTAATTAATACCCTATGGATGGCGTTCCAAAAGACCATGACACTTTTGTGGTCCATCAAAAGTAGCTTCTATGTAGTCAGCTCTGACCATCACTGAAACGTATCTGCCTTGCCTATATAATAGTGCAACTTTCAGTGTAAAACAACGTAAGGTTGTAATGGAAAAAAAATATTAAGACTGAGATTGAAGTCCCCAAAAACAAGTAGTAATTGCTCATTAAGTAATTGTATTGGGTCTGGCTGAGATGGAGTTATGTCCCCATAGCATCCCTCAGTGCTGTGCTTGCATTGGTAGCTAGGAAGGTGCTGATAACACACCAGGGGTTTGGCTGCTGCTGGGCGGTGCTTGCACAGCACCAGGGCTGTCTCTCCAACCTTCCTCATCAGTAGGCTGGGGGTGGGCAGGATCTTGGGAGGGACACAGCCAGGACAGCTGACTCAAACTGACCAAAGGGATATTCCATACCATATGGTGTCTGCTCAGCAACAAAAGCTAAGAGAAAGGAGGAGGGAGGGGGGCGTTCCTTATTTACGTTACTCTTTTGGAGCAACTGCTATGTGTACTGGAGCCTGCTTCCTGGGAAGTGGCTGGCCATCGCCTGCTGATGGGAAGTAGAAAATAAATTTTTTTGTTTTCCATTGCTTCTGCATGCAGCCTTTGCTCTTGATTTATTAAACTGCCTTTATCTTGATCCGTGAAGTTTTTTCCATGTTATTCTGCCCCTTCTCCCCTGCCATTCTGGTGAGGAAGGGAAGTGATAGAGCAGCTTGGAGGGCACATGGTGTTCAGCCAAAGTCATTCCACCATAGTAATATAGTAATTGCAAATAAATTATTTTGCTTATTTGCTCCCCTTGTCAGTTTTCCTGTTTATCTAGTATGTCTAATGCTCAATATATAAAGTAATGCAGAAAGAGGGTAATTTTTCCTGGGCAGAGTGGATCACTAATACAGCTAACTCGTATCTGAGGCCATACAAATAATTCAGCTGAATAAGCTAGCTCTGGTAGTGTGGCACTACCTGTGACATGTAGGTGTGTTGTGTGAGAGCGTATGGTGCTCAAAATGGCTTTCCTTGAAGGAGTCCTTCAGGACTGGGTGTGATTGAAAAAGAGCTTATCCTGGTGGACTCAAGCTCGATGCCCATATGTGTAGGCTGCCAGCACTGCTTTAGTGTTTGTAGTGTGAGTTAAGTGGACTGGCATCCAAGCAGCCAACTGCAGTTTCAGCCACATGTATAATTTCTGTGTTGAGTAGGCTTTCTATAGTAAATTCAGAGCTGTGTCCACTGCTACTTTCTTTGGAAACATAATATCAGTAGAATTGAAAGCAGCCTTAGAAAACCAAAAATGAATGAAGGCAAAAGCCAGTGGCAGCTGCTTTCTGCAAGAGGACAGATGTTTGGAATTTACCATTTGGAGAGTCTTGTATCAGAATAGTACGGTTCAGGTGTGAACGCTGCCGAGCACCTTGGAAAGCGGAAGGACCACGGCTAAAAAGGTGGTGGTTGCAGAACAATGTGTTGGGTTTAAGTGGTTTGATGGGTCACCAGAACATTGATGCTGGGTTAACCACACCTTTTCAAATAGGAAACATCCTTAAATGAAGCATCTGTTATTGGGGCACAGCAATACATGGAAAAACTGAGAAGAATTTGAAACATAAGCAAGAGCTAAGAGTAGTTATTGAAAAAGAAAGTAAATTCTGTGGTTTTGCTCAGTGTTTCAGGTACTTGGGTAGGTATTGGTTCAGCTGGTTCTACGGTCCAAGCGGAGTTCCCCAGTTCTTGTGGGAAGCTGTTTTATGCTGCAGAAGAGATGTAGCAGCAGTGCACTGGCAAAATTGTAAAGGTGAAAACACACAAAAAAGCATCCAGTAGACATCTCTTAGCGCTTTTAGAGGTGGAACTCTCCGCAGTAGTTTTAAAAGCAAACCCTGGGAAACCCAAAAGAAAAACTCTGACCTTCAACACTTCTGTCAGGTTTGTTTGCTGTTCTTTACAGATAAATATTCAGAAAAGTGCATCAGAGCACCAGGTTTCAAATGGCAAGCATTAACAGTGCAAAGGCAAAAATAATTTTAAAAAAGAGTATTTGACAAGAAAACCACTGCAGTGTCTCTAATTATAACACAGGATTTTTAAAAATGTAATGTATTGGATAAGTATTTGCACATTTGTCTTTGTTAGTAAAATTTCATTGCGGCTTTATCACTGCTAGAGGAGTTGTGTGTATCAGCATTGGTAAAAGATGGATGCTTGAAAACTGAAAGCCTGATCAGTGGGTGGATCATATCTGATGCAAGGATGCTGCCTAATATGAAACAGATAATGTATTGGCCCTATTAACACGTCCTTACAGTAAACTATCAAATGTGATATTAACAGCAGGTTTTGTTCTCTTGTTAAATGAACAGTCTTAGTCATTAGGGTTAAAGTGGAACATGGAAATGGTACCTACTTGGTTGGCATAATTCTGGTATCCCATTACTAACAAATATGAAATTTTCAGTGCTAGGTATGAGCACTTTTTACAGCGGGCCAGTGGAGTGTTTCTTTTATTAATATTCAGTAATTGGGGGTTGAACTTAAACTTCAGAAGAACTTGTGTCTTGAAGGTGTGAATGTCTGTCTAGCCTTGATTGTAAGGGATGTCCATCTAACCTTGTACTCTATTGACAAAAAGAGTATAGCTTAAGAGCAGAAGAACAGAACAACTATTTGTACACTAACAACCTCCCCCCCCCCCCTTTTTTTTTTTCTTTCTTCATTTAAAGCTTCTGGTTTGGGAAATTCCTGAAGAGTAGTTTGCTACTGTAGATGGTTTTGTTTCCGTTAATGTACTTGAATCTTGAGGGAGGTGGGAGTGCGGAGGGGTGTATCCACAGTTAGTCAAGACAAGCTTTGTTTTAATTTCCCAAGGTTTGTTTTTAACTATAACAGGAAATTTTCTTGATATTTTTTTTTTATCTTGCTGAATTGTCAGCTTTAAGAAGGAGTATACTTCAGTAGGGAGCTTCCTGATTTAATTATGTGCTGTATGGAGAAAGTTAATTTGATTTCATGGAGTATCTTCATATTCTTAGAATAAGAAGGGAGCTGGGAAGGCTCTGATACGCTTTGTCCTCTGTGTATTTAATTTTTCATATCTTTTTCATGGAAAAGCCATTTTTACTACTTTGATCTCACTCCATAATGTCTTTCTTCCTCTCTATCTGCTGAATTCCCCTCTTGTCAAGGTGTTTTAAGAAGCTAAATAGTTGACTTCTAGGCAATAATACAGTCTCAAAAAAAAAAAAAAAGCTAGCTTAAAACTCAGTTAAAAGCTAACTTGGATTCTAACACCATTCTGTTGCGTTTATAGTCCCCCCAATTACTAACAGGGTGAGAAAGCATATCCAAAAGTGTTTCTGCCACTGAAAAGGTTTGGTACTTTGTTAGAGAATAGAAGTTCTGTAAACAGTAAAGCATGCATTTTCATTTATTATTAGATGTTAATATATATGAAATATTTCATAAGAGTTCTCTTCTTAGGTTCTCTTTAAAATGTATTTGAAGCTACTAAAATTTCCTTTGAACAAAAGAATTCAACAGCATTGGAATACTTCTGTGATTATTCAAGAACGGGCCATAAACAAAAAAATTTCATTTGATCGCAAAGAGTTTGTTAGCAAGTCCATTCTGTCTGCATTAGATGACTTTAATGTGGTATTTGCCAGTATGTAGTGCTTCTGTGAATATTTTTAATTGTAAACAAGGATGGAAATGATATTCTAGCTGTGTGCACCATCTAGAGGTAGCTGTCATGGGGGAAGTCAGAAAAGGGCCAAAATACAGAGGACAGTGGCTGGAGGAGCGCTCTATTTTAGGCAACCATAGTTGTTTGACTTCAGCTGTTCAGTGTGGTGACACAACAATTTCAATACCGCTTGTCTGTGTGGCGTGCTTTTGAAATCGTGTGTGTTTCTGTGGCAGGCAAGTAATCTTCAAATGCTCTCCTGTAATACAGTTAAAAGTAGAATCTTGTAAGGACCAATGTAATGTGCTACACATTTGTTGTTTGGTTGCTGTAGTGGCGTGTATAGTAACAGTGCTGTGTCTGCTCTGAAATACGCTAACCAGGGATGTCCACAGTACTAATCCTGTTGCCCTGATTCCTGACTCGAGGAATGACTGCTGTAGCAGCCTGTCTGCTACACTTGCTGCTTGCAAATTGAGGCATCTGTTCTGGGGGACAGGGGTGGAGAATCTTAATTGGGTTGTTATCTGCTTAGATCTCTCCAAGAGGTTTGATATTCCAGTAGGATGGTCTGTATCATCTGTGGCTTTTGTGGGCTCTACTATCACTTCAGCCAGCCTGGACTCCAGGCCCTGTGCTCCTCTTACTGTGTTTCCCTCAGTGTCATGTCAAATGCTACAAGATTGAAAGAGTTGGAACATTTGTGAATATAACCTGGAAACTTTGTATGTTTTCTTGAATAATTCAGTAACATTAAACTAATAACTCTGTTTTCCTACTAGAATTCTTACTATTCTTCAAAACCAACTGATACTTACCCTCACAGACGCATTAGAGGACACCTTGAAAATGCAGGACCCATCAGAAGGCACTTTAAGGTACAGATCAGCTTTTGTCAGGTGTATGTTACATAAACTGGTGATTTGGTCCTGTTGAGTTCAGTAACAGGAGAGGTATTTTGGAATGTATTAAGTGCCGTGAAAAATTGTGTCATCATAGCCTAATTGTGTCTGTTAAAATAATGGGGGGCTTAGCTTTTAGTAGGTAAGAGGGCTGGCAGTGGATTGAGTGAGGTTGTCCAGTATTATATGCATGCAGTTGAAACACATTAACTGCAAAGTTGGGAATGAGAATTGCTGAATTTAGACAATGACTAGAAAGCTTATCTAGCAAAAAAACCCAAGCTGGTCAGCCTACTCTCCTTCACCAGATGAGTGTGGAAGCTTGAACTATTTCCCAAGACTGGAAGATGTGCATTGTATTGCTTTCAAAACTGTCTTACTGTTGTTTTGGTAGGCCTTTCATGTAGGGACTTCTGGGGAACTAATCTCTTGTGTATACCCTGCGTACTGCTATCTGTGCGTTCAAAAAATTAAAAATAAAAAATCAAAAAAGTGAAGTTTATATACTCTGAGTCTCAAGGGGTGGACAACTGTGCTTCTTCCTAAGGTAGTGCAGTGGCTTTCTAATGCCTTCTGATTGTAAAATGTATCATGGGTTCAGCAGAAAAACAAAAACCAGTTTCTTCTTGTTCTACTGACAGTGGCATGCTATGCATAGATCCAGTGAGAGCTCTTTATATTAAAAAAGCATTAAGCAAATCTAGAACAGCTTACTCATTTTCTACCTTAAAATTACCCCAACCTGTTTAACAGGTGTGTTCTCAAGGGTAAAATAAATTATGGAATAGGTAGTCATTTTTCCTGTTCTATAGATAGTGAAGTTGAAGTGAATTTTTGATGGTTAAGTAGCTGGCATTTTTGGATGAAATTTTGAAAAGAGGAGGTCAGTGTAAGTGTGGGTTTTTTTTTTTTGTGGTTCCCCACGTGACCGCCCCCCCCCCCACCTCAGACTAAACAGGAGGCTTTCAGGCTCTCCCATTTAGGTGTATTTTGCCAGTCAATCTTAATCGGATAGCTAAGCTAACACTCAAAAAATATTGACTTCATTCTGATGAAAAAAAGTCTTTTTCCAAGCTGAAGTTAACAAGTTTAAAGTGTTAGCCTCGTAGAACTATTTTAATATGTAAGGACACCATAACCTCTTAAACAGTGTCACCTCTGTATTGTCACCCTGTAGGGGATGGAGGGATTTTTTAGCACTGGCTGCCATATCATTGAAGCAGTGTTGGTAATTGATATAAAGAAAATGGAACGTTGCCTTCCTTTACATCAGCCTATAGTTCTGCTGGAGATAATGCAAGCATGAAAGCGTCCACCAAAGTTGTCATCACATGTGTATATGAGAATTGCCTGAATAATGATGTATCCAATGATCTATCCCCATGGTACTTTAATATTTGCAGGGAAAACAGCATATGCACTTACATTGCAGTTTGCGTATGTGTATAGCACGTTTATCATTGCCATGGAAACAGCAGTGCTGATTTGACTTAATTTCATCAACTTTTTTCTTTTACATTTAATTTCCTCCTGTGTAACAGGGGTTTTCCTTCCTATGCTGTTGCTGAAACCTACATAGGAAGGTGATTTGACTCTCTCCTACACTGAGGAGACATTCTTGGCTGATCAGTTAAAAAAACCAAACGTACAAACCAAAAAACCCACATATGTACAGTCCCATTCCCTGCCACACCTCACCCCCCAAAAAACCCCAGACAACCTCAAATCCCACCACATTTCTTCTTAGTATATAAAATGGAGACATTTTAAGTAAAAAAGGGGGGGTTACTTGGAGTAATTAAAAAAAAAAAAAAGGTCTTGCACTATGTTCAAACTTTTTTTTGAAAACAAACAAAAAAGGTATTGGAAATAACAGCAGTTTCATAAAGGATCTGGAGAAATCTTATTAAAAGGTCTTTTTTGTAATGACACTTTGCAGCAAATCATGAAGCCAGCCTTTAAGTGGGTACATGCATGGTATCTTCAGAACTGAACTTCATTCACTGTTAGACACAGTTCAGTGTGGTGGTGGCTGTGGTGGGTTCACCTCAGCTAGCAACTAAGCACCACACAGCTGCTTGCCCGCTCTCCCCTCGGATCCCTTCCTCCCCCAGCAGGATGGGAGAGAAAATACTGAGAGCAAAAGTGAGAAAGCTCATGGGTTGAGTTGAAGACTCAGAAGTGAAGGAAAGAGGAAGAAACAAGTGATGCAAAGACAGTCACTTTCCACCTCCCACAAGATGACCGATGCCCAGCTGGTTCCCGAGCAATGGCTACCTGCTCCAAACCCCCTCCCCTCAGCTTCTGTTGAAGCGCAGGAGGTTATATGGCACGGAATATCCCTTCGCTCACCTTGTGTCAGCTGTTCTGTGTCCCCTCCCAGCTTGTGGCCCGTGCCTGGCCTGCTTGCCGAGAGGCAGAGTAGGGGAAGAAAAGAAAGCCTTGGCGCTGTGCAGGTACTGCTCAGCCCCAGCCAAAGCAGTGGTGTGTTACCAGTGCTGTTTTAGTTACAGATCCAAAACACAGCACCATGTAGGCTGCTGTGAAGAAAACTTAACTCCATCCCAGGCAGACCCAGTGCCATGGCTCATACAGACTTTATTTCAGAGCTTGAGCCATTGGTTCATAGGCATTGTCATTAGCATTATTTAAAAAATATTCTTAATGCAAAACTAGATGTCACTAGCAGATCTTTTTCTTACTTTTAGACTAAAAGTTAATGGCTTCTTAACCACACACCTTAACTACCTCATTTTGCTGTAAGCTATGTGACTGCAGTGCCTATATACCAAATGTGTATATAATCTGTTAATTTTGTCTGTAGCTGGTTCTGTTCTACACTAATAATAATGCTATTCCCCTCCCTCCCCTCTTACAGAACATATAGATATTTCAGTTGAAACTTCTAAGCTGCGTGTAATCCGATTTTCAATATCTTGTACCTTTTCCCCCATCTCTTACTTGATCTCCTCCTTTCTTGTCATACAAATGCAGTTGTAGACCACTAAGGCCTCCTTTCTAGCCGCCTATGTCAAAGCGGAGAACCACAGCAGCTGTGGGGGACTTGGGAACTTTTAATCCTAACTATGGTCAGGGGTTTAACCCAGCATTAAAAATGTCCTTCAGTTTTCCCTATGGCAGGCATGTATCAACTTAAGGAATTTACTTCATTGTATTGTGCCTGGACTCTTATGCTTCTCAGGAAAAGGGTTAGCATTTAATAGTCGTCTTCAAGTGTCCCCTGCCTACGTGCACCGTAAGAGTAACCCTGGGGGACTGATGGGGCCAGCTTCTCGGATATGTCCTATACAGTAGGTGGGTGAAATTATTTGGGAAATAACCTCTGCATTTGCATAAAGGAACCTCTGTTCTGTACAGAGTTTTCTTAGCTGTTCACCAGACACACAGTGGAAAATGCAGAGGAAAAACTGGTACCAAACTCCTTGCAACTTCAGAGCATGTGATTATTTATTTTTTTTTTGAAGTGATCCTTACTTTGTCAAAGAGACATGGATTTCACGAAAGTAATTGGGTCATGCTCAAGAAGGGCGGTTTCTATGATATATTTTGTCCTCTCCTACCCTTAAAAGGTGTTCGTAAAAGATAACAAGAATTTTATATGGTCAGGAGGTTTTGTTTTTTTTTTTTTTTTTTTAGCTGGAAAGCCATTGTAGTGTCAGTTTGGAGAGGATGGTGAAACTTGAAAGGATGAATTTATACATGAATGCTTTGTCAGGACTACATTGGCAAGCTTAGAACAGTACTGGAAAACTATGACAAATCATGATGAACAGGGTTTTTCTTACTCTGAAGGTTCTTTCTGCCTATTTTGTTGGAGGTCTGAGTGCTTAGGAATGAAAACCTATTTGTAACTTCAGCTGCTGTTGTGTGGTCAGTGTTGATCTTGCTAGATTCTGTGTATTTATAATGCTGTTCACCTGTAAGCCTTTTGTTATGTCTGTGGCCTCCACTCCTGGTCTCACACTATGTTTACAGCATTCCAGTCTGGAGGCAACAAAGGCATAGAGCAATGAACATACGTACAGACTGTAAGATCTTAAAACTGTAGGGAAAATATATATACTAAACAGAACTAGACTTTTTTTTTTTAAACTCAGTATGTGTGCCCACTGCAGGCCTGACGTCACTGAATTTGTTAGCCATAGTGAGGCGTTTTCTTAAACTTTTTTGTCAATGAAGTTTGAAAAAATGTTGTACAATACGTTTACTTTTGTCTATGAGGAAGATAACTGCAGATATTTTAAATGGTAAGTACAATATGAGCCATATGGTAAACTAGTGGTCTGAGGAATATTAAATGGAAATAAAGGAAGAGATTCCACACTTACAAGTGCATACGTGCATACTTCTGTTGTTCAGTACTGTTAAGTTTTATATGTGTATAAATATAAACTATTGAATTTTGGTGCCCTCAGTTTGATAATTTTTTTTTCTCCCTTCCCCCACCCTTACAGAGCAGCTTTGCAGATGGCCATTTGCAATCCCATTATAAATCAGGCTTAGTACAGAAGGGTTTATATATTCAGGCTAAGTACCAGCGGTTGCGTTCTGTTGGTGTAAGGGGATTTACCACTAATAAATTTGGAGATGGATTTTTGAGGAAAGAAAAGGTAAGTTGGCCTAATTTATTTTTCACTAAGCCATTTATAAAACATGAATATTGATATAATCAATTCCAATTTATAAATCCCCATGGAATAACTTGGATGGGATTTTCTGAAATTTTGGCTCTTTGTACTTTATAGGCAAACTTGATTCTGCACTCCTATTTCCTCCATATTTATTCCATGGAGACTTGTTGAAACTTGCTTTGGGTAATTGCAGGTCAGAGGTGGCCTCTGAGATTCTGCAGTTGCCTCTGTTTCAGTATCCTTTCCTTGAGCTCAGTTGATCTCTCTTCCTATTGATAGGAAGACAAAGCAGCCCTCTGTAAAATTATTATGTCCTTTTAGGCTACAGCTTTAAATCAACATGAAGGGTTATTAGTAACTTTCTTTTTTTTACTGTGTCTGTGTGCTTCACTGTTAAGTTACCTTTAATTATGTACTTTAAAGTGCATACTGGAGTGCTGCTCTGAATAAAGCATCCTATGCTGTATAATGTTGGTGGAAAATGGTTTTATAAGCTCAAGCTGAAATAAGTAGGCACATCTGTTTTATGCTAAACACTTCATTTGCAGTCTGTATGGGACAACAATAATCTTGAAGTGCAGAAGAACTTTGAACCATATAAAATGTTACAGGTTTTGTGAGGATCAGTAGTTAAAACATTCTAAATCCTTTATTAGAATTGATCAAGTGCAATCAAAGTAGTGTGAGGTTTCTAATGACATCAGAGAATTGGATTAGATGACCTACACAGCCCCTTGCAGTTTTGTGTTTCTGTGCGAATTCTTGTTTGTTCTGTATTTCTGTGCCCATCTAGCTCCAGGTAAATACACTTGAATAAGCATTTGTAGTTGGATTAGAGTTCACTTTTTCAAGCACAGAAGCAAAGTTTCTTAGAGCTGTTTTCAGAAAAACTCGTCTACAGTCTACAGGTGGTGGTGGTGGTGAAAGCCAAGCACCAACCCCTGCCTGCCCCCCGCACCCCCCCCCCCCCCCCCCAAGAAAAAAAAAACACACACACCAAAAAAAACCAACTACCCAAAAAACCCAACCAAAACCTACCACCAAATAACAAAAACAACAGAAAGAAAACCAAATACTTTGGACAAGGTAAATGGGTCACTTGTTGCTGTAGTATACTGATGAATGCTTTCTGCATTTGCATGGACTCTGAGAAGTATGATCTCTGAAGGTTAAATTGACTTGGAATTAGCGGAAAATAGATGGAGAAGGATTTTTTCCCAAAAAATTATGACCATTGTGAAATGGTCAAGGAAGTGCCGTAGTTTTGTTGTAGTGACGTTCTCCCCAATAACTTCCAGTGTTCTTCGTAATTGGATATTAAGGTTCTTGTCTGGAAGGTATAAAACATGCTTCGCACAATCGGGCTGCTGGAGATGATGATTTGAATTGGAGAAGCATAGTTAGATCTGAATATTGATTTTTAAGTGTGATGAAGAACTTGAGTATCTTTGAATTAAAGTAAAATAAATTCTGAGGAATAAGTATGACAACCATTTTCTTAACAGCCTACTGATTGCTGGTTGGCTAATTCTTAAGAAACAAAACCGTTCCTCAGATTCTAGCATTTCCCATGTCTTGCCTATTGTAATGATTAAACTTGACCTTGAGATTTGTTAAAGTGGTCTGAACATCCTTATTTCACCCTTTTGAAATAATTATGCATATGCATCCTTTAAAGTAGAATCTTCATAGCTGTGCTGTTTCAATCCATAATTTTAAGAATCTTGTATGTTACACACTATAATACAGTACTTAAGAAAGTTGGGAGGCTTTTTTCAACTGTTACAACTTGACAGTAACTTTTCTTTTGTTTCTCTCTGTAGGGAAATTTAAATATTGCAGCAGAAACCTGAACTGAGCTCTGATCCTGAAGTTGAAACAGAATACACAGCAAAGGGAGCATCTGTTCATTTTTTGACAAATTTGTCAAGACTTAAAATAGGATAAAGGAACTAACCCTGTAACTTTCTTGATTAAAAATAACTTTATTTTTCAGTAGTGGAATGCTGCGGAACTTTTTTACAGTTTTAATAATTGCTTTTAAAGTACAGTATTCAACTGAAACATTATAGTATGTTCCTTTAGTTCCTTTTGCATACCAGTCTTGAGAAAAGAAGTCATTGAAGGGAGTCTTATTTATTGAATACTTTTTCTCTAAGCATGATGTTACAGATGGAACTTCAGTTGTTATACCCAGAGGTTTATATGTTGAAAGTTTATTGCTTATGTACTTATAAAAAAGGAAAAAAAAAAGTGCCTGAATTGTTTGGTAATAGCACATTAGCTCAGGATTTTCCAAGTAATGACCTTTTAGGTTGTGCAATAGATTTTACACCTCTGTTCAGTCATTTCCATAAAACAGTATTTTGTATTACTTTAGTTTAATAATATACTTGGGTTTCTGATGTGTATATATATTTGTAAATTGTTAGAATGTTGGGACAACGTCCAGTATTTGATTAAAATGAATGGTAACAGGCAGGTATGTAATGTACTGTAGCAGTAGCTTATAACTGCACCGAAAGCATGCTTGGGTTTGTTAGAGGATTAGTTGATCTGTATTCAAAATTGTTCTGTCTCATTATGCTTTGGTGTATGACATTCTTGACCAAGCCACATGTTCTCTAATCTTTTTCGTCATAAATGATTTGGTGATTTCCTGGATTCTGAAATTGGGGCCTGAAGTATTTAATTACAAGAAAAACAAAAAACGTAAGTTTTTATAAACGTGTCTTCTAACAAAGCTGTTCATAATTGAAACTGCTTTAACTGCAGATAGCTTGTAATTTTGTTCAAAATGCCAGTAATTCTCTGAAGTTTACTGTACTGCAATATTGTTATGCTGTGTGCAAAACACAAATAGCCAGACGTGTTTCATAAGCAGCTATAAATAACATTGTGCTTATTTCCTGTCGATAGCCTTGGCCTTAATACACAATATACAATAGGGTTGTGTGTATGTATTAGATTTGTTTGTTCTTTTTATTGCTGGTAAATCAAAGATGCATAGCAAGTAGTTTTCAGAGATTTTCTTATTTAAGAAAAAAGTTGTTCACCATATCCACGATATGTGCAGGCTAATGTATTTCCATCAGTTCCAAGACAGTGTTAGCCATATAGAATGCAGGCTAGTCTCTGTTATAGTAGATTAGAATTCTAATACTGGGTGGACATGTGTTCTGGGAAAAGGAAATTCGGGTTTTGGGTGGAAGGTCAGGATGTGATTTCTGCATGCTTTTTTGGTAATGTTTTTTGCACAATGCCTTCAGTAGAGACTGTTTGAAAGTGTAGGTATGGCTCAGAACAGCCAAGATAGTGTCATTTAAGACCTGTGCTGCTTAGTGTTCATAAGCGACAAGCTGGCAGGAAGTGTGCCACGCTCATTGATGTTGTGGTTATTAAACAATAACACCAGATTGATTGTTTCTAAACCCCAGGTTTTCAGTTTAAATAACAATCACCAATGATTCAACTAGTTTTTCAATAACCGATATGCATACACAAAACAAGAAACTAAAGGAAAAGGAATTCCCTGGTCACATAGAGGCAGGCAACTTTCTGCAGATAAGAAATTGTTCATTTACACTGTCGGTGATGAATCTGGCAAAATTGTTCTGTATAGATTTCTGGGAGAGGAAAATAAGGAATTGAAACAACAGGTTAAGTGAGGCAAGCCAAAGCAAATGTGGAGTAGCTGCAGTGGAGCAGCCTGCTGGCAGGGGAGTGCTGCATGTACCCTGCAGATGAGGACAGGTTTACTCTCAAGCTGCCAAGCTATTCACACTGCTCCTGAATGTGCTAAAGCACTGTAAAACACATAAGAAAGTGAAACCATATATGATATAGGACAAACTACTGAAGCTATATTGTCTTATTCAACAGGATACTACTGTTTCTGTAAGCTTCCTGCAGTGTTCTTATTAAAGCCTGGAAGAGAACTCGTTGTTGAGCAAATGGGAAAAGTGGATACATGAAGAAACTTCTGACATGGCAGTTTTGCTAACACTGCGTGGAAGTAATGCTGAAGTAGTGAGACTACAGTCAGTTAATGCTGCTTTAACCAGGTTTAAAAGTGTGACTGGCTTCTCTGATCTTGTGCTTTCTTACTTTACCTGTGCATGACTAGCTGTATCTAATTTGGTTTGTACTTTTTAACAGTTTAGCTTTGGTTTTTATTTCTACAACTGTGAGCAACATTATTACAAACAAGGGGTTTTGGGCATGTTTACTGACTTTGATTTTTATTCCCCCCGCCTACCCTTGGTCCCAAGATGAATGTCATATGATGAAACAGTCATTGTTTCAGTTGCTTTAGCTTTTATTTAAGGTGATGTCACTTGCTCAAATCGCATTCTTTACTGATAACTTAACTAATTTGAGTTTCTGTCACGATAAAACTTCCTATATTTTATAAAAATCATACAGAAACTGGGTGGTTTAGGTGCTAAGAGTTATCTACTCTGTGATGTTATCTGGTGTGAGACATTGCTAAGTGGACTTATCTTTGTGAATTAGAGACTTGTGTCTATATACTCACATACAAATCAGCTTATTTATTATTTTAGCACAGAAAGGTTCTATTGTACTGGAATATAACGTTTAGTTGAGAGTAATGTATTGAAGTTACGAATTGAGTTGTGAAGGCACAAGAAAAAGCTAAGTAGAAGAAAGGTCAATTTACTTGAATAACTTGGTGCCTTTCTGCATATTGTGACTGCATTGTAGAAAACACCTGTACAAAGACTTAAGTAATATCCTGATTATTGCATTGTTCTAATGGCAGCATGGACTGATAACAGTTGTTAAAATAACCACTTAATTTAAACACATTTGTAAGCCTCAGAAGGAAAACAGTGTCTCTTGTATTAGTAAAGCCTGTCATTGCATTTGCATTGGAAGGGGAAGTTAAAAATGTGATTGTCTAAGAGCTTTCTAGCTTTCTGTTTTACACTTTGAAAATATAAATGTGAATTGCCTTTCTTTTGGTTGACTTGAAATGGCTGTTAAATGCTCATGTCATTCTCAGTTGTTCACATGTGAAATTGTTTTTTTTAATTATTTGCTATCCAAAATGTAGTGGGTTAAATATGACTAGTCTTCCTTATAAGTGTCTGAAATAATAAGTTGTTGTGGTGTTAGCATTTATATTGCTGATCCATTTAATATCCACATAGATTAGTTAGAATCCTCATCTTTGTGATGATTGAGTTCACAAGGTTAACAAAATTCTGGAGCTAATAAGAAGCAACACATTGCAAGGCTTCTGCAAGCACTGCCTTAACTCTAATAATAATTACTTGCATGTTTAAAATCACCTTACCTGATGAATTTGGATGGTCTCGAGACCTGGACATAACTATCTCAACTCAGGTAACTGATAGCAAAGGATGGGAGTAAATTCAGCTGATTGCCAGTTGTGTTAACAGTTTAGCTGCTGCCTTCTCTCCCAGGGCCTCAGGGTGAGATGCTGAATTTTCTTTATATGAACTTAGTTGCTTTAAAAACAAAACAAAAATCAAGATTACACTTTTGTGGCATTAAAAAAGGCAGGGTTTTCAAAACTTGCTTGTTACATGCAGGGAAAGTAATTTTCTGCTCTGTCTTGGAAATGGATAGTGAGAGTTGCTTGGAGAAGATGATTAAATATTATAGCAAAGAGAGACTTGTTTTCTCAGTATTCACCTTAGAAGACTGTAAATAGAAGGAGTTCTTTGCTTTGCTTTCCAAAGGGATCTTTTCCCATGCTGTGTAGAAACATGCCTGTTACCTTTCTTTAAGGATCTGAACAGCCATCTACAAAGATCTCTCTCGAAGAAAGACTTCAGACTTGCATTGTAATGAATATTGAAAAAAAAACCCCCAGCAACCTGAAAACAAATAATGGATGTTTCTGCACATAACTCTGGCCCTTGAAAGACTTCATTCTATTACTGCAGGATTTGAAGATGGGAGGTTCTTCAGCCTCCTTAAGAAGGAGAGGGAAGGAAAAAAAAAAAAGCCATTTCAAGATCTTTGAAAGCCTACTTGTAACACTTGACTCCTTAATAGACCTTAAGGACAGCGATGGACTTTAAGTGTGTTCTGTTTCAAGCTTGGTGAGCATAAATTTTCCAGTGTTAAGATCACAGAAAACTATTGTCATAACACTTGCCCCTTCCTTCCGTGCCTGATGGTTTTTGTTGTTGGAGGGGTTTGTGAGTAGGTATTTAGCCACGTGGTTTTAATAGCTCTGTGCTGCCTGCCACTTTAGTACAGTTTTCTTCTGTTCACTGTTTATTGCTCTGAATTTTGTCTAGGCAGTCTAAATCTCATGTTGTCTTTTTTAATACTTCACTTTCTGGAAATAATACAGTAGATGGCTTTTATTTTGTGACCAGCTTCTCTTATGTCTTTGAGGGAAGAGACAGGGTGGAAACCGTTGTTGTTTGAGTACACTCTTCATGGAATTAAAAAACCCTCATTGTTTTGTTTTAAGAATAGCAGGAATTTCTCTTTTTCCCCCTGCCCTTGAATGAGGATGTGGAACTAGTGTCTATTTCTAAGGAATATATTAATGTTGACCTTATTTATACTGTAGTTTCACAAGGACCATCTAATGTGTGTATGTGCACATGTATGTACACATGCAACCACAATTATTAGAAACCTTTAAATGTAATTATTACTAAGTGTGGGTAAGAAATGAATTTTTAAACTACTGAAGATGGAATTAAATTCAAATGCATTTTAAGTCTGTAGTCTTTGGAGTCCACAATGGTGCTTCTGACAATGTTATCCCATACCTAAAAGCCTCATTCATAAGTATATATTAAGATGTAGGTATGTTTATATATATGTTTAACATAGTTTATATAAAATCAATGTAAATTTTGTTTCTACAGATAATAAATGTTTTCACAAAATTTTTACTTATAATTCAGTTATTTGTTTCAGTAGTTATTAATGTTTGGTGTCATTTTTAGAGTATGTTACTTGATCTGTGTAGCCATTGAATTTTTTCTTATACAACTGTTGCTTCTATAACTTCATTTATTGCCACTTTTTGAGATTATAGTATTGACCTACATTCTAGATACATTCTGTAAAGGGACAGAATGGGGGGAAGGCATGCACTTGCTTGGCTAACTTTGCCAAAGTTTACATTAATTAACTGTGTATTTTTAAGAATTCCCTTAATACAGTATCATCAGTGTGAGGTGAGAATAACCATGTTAATTTAACCATGTTAATAGAGTGGTGTGAGAATCCAAATGTACTAGCTTCACCTCAGTGTTTATTTAAAGGAAAACAGTTAACTTCCCCATTGTTTACTTGAACTTGCCATAACTTGATCTTCACTGTATGTAAATAATTTGGTGTGGTTTGTTTTTTTTTTTTAATAGTTCTCCTAATCTGGTTATTATCCTTGAACTAGAGAGTAAAGCAAAAGTCCTTCCTCTGTGGTTAGTCTACTGTGATATAGGGGAGGGAGACAGACACTGTTACTTCCCCCCACCCCCACCCCGCAGGAAAAACATTTAAATAATACTTGGGGGGGATATAATAATAATGCTTCCCAACTATTAGACTACAGTCTCAAGAGGTGATGGCTGATTGCATTCTGAAGTGCATGTCAGTTCAGAGAAAAGTTGCTGATTTCCATTGATACCACTTTAAAAACATGTCTTTAGTTTCTGTAAGTAATTCCTTAACAAGTAAAGAGACTTTTTTTTTTTTTTCTTTCCCCCAAATGCTGTCATGATGCTTACTCATTCAGCCCTTTCCCACAAAGGTAAGGTATCCTAATAGTCAACATACATTGTAATGTTAGTTTGAAGCCCTAGCTGAGGGGTAGGCTCTATAGGAACAAAAGATCGGTCCCATAGTCCTGTTTCTTTGGCTTAGGAACGATGGGAAGCCAAGTCTTGGAGGCACTATGACAGTGCTCCCCCCGGTTTACAATGAGATTTTTCCACTTTCTGGAAAGGACAGCCTGCTGTACTGTGTTACTATTTTACTTGGGAAAGTCAAGAAATTCCCATAGATTCATTTTTAGTGATAGTTGAAATTTGGTATCTGAGATGGCCATGACATTGGCTTTCTCCTATGCATTGTAACACTGACATCATGACGTGACTACTTTGAGTTACTCCTTATCGCTTTTACTACCAGCCCCGAGGAGTTCTTACAGAAGCAGTGCTGCCGTTATATACCAAGCTAAATAATTCAGTTGTACTATTTATTCCACCTGAAGCTACACAGCTGGAGCACTGGAAAGCCGAACTTCATATAAAATTGCCATGCTAACAACAGAAATGCCTTCCTTCTCATATCTGGTTGCATCAGTTCTACTTAGTTTTGTTCTGATTGACTTGACAATTGCAGCTAGTTTGTCATAATGCTTAAGTAAAAGCTGCTACTTTTCATTCTGGTAATTTCCCAGGTAAATTTTTCAGGTAATAGACATCAAATGCTCTTATGCAATGAGGAACTGAGGATAATGGAAGCCAGCATTGTTTTATTAAGGGTGTGCGAATATTGGCTTTCTAGTAGCCTGTGACTGGCTAAAAGTGCTCTGTGTATATATGAAGATAAAAGGCTTGCTCTTTTTTTCTCCATTTCCCCTCTCTTCTCTCAGTCTTGGAACTCTTTAGTGGTTTGTGACTTGGTGTCTTAAGTGTTTTTGAAAATAGTGCTGAGGTGGTTCAAGGTTCGGAATTTGCAGTGAAACACTGAACTGGATGGAGGCTGTCTACACCTACGTCCAGCCTGTTTCCATTGTTTTCCTGTTCATAGCTGAACTTCACTTTCCTGGTTTTAGTTGGTTAAAAACTCTTGAAAAAAATTAGTATTATATCTGTGAGGGTTTGGTTGTATCACAACTAATCTCTTCAAAAGATTTGAATTGGAACTAGTGCAGTTTGTCTTTTCTGATGTTCCATTGCTGCTAGGGCATGTAAATAAGTAACTTAAAAGCAAGTTTTCATAGCTGTGGTTAAAGTGTTCTTAAAAGTAGTAATAAGTCAAGAATTAGGAATTCCTTCTAAATATTTTAACCAATGAGAGGCTTAACACCTTTAATCTTCTCTCAAAGAGTTCACCATCGCTATTTTAAAAATGTGGATTTTTGTAGCCAAGAAGCCAGATGCCCCCTGGAACGACTTCTGGTTTTTTACACTTTTTTTTTTTTTAACCTCAAAAAACCTCTTTTTCAAAATTATCCGTTGTGCAGAGGGAGAAGTACAAAAACTATCAGTTGTGTTACTGGCTGTTTTCTGTCTTCATACCCAAATTAACTACCTGCGGTTAGAACAGGGGATTTTTTTTTTTTGTTTCGTGTTTTGGTTGAACCTTTCATTAGTATCGAAGGTGCTTATGCTGTAAAAGATGCTACCTGGACTTTACCTTTTACACGGGCTCACAGAGTTTTTAACCTGCTCTTCCCCTCTGCAGCCCGTGGGGGTGCTCCCCTGCCCGTGCCGTGCCGCAGCAGCCGCCTTGCTGGCCGGCCCGGTGCGGCGCCGTGCAGACCGCCGCTCCCGCTCGGTTCCGCTGCAGCCAGCGCTCCACCACCAGCTGCTCATGTGCGACTCCGCTCCTTGCCCGAGCCCCCACAGCAGCCGCTCTGCATTTCGTCTTTTCGTCCGTATTCCTTCCTCGCCCCTGCCCCAGTCGAGCCGGCGCGGGGGTGGCAGCGGCCCCCGCGGTGCGGCCAGGCACACCGCCCCCTTCCTCACGGCCGGGGCCGGGGCGCGGCGCGACGGGAGGCACCTGCGGCACCGCCGCTGCAGCTTCGCGGCCGCCCTAAGGCCGGGCCCCGGGGCAGGGCCAGGGCCGGGCCCGGGCCGCCGCAGGTAACGGGGAGGGTGGCGGGCAGCCATCCGCGCCCCCCGTCCCGCCGCCCGCTCCCAGCGCCCGTGCCCGGAGCGCCATCCCCCTCCCCCAGCGCCGGAACTGGGCGAGCCCCTTCCCCGCCCCTGCGCGCGCCACCGGTGCCTCCCCCCGCCCGCTGACGACTCCCAGCCCCAGGGGGAGGGGGCCGCCCCCCCTGCGGACACCCCGCTGCCCCGACCCACCCCCGCCGGCCCCGCCGCTCCCTCCCCCCCCCCCCCCCCCCCGCCCTCCGCTCCCGGCGGAGACTGGCGCAGTCTCGCGACACTTCCCGCAGCGCCGAGCCTCGCCTCGCCGCGCGCCCCGGCACGAGCAGCGGCGGCAGCGCGCGGCGGGGGGACCCGGCCGCTCGTCGCACCCGCGCCCCGCGCACGCACCGGCCGGCGGGGCGGCCGCACACCCCCGCGGCCCGGCAGCAGGGCCCTCCGGGCGCCGCCTCGGCCGCGCGTCTGCCGAGCCGCTCTGCCCGGCGGCAGCGGGGACCCGGCCGGCTGGCAGGAGCCGAAGGAGCTGGCAGGAGCTGAGCGCCTGCCCTCGCTCGCCTGGTTTTTGTAATATTTTTTGCGGTACCCAGGAATACATGTGCTGCGGGGAGCCGAGGTGCCGCTAGCAGGGCGCGGAATGCAGCCCGGCTGCAGCGGGTGCTGAGAGCGGCGGCCGCCGGAGGAGGGAGCGGCTCTGTCGGCAGCCCCTGCTTCCCGTGGCGGCGGCGGCTCGGCTGTCTCTCGCCCCCGCCGCCGCGGCCAACCTCCCCAAACTTTCAGCCTGTTCCCGCCGCCAGGCAAAGCCCAGCTCGACATAAATGGGTGAGTTCGAGCTGGCGGCGCCGGGGGGTGCCGGGGGGCGCAGGGGCTCCCGCCCGGCGGGTGGGGTGCGTGGGGCGGCGGCGGGGGGAGCCGGCCGCCACCCGCCTCCGCTCCTCCGCCTTGTGGCTTTTAACTTCCCTTCCCCTCCCCCGGCCGAGGCAATAATTGTTTTCCCGTGACAGGCGGAGAGGTCGGGTTGGAGGCGGCGGGGCGAGGGCCGGGCGCCCCTCGGGTCTGCCGATCCCGCGGGGCCGGCAGGGTTACGCGCCCTCCCGCGCACCGGCCCGGCCGGCCTCGCTGCCTCTCCGCCGGGCACGGCCACCTCCGGGCGGCCTGGGGTGTGGCGGCGCCGGGCCGGGCGGGGCGATGGCGGGGACACCCCGGCCCGCAGGTTGCGCTCCCTCGGCCGCGGGGCCGCCGGCGGGCAGAGCTGCTGCCCCGGGGACGTGCCGCCCCGCCAGGAGGGGGCGCCCGCTGCGCGGGGGGCGCGTGGCCGCCGCCGTTGCGCGGGGGGCGTTGCGGCGGGCAGCCGCTGCCCGTGAGGTGGCTCCCGCGGACTTCGGGAGGCGGCGGCGGGCCGGCCCGGAGCGGGCAGCGCCCGCTACCTGTGCGGCGAGGCCGGCGTGGGCCGCGGCGGGACGGGGGATGAATTGTCCCATTGTGCGGGGCCCGGCGGCGGCGGCGGTGCCAGGCGCGGGCTGGCCCAGTGATGCGCCCGGGGCGTCGCGGCTCCCTCTGCCCGGCGCGGTGCCGGCGGCGAAGGACGGGTTGGAGGGAACAAAAGAAACGGGCTCTTGGCAGGCGGCCCCGGGTGTACGCACCGACCGGCGGCTGAAGGCAGCGGCGATCAGCAGCTCTGAAACCCCGGCGTCGGGCTGTCCCTGTCCCCAGCCCCGCAGCTGCCCGCGCCGCGCACGGCGGCGGAGGCGCTGGAAGCGCCGTGGGGCTGCGGGGGAACCTGAGCGCAGCATCGCTAAAACGACTGAACACTACGCGTTACGTGGGCAGACATTTTACACAGTTTTACCTGTTGTGATACAGTGATGTTGGGAGTATAGTAGGAAAAGAAATCATCCCTTTGTTCTTTGAGAGGTTAGTTTGCGGGGTGCTGTCAGAGCGATGCGCAGCCGCTGCGCCTCTACGTTACGAGGTGAAGCGCTGGCTTCTCACTATTGACTTTCAGCCAGTCCTCCAGTTCGGGCTGGAGCGCGCTCACCCCTGCGCAGCTCGTCCAGCTGGATCGATCTGGGTGAACTGCTCCCGCTGACAGTAGGCCAGCATCACCGACTACCGCGTTTAGCTGGGCGCGCTGTAGAAGACTCTGTTAGGGTCGGTTTGCCCGCTAGCGAACGCAGCTCTCAACTTCTGTCTTCTGCAGCAACAGATAAGGTCGTAAACCTAGTGCTGTAATGAGATGTAGGGTGTACAGCTGCTGAACGGAGCAACATCTGCCTTCAGTAGGGCACGTCACAGGAAATAATTGTGATGTTATCTTTGTGTCCTTACCCTCTCTTAGTGTGTTTATTTCTTACTAGCTTTGTATTGCCATATGGTGAGACTTTTCCGATTTCTGCTTAAACCGTAGTCCAAATATTACCCTTTTTTTAGCTCCACGGTAAAAAAGATTGAGGAAAGTGATAAAGGACTGGTGAAGTAACTTGCATTGATAGAGCTCTAGAAAGGTTTGTTGAATATTGTAACTTAGCAGTGAAGGCCATCTTTTTTCCTTTTACCCACCCTTCCTTCCCGTGGGCTGGCCGCAATTGTTCACATCTGGCTTCTTTAAAGCTCGTTTGGATATTGACTTTCTCGAATCACTGTGATGCAGTCAGACTTTTCTGGGCAAAATGGGAGTGGAAGGAAGGTAGATACGGTTTCGTTGTTGTTCGTATCTTTAAATGGCAAGTGATTCTTGTAGTTTAAAAACAAATGGAAAAATTGTGCAAGGAAGTAAAGATACAAGTAGTTATGAAAACAAAATTTTTCTAGGCGATATCAAGTGAAAGCAGTTTTATTAAAAAACATTTTTTACATTGTTAGCACTTTTGAAAGGTATTTTAAATGCAGAAAAGAACAGGTGAATTCTTTATGTGTACTACATTGCTAAGATTCCTAATGTTTTGTTTTTAAATTACTTGTATACCTTCCATTTTAACCATTTGTATTTTCTGTATGGCACCGCATGTTGTTGTTAGTCCAACCCAGTGCATGTATACGTGTGTATGTTACACTTACATGTATATTAAACTTTAGTGTATGTCTCCAAGCTTTTTTACGGCCTGTACCCCAAACCTTACAAGAAATACAGGTTTATTGATGTTTTATGAGCTCTTCTGTGATATTATAGGTAGAGTACCTTGAAGTGAATTAATTTACACTTGGAATGGGCTCGTCAGGAGAGTTGAGAGAGGTAGTGGTGGTAGTTCTCTAGATGTAAAAGGGAGGTAAGACAAAGACCTTAAAGGTAATTGTGAATACAGTGGGACAAGCTTAATGTTCCTTAAATGTTTGAGAAATGAAGAGGTGGTGTTCTGTGGGGACGTGTGTGTGTGAGTTGTTTGCTTGTTGTTGTTTTTGGGTTTGTTTTGTTTTGTTCTGGGTTTTTTTAAGGCTACTTAGAATTGTGTATGGTTAGACAGCTCCTCAGTCTCATTTGCAAGAGCTTTGCATGCCTGGGCATCAGACTGTCCTGAGGTTGGAGGTCCCGAAAACAAAGTAGGATGAAGGTATGGTAGCTACTTGGGGAAAAACTGGTCTGAAGGGTACTGCTTGGCAAATTTAGAAAATGCAAGAGTACAAGTCTGATTCTAGAGAGTGGTGTTTTTAACTGCCATCATCACAAAACAACTGATGTTGTGTAACTCCTTGTGTCAGTCAAGACACGCCTTCCCACTTCTGCAGTAGATGAAGGAAGACTTTTTTCTTTGCAATCTTTGCTCATCTTCAGAGCACAGACAGTTTAGAGCATGAAATGTGGTATGGGTCCTATATAATGACTGCTGTGAAGCTAAGCAGCTGAAGCCTTCATCATAGTGCTTGTAAATACCAGCACTCAACATCAATATTTTTTCATCTCAAGGCGTTCTTGAAGCTTTTCTGTTGGGAAAAAAGATACATTGCTTTTGTTCATGTGAAATCCCATTGATACCTCTGCTGTCACCATAGGTAGGACTTTGGATCCAGAGGCAGTCTTGCGCCCTTTGAACCGGTTAGATTACTAATACTGACAGACAACCATGGTCTGCGTGGTTTCCCATTAGTGGTTGAGAAAGATGCTTTGCTGTGAAATACTGCAGCTAGTTTGTACACACCAAAGGAGCGTTACACCAAGAAGTAATGTAATCAGAAGACTTGAATCTGTGTAAGAGTCTGATTGTCCTGTATCACTTGCAATCCCTTTTCCTCTTTTCCTCCTTTCTTAATCCTTTTTTCCCCTTTCCAAATTTTCCTTTATCCCCTGCCCTCAACTTCTGCCCTGCTTTAAATCTCCACACCCCCCCCCCCCGCTTCTCTTTACACGTTTCAGACGTGCCACTTCCTCGTTCTCTCTCCCTCTTATCGAAGCATCAACAGAGGGAGCACTCGGAGCAGTTTCCTGCGTGTGGGGCCACGCTGGCCTCCGGCGGGCAGAGCTGGCTTGCATCAGAACTTCTGCCCGGCCCCGCAGTGTCACTTCGGAGGGTGCTCGCTGCAACGAGAGCCCTGGGGAGTTTAGCTGTTAAATTCTTCGCGACTCTACGGTCCCGTGTCAAATGAAGCATCTTTGAGGCCTGAGCGCAGCAGAAGTTGTATATATTACAAAGGAAGGCGGTGGGTGTGTTTGTGGTTCTTGACTACTCTGGCAGATTTTAAGTTCCCTCTCCAAAATGGTAGAGATTTTGGAGCCTTTCAGCAAAATACCTGTAAGATGGTTTTAAATAGGAGTAGCATGTGTCATTCTTGTCGTCTGTGAACACAGCTCAACAGTTGCAGCTGAAAAAGGAAAAAATACAGGAAAAATGATTGGGGTGATTTTCTTCACTTTGATTTTATTAAGTAAGGTTTTAAGCAGCTATAAAGTGGCTTTATATAGGAAACATGTAAAAATCTTCCCCAACCTGCAAAAAGTCTTTACGGTCCTCCTCGTATAGAGTGTTACTCATTTTAATTCTTTTGTTGTTGTTAGGATGGTGAGACAGTTGCACTGGAGCTGTTCAGGATCAGATTTCCAGTGGTTTGGTGACAATATTTGTACAGCCTGTGTATGTCTTCAGGGTCAGAGTTCAAGTGGAGTTTTCATAAGCTGTGATAAAATATTTTCAGTAACCTGTATAAAATTTCATACAAAAAGAGCTGGCGCAGAGATTTTTTCCTAGACAAGAAGAGATAATGCCGTTTCTCGCCTAAAAGGTTGTCAGAGGTGCCTTCTAAATGGATCAAGATAGCAGCCTGAAATCAAGAAATAAAAAAAAATATGAATATGTGTGTATATGTAAAAGGCTATGGAAATAATTTCTGATTTTGCAGTCTTTTGTGTGTGTTGGTATCTCTTCTGCTTGCCCCTTTCAAGTAGCTGCTCTTTTCTCATTTTCTCCATTATAGTTGTTTTTTTATGTTAACTGTTGCTTTTAGATCAGAAAGCGTGATAAAGAAGAGAATATGTGAAATAGATGGTTCCTTAAAACAGCAGAATTCTGCTCCGTTTTGTGCTAATTGAAGATTCTTACGTAGAAAATTATGGTATAGCTGCTAGAAAAGGTATTTTTTTTCTGCCTATGTTTAAGGAAGCATATTTGATAATTAAAATTACTTTCTTGAGGAGCTGTTGGATTTTGATAGTAAAGCTGAATGCATACATATTTCTGTTTAAACTGCTACTAATGTGATATATACAGTTTATATGTAATGTTATTCAGATTGCTTCTTTTATAATTGCTATTCACTGGATGTTGGAGGAGGGTTTTTTTGAGTCATTCTACCAGCAGCTTATCAGAATTCATATAGCAGAACAGCATTGACCTTGTAGATAATGCATTGACTCCTTTCCCGATTGAAGGGGAAGGGACATGTGTTAGGAGGAGAAAAAGGAGAGCCTGGTAATGTGAAATGAGCAGCTGAAATTTCAGGTCTGAAATGTTAGAGGTCACTGAAGTGCTGAAAGCAGGTTAGCCCTGATGGGATCAAAGGAGAGAAAATAGCCACAGGGGTGGTATCTGTTGTTTTGCTCTGATACGGCTGTTGTAGAGCAAGCTCATAGAAAAGGATGATGGATTTTGTATGGTTCCTATCTGTGTTTGTTGTTGTTTTTTTTTAAATGACAGAATACAAAATCCTGGACCAGGGAGTGGATGTTTTCCCTGGATGCAAAAGCAGGAAGTAGCCATAGGGCGTATTTATGTTCTGTACACTGAGAAATGATGAAAGAATATATTAGGGGGAGGGGAATGAGAGAAGAGGTATTAAGATTCAGTAATTCAGCTAATGTAAAAGTAATTGCTGACAGTCTGCTTCACACAGGGAGGAAACACAATAAAAGCTTTAAGTCTCTAAGTGTGAGAAAATATGCAATACTGCAGTTCAGTAGTCATGGATTCTATTAGCAAATGGAGTTCACACCCCCAACCCCCCACCTCCCACCCCCTTTTTATTATTGATAATAGAGAATCATCAGTAGAAACCAAATCTTGAGAATGCAGTGGTAATGTCCACTTGAAAGCTGTGTGATGAGATGACTGTTGTGGTCTCAGCTATGCTTTGTTCCTAATGCAGCTTTGCCTTGGACAAAGTAACATCCTGGATGATGGGCTGTGGAGGGGGGAAGGACGACACTGTTCTCATTCTTACAGCAGTTTGTATTCCAGTGGGGATGTCACCAAGAATCTGTGCTTCTGTTTTAGGATGAAGAGTTGTCTAGAGTTGTGGATCAGAAATTACGTCTGTGCTGAAACAATTCTCTTTAGCAACAAGGGTAAAGCAGTATAGGAAGCTGAGCAGTTATATGAGGAAAATGTATCCCTAACTTCTAGTTAATCTGTAGTGTCAGTATAAAGTGGTGCCTTTTAACTCTGACTTTGAATTTCATTAGAAGTACTGTACAGAAGGAAAAAGTTCCTCTTTATCTCCTTCTCACTCTTTCATACTGTGCAGCTAATTCACTCTTATGATTGAAACCAGCTCACACCAAAACCAGTGTAAGTCTCTTCATTTATTTGAAGACCAGAGTTAGCACTAGTGTGCAGGTCCCTAGGTAACTAATGCTTTTTCAAAAATGTCAATGGAGATTTGTTGTGTGTGTTGCAAGTCAAGGCCCAACTTGATCCCATGGCAGGGGGGTTGGACTACATGACCTTTAAAGGTCCCTTCCAACCCAAACCAATCAAATAGATCTATCAATATTTAATTAGCTTTCAGTGGTCACACTGCTCATATTTAAAAATTAAGTGTTTTGGGTCCCAAAAGTAATTTGTAGTAAGTGAGTTCATGTGACCTGCCTTAAAAAAAACCCCAACCAAAACCAATAAACCCTCTGCAGCAAAATAGAATCCCCCTGACATGTTCTGTCCTCTGCTTGCGGTTTCCAGGAACCTGTTTGTTGATTTACAAAGCAACACATTGTTGTTGCTTTTTACTGATAATGAGGTCTCAAAACAAACACACACAAAAATCATTTCTGGGTGTTTTCCTGCTTGTTTTGGTTTTGTTTTGTGGGAGGAAGTTCTTGGAGGTCAATGCAACTGGTGGTGCTATTCTGTGCTGTATTGACTACCAGTGTCAACATGACTCTCTTTATACATAGCACTGTCTTTCCACATAGCTAGATTTATAAAGGTTTTAGTAGAAAGTAGCAGAAATATTAGAGTATAAATGTACATGTACAGAACTTTTCATTTTTTGAGCCAAATGTAACATCATTCTTGGAGAACTCTCACCTCAGGTTTAGATCAAGTATGTCCTCTCTGTGGTTGCTGATTCATCTTTACCACTGGCTAGAAACATTTTTAATACTCTGGTAACTTGGCAGAGGGGATTTTTTTTTTTTTTTCTGTGACAGGCTTATGCAGCATTGCAAATTTGCTATCCTTGTGGCACATATAAAAGTGGCAAGCGGCAAGACCTTGGCCTAATTTTTCAGTGTTTTTCTCATTCCTGCTCTTCTTTCTGTGACGTCTCACCAAGCTCTTACTGAGCTGTTAATGCTTTTCTATTTCCCACTGTAAAAAAGCACACCAGGAATTTCAAAGTGTGTCCAGAAAAAGACGCCTTTGTCTTGGGGTTTCATTATGACAGAATTTTTTTCTGTCAAATTCGGAACATTTATAAAGTCTTTTAGCTTTGGCCTTGTGTTTCCAAATGTAAGGATTAATGACTTGCTTTGGAAGAGTGGTGATGCTTAACGCTATCCCAGCTGAAACCAGGACATTTATAAACAATATATGACTGGTGGATGAAGATTACCTAGCTATTTTTTATTTTTCTTTACGTTTCTGATGAATGTGTCCTTATTGTTATCAACAGCTTTATGAAAAAATATCGTATCAAGACCTTTCACTCCAGGTGAGACCATCTTAATTTCCTGTGATATAGTCTGGGTACTGTATTTCAGCAAGATACAGAGCTACAGTGTTTGCTGAATACAAATATCCAACTTTTCTGCTTAAATTATCAGGTTTAAAAAAAACCCCACATAAACCATCCAGAGCCCCTCAAGCAACTCCTATGAAAAAAAGCCCAAACCCTGGAAGAACCTAGCTTTGTTCCCATCAGCTTTTAAATGACTGGGCAAAGGGAAGGCAAGGAGAAGTGGGTGCAGAGAGGAAAGCCTTCTGGTCAAGGTTAAGCTTGAGAGGCCTTGCCTTGAGTGCATGATCAAGCAGTTTATGACAATGGATATTTCTGAACTCCCGAGAATGGGCACAAGTACTTACAGGCAGGGTATGGCTCTACTAACTGGGAAAATAAAATTGCACTATGTGAATGCTGACCTGGTGGCAAGAAATGCATACTTCATTTGCTGATATAATGGAAATTTAAATTCCAGTTCTAGGTAAGTATAAAAGATATCTGCAAATTTGGGAGCCATCATGATATTAAGGATTTTTTCCTTAATGGCATGTGCCACGCTTTATTCTTCAATTTTAGTTTTTGTTCAAGGAAGCATGAGGTTGGCAACAGTTGATGAGAGCACTGGCTTGGTAGCTTACAAACTTTGCTTGGTTTATACCTGTATTTTTAGATTGCTTGTGGGAAAGAAAAGGTTAATCACTATGCAATCTTGAAATCTGGAGCTGGTCCAGACTTAAATATTTTGATATTGAGGTCAAATGGTTTAAACTGGCTCTAACTAGTAGATTTGAATGTTTTTGATACTTACATGCTTTTGTTGTGTTTTTGTTTAATGAAACAGGTAACATTTAAGTTTGCTCTCATTGTAAGATTCTAAGCCATTTGCTGTATTGAGCTGATCATTTGACTAGTTCAGTCATTAATCTGTCTGATACTAGATTATCTTTTCATCTTGATTTCATTGTTAATTGCTGTATTCTTAATAATGGGAATGTGTTCTTTGTAGCTATTTTTTGTTAGTAACTTTAACAACATAGTTAATTTTTCAGGTGACACAGAACCAAAACTTAC
Organism: Falco rusticolus; assembly: GCF_015220075.1. Taxonomy (NCBI): domain Eukaryota; kingdom Metazoa; phylum Chordata; class Aves; order Falconiformes; family Falconidae; genus Falco; species Falco rusticolus. The sequence goes on from NC_051188.1 coordinate 90,945,969, forward strand.
TGTGGATTTTGTTTGCTTTCAGCTAGACTATATATTTGACCAGCTTCTCAGTTGCTTCTTTCTTTTTGTAGCAGTCTGAGTCATAGTGACATTGTTGGTCATAGTGAGCCAAGTTTAGTTAACCTGTATAAAACTGTTCCAGCTTTATAGAGGTAGCATGTATCTAACAGAGAGCTTTCTGAGTATAGTTAAAACGGTTTACTTAAGTGCTGTTAAGATGGAAGGTCTTAATACAGCAGAAAAAGTACCTTGTGTGACTTTTTCCTTGATTGAGTGCTGCTGAAGGCTTGAGCTGGGCGTCCTGTGTGATGCAAAGAAGTGTACCTTTGAACAGCCAACTAATTCGTACGAGAACATAATCTTCCTGTTGCAAGAAACAGCCTTTCAACTGGGAGAGAAATCTTACTGCTACTGTTGCTGTCGTCTTTTGTTACAATTGTTTTTAATGTTCATCTCCCTGGACATTCCTCCTCCGTCCAATAGTCTCTTCTAAAATGGGAAAGATCTTTTATGTTCTTTGAAACTTTAAAGTCCCTGGTATCTGCTGATCATTGCATTCATCAAATACCTTCATTTAGCTGTGTTTAAACTAGCTGAAATACACTTGTCAGTTTTACTTGGACCACTGAGGTCAGCTTGCATGGTCTTTGTTCTGTCACCTCATACAGCCTTTCAGAATTGCTTGCTTTGATTTGCATTAAGCACGCTACTTATTCTAAAGACTACATTTTTTTGTGTGTGAAGCACCTATAAATAGGGCTTTTGATTAGCTGACATCTCAATTATCTGGCTGTGGTTCATGGAAGATTGAGATAAGATGCTGTCTAATTCATGATGAACTACAGTCTGACAATTCAAAATTGTGCTGGTTCTGAAGTCATGAGACATCTATTAATATGTATTCCTCCACAATATATTTGATAGTTAGCTCACAGTTGTGCAGAAAACAAGTCTTTGTTCCCGTGTGTTTCTCATTCCTTCACCTCATTCTGTCAGAAAGCAGTTGCTTCTCTTCCTATCACTTCTAGAAGTGCTTGTATGCCTCTTTCCCCTTGTAGGTTGTGTTTTGTTGTTGTTGGTTTTATTTATTAATAGGTCTAGCTCACTTTCTCAGGAAAAGATGCTCTTCACCTGTTTTTTGTTTTGTTTTGTTTTGGTTTTGTCCAGATACCTGATGCTCTGTCATCTCTTCTTTTCATACACGCTTCCTTCAAATTCATCTTCTCTTTCATCTGTGTTTCAAGTGCACTATTTCTCTTTTTAGGAAACTTTCCTATATACTTCACTTACAATCTCAAAACTCCCTATATTAAGATGTAAAGATATACAGAATTCTGAAGACAATGTGGTGTAGAATACAGCGAAATTGTGGGTGGTCCTCCACAAATTTTGCTTCAGAATTATGGAAACAAACCTTCAGCTGGTTTCCCATGAATACCATGTCGGGAAGGAGAAGGATGGCTGGCTTCTAGAGACTATTGGTTTAGTTTACTGAGTGTTTTCAGAATCTGAATTGGTACACTGGAAGGTAAATGCTGAGGTGTGTGTTGTTGCACATTGTGTTTTGCCAGCCACCTTTTCGGTACTTCTTGATGGAAGAATGGAGCTTTTGGTGTGTGGAGAAAAACAGGTTGTGGGAGTTGGCAAAGCCAAATGCTGACATTACGATTTTTTTAAATATGGAGAACTTAAATGCAGGATGTTGCTATTTTAAGTAGAATTTCAGTTCCTGTCTGTTCAAGTCTGTCAGTGTCTCTCTCAAGAAGCAAAACCAAGGAGCTGATGCAAATGCAGCCTTACAAGGCAGAGATACTAAATGCAAGAAATGCTCTTTGTCTCTCTAGACCCTCTGAAATACAGGGTTAGTTTCAGCTTCTAATTTCTGTAGCTCTGAGAGCTTGCATCATTGGAAACCAGGGAAGGTCATTAGAAGATTTTTCAAATGGATGGAGCCCAGGAACCTTTTTCTTAGATGAGGAAGAAGTAGAGCTTTCTGTTTAGCCTTGGAAGAAGTGGTCAAGGGAGATAAGATTCAATGATAGCATTATCTGGCCTGTCTAGTTCTCTTGTTTGTATGGTTTTAACCTGTATGCTGCATCCTGTCACAGAAAAATACTGTGACAACTTCTGAGGAGGTTTTACTTGTCTTGAGTAGAATCTGTCTTACTGTCTCTTCCATGTCCATGTGTTCTGTTCCAGACAGTACCAGTGTGGGTAGCGGAGTGGATGGGAGACGAATATGGTCAGAAGAACAACTACTTACAAAACAATAGGGTTCATTGACTCTTGTTTTTTTCACTTGGGTTCCACAGAGCTCCATCCTGCTGTTTCCTCCCCTTTCTGTCCGCATCCTCAGTGCAGCAATGGGTTCCTCTGTCTAAATGCTGACTTTTGTTTGTGCTTTTGCTCCATACGCAGCTCTGCTGAGCATTCACATTCAACCAGCGCACAGTGGCTCAAATTCCCGATTGGAGCAATGCTGTCACCAGGGCACAAGCTGTTCTTGCTCACAATGGAAGTTGGTAACAAGCTTTCAGATGTACTTGTTTGGTTTGCATCAGTTTTTGCCTTCAGGATTGTTCTTCAAAGGAGGAGCTCTGTGACATCTCTTAGAAGTGAGAGTGAGTGATTCTTCAGGTGGAGGAGACCTCCCGAGTTCTTTAACCTGCTGCCAGAGCCATGTCTTCTACTTGCAGCATAACTCTGCTTTCTGAAAGGCTTTGCCTTGTTCAAAACCCGGAAAATTTCTCTAAGAGAAAATGAAAATAAAAAATGTTAATGGAAGTGCCTTCTTGCCCAGGCCTAATTGACACATGGGATTTTGAAAAGCACCATGAAAGCAAAACAGAGAAGCTAATGGCTGTGGTGTAGAAACATTTTTGTTTGTAAGAGCAAAAAAAAAAAGAGTATGTTAGTTTGTGAATTCCATTCATGGTGACATCCAGAAGTTGTTACCTGCAGAAACTGATTTTAGCTGAGAAAACAGAGGCAGTAAAGATACCATCGAAAACTTATTTCTCCAGAACTGCATCCTGAATTCTAAAACTGAAATTTGAAAATTTTTTAATGCACAGAGTCAACACATGTTATCTGATATGATCGTTAAGTTTATTCGCCCAAGGGTTGTCTGAAATCTGTGAATCCTTATATGCAGTAATTTCTGTTTCTAAAACAGCATCTTTTTTTTTCTCAGCATTATTGCTTTTACCACAGTTTAAAGGAGAATAAAAGAACCTGATGTAAAAAGACAAGTTGCTAAGGATTATGAGCAGCAGTCTTATGAGCCTTCATTATTAATCAAGGAAAAAATATGATACTGGTGGGTGGTAAAGGTGTTATTTTAATCAAATGTGTTCTTCCTCCGAACACTCCTACCCTACCTTCCATTGTTGCTCACACAATTGAGCAAGTTAGGGTTTTGTTTAACACCTTAGGTGGTTTTGGGCTGTTTTTCGGTATGATCTAAAGGTTAGTGGAGATGGTTTAATGCTGGCATATAAATCTTGAAATGGACAATAGTGGTGAAATGTAAATTAACCTATGGTCTGAGCTCTTGTACTACGAGCTGTAAGCCCCAGCACACACACAGAGCTTTTATAGCTCCTGTAATGCCTGGCAATCTGTTGTATGTAGAAGCATTATAGTAAGTGTCCTTCCATTTGGCTTATAAATTATGGAACTGCTGAGGAGTTCCATGCTGGGCCTGACCTTCCTCTGAATGCAAAGTTTTTGAGATTGAAATGCTTGGGTTTATGTAAAAGAGGGTTAGAAGAAAAAGAGAAAAAACCTCATTATTTCTCTTCTAAGTCAAATCCTGGTCCTCACTGTTGTACAACACATCTCGGTGAGGTTTTATAATGTATCAGTTAAATCATGGCACTGGTTTGTTGTTTTAAAGTTTGACAGGTCAAATCAGAAGAGCTGCTGCTGGGGTAAATATTTTGCCACTGCTATCTTAAAAATACTAGAATTCCAAGAAACTGAGGGAGAATGACATAGCTTTGAAATTATTATGAGACACCATGTTTGTTTGCTGCTTGCATTACACAGCAAAGGGCTGTAACACAGTCCAAGGATTTTGACTGTATCAAGCTATTGCTGGCAGCAATCTCTTCTTGCAGAAATTGCCACTTTCAGCAGCAGGAATCCTACAACAAGATGTATCTGTGCACCACTTTTCAGCCTAGTTACTTAATGTAAACTCATTTTTATCAGTACTTCAAGCAAATGTGGCTAAGATGCAGAGGAGTATGTGGTGTTCTCCTCATCCTCCTCCTGTGCAAAAGGGTTGCTGCTTTTGGCAAAGATGGGTGATGATAGTAACAGCTTAGGCATCTATAGTGAAATCCTCCGAGCCCATCTGAGATCATATTTATAATTACACTCATGCTTCTAGTCTGTTTTTTAATGAGAGTAGGTGAATGTTACTGTTCTAGAAGCTCTGAAGTTTAACAATTAAACACTATGCCCTACACAGTACAAAGATTGTGAACACGTTGTTGATACATCCTCTTCTCATGTTCCTGGGAGTTAAATAATGCGACATCGTATCACTGAAAAGGTAATTGTTCCCTGGCTTTCCAGATTTTTTACTTTATTTGACCTTTCACCTCAGTGTATATACATGAGCATCTATAGATATTACCAAGGCAACTTTAGCACTAGAATGACATGACAATTATACTGCACTAGTACTTCTGAGCAATCTTAAACAGCAGTTATTTTCATGGCATCAGCTTTTCTATCCTGCTTCCTTTTTATGTTGATATATTAATTCGGTAGCAGTTCTCATGAATTTAGCCAAATGGTAATTATATATAGTTCTAGCTATATTTAGCTGTAAGTAACCTTTCTCCTTTTTGTTCTGAAGATGTAACTAATATCCTTCCTTGCTTCTTAGTTGTCTGAGAATGTAATTGAGAAACTGCAAGAGTAGCATTACCAACAAGTTTTTATGAATATATAGTTTGTCAAACGGCAATTAATTGTCTTTACTTGGCTTAAGTTACAGGCTGTTTCTCCTTTCCTGTTTATCCCAGCAATGGTTATAATCCTTTACACTTCTCAGAATTTTGAATTATTTTTATAGATATTGGAGGAGGCAGAAACTCACGTTAAGATGACAGCGTTAAATTTTCCCCTCTGAATCTAATGTCTTCCATTTCTTCTGGATGTCTTCTTGTGTGCATGAGTATCTGAGGGGGAGAACAACGTTAAAACAAGTGAACCAACTCTCAAGACAGTTTTGCCTCTAAGAGGCACTGCATTATATCAGTTACACGTTAAAGCAGTGCACATTGTCTACGAACTTGATGACAATGTGAATCAGAAGTAAGTTTGTGAATGTTGTGTACTGCAAGCATCTGCTGTAGTTGGGAGGTACTCTCGTTGATAGAACCGGTGAATTATGGTAACGTGAATCTTTTTCAGTAGCAAGTCTGATTCTAGCAGTTTGTTGTCTGAGGCAGAAGGATCACTTTGCCCCGCAGGAAAAGATGAATTAATATGTGGAATACAAGTGCTTTCCAGACTGCCAGCCACATGAATACCAAAGATTATCTGTGCAATCTCGCTCTTTCAGAAGGGTTAAGGAGATTTGGCCCAATAAAATCTAACATGGATTGTTGGATTGAAAGCGGTATATAAGGGAGCCTTTGGGAATATGGATGTAACTGCTGCTGCCGTTCAGAACTATCACAACAATCTTTTCTTTCTGTGCTTACTCATTGATGCATGCGCATGAACATCTCTGATGATCAGATGTGCTTTGGCATATTGTTTAAAAATTTGTTGATAGTCAGAGATATGAGTGTGACATAATAAATTCAGTGAGAGGTAACTACTGCGGCAGGCCTAAGAAAAGCTTAACAAATTCGTAATATTTGTTAGAAGTACCTGCCTGAAGTTGTTTACCACACAATTGCTATGAGATGCCTGTTTGATATGGAAATGCCCCACGTATATATAGAAATCCAAATGTGCTGAATTACTCTTACTCTTTTCCTAACTCTAAATTCAAGATTCTTGCAATGAATTGTGGTCATACCAAATGCCTTAGCTGGAATATAAAGTATTTCTTGTCCTACTGGGTAAATTCCACTAGAATAACTTGGTGCTTGTGTTTTTAAAAGCTGGAAACAAGCATACCTCTTGGAAAAACAGAAAACTAGCTCTTTTCCTGGAGGACAGCTGGGGCATTATGTCAGCTGGAGTGGCTTCAGCTCTGCTGCTGCCCAGAGAAGAGTCACATCAGGACAGCCCTAGGCCAAATGTTCACTCTCTCTTCCAAATTAGATTTTGGTTGGGGTCCTCTGCACAGCTCCTCTGTTTCTGTGCCTGCGTGTGTGCGTGCATGTGAATTGCACGCAATGGGTCTTCCTATCAAAGGCTTCCTGTCTGTCCAAAGTGCTTTGTGGCTGCCTGCCGTGTTCCTGATGAGTGTGCAGACTGGGTGAAGAGCATTTGTGGCCTGTGGGAGGGGACTAGGACTATAACATAAAAAGGTCTATGTGCAGTATGACTTAGGTGGCCCCTTCTGTGACTGCTGTGCTCTTCAATGGGGGTGATTCAGTGAACACACTATTGTAGGACTATGACCTTTAGTTCCCCCCCCCCCCCATTGTTTTCAAAGAGGAAATAGGAAAACATAATGTAAACTGAAGGCTATTGTCTTAGCAGAAGAGTTACTGTTTCTTACGTAGCATGGGTTTAACATCTTGAAGATTGAGCAGTACAGTTTTTCCTTCTGATACTGGTTTTTCCTCCCCCCTAAGCGTTTCTTTTTCATGATACTGAATCTTTGCAAATACTTTTAGCAGAGTATTATTCCTGATAGTAAGTGTTGCAAAAGAAAAAATGTTAAGAAATGAACAAAACTCGGAATTAATTTTTCAAGGAAATTGCTTGCAATCAAGCAGATACAAAATGTTGAAGTTAATTTTTTTTTTTTTTTTTTTTTTTTTGCTACAGACATGCTATAAAGCTAAGAGCTCAAGCTCTCTTAAAAATCCCAGTTGCAATCTATATTTAAACTGTAAAGTTAGTGGTAGATTGTGATGGTGATGATACTGGATTTGTGTGCATTTCAGAGGTAGCACAGGGCAATGGGCATTTCCATTTTGGTAGAGTGATGCCTGAAAGGGCTATTCTGTGGCTCCTTTATCTAATGATAAAGTGTAATGACATTGGGAGAGTTGACTTTTTACAAACTACAAATGATTTTGTTCTCTGAAGAGCCCGGTCAGACCTTAATGTGAATCTATCTTCCTCTTCTTCCCTCAAACGTATTTCTACCACAGCATCCGACATGCGATTGGCCTGCCAGCTACACAGTGTTTCTAGAGTCCGGAGAACAAATGGCCTTGTAGGTCCTATTTGGTCTTCAGGCCTTCTGGTCCTCCAGGTCTGGGTTAGGAAACCAGCACTACTGAATGTAATGTAGTTTGGGTCTTGTTTCTGTTTTTCACTTGCGTTCAGAAAGTAAGTCATGCTTTGTCATTTGGTCTAATAAAAGTTTTTCCCTTCTAGTGGCTCCTAATGTTTTGCTAAGAGTTTTATTGCAACCTGTTGTATAGCAAAAATTTTTTTAAATGTATGCCCATAAGCACTAAGAGTGTGCTATGTTCACCAGTTTGTACCTAGGTCTCTCAAAAAGAACAGCACATTTGAATTAAGACCTGGTCTAACAAGTTTTGAGGCAGATGGAATTTGATGGCCAGATTGTTAACCCATTATAAAATGTTATCTTTATGCAAAAGAGAAAAGCTCTGTTGCACTCTCTTCTGAGGAAATGTAATTTGAAGTTAAGTTTAAAGCTTTAGTGTAGAATATTTGAAGGTAGTTTGTCTAGTTTCAGTTCTGGTTTTTTTGGGTAAACCAGTGCAAGTGTGTTTATCATTCACATCAAGCTCAGTGACTAACAAAAGTGAAACATAAACCTTACAGTAGAGAAGCTCTTAACTCTTTGACTGCCATGTCTAACTATATATACCCTAGATTTAATGTCTGCATTTGGGCGTGAAACCATACTGCTGCAGAAGGTGGTGTTGCCATATGGATGCTGTTACTGGGGTGGAATGGTGCCAAAGCTGTTAATAACATTTCCGTTGTGCCTACACACTTCAGATGTCACCAGAAGCTGATTTAATAACATAGTATTTGTTGCACAGTAGTGGATCTCTGTTTCTTTTCTTGATTCATTTCTTGCTTGGAAAGACACTGTACTGTAATAGAAAATAGCATAAACTGAGACACTTTGGTCTTCAAAAATTGGTGGCATTAGAAAAGAAATGCTTATTCTGACTAGGTCAGTTTTAAGATAATAGATTTCACTTATAATTTAAAATATGCCATGGAAAAAACTAATTAATAAGAAAAATGTCATTATTAATGAAATAATTTCATGTGTATATGTAAGACTATGGGGAAGGAAAGGTTGGAATAGTTAAAAGTTTTAATCAGCGGTGTTTTTCCAGATAGGCTTATTTTAAATATAGCTGAGAGGTTACGTTTCAATTCCTGGTTCATAGCATTAACATTTCAAATTTTGTATTTTAAACCCAAACCACAAAGCATGAAATTAAAAAAATCTTTGCCCCTGGACATTGTAGTAATGAGTTGTACTGTGCCGGTTTCCAGCAGGTTTGGTAATAACTAGCTTTGATTGTGTTTCATGAGTTTTTATGTTACAATTTGGATTGATGGTAATATAAGGCTAGGAATAGCTGACTGTGTTGGCATGAGAATGACCATTCCCCTTTTAGATCATAATAACCTGAATAGCTTTTGATACTGGATTTAATTCCTAATGTGAAAAATGCCTTCTTTCAACAGAAAGAGTCTAATAGCTAGAGTTTGCGAGCTGGGGCAGGTTTGACTTTCAGGCATCACAGGGTACAATATTTTGAAGAAAAATGCACCAAAAAGAGAAGCCAGATCTGTCTGCCCCAATTTTGCTATTTTATTTTGCTTTTGGCTTAAAAGGGATTTGGGTTTTGGCTGTTAATGTAACAAGCTGTTTATCTTGGCAGAGCTGGGCCTAAGACCAGCCTTTGTTGGTTAACATATAAAATTAGTTTGAGCTCACTGTCCATGGAGTGTTTTCTCACATCATGAATCATTGTGCAAACTGGGACACTGTTTTAGTCCAGTTCCTGAGGAGGAAATCTAGCACAGGAATGAGGTGTGTTGTACTTAACAGATGTGGAGCAAAACTCAGATCTGCTTTTTTTCATAGCACATCTGGATCAGTGTTGTCTCCAGTATCCATCCAGCTTCCATGAAGACAAAATTTCACCTCAGAAGAAACAAAAAAGATTAAGTTTGATTGACAGAATGAATTTTTCAAAATACGGTTTGAGCAGGTGGTGTGGTTTAGCTTGCTTTAGAAGTTGAGGTTGATTTAAAAACTGCAACTGCATGGACCTATAAATTACAAAGCACTTTTAAGCTGTTGTATGCTCTGCAAGCCTAAGTAGTGTGATAAATGAGAAATCTGAGTGATCTCAGAAGTACCTTCTTGTCAGTTTGTCACAATCTGCACATTTGTTAGGTGTGCACTTATTCCTCTTTCCAAACTGTGCTCTTGATTTCTTTTGAAGAGTTAATAAACATCTTGATTGTGTGGTCCATTTTTGGTGACTCGCATGTCTCTGACAGCTTACACACACTTAACGTTACAGTAATCAAATTCTCTGAGAGGAGACAGCTTTTAAAAATATTTATATGTGTTTTTTAATAAGTGGAAACTTTTATAGACAGAGAAGAGCCTGAACAGTAAAGGGTTTCTTTGTTTAATCAAACTTCCAGTAAAACAAAAGTGGTGGAGCAGCTGCAGCTGTCTGGATATGAATTAGCACAAGGCAGACAAACTTCGGGGAGATAACTCCAGTGCCTCCAGCCTACCCAGGCAGCTGCAGGCTCAACTCAACAGCCCTGTCCTACCTTGTGGTCTCTCATCTTAAGAGAGAGAACATAATTAAAAAGAAATCAAAACTGCCAAGAATCATGTCAGTTTTACAGCCTTCTTAGGGGAAAACTGCAAGCACAGCAACAGGTCTAGAACTCTTTTAAAACACGGGACTTGGAGAGTGGGAGAGTTGTTTGTCTTCCTTCGGTATGTCTTGCTGCATCTGAATGTTGAGTGTGTGAAGAATTGTTGGTTGGAGCCAGCCCTGCTCCATTGCCATTTCCCCCTTACTGCTCTCTAACCACCTACTGGTTGCTTAGGGAGAACTCAGAGCAAAGCAATATGTAATTGCAGCTGCAATAAAATGAGAATAGGATTTAAAAGCTTCTTAAGTAGGGAGGAGAAATGAGTTGGCACATACAAAAAGCAATGTATAAGCTTTGAGTCCTGAGAGCAAGTGCATCCTAGTAAGCTGCTTAAAAGTGAAGGATACGGGGCCTTGCTCTCGAAAGATCTTTCCTAGGCTTCTACCAAAGTGGAAGAACCCCGCTGAGTTTTGCCTTTTTTGAGCCTGAGTGCTGTTGTGTTCTGTGAGGGTATAGATTTTCATTACTAATTGGTGCCGCTGCCTGAATCCAAGTCTTTGGAGAATTATCGTGTGAATACAACTTCTGAACCAATTTTACTGGTTGCTCTGGGATAAAATGTGTGTATGTGGATAGTATAGATGCTGTTTTTCAGGACTGTAGTTTGTGTTTTAGAAATAAGTTTCCTGGTTTTTTGGTGTTTTCTTTAACTGGAATAGTTAGTTCAAGTTCAGCAGATTCTTTAGTTTATGTAGCATTTGGCACAGAAGGAGTCTAGAGACCCTGCCAAGGTGTTCTGGAATGGCTCAGTAGTTGTGATGGTATGCTGCAGGGCAAGTAGGTGGGTTGAAAAATGGGTTGGTTGGTTGAGCCCAATGGTTTGGGCTTTCCAGATCTTCTCCAAGTCCCCGAGGCTTCAAAAGCCCAAACCCTCACCTTCCCGAATGAAGGGCAGACAGAGTCTGTGCCTCTTGTGGTGGTATTGGAGGCTCCCAGAATGGCAAGTCTGGAAGCCAGAAGTTTATAACCTCTGACACCAGGATGAAGGCTCCTGCTCCACCTCAAGGTCTGCAATTACAGAACAGGTTCAGTGCTTCTGTGGGTGATGAGGGTCTGGGTGCTCCACCCAGCGAAGCACCCAAGCTAACTAAATCTGTGCCATATTGCCGGGAGTGATCTGGAAAGTACCGTTTGTGACTGTATGGCTCTTGGGTGACAGACAGGGGCATGGGAGCCTGGGTGGTTTTTCTCCACGATCCTTCCAGTGAGAGGAAAGGGTGTGAGGATGAGTGGACAGATTCTGCGGCAACAACTGGTTGCATAGCTGGTGTCGGCAGCAGAGTTTTGGTTTTATGATCGTGAGACCATCTTTGACGATTGCTTGGAAAAAATGGGAACCACCTGACTAAGGGCAAAAGCATCTTTGTTTACAGACTGGCCAGTCGGGTGGGGAGCTGAGGAAAGCTTTGAAATTATAACAGTGGGGGTGGGAAAGGATGGCAGCCGATCTTGTGAGAAAGCGGTGACCAGGCTGGCAAACAGAATGTGTGTGGTGATGCAAATAGTGGGGACCTTGTAGTCAAAAAAAACCCAAACCAGGACTGAAGGGGGCCCTTCCCAAGCATATCTGTAAATGAGGACGTGCCTTTCAGAATTACAGGGAAAACTCTTGTACTCTTTCTGGGAAATTGGCATGGCTGGTTGCCTCTCTGAAATGTCTGTGCTGTCATGAACACAGCATGGGGTGGAAAGAAGAGGAATTACATGTCTGCATGCAGTTGCAGAGTTATGATTTCATTGGGATCATGGAGATATAATGGGACAGCTCATGTGACTGGAGTGCTGCAATAGATGGATACAGGTTGTTTGGGAAGGACAGGCTAGGAAGGCTAGGAAGGGGAGAGTTGCTCTTTGCTCAGGAGAGCAGCTGAAATGCATGGAGCTCTGCTGTGGGACAGATGATGAGCCACTTGAGAGTTTGTGGGTTAGGGTTAGAGGGCAGACCAGTGTGGATGATGTTGTGCTGGGTGTCTCTAGAAACCACCCAACCATGAAGAAGCAGTTGACGAGGCCTCCTTCAGACAATGGGAATAAGACTCACATTGGCAGGACCTGGCTGTCACGGAGGATTTCAACCACGCTGATATGTACTAGAGGGGTAGAGAAGTTTACTTATGCCCTGACTGTGATCAGTCCAGGAGGTTTCTGGACTGCGTTGACTGCTCAATCTCATACTTGCAAACAAGGAAGAACTGTTTGGGGATCTGAAGGCTGAGGGCAGCCTTGGCTGACCATGAGCTGGTAAAGTTCATGACACAGAGAGGAGGGGAGAAGAAAGCAGAAAGTAGGATTGCAAGCCTAGACTTAGAGAGAAGACTTTGGCCTGTTCAGGGCTCTGCTTGGAAGAATCCCACTGGAGACAGTTGTGGAGAAAAGAAGGATCCAGCTGAGTCCATTGGTTTTCAGAGATCACCTCCTCCAAGCTCAGTAGTGGTCCATCCTGACAAGCAGAAAAACAAGCAGAGGTGGTAGGATGCCTTCCTACCACCATGGATAGATGAACAAGAAGCTCCTGACAAAAATCAAAGATAGAAAGAAGGAGTACAGGAGGTGAAAGCAAGGAGAAGAGATCTGGGATGAAGGTAGAGAGAATGTCTGTGTGTGCAGGGATGGGGTTAGGAAAGCCAAAGCCCACCTGGAACTTAATGTGGTGAGGGATGTTGTTGTGGGTTAACCTCAGTGGGAGCTCAGCCCCACACAGCTACTTGCTCGCTCCCCCCGCCCTCCTAGAGGGATGGGGAAATGAATTGAAAGGGTAAATATGAGAAAACTCATGGGCTGAGATAAAGACAGTTTAATATTAATAGGTAAAGCAAACACTGCGTGCACAAGCAAAGCAAAATAAGAAGTTCATTCACTACTCTCCATTTGCTGGCAGATGTTCAGCCATCTCCAGGAAAGCTGGGCTTCACCAAACGTAACAGTGGCTTGGGAAGACAAACACCAAAACTCCAGATGTACCCCCTTCCTCTTCTTTCCCCCCAGCTTTTATTGCTGAGCACATCGTACGGTACGGAATGTCCCTTTGTCAGCTGGGGTCAGCTGTCCTGCCTGTGTCCCCTCCAGCTTCTTGTGCACCCCCAGCCTGCTTGCTGCTGGGACAGTGTGACAAACGGAACAGGCCTTGGGGCTGTGTAACCACCCCTCAGTGACAGCTGGAACATCAGGGTGTTAACCAATGCCGCATTGGTCGCAAATCCAAAACATGGCACTGTGTGAGCTGCTGTGAAAAAATTGCCTCTGTCTGCTGAAAGCGAACGAGGGCCTCATCACAGAGGTACCTGATGCCTTACGCACCTCAGTGTTCGGTGGTGATACTGGCCTTCAGCAATCCCAGGCCCTTGAAACCAGTGGGAAGGTCCAGGGCCAAGCAGACGTACCCTCAGTGGAAAAGAAACAGGCTGTGGAGTACTTCAACAAACTGGACAGGTGTGCAGCCGTAGTCCTGGTGGGGTATGTGCTGAACCAACTGGTATTGGGACACCATGCTTGATAGCCTTTGAAGGGTCATAGTGACTGGGAGATCTTCCTAGAAGAAAGCAACTCCTGTCTTCAGGAAGAGCAAGAAGCCTCCTTTTTGCTGAGAACTACAGGTTGGTCAGCCTGATGTTGTCCCCTTGGAAGGTGATGGAACAAATAATCTTGGAAGCCATTTCCAAACATATGAAGGACAACGAGCTGGCTGGGAGTAGTCAGCGTGTGTTTGTGAAGTGGAAGTCATGTCTGAACTAGCCTGTTGGCCTTGTGCGGTGATGAGCTCATTGCCTTGGTGGAGGAGGGGAGGGCAGTGGACGCTGTTTCTGTTGACTTCAGCAAAGCTTTTGAGAGCATCTCCAGTATCATCTTCATTGACAGACTGATGAAGTGCAGAGCAGGTGTATGGACAGTGAGGTGGATTGAGAACCGGCTGAAGGGCCCGGCGCAAAGGGCTGTGACCCGCAGTGCGCTCCAGCTAGAGGCTGGTCACGGCCGTGTGCCGCAGGGGTGGCTGATGGGGCTGGCGCTGCTCAGCATCTTCACTGCTGACCTGGGTGATGGGGCAGGGTGCGCTCTCGGCAGGCTGGCAGGTGAGGCAAGACTGGGAAGAGTCCCCGGAGGGTTGTGCTGCCGTTCACAGAGGCCTCAACAGGCTGGAGAAGTGGGCTGGCGGGATCCTTGTGAACAAAGGGAAATGCCAAGCCGTGCAGCGGGAGAGGAGCAGCCCCGGGCTGAGCGGCTGGAGAGCAGCTTTGTCGAGAAGGCCCCCAGGCCTCTTGGTGGACACGAGGCAGACCGCAAGGCAGCGGTGTGTGCTGGTGGCCAAGGCAGCTCCCAGCTTCCTGGGCTGCATTGGGCGGAGGATTGTCATGAGGCAGGTGGGAAGAGGTGAGCCTTCTCCTCGGTGAGCCTTCTCCTTGGTGATCCTTCTCCTCATCTGCTTTCTGGTGAGGCGCATCTGGAGCGCTGCGTTCGGTTCTGGTTTTTGCCGTAGGAGGGAGAGAGGGAGATGCTGGAGCAAGTCCAGTGAAGGGCCATGAAGATGCCTGTGGGCTTGGACCATCCGGCACCTGAGGAGAGCCTGAGAGAGATGGGACCGTTTAGCCTGGAGAGGAGAAGTCTCAGGGTGATGTTATTGATGGATCTGAATGAGTGTTGTGGTGGAATAAAGAAAGTGGAGCCAGACTGCCCCTGCCAGTAGACAGTGAAAGGAGGAGAGGCAGTGGGCACAAACTGAAATAGCAAAAATCCATTTACACATAAGAAAGCCTTTTCTAATCTTAAGAATGATCAAACACAAATTCTTTTAGATGTTGGGATAGAGTTCATTTTCTACTTAGTCACTGGTACTGCGCTGTATTTTGGATTTGGTGTGAGAGCAATGCTGGTAAGACACTGATGTTTTTAGTTGTTGCTGGGTGATGTTTACTCTTAGTCAAGGACTTTTGGTTTGTGCCAGTGGGAGTGCTGGAGGGGCACGGCAAATTGGGAGGGGACACAGCCAGGACAGCTGACCTGAACTAGCCAAAGGGACATTCCATACCATATGATGTCATGCTGAGTATATAAACTGGGGGAAGGAAAGGGGGGACATCCAGCATTATGGCATTTGTCTTCTTGAGTAACCGTTATATGTGGTGGAGCCCGGCTATCCTGGGCATGGCTGAACACCTGCCTGCCCATGGGAAGTGGAAAATTAATTCCTTGTTTTGCTTTGTTTTTGCATTACCTATTAAATTGTTCTTGTCTCAACCCTTGAGTTTTACATTCCTTTTCGATTGTCCTCCCCAGTGAGCGGCTGTGTGGTACTTGGTGCACAGCTTGTTATTTATGCAGAAACTTTTTTGCTGTCTGTGGTGTAATTGTTAGCTTTGCTTTGTGAGCAGCATAGCCTGCTTGCAGGCCAGATCTTGCAGGGTTTATATAGCACAGTCATTTGTGCAGAAAGCAGGTGATGCCTGTTACTAGTTCTCATTTTGCTCTTTCGATGGTTGAAGTGCTAAATGTTTGGTGGAACAACTTGGGGCATGGTTTTCCACTGAATCAAACAGGAGTGAGGCTTTACAAATATGGTTATCCTTGACCTTGCCAGTCTGGCTCCTCCTAGTAGGTATTTTGTGAACCACTAAATACAACTGTGGCTTCCATATTTGAATACCCCAGGTCTATTATTTTTGATTCTCCAAAGAAAATTTTCTGTCTTAATTACTTCCTTAGTTCTCTACAGTTTGTTGTCTGTATGGTTTCAAGGGATGAGGAGTCCTCCCAGGAAAAAGAGAAAGATACACCATATGATGGTAGCAAGCTTATAGCACACCTCTATTTGATAACAGACATTCAGAGCAGCAGGAGTACTTAATCTTCAGATCCTCTGATGTGTAATCACAAGTGAAAGTAAATTTTTCTCCCTTTGGTGAAATCCTGCAAGAGCATGATCATTCAGCAAAGGTCTGCATTTCTGTATAAACAATAGTGAAACTCAGGATGATGCAAAAAATTCTTGTTAAATATTCTTTAGTTTATTAAGTGGTGTATTTAGCAAAGTAGGAGCAGTGGCTTGGGATGCTTATGAATTTGAGAACCTTTCCAGAAATAAAATGGAAATAATATGAACAAAAGCTAAAACATTGTTCAAGAAATAAAAATAAACTTTGTAATGCTGCCAGTAGATATAATGCTGAAGCATTATAAACCAATTTCCTTGAAACAACAAAGAAAAATGAGTGCCATTTGTTGTCTTAACCATGATGGGCATTCCTGTTCTTTGGTTGTTTTTTGGGTTGTTTTTTTTTTTTTCCCCTTTGGCTTCTCTTGTAGCAGTTACCCACAAAATGTTACCATTCCATGTTGCCTATTTGATGTGCTGTCTTGATTAAGCTGAATGTGTTACTTTCACTGAGAATATATAATTGGATTGGTGGTTTCTTATTCCTTTCAAAGGCACGGAAACTTAAATGTAGTCAATAATTATGCGTATGTGTGTTTCTCTTTCAGTGGAGGCCATAGTGGAGTTTGACTACAAAGCTCAACATGATGATGAGCTGACAATCACTGTAGGTGACATAATCACCAATATCAAGAAAGATGATGGAGGCTGGTGGGAAGGACAGCTCAAAGGCAGAAGAGGTTTGTTCCCTGACAACTTTGTAAGAGTGAGTACAAAGTGGAACTGTTCTTGTGTTGTGTGTATACATTGTGTGTACTGTGTTGTTCAGGCTAAATGTCAGCTTATATTACAATGTTTCTTATATCCAAAAGCATAATATATTGGACTACTGTGTTCTATTGAGGCTATGTTAGAAAGGAAAGATTACATTCTTTGCAGAGGCAATGTGGTTTTGATAGCCTGAAAAAAAAAGTAGCTACCCCTACATTTCTCTGCTGTTCAGTGATTATGTTTGACTGTGTGGCCTGGGAACAAAATGATGATTCTACAACAATTTATATGTCATGGCATTTGCAGTATTTTATCTTCTCTGTAACTGCTGCTTCTTCTCCAGTGTGCTTTCTTAGCTTTTATGGAAGCTTTTTCTAAATACTTACTCCTGGCTAAACTAGTTGAGAGAAATTAAAGCAGATTTTTCCAAAAGAGTTGCCTATAAAACCTTTTTTTTATAAAAAACCCATTACTTCGTATTTCATGTAACGTACCAAATAACTTGCAGTGATACTAGTTTTAGGAAAGCCATTTAGAATTTAAAAAATACATATATTTTTTGCTGGGCATCTGTGTGTGCATGCCTCTGTCTGCACATATGAGACTAGCTATTAGTACCTCTGGGCCTCCTTGATTTGTCATTGCAGACCTAGGCTGTTAATTTCTATAAACCTCCATAAATTTGGCCATCCGGTATGGAAAGGAGGGGAAGAACTACAATAAATTACATAAATAGGTTTTGTGTTAATCTGCTACTACAGCTTCAGAGAATCTTTGTGACTTTTGCCTTTCCGAGGGTATAAGTATCTTCTTTTCTTCTTTTTCTTCTGTGTGAGCCTGTTGTGTGTTTAGGCATATGCACATAATGAAGTAATTTAATTTTGCTTCAATAGCGCTGCATATGTTGAGGCAATTTGGGGAAGTGGTTCAGTGGCAAAATTACCAAGCCCGTAGTTGGGGGGGGAGGCGTTGGGGGGCAGGGGGTACAACACATGGGAGCCTCAGGTGTTCCTGTGGGGACAAACATACTCGCATCCTAATCTTTGTTCTTGCCATTAGCACAAAGGAAGAACAGCTCTGTGCCTGTCAGGCAGCAGTGATTAGGAGGAAGTAACAGCCTCAACGAGTTGAAAGGGAGTGAGGAGAAAAATGGTTACCCTGTTTTCTTGTTAACCTCTGAAAATGCACGCTGTGGGGTAGGGGGAAGAAACTATTTTGGGACTCACTGTGTATCGGTAATATTTTTCTGCTTGAACTCTGGTAACTGTGAAGTTCTGTGGGACAAAAGCAGACTTCCTCTGAGCTTTCTCCTGCCTGATATTTGAAATCTGCTGCTGACGTTAGGAGGTGTTGGATTTAGTGCTCTAAATAAATGCGGCCTGTGAATGTCTGTTACGAAAATACCATAATCAAAGTATGAAGGTCTGCAAGTTCTGCCTCTTACTACCTAATTTTTAAGGCCTCTTCTTTCCAAAATGACTTCAGATTGTGGCATCCTGTCACATAATTTAAAAATAAATGGCTTTTTCTCAATAGAGAGTTCTAAAACAACCATAAATACCTTGGATTTTGTGTTCTCATAAAATATCACTACCTGCTCTTTACTCTCCCCACCCATCCCACTTCTGTTTTTTGTTTTTTGTTTTTAAAAAAAAAAACAGCATCCAGGGCTGTTTTCTAAAGAACTAAAAACTGCATTAAAGTCTTCCTCATTCTCAGCTTGAATGCAAAGTCAAATATGTTTTTCACAGTTGAGCATTCCCTTTCTAAATTAGGTAACGTGGAGTAGAAGATACAAACTTCCTAAAAGTGTCATTTGTTTGTTTTTGAGTAAAGAACCTTTCTTTTTCTTCAGTTTTTCTTGTGTAGGTCTCCTTGTATCTGGAGAGCTATAGTCAAACATAACAGCAGTCCCATTGGAAAGTTTGTTGAGGGTAATCATTCTGTCCACTAAGATTATAAGTAGTTGTAAACTTTCTTTTTCAGTTGTAGAAAAATTTTTAACAAGTGCATGCAGAAGCAAGCTCACCAGCAACCAATTCATGCCCCATTGCTATTCTGTTGTGTCAGCAACATAATTGAGAGGCAGGCAAAAAGGGATGCTACAGATGAGTGCTGGAGTTGAATGCGATCTCAAATTCCCATTGCTTATCAGAATTGGTTGTAAGAGTAGTTACTTCAAGTTATTCAGAGGTAAAAATCACTAGTGAAATTCTTGAGGTACTTTGCATTCTGCCTTCAAGTGGAGGGAATAATTTCTATGGAAGGGAGCTTTTCCTTCCTGTGATTTGATTTTCTTTTGAATAAATTCATGACAACATTCCAAAGAAACTGTTGGGTTTTGCAAAATTGTGTTTGAGCTGAATTGAAACCACTGAATTAACACAGTGAAGAGTCCTGAGTGGTCTCTGTTAGCATTTGTGCATAGGTCCTGGAAGTGCAGTTTGAAGAGAAAAGAGTTTGGAAGAAAAGATATACAAATCAGAAATGGAAAAATAAGGGAAACACAATATATTGGATTGATAACACATCAATACAAAGTGTTACTTAAGAAAAAAGATGTTTTTCAAGGGAGTGATAGGTTGTGGATGTGAAAAGACTTTTGGATTTGCCTGTAGAAAGGTGGTTTTAAATTTCACAGAATAAATGCAAATTAAGAGACCATTGAAGAGGAGGTGTCTGAAGACAGATGTAATAAAGAAAGAGGAAAGGGGAGGTAGCAATTTTACATATGCAGTTATTTTTTTCAGTGGACTTTCACTGTGAAGTTGTATCAGAAGTGCTTCCTGTTCCTGAATCTGCGAAACAATTGCTGTGAATTTTATATATTTTTATACATACAGACACGAAAAAACACAGATTCATACCCTTCTTATGCTCTGCAATTCAATTTACAAGGTATAACAGAAAAGGTATTTGAAATTTCTTTTCCCTTTCTGATTTCACTGCCTGTTAATCTGCAGCTATAGTCACTTGGAAGATTTTGTGGAGGAAGTTTGTCTAAATATGAGAAAATTCTTTGGTCCCTCTTTAAGATCTAATTTACCTCTGTCAGCCTTTGCAGATACCTACTTTTGTTAAAGATACTGGTGCTGAATTTGTTGTAAGAAGTGTATCACATGTATCTGGTTGTTGTCTTGTTCTGCTTTTTTTTCAATTTTTCAGGTAGAGAAATAGATGTGTGGAGAATTACATACTTTTCCTGTTGTCTTACTTCGTTACTGTTTTACTCAGTTACGCAGTTGAAAAAGAGGAGGTAGCAGGTGTGATTGCAGTGTTGTTCATTTGCATGGTATGAAGTTGTTTTTCAATCTTTTTAGCTTGAAGACTTCAACTTGAAATCCAAAATCTTTACTTTTATAACGAAAAAATAAATGTGGATGATATGTAATATTAGTGCTATTAGGAGACAGATGAAAGAGTTGATTTTTTTTCTGGTCCTGTTTTAAAAAATGCCTTGTCTAACCATGCTCCGCACTGTAAAAAACTGTGTTTCTAAGTGTGGTAGCATCTGAGACGGTTAGATTTTGCTGATAGCAGATGAAGATACAGAAAGCAGGAAGCCGTGGTGCAGAGCCATGCTTGCTGGTTTTAATTTACAAAGCTAATTCTATGTGGGATTGGATAGCGTTATACTTGGTAAACTGAATTTGCTGCATGTGACAACCTTAAAGCTTGTCTGTACTCTGGACGGCTTGCCAATATTGCTGGCAGAATTGGGGAGGTAAATTCATTTTAAAATTAGGAAGGAGTGTAGTGGTAGTTATTTTTGAAATTTTGGTGTATAGCTTAGATTTTCGAATCAGCTAAACAGGACAGGGGCTTTGTGTAACTCTACTGCAGCCTCAGGTCAGCACAGCAACCTGGATTTCTTGTTGTACAAGCAAAATACAATCTTGAAATACTGCAAATTAGTTGTAGGGTGTCGGGGATATCCATGCTGAATCATAAGTGCCCAATGGAGATCCTTATCCTTATCGGTTGCTTGTTACTTCATTTTCTTCCTTGTATGTTTTCTTTGTTTTCAGTCCTTACAACCAGCCAGAGGTTGCAGGGGATTGCGAGTGAAACACAGGGCGATTCGTTGCTGAGACCGTTGTGCTTGTTACACACACCACACACCCCTACCCATCCCCATGAGTGCCTTCCTAAAACCTTTCCCTAACACCTTTCGTAAGACTGGGCCTGTGCACATGCCGGGGCCCTTTACAGCCGTAGTTTGGCTCCTGGGAGGGAAACGAGGATTTTCCTCATGTCCCAGAACACTTTGGTTCCTGCAGTGCTTTCTGCTTCTCCAGCCCTCCAGCTGATGCGTGGTACCCATCAGACCCAAGAACCGACCAGCTCCTGTTGTCCTGCCCTCCTGCTTTGCCACCACACTCTCTGATACAGCTGTGCCTGCCTTGGCTTCAGGGTTTTGAAAGTTCTTACACCCTTCACTGCTCTCCTGAGTACTCTGAATACTGTGAATTGTGACATCTGGGTCAACTTTGCCTGAACAGCCACTTCTGAAAGTTGTGGCATCTGCCAAGGCAGTGAGGTTATATGCAGACTAAGGAAAGCAGCGTCATTTCTGTGTACCTGAAAAGATAACTTGCTTTATGGGTCAGTGAATTATTATGAGGGTTTTTTTACATACTTGGCAGGAATTTGCAATTAAATTACTGACTTATTTTTGGAAACCTAACTAGAATACTATCTAGGTATTTGTTCTTCGGAAATGTTTTAGATTGTGGCAACCTAACTGTTGTGTTGTCTTGACAACGAGAACCAGGAGTAGTAGTTTTTATTCCAGGTTCTGGGTATGGCCATTAAACTTATTGCCCTTATGTTGAAATACAGGAGAATACAATTGGTGAAAGAAGCTTTCAGATAGATTCCGTCATGTGAAAATGTTGTCTCTTTGAGCTTTTGTTTCTGTCTATAACAATTAAGATTTTGTAGGGAGAAACATTGCTTCACTGATGTGTTATGATTTATTATTGCTGCTGTTACTACTCTTACAGTGGTGAAAGCAAAGCTAGTAAAATGGAGTCATTCTCCCTCTCCCAGTCCATCTCCCCACAACGACACAGATCCAACAGGATGATCTTGTACCAGTCAGTAGTCTCTGACTGGGCAGCGTTCACTCTTCTAAGGGCATTCAGCACAGAGCAGCAGCAGCACTCGGCCACCCTGGATGCCCAAGGCGTAATTGCAAATTGTGTCACGCCTCAACCTGTTCATCTGGCTTCAGAGGAGCTGGGGGAGCTCCCAGTGAGGTAGCTGCCCTGGGTGTTTGGCCTGAAAGTGATGTGAAACTCCCTGGCAGTGACAGAGGCTCTTTCCCAGTCCCTGTCGCGGGGAGCTGATGATATTCCCAGCTGGATGGGAAGGGTGCCGTGATCATTGCTGTCAGCAGAATGGATCCCGTATGTTTGTCATGGGGGCCAGCATGCTGTTGGCTGTCCTGTGGTGATCAGTTCATTGGATGTTTTGATGCCAGGGTTTGAGAGGGGCATTACTTGGGCGTGTGGAGCAGAGGAGTGATGGGTTGCTGCTTGGGGCTGTCAGCTGTTGGATGTTTTGAGGGAATCAGTGTGTGAACGTTTTATGAACAAAAGTGAGAACGTTTTAAATATGTACAGCAGCCTTGCAGTGGACACATGGTAACATGAAACTTCAGCGTTAAGGTTTCTATTAGCTTTCAGTGACTAGTATTTTATGTTGTAACAAATTATTAATAAAAATTAACCTTCTGAAAAGCAGTGGCTTAATTGTAATTCTATATTGATAGAACTGGTGAAAATGCAGGAGTTTGAAAACAAAATGTGTTGCTTTTCATTTTTTAATATGCATTTTAATTGCTGATGTTTAAAAAAAACCAAGAAAGGAATATTCTTATTTAAATACACATAATATTGCTTCACTGTTACAGTTCAGTGTAGGCAGTATAAATTGATATACTAAGGAGACTCAATTATTTCCTCTTTTTGCTCAGGTTTGTCTTTTGTATTAAGGAAACCTCAGTACAGTATGTCTGTTTAAAATATGCCGTTGTTTAAATTGTAAATAAAAAAAATGTAATTTTATGTTAAAAAGGAAACTAAACACTACTTACTTTTCTTCCCCTTCCTGAGGCTCCAAACCATTAAGAGGAGGAGTACCTAATCAGAGATTGAAACAAGGACCTAATGTGCTATCTAGAAGTTGTATTCTCAAAGATAAAACTTCTTTGGAGCTGTAATATCATAATTCTTCAATTATGATATTAAAGCTTCAATTTATTCAGAACTTATTTATATATTATTATTTGGAACTTTGTGTTACACAGAGAAGTCAGTGTGATTTTGGCAATAGCCTGTTAAAGTAGTTTCCGTAAGGATTTATAGAATTGGCAGGATTAGATGGTGGATGGTGTTTCTCCAGCCTAGTCCTAAAAGGTGGGGGGCAAAGAGATGTCCTGACCTTATACTTTCTCTTTCTTGAAGTCAATTTCTTTTTTTATTTTCTTCCCCCCTTTTATTTTTTTCTGGCAACTTTCTAAGCTTCAGATGTTTTTATTTTCTTTGTAGCTTGTTTATGTGTGGGTGGGTATGTTAGTAATCCATGCATTTTGGTCTGATTCATTTTTACACTTGTTCTGGTAATTGTTTTACAGTTGGAGCAGGCAGCTGTGAGAAATGCTTCTCTGTAGGTAAAATCTGTAGAGGTGCTTAGCAGCATTTGCATACAAATGTCTTGCAAAATATACTTCCCAATTTTTGGATTTACCAAGAGTACAGCTGTGTACCTAATTTTTTTCCTACAGGATCAAAAACCTTGTTAGAATTCTTGAAACACAGTAAAAGGAAGCACAAAGTCCTAGAAACTGAATTGCTGTTCAGTTCTGCCGCTGTTCTAAGCTAACCTGAGAAGACTTGGTGTGATTTCCACCTTTCTTTCAATTTAATTACATATCCCTGAGATGGATTCTCTCGACTTTAGGAAACATGACCTGATTTTGATGTTTTTAATGTTTGTTTTCAGAAAAGGGTGTAAGAGTTAGCAGTATTCTGGATTCCTGTGGTGTAACTACAGCATTTAATAATGGTAATTGTGAAGAGTTGTGCTTGCATTCAAGCTTAGTCTGCCAAATATTCCATCTACGCCATTAGAATGATCCAGTCGGTATCTGGACTACATCTGCTAATTGTCTTTCAGTTTCTATTACTTAAATGTTAAGTAACATTAACAGTAAGTAAGAATGAAGATGTGAACAAGAGGGACATATAGGGAAGAGAAAACTATTGGGGATTTTAAGACTAGCTGTTCTGACTGCTGATGTCAGATACTGTTTATATCAGATTACTGTTTAATGATGCTGTTTACTTCTGAATATTCCTGTCCTGATCAAAGACTGTAATTCGTTAACAGTAAGTATATGTGCATACGTGGGGGGGTGTGGGGTGTGGTGATGTTTGGTGGTGTCAATTTTTTATTTGTTTGGGTTTTCTTTGTTGATTTTGGGGTTTCATTCTGTGTACAGAAGTCCTGGTTTTTCTGGAATTATCACATGTAGACCATTTAACAACTTTCATATAACAGCTTTCACGCTTTTATAGTGTGCATCAACCAGAATGGCAAACTATTCACTATTGCAAGTACTATTTGACGAATTGGGTATCTCTGTATTCAGTGCCTGTAAGTGCAGCAGTTCCCTCCTAGAATCTTTTGGGAATTATTTGGGAAGCTGATGGTGGAGACGGAGTCCTTAAAGGGTCCCCCATTTCTTTCTGTCACCTAATTATTTGCTCTACTAGAATTTAACTGGCATTATTGGTAGAATTATAATATGATAGATTATATCAGAGCAGTCTACGTTTACGATCAGCAAATGTTCTCTTCTGAGTTGGACAGTGACAAGTATGTGTGAGTCCCTTAATCCTCATTTTTTGGCTGTTACAGCCATATGAAATATATTATTGCTTATATATATATACTGTAGTCATTCACTTAGCCTTGGAAAAGACAAAGGTGCAAGTAAACTACCATCGTGTAATAGGATGAGTTATTTACTCACTCTGACTTCAGACTTTCAGTGATGATACTTAGTGCCAACGGTTGTGACAGGAGGTGGTGAGGGATAGAAGGGAAGAAACAAGTATAGCGTGCAGTTTTAAAAATAACATTGATACCTCCCACCCAGGGAGAAGGAACAAGGCAAACCTGTCATCTTTACAGAAGGTGGTAATGACTTCTGGTTTTATTGTTAGTTTTGGGGTTTTTTTTTTACTGACAATATTCCATTGCAGGTCATTCAGGATTGTGCAAGGTGTTGAGTGTATGTATCGGCTGCTTCAAAAAACCTTGATCTCTCCATTTCCCACTGCATGAGGACTCACTGCACCCTTTGAAAGATTAATTTAGTACTCGTTCTTCCAGAGAACTTGCATTCACCTTCCCAGAGGCTATAAGCCAGTATTATCAAAAACCCTGATTAAAACCACCCTTCTAACAGAAACTGTCTCTGAAACAGAAACTTCTTTCATAACCTTCATGATTGCTTCTGGTTACAAGTTATTGCCATTTTTTTGGCTTGTTCGTGATAACCTGCATAGCTAAGCCTTGGTTTCCCTTCTTAGGGAAGTTACTTAGATGAGTTTAGGTGGTCTGATCTATCTGTCAGTATTTGCTTATTAATTGATAGCACAAAGCAAATGAAACTCCTTTTTATCCTTTTGGCTGAAAATTATTCTCTTCCTACTTTGAGCCAAAAGCATTGTGTCACCCAGCTTTCCTTTTGCCACCTGTTTTTTTGGTTACTTGAAGGGGTTTTTTGTTGTTGTTCCTTCACCCCAAGCCTCCTTATCATGCTGCCCCCAGGACTCTGCCAGCATGTGAGCAGACTGCCCATTTTACTGCACGTTACTGTCATGTTGTCTGCATTACGTGGCCATGGCACTTCAGGGACATGGTTCATACACTGTTGTCAGCCATTGCCAAGTACTGGCCCAACGAACACCTAACTATAGATAAAGAAGGTAACATGCAGATCTTAGTGTTTTCTTTATCCTTTCCCAATGTCCTATGTGTCGATTTTGTTGTACTCCCAAGCACAAAGATAAATTACAACATGTTCTTCCTTTAGAAGTCCTTCTAAGATGACCCGAGTTACTCACTTTCCAGGGCTGAATTAGAGATATAGATGGAAGAATGCCTGGAATTCAGAACTACCATGTTAACTTTCTTGAATAAAAAAATACCTAAAATTCACCCACCAAAAAACTGCAAACATCTCAATGTGGCTTTCACCAAATTTTTTAATGCTTCACTTTTGTTTTAGAGTCGTCTACTTCTAGAATTGAATATTTCTATACAATTTGTTTAATGGAAGAAAGTACTGAAGTACAAAAGGACATATGCCCACTTGTTTTCATCTGTTCCCACACAGCTGCTTCATTTTGCAAGTTTCAGTCGATTCATAATGCTCTGTGGTGTACTTTTATCTGTTTACATTTCTTTGACTCTGTAAGATCTATACTTCAGACTGAAAGCACCTGAAGGCCTTTGGTTGTGAATTTGATTTGATCAGTTCTCATAAACAGATTGTCACAAATAACGATGGTTAATTGAAAACCAAAAATGGGTTTGTTACTGATGTTTTGTAAATGTACAGAATCCTAAAGCTAAACTAAAGTCCTGGAAGGAGTTAGGTTTTGTGTTAGCTTGCTGGGAGATACTGCCAGTATTTTTCCCTGCAGAAGGAAAGATCCTGTGTACTTTGAAACCTCCTTAAATGAACAGTTGAGGGCAGATCCTTTAAAAATTATTGTACAATAATAAATTCCCTACACAAGTAGTTCACTGAAGTTGATGGAATAGGAGGATATAACTGCTTATATTCACCAGTTCATGAGGGACTGGGCACTGTGCTTCATAGTCCTTAATTGCTCTGTGGTTCTGTGTAAAAAGCTTCCCAATTTCTGTATTGTCAACCCACATGTTTTTAGTGGGTCATTTGAATTTCTGCAGCCTTTCAGACAATGTGAAATTTTTTTTGAGAATTTAGGTAAACTATCTGGTGGACATCAGAGGAAATTTTTGAGTAAGTGGAGGGAGAGGAATGCTCATTAGACTTAAAAGCTTTTTTTTTTAAAAAAAACCTTTCAAAATGTTTTCAGCATACATACGTGTGCGTGTAGTAGACATGCATAATGTATGTGTGTGGTATGCAGAAATAAACACTAGGTCTAAAACCAGAACATACAAGTTAAGGTGTCAAAAGTTATTTTTAAAGGGACTTTTACAAAATAGAAAGAAAGGAAATGGGTTCTCTGGTCTCATTCATTAATTCAACCTTTTTCCCTCACTAAGCAATTGTATAATGCTGACCTTTTATGTCTGAAGTGGAGTTTCTACAAGGAAGTACAATGTATATTGCTCGCCCTTCAGAACATTGGTACCGCTTGCGGTGACGCTCTGTCATATTGACTCCATTTTTTTTGTCCTGAGTTTTTTACCTTTTCATTGTTTCCTTAGTGAGTATTCAGATATTTAGAAAAGGGTAATTTTTGTTTGATCTCTTTAAAGGGGAGTGTAGTGTATTCCCCAGTAGCTTGTTTTTTAAGGTTCATGCCTTTCCATTAGAAGTTGCCCTTCTCTTCCCACTCCCCCACCTGGCAGCTTCCGTGTGAGTTTATTATCTTATGAAGCTGAAACTGGGTGCACAAGTTACAACGCTGAAGAACTCCTTCAGGGCTTCCTTGCTCATACCTGGAGCTACTTGTAAAATGTTGGTTACTTGCCTCCCTAGTCTCTGTACCGTGTCCCTCTGCTGTCAAATTGCAGCTCCATGGGACTGAGCAATACAAAGAATGAGAGAAACTATTTATTACATCTCTGTTATAGAGTGGTTTTTACTTGAAGACTGGTTATATTAGTGGAGGCCTTTGAGCCTGTCCGTACTAAAATGAGATCCTCAGCTCCTACCATTGAAGAATGTATGTGTAGGGACAGACAGTGTAGAGAGATGGGACTTGAGTTTTAACAAGAAACACCACTAACATTTGCTAATGAGTGCTAAGAGATGTATTTGTTTCCTGCTGATGTTTTCAGACACTCGTAAAGTGAAAACAAGATTTACAGGGAGAGGCTAAATTACTATCTCTGACTAGACTGCGTTGTTGTAAGAACTGACTAGGCTCCCAGACTCAGTATTGCCTCATCAGATCTGGCAACAAGCAACAAAATTAAGGATAAACACTGGCGACAGGCCATTATTTTTAGTTAAGGCCAATTAATATTAGCCAGTTAGACTACTTGAGAGAAAAGGGAAGTTTGCATCATTGGAGCATAATACATAGTGCAGGTGGAGAGCTGAACTAGAAACAGCATTATTGCTGCTGTGCTGCCATTATACTGATACCATCATATTATTGAGCTTCATCTCAAAGTAGTAAGTTTTTGCACTCCTGCACATAAACAGAGCTTGTGAAAAGGTGTCACATGTAATGATTCGATGAAAATACAGAGCAATTAATGACAAGTACTTTTCTAGTTATGCAAAAAAAATAATAATGTTGTAGTAATTGTCTGGTAAAGATCATTTGGTGACACTGACAAAGCTCCTTGATTTTTGTGATGTTAGTAGTGGCCGCTAAAATACTTCTTTTGCTCTGAATGTGTGTGTCTTTCAATGAGCACAAACCATGGTGTTGATGTTATCTGCTGCAAAAATACATAGCATAAGATAATAGAAAACCAAATTGTTCTTTGTAAACATTATGGATGAGCAGCCTCACTTGTGATGGTAGCTTGCATCCCTTTTACTCTGTACTGTTGTTCTTTCAGTGCTTTGGTTACAAGAGTGTTAGTATAATGTATTGCAAGAGAACTTCTGCTGCGAAGCAGTTATAAGCAAAGCTTTGCTTCAGGGCCGTCTAGTAAAACCCTGTACACCAAGCAAACAGGCTGTACTAGTGAAAGCTCAGTTGGTTAAACCAGTTTAGCTAGTTCAGTCAAGTTAGGGGTAGGGGGTTCTGGTTTAGTTACAAATCATACCTGCCAGTCTTCCTGCTCCAGCTGTGCTGGCAGAAGTCTGCAAATAGGTACCATTTTAGAAAATTCCACTTTGGTTGTTTTTAACGTAAGCACATTGTTGCAATGCAGTATTTTCCTTTTTTCCTTTCCTCTTTTCTATCTTTTGTATCCTCCCCTCCCTCCAGCTCTCCAAGGAGTTTACAGCTCTGCCTCTTGGTTAAATGAAGCTGCTCTTGGGTGTAGTTATTCTCACCTGCCTCTCTACCTGATACATTTTCTGCACTCTTGGAAGACAGAAGTCTAAGGTCTGAATTCTGTGAGTGGTAGAATTCCAGTTTTTGTTCTCAAACAAATGGGCTGGAATAATGGCAGATGTGTAAGCTGTGCAAGATACTAGGACAGTATTTAAGATCCAGATAATTATTGCTTTGTCATAAAACACTAGCGTTAACTCTGTTTTTGTATTTTATAACAATTGTATTGTTAGCAATGAGGCAACTAGAAAGGAGTGATTGAACAATTTGTTTAATGTTAATTTTAAGTGAAAGGGATACCTACAGCGTATCTGGAAAAGCTTCTTTAAGATGAACAAGTAGTAAGCTAACTCCACTCTACAGACCATCACAGTAAATTTAGCTAGGGCACCAAATGACATTGTTTAAAATGTTAATGAAGCATTTCTGCGCACTGCAGATGCTGTAGCTATACTAGCAAAAAACTGAAGTTGTGAAGTTGTGTTCGGTAGTGTGTTGCCTTGCAGCTCTTCTCTGCTGGGTGCACTTATGTGCAGAGAGAAAAGCTGTGCAGCTTGTACCATGTTAGATTGCTTTCATGCAAGTGGTAAGTGACTAAGCAAAATTTGAGCAAGCACAAGTTTGGTCAGGAAAGAAACAGAATAAATAGGAAAAGACATGGCAGAAATGGGCACAGGACAAACCATGTAAATTCAGGCATTTCTGACAGTGTTGCAGAGAGCAGTGTTCTAATACCTGCCAGCTATATGGTGGATTACATGGGAGCTTCTCTAGAGTGTTGTTCACACCCTGCTCCTAGCCCGTACGCTGTTTCCAGCTTAACCTAGAGTTAAGTTGTATTAGAGGTTAGTGTGGACAGATTATGGTCCTTGCCAAAAGTTTTGTAATAGCTTAGTTCCCCACAGGAGGGATGAATGCTGTTATATATATAATATATAGTCACTTTTTTTTATCATAGCTGACAGGATATATATATGTTCTAAAGACTACATTTTAATCTGAAACATGGCATTTCAGTTAATCGTGACTGTCCAAGAACGAGTGTTTGAATTGCTTCAATGATTATGTCTTCCATGGCTTCATTTCTTCTCCTTGCCCTCACAGGGATACTTGGTCTGTGTTGTGATTGATTGCAAAACTAAAGATAACTTTATTTGCAGTATTTTGAATTTGGGACACCTGTTTTATTTTGTCAAATTTCATTCAGTAACTCTAGGTCATATTTGCTTCCACAGTACAAAGCGTTCTTAATTCTCTCTGTCATTTCTGCAGCCCAGTCTGATATCTGAAAAACAAATGTTATTATCATAAAGGTAGAGTAGAAAGGTCTGCTATAATGCCAACTTAGAAGAAAATCTCACCAGATGGGAAATGGGTTTTCTCAGAAGGAAACAGGTGAGGTTCCTGTGGACTAGCAGAAAGCAAAAGTCATTCATGTTTTCAAGAAGGAAACGAAGGAGAATTTGGGGAACTCAAGCCTCACATTGACCTCCTGGAAGCCTTTTCCAAACATACGAAGGACAACGAGCTGGCTGGGAGTAGTCAGCGTGTGTTTGTGAAGTGGAAGTCATGTCTGAACCAGCCTGTTGGCCTTGTGCGGTGATGAGCTCATTGCCTTGGTGGAGGAGGGGAGGGCAGTGGACGCTGTTTCTGTTGACTTCAGCAAAGCTTTTGAGAGCATCTCCAGTATCATCTTCATTGACAGACTGATGAAGTGCAGAGCAGGTGTATGGACAGTGAGGTGGATTGAGAACTGGCTGAAGCGCCCAGCGCAAAGGGCTGTGACCCGCAGTGCACTCCAGCTAGAGGCTGGTCACGGCCGTGTGCCGCAGGGGTGGCTGATGGGGCTGGCGCTGCTCAGCATCTTCACTGCTGACCTGGGTGATGGGGCAGGGTGCGCTCTCGGGAGGCTGGCAGGTGAGGCAAGACTGGGAAGAGTCCCCGGAGGGCTGTGCTGCCGTTCACAGAGGCCTCAACAGGCTGGAGAAGTGGGCTGGCGGGATCCTTGTGAACAAAGGGAAATGCCAAGCCGTGCAGCGGGAGAGGAGCAGCCCTGGGCTGAGCGGCTGGAGAGCAGCTTTGTCGGGAAGGCCCCCAGGCCTCTTGGTGGACACGAGGCAGACCGCAAGGCAGCGGTGTGTGCTGGTGGCCAAGGCAGCTCCCAGCTTCCTGGGCTGCATTGGGCGGAGGATTGTCATGAGGCAGGTGGGAAGAGGTGAGCCTTCTCCTCGGTGAGCCTTCTCCTTGGTGATCCTTCTCCTCATCTGCTTTCTGGTGAGGCGCATCTGGAGCACTGCGTTCGGTTCTGGTTTTTGCCGTAGGAGGGAGAGAGGGAGATGCTGGAGCAAGTCCAGTGAAGGGCCATGAAGATGCCTGTGGGCTTGGACCATCCGGCACCTGAGGAGAGCCTGAGAGAGATGGGACCGTTTAGCGTGGAGAGGAGAAGTCTCAGGGTGATGTTATTGATGGATCTGAATGAGTGTTGTGGTGGAATAAAGAAAGTGGAGCCAGACTGCCCCTGCCAGTAGACAGTGAAAGGAGGAGAGGCAGTGGGCACAAACTGAAATACGTAAAAATCCATTTAAACGTACGAATATTTTTTTTTTTTTGTGAGGCCAGTCAAACACTGGATCCTTGAATGTAATTAAAAGCCAACTGGACAAAGCCTTCAGTGTCCTTCTCTGACTGACCCTGCTCTAAGGCAGGGTGTTGGACGAGGCGATCTCCAGAGGTGCCTTCCTGCCTCAGCTGTTCTGCGAGTCTCTAAAAACAATTAGTTTTATCACTGTACTTTGGCTCAGTAGGGATCGCTCAACTATGGAGTAGTAAATGGAAGTGTTAGTTGAAGTTTGGAGGATAATGCTCTGAGCCTACCTAGAGGCTGTATCTTGTGAACAAGTGATGCCTTTTCTGTATAATCAAGTCAAGCGTTGGTTTTAGTTTCCATTTCTAATTATAACTACATGTTTTTTCTTTCAGTGAGCAGCATTTTTCACACTCCAATTAAAAATATGATGCCTTTCCCACTGCTTACACACACATGCAGTTATGCCAAGAATAAAGAAGGAGATTTTAGCAACATTATGAAATAGTGATTTTTGAAGCACTTAACAGGCTGAGTGAACTCCAGTGCCTTTAGTTGATTATTTTTTTTAATCCTATCTTTCTAGGGGCCATGCTTTTATGTGTATCCCTTTCCCTCCCTACTTTTTTTCCCCCCATATCCCACAACTTCTTAAGTGACATTAACTATGAAGAGGTGAGTTGGTAACTTATTACAAGTCATAAGTAACAGTTCATGAAAGTAGGCAGCTACAGAGAGAAGAGTATCCACGTTCTGTAATAGAAAGTGGTATGAATCCCAGGCTTGCCTAATATAAAACCTTTGTAGAGTGCTTGAAGGGAACTGCTGGAAAAAGTTGCATATAGGAAAGTAGAAATATCAGAATATTAATGAACCACAGGAGGCAAAGATGTTACTCTGAGTAGCTGCAGATTACTCAGGAAGGAAAAAAGTGTCTGCTTAACGTGTGTGTGTGTGTGTACATGGATGGTTTTGTTTATGAGAGAGAAAGAGCATGATCTCATTTTGGAGTTCATTTTGGATTTCATTTTGGAGTTTGGAAAGCATCTCTTAGCTCTCTTTGCTTGAGATACTGATGTAAGGTAGGCTCTCATTCTCTTGAGATTACTAGCAACACTTCTCTGTATTTTATCTACAGCACATGTTCACATGTGGATAGACAGGACATGGTAAAGAGTTAGATAATAGTATTCCAGATCAAGCCTCAGTATATTACATTGTATGTTGACTTTGACTCATCCATTATCCATTTTATAGTTTTATCTTGTTTTCAGTAAACCGTAAATCAGTTCATGGATCTATGTTTGTGAAATGGACTCAAAACTACATGAGGAGCAAAGTCTGCATGTTGTTTTGAAAAACATAGTAATTTTTAATATATTTTTCTAGCTAGGTCTGAATTGCTGTAACTTCTCTGAAACTCATCTCATTAGAAGATTGGGTTTTTAGACCTGTACGTTAATAATTATTTTGGATTTGTTCCATGCTATCAAGATTTCTCTTGTATCATTAGTTACTAGATTTATAGTTTGGTCTCTTCTCCAAAATTGCTTTTCACTGGCTTGATTGTGTGCCTCTGTGTGTTAAGTTGTAGACTTTATATGTCAGCCGGTGAACCACCTGCATGTTGTCTGGTAAGCAGGAGGCAGGCTGGGATAAGTTTTGTTGAAGAAGTCATGCACTGAAGTGAGCACCAGGTTTTCTGGTTACCTGGATCATCCTCCATTTCACAGTTCCCGTGGAGCCATCTTTTCCATGCAACCATCTTTCTTTTGCTGCTAATTATAACCTTCTGAGTTCTTACAATCAGAGAATTTCCAAACTGTAAAAAGAGGAAAGAAGGACTTGATAATTTAGAGAAGAATGATTGAGTGAAAGGGAAGAGAAAAACAATTGTGAAAGACAAAAGTTGTGATGCATATGGGGCTTTGTATGACTTTGTGGAATGATTAAAATAGTTTGGCTGCCAAATGAATCGCACTTCTCTTTTGTCATTCATGGAGGGCTCTGCTAAGGTAGAGCTTCTGTATGAACAAGATCTTTTCAGATTAGAGCATTTGAGCAGCTTGTTCTGTCTTGCAGTAAAATTTATTTTCAGCAGCCATAATCTAGACATGTTGTACCTGTGTACAGAAAGCAAAAAACCTTGCTGTAGAATTTTGTCCCTGAGTTGAATGACACCTGGCAGAAGCTAGGCCAAGACAGAAGATTATCTAGATTACATTTGGAAATGGAGTATTTGCCTCTTGGATTTGTAAACCTAGAACAAACTTGTGAGAAACTGGTATTAGGTTAGTATTAGGTTTAAGTCAGCAAAACAGAGGAATAGTGAAATTATATTAGGGAAGTATTGTAATGGCTGCAGCAAACTTGCTCTTCTGAAGAGTTAAAACTGATGACCACTGTTAAAATAGGTAGAAATACATTAAAAAAAAAGGGGGGGGGGGATGAAAAAGAACAGCATACAGTGTTGAGATGTCTGTTGAATTACTAACAAGGACTGAATTCAAGAAGGGTGATGGAAAGGGAGTGAAGTCATGGATTGGGGTTGAAAACTTGAACAGGGCACCATAGCTCAGTGTAATATGGTGAAAAATGCAAGTGCTGTAAAAAAAAATCAGTAAGAAGAAAGTGGACTAGAGGAAGCGCAGCGTGATGTTCAAAGCCAACATAACCTCTGCTGTGCTTGCTTTTGTTTTCCTTTGGGTTTTTGGGGTGGGGTTTTTTGCATCTTCTTTCTCAGTTATCACCCTGTTAATAAGTATGCCCCTGTGGCTTTCTCTGCTGACCATGAACAGCGACTGTAAACCATCTCTTCTCCACATGTTTCACAGAGGTTTAGTAGTAAGACAGAGTGGTAAGAGTGAGAGTTGAGAGGATGCATAGGAAGTTAAGAACTGGAGCACTGAGTTTAAGCAGAATGGCTCTTGCAAGCCAGCCAGTAGGGCCCTCTGTCTGTTTGTACAGAGGATAGATACCAAGGTTTCATACAAGCGGTGAAGACACCTTAGATTAAAAAATTGTATTCTGTGACAGCATCTACTGGCAAAGACAGACAGCTGTGTTTGTAAGATTTTTGTCCTGTAGTGTTTCTAAATGTGCCATGATGACTTTCTATTGGTTTCTCCCAGTTAGCCTCCTTTAAAACTGCAGGCAACGGTGTAGTCAAAATCACTTCCTCTGATCTTTTTTTTTTTTTTTTGTAATGGCTTTTGGGGTTTCACTTTTGACAGAGACTCATGGTTTCTTACAGCAGTTACTTTGATAGCTTTGTTTTATCAAATCTTTTATTATTGGTGATTTGTAGTATTAGCTTCATGGATTTGATCCAAAGCTCATGTAGTCTGTTACATGGCTCCATTTGGATTGCACTGCCTATTGCCAATAATTAGATGCATTTTCTTCAAGTTATGCTTTTGCTTGAACACTTTAATATATCACTCTGTACGTGTGTGTGTGTCTTCTCCATCTCCAGACCGTACTCTTGAGTTTTCTTGCAGTCTCTTGAGCAGGAGCAGAAAACACTGCTAACTACATGGACCAATGTTGTGACCTAAAGTGACGTATCTGTGGGGTTTATTTATTGTCTTTTTCTTTCTTGAAATCTCACTCTTTTAAATTATGTTAGTAAGAATTAAAATTAATTGAATCAGTAAAACCTGTTTTGATGTATTAAGGTAGGGTAGCAGAAGGTCATCCTTGCATCTGTTACCTTTGCAGAGACTGAGTGTCATTCTGAGTTCTTCAGGCTTTAGAGATGCAAGTATTTGGCATGTTAAGAACATAACACCTATATTAGTCTAACCATCTTTCTCCTGAATACCTGGTTGATGTCTGATTAATGACTGCATTATTTAAAATTGTTCATGCATTTATATAACTTTGCCTTTAAAATGTTTAGTGATACCCCTAATTTTTGCTTATACTAAAATAGATCTGAATGTTCAAGAAGGACATTCAGTCTGCACTTTGCTAGCTGTTTAATGGCTGCTGTAGTGG
This sequence comes from Falco rusticolus, assembly GCF_015220075.1. NCBI lineage: Eukaryota > Metazoa > Chordata > Aves > Falconiformes > Falconidae > Falco > Falco rusticolus. Next base: position 90,981,493 of record NC_051188.1, read on the forward strand.
CTTTCTGACGCCAGCATTTAACCAGTCTGGTTAATACTGTTTGGTGGCAGTTTGAGCATAAAAGATGCTAAATAAAGCTTAATGTTTTGCAGTGCAATCCTACCAGTACAGATGACAAACAGTGGTTTCATTCTTTGCAAATTTGGACTGCTTGCACAGTGTTTGCATAAATTCAAGCATGATCTGATGCAAGGAGAAATAACATCTAGTTGTCTGTTTCCAGAGTAGCATGCCAAAAGCAAAGGCAGTTAACGACAGTATGTTTCTGATTTGAGTCTCAGATTTACTTTTTTTTTTCTTTTTTTTTTGGTTATACATCAGTGATTCAAACAACAACTTGTTTGTATGAATAGTGTCCCTAAAATGATCACTTAAGTTGTGTGATCAGAGGATCTGCTCTGTTAGCTTTGTGGAGCTTGTGGATGAACTAGAGCTTTTGGTAAAGAAAATGCTACTTAATATGGAAATTATTTTACCCTTTTAAAGTGGAATTACAACAATTGGAATGACCAACAGTTAGGAAGAGATTGTCCTGCTGAGTTCTGCTCCAATTAAAAGAAGAGGTACTGCACCATTTTGCTGCCTTCTTGCAAACCTTGTAACAAGAACAGTGGAAGGAAATGTGTCTGACCTCTCTTCTTGAGAAGCTGCTGACAAAAGCAACAAGGGTGAGGTAAAGGCTGCAACATTTTGTTGCAGAAGCTATTTCTGCATCAATTTTATAGCCATTCTGCTGAAGCGGGAAGAGTAACTATTGCTGTAGTTAACTGTCACAAATAACATAACCCAGAGGACTTTCACGGCACAGAGAATGCAGCCTAACGCAATGAAAGCTGGGAACTCTTGAGGTGGTGAGATTCTTCATATAATACAACAATTATCATCTTGGAGGAGCATCTTATTTTCTGCAGGAATTCTTACAAGCTACTTTTTGTCAAGAGCAAAGCTTTTTTTCTGAGCTTTTCTTGTGACAAAAAAAGGAGTTTCTGCCTACTGACATGGAATGACCAACTGACTCACAAGAGCATGAAACATTACCATGTTTGTTCAAATATAATAGCCTGTCATATCAAGCACATTTTCTCCACAGTGTATTTCTACTTTAAAAGATCTTTAGTTAAGTGATCGATTAATTTTTTTAAATATTATAGAGTTCATGAAGAAAATTACCTACTTATTTTTTAAAAATAGAATAAATTTGGAATAGATGAATTGACATCGCTAAAGCCTGAGACATAAGTTTAATTAGTTACTGGCATAGCTTCCGCTACAGTCACTATGCAGAACGTACCTCAGGGAATGGTTGTCTCAATGGATTCATAATGTCTTATGCTGCATGGATTCATCTTACCAATGTTAAAGAAATGACTTGAAGTGTTAGGGAAACTTTTATTTCATTAATTCCTGGAATGTTGTTAGAATTTTTAAGCATAAAACTGTGCCTCATCATCTCCATATGTTTTTCTTTTTGCACTTTTTAGAAGGGGCTTTTGAATCTTTGCAGAGACATTAGGGTTTTATTACACTTCTTGAACAAAATCCTTCTCAGGTACCAGAGCAGTTGTTTGTTTTTCAGAGGAAGTATCTTTGTCTGTATTGGCAAGAACATCACATGGGTACAAAGCCGGAATCTGGTGGGGTTTTTTTCCTGTGGATTTACTTTTCCTTGTTTTGAAACTCCATAAAGTCAGCTGTGAAGAAAACATCTTGAAATGCATAGTTTTGGAGACTTTGTGTTACTTCCATGGTTTATGAGATTGCAGTTGACTAAGAAACTTCATGAACCCTGGAGGCCACCTGTTTGCCTCTTTCTTCTTTTGAACTGTTTGGGTTGCACAAAAGAACAAACATCTGCAAGTCCTTAGCTACTCATAAACCCTCCTTTCACAGGGTGTGCCAGAGACTGACAAAATCTAGGCATAAGGTATGTTATTAACTACAACTAGTAGACATAGCCCTTCCAGGGTCTTGGACACCTCTTACAGTTTTGGCACAATTTCTCCCCCGATCTGGCTGCTTTAATCTGTGTTTGAGGAGCTCAGTCAGTTTGTTCTTCTGCCACATCTTTTTGACTCCTGAGTAGCAGCTGAAGGAGTCAGAGCTGTACCTTTCTTGTTCTTAAAATGACTGTTCTCTTGCTCATGTTCAAGCTGAAGCTACTCTTCAGAGACTGGGGAAGAGGCACAAATGAGTCATTCTCTCTCCCTCCCTCTGCAGTGCTGCAGAAAGTTACTTGTGGCTGATGGCTGAGCTTCTGAGACCAAGTGGGAGCAATAGGAGGCATCTGGAGAGGCTTGCTTTTACCATCAATGAATATGACTTAGGAAAAATTGTATTTTTACATATTAATACATATTAAAAGCCACATTTTTAGGGCACTGAAGGGCTAGGAAACAATGGTTCAGTTTGGGGATTAAGTATTAATGAAGATGGTATCTCTCCTTGGTCTGTAAAGTTGTTAGAAAAGTGTTTCCAGGCCTGGAAAACTACTCTTTGAAATCGTGGCTGCAGTCCTGAGCCTCCAGGTAGGACCAAGCCTGTATTACATCAAGCTGTGTGAATGTACATGATCACATCACTCAATGAAAGGCTGATTGTTATAAAATAATTTTCAACAGCCCTGTGACCTCATCCTTTGGTGCGGAAGAAGCCAAGAGATTATTTTTTTTTAAATTATTATTCACTGTTTTTCTCTAAATGCAAATAAACCAAATTAAAAATATTTCAACAGGGAGGTGAATAAAGAGATGCTGAAGATGAATGATGAACATGTGGAAGATAAGAGTAGAAATAAATACAGTCTTGTCTGTTGGCTGGCTTTGGATGCCAGTTCTGTCTAATGTCTGCTGTGGTGGAAGAGAGAAAAGAGACAGGTAATCTGTAGATGTCTTCGAATCCTCAAAGAATTGGACATCTTGTAACTATTATACAACCATACCTGTGGCAGCTGGTCTTTGGGGTAGAATTTACTGTAAGAAATGCCTTTGCCAGGTTTTCTTGCTGTTGTAGACTAACCATTTCACATGCTAAAAGTAAACAACAATTTAAGCTGTACAAGCATCTTTGTGAAATGGTCACGTGCCACATACGGTTGGTATGAATGACTTGCCTTGGCTAGCTTTTTGTAACCACTGTAATTTACAGCTAATGAATGTGGTTCCTGCAAAATGAATGCCTTTTCTCCCTTACATTTAGGGAAATAATATATATTTTACATTCATAGGATAGGGATCTAGTTGCTGTAGGATGATTTGAGGGTCTGAGGGGTTCCAGGAAGCTCAGACAGCATGTCTAGGTGTTACCAGGACGTCTGACTTGGACTTCAGTATTTAAATGGACACAGCTTGGATCCTGCCAGCGTTAGGCACTGCCTACCTGCACCTGTGTGTCCAAGGCAGTGTTCCTGAAGAGACAGCACTGTGCCTGACATCTCGGGCAGAGAATGGGTGTGCCTGGAGTGCTGAAAGCTCAGGTAAACATGGCAGTCGCTGCTCACCATCACCCCACCACAGTTACCGTCAGGCAGGCCCCAGAAGCCATCAGGCTGGGTCACTTCAGCACAGTACTTTTGGATATGCTAAAGTTTCTAAAGGTCGGTTTGGAAGTTTCTGGAAACGCCCTCAGTGTGTTCTCTCTACATTTGTGACCCTTGACGGTGCAGACCTTGTATTTGCTTCTTCCCCTTCTCGCTCCTCTTCTGCTCTAGAGAAACCGCTCCGCTGGGCAGCTGTTTGACACCCGCTCGGAGCGGCCGCCTCTAGCTGGCTTGTGCTCGCACAGGCTGTCAGCTGCGAATGTGGAGCAGCTTGGACTGAACTTGTAGTGAGGAAACGAAAATAAAGCCTTATGTTTATCATGGAAGAGATGGAACATTTGAATGCTGCTTACATCAAATATCTGTGCAAGAGAGAACGCTCTGGTTCCCACAGAATGGGAGTGTAATATATTGTCATTTTTTATTTTCTTATTATTAATTTACCTACTTGATACACATTTTTATTAAAAAGCAGTACAGCAGATAATAGTGTAATAGTGATAGTAATAGTAAATAATAATGTAAAAGTAATGATAAAATAATAAAAATATTATAAAAATAATAAAATAATAAAAGTAAATGTAAAAGTAATAGTGATGCAGACAGAGATAAATCTACCATTAGATTTGGAGCTCTCAGCTGTGTTTTAAACTGAACTGTACTTTTTAGAAAAGAATGTTTTCTATTCTTTTTGGTCATATTGTAGAGAAAGCAAAGTAATTTCATTGATGTTGGGAAGTATGTCTTCCTAATAAGTTTGAGTGCACATAATTTCTCATGGTTTACCAGGGAAAAGGGGCCTTTTGGAACATAGGAACATCTGAATCCCAAATATTTTTTCTTTTTTTGAAATTTTTTTTTACATTTTTAAAGAGAAGAAGCTATACTAAACCCTGGTAAATGGTGCACTGCTGCAACTGAGAAATATTGATTTAAAAAAAAGGCGGGGGGGGGGGGGGGGCAGGGCAGGCTTTGCAGCATGGGGGAAACCAACCACCCAGCCAGTGAGGACGATTTTCGTCAGCCTAGTCTTTAGCATAGGAAAGTTTTAAAGAAAGTGAGGGCCCAGAGACAGTAGATGCCAAAGCATTCCTGCTAGTGCATAGGATCTTGTCATGCATTTTAAAGGATTTAATCTCATTTGGAATGTATGGAGGACTCGATTTAGGCAGTCAATTCACTGTTCTTACTCATTTCCATCTCTGGTGTGCTCAGCCCTGTGAAGGAGGGTGTCTTTCTGGGTGCAGTTAGTCTTGTGTATTCTTCTCCCACCCTCAGCCTTTGTGGAACTGATGTATCAGAAAGGCTTCAAGATCCCTGGAAGTTAATATTAAACTATGGCAAAGACACATGAGTTTGGATAGCCTTTGTCAGTGTGTCTGTATACGCAGGTGGGCAAAACAACTGGTTAAGATGGGATCTTCCTTTCAAAATTCTCTTTGCAGGAGAAAGAGAGGGATGATCAGTTTTGAACAAAACCTGAGATGTGGGTGTGATCAGAGCTGAAGCCCTTTGGGTTTGCAGGGCATCTGTAAACAATGTGACTTTAACCACAAGTATTTTTATTTTACACATAAATTACACAAAATATTCTGGGTGTCTGGGAGTCAAGAGTTAGAACAAAAAGGATGATAGGTATGTGGGGGGGCTGGAGTCTGCCTGTGTTGGAAGATGGATTAGCTGGAGTTTTTACTTTTTAAAAAATATTTATTAGAGGTCCTATAAAGAAGACCTTTTGAAAATAATTATGCAAAATAAAAGTATTCATTATGATACTACCCACAAAATAAAAAACTTAATTAACAGTGGAATGGCTTTGTGCCCTTTTTCACCAGAAATGTGCCCAGTAACTACTGAATGAAACACGCAATTAATCAGTTGTTTTGGGAGTTCTCTGTTGTGGGGACCAGTGTGTCTTTTTCCTCATAGCAAACAAATGATGAATTACTTGTGGTTAATTTCTGGATCATTTTGCTTAAAGGGAAGTCTAGTTGTTTTGGAACCACTTTGGTTAAATAAAAATGAAATGTTTTCAGTTGTGGTATATTGTACCAGCTTTTCTCCTGAATGGAAAATTTAACCAATTTGTAACAACTGTGTTCTGTAGTTCCAAGGTAAATCTTTTGTCTGGAGTAAAATCCTAGTCTCCACTCAAAATAATGCTGTAATTCCCATTTAATTCAATGGAAACAGGACTTCACCCTTAAATATGAGTAAATCTATTCTAAATATGAGTAGGATGGTGATTAAACAGCAGTTAAAAACAGAACAAAGCCTCTTGTCAGAGTAGATAGAGTGCGTGTGTGTTATTTTTCACTTCCACTGGGTCCCAGAATAGATCCAGAGCTCTTGTTATTTCAGTTTGCAGGTCTTTCAATAAAATGTTTCTAGATTACAAAAATAAATCAGATAGTGCTGATCTCCGTTGACTGTGCAGTTGTACACAGAGATGTCAGAAGAGCATTACAGATGTTTCAAAGACAGAGCACAGAGCTCAATACACCCAAAACCAGCAAAATGCTCTCTCTTTGTGCTGGTCTCAGTCAACTGTGGTTTGCTGGCTCCCTGCTTTTGGCTGTAGCTATTAGAAATTAAGAGGCTAAAACCAAATCTGGCAGAGAGAAGAATCACGTGTGGGTTTTGTCTGGAGCATGTTACTGGCTCCGGTGCTTGTCAGGACGGGGAGAAGACAGGCAGCCCCAGCATAAGGCCCTGTTGGGCAAGGCTTGCAGGTGGGGGACCCTCTGCTCCTGCACACCTCTGAGAGCTCTTCTCATCAGCCCAGCAAGTTCTGCTCTAAAGAATTTAACAGTGGTGGTTGAGGGTTTTTTTTAGAGGAGGGGTTTGGCTTGTTAACTTGATAGGGCTTTGGTTTTATTGTGCATTTTAAAAAAAGTTCTTATTGCTTCTTTTTAGATGTTATTTGAAATATTGCTCTTATGATTAAAGAAGAAAAAAAACCCCAAAAAACCACCCCAACCAAATAAAAAACCAGCCATCAAAACCCCCAACAACTAACAGCTTCCTCCGTTGTTTAGCATAAAATTATTCCTTGCATATCTTGGCTCATTTATTCTTATGATTTATATTTCTGATTAAATAGTTTCTTCCCTTCCTGTTATTTTATATTCCTTCCCCTCTGATGTATTTTTAGAGAGCAATCATATATATTTTCAACCTAGCAAACAGGCCAGGCTCTTTTGATTTCCCCTTTGAAGTGTCCTCTGCTTTCCGCTGATCCTCCCAGCCCTTTGCCTCCGTAAGTGTGATTTATCTTTTTTTTGCTGCAGAATTGTATGCAGCACTTTAGAAAAGGAAAAGGCCAGCTTACCTAGGATCTACGATTTCTTTAGCCTTTGATTTACATATTAACAGACTGGTTTTCTACAGGGCTCCTGCCTTATTCCAGCCTTTTTTTTTTTTTTTTTTTTTTTTTTTATATTCAGGCTCCTAGTAGCTTTCCTTCCCTTCCTTCTGGCTCTTTCCACTCTTAAGCTTTGGCTCATCCCTGAAGTTCCCTTCCTTGTTAGGTATGACTGTCCCTCCTTGCTCCCACCTCTAGGCTTCTTAACCTTGTCCTCTTTTTTTTCCAGCCAGGCCAGGTCCCGCAGCTCTGTGTTTCCTTCCCCTCTCCCCATTCCGTGCATCCCAGGTCATCACCCTGAGCTTGCTTTGCTTCACCCTCCACTCTGCCCTTTGTTTCCTTCCCCAACAAGCTTTTCATCCAGATCCTTACTTCAATATAAATGCTTTTCCTCCTTCAGTACATTTGTTCCTCCAACTTGATCTTCGGTTATTTCCTTGTGCGGCTGTACTAGCATGGGACCACTGGAAGCACAAGGCTTGGTCTTGGGTGCAAGTTTCTGCACTGGACTTCAACCCTGCCTGGCACGACTGAGAGCTGTTGTGAGAGGAGAAGTTCCGCACTCCTTGCACCGTTGCGGTAAATGCACTGGAGCATCCCAGCATGTGTGGCATGGTTTGCTTTAGGATTGGGTAGAGGCTCCAACTTGGTCAGTGAGGATGGCATCTGTGGTGGTCTTAGCAACTACTCCTAAACCTGTCAGTTGTGTACTTTTTTTTAATTTTCCAATTATTACATTTTACCGTATTTGTCAGATTTTTATCTGGATACCAAAAAGTATATTCCTTGTATAAATGTTGCCCATAGTAATATTTAAAGGCATGGCATATTAAAACATGCATCTGTGTGTGTTTTTCAAAGGTTTAGGATTTCAGCGTAGTTAGGATTACTTTGTCCTAGGCTTTTTTTCTGAAAATAGGTTCTTGTTAGAAAGAATAAAAAAATAGGAAGGTTTAGAAATTTATCTTTTTACATCTCAAACATTGTGTTATAAATATTTTTAGAACTTTGTCAAGGTAATAACTAGATAAATACAGGTTTTACAGTAGGAAATAATTTGCAATAATGGAGAGTACTACTGGGATCCTGTGCAATTTGTACAAGGATAAGTTACATTTTCAAAGGGATAAAAGCAGGTCAGTTTTGTTGTTAAACTTTTTAACTTAAAACATAGCTTTAGACAAATAAGAACCAAAGAAAATATGTATTTGTACAAAATAAATGTTTCCCTATTTTTAATTCTAGCAAGCTATTAAAAACCTAAAATTTTCACTGCTACATCAGCCAAATTATATAGCTTTGTTTTAATCCATGATGCATAAAATGAAAAAAAAAACAGAAAAAATAACAGGTTCCAAATACAAAATACCACAAACAATTAAAGATAAATTAGATTTTTAGCTGGAGATTTTATTTATCCGGTATAAAACTTTTAACTGGTGACAGATGTTACCTCTGTGTCCACATGCTAAAGAGTACTGTGTATTTGGTTAATTACTATGTGCTCTGTATTTGATTCTTCTTGTCTTCTGTTTGTACTGTTGGCTGCTGTGAATTAAGTAAACTCTTACTTCCTAAAAATATTGTATTACTTGTCCTGTTCATGACATTTTTCCCGGTTTGTGCAGCATCACTGACATATTAAACTGTTAGCTCTTGAGTCCTAGGGGTCCAGCTTGAAATGCAAATTATATTAGTGCTGGGTTACGTTTTTTCTGGAAGGAAAAATAATTATGAAACAGCAAAATTTATTTCCTTATATGCCACAAAAAAAAAGGTAGGTAAAATCTCCTGAGGCAACAAATAGATATAGTATTGCCTGAAATACCTAATACCTACTCATTGCTTGGCAGAGGTAGTATTGAGCCACCCTTACAAGATGCGTACTGTTCCAGAGCCCACTAAATAGATTTAGAAGGATGTAACTACTATGAGGGAAGTAATTGCATTATGAATATCCTGCTTCAATTTACCTCTTGTTGCAGACAGTTTAAAGATATTATGAATAGCAGAAAAAGCAATGAAAGCTAAAATCAGGCATTTATATGTGCCTTGGAAGCTCTTCTGTATTATGAAACTGAACCTTTTACATTTCCAATAAATAAATATATTAGTGTTAAAGGCAAACAAATAATAAGTAAGGGACCATACTTGCTTGCACAGATTAAATATTTCTTTCTACCTCTGGCAGTATTGTGAATCCCTTTATGTTTCTCATCAGCATGGAGCCTAACGTAGGGATTCATCTATTTGCTTGGGCATCACAAGGAGTGCTACGGCAAGGGGACTTAGGGATTGCTCTAAGCCTTTTCTTTATGAGAAGCTTTCCCTTTGGGAAATGAAGGCATATTTTTAATTTTCTTTTCTACTCCAGCTGACATGCTGTCTGACCTGGCAATAGCAGGGTCCTGAACTGTGTCTTCATTCAACCAGCATTATTACTGCTGGATCTTTCAGTTGGACTTGGAGTAAGCTCATGATTAAAGCCTCTGCATGTTTGTTAGAACAAAATGGTACAAACTATTTAGGGTGAGGCGATGGGAATTAACTGGGCTTTCGGTGGTGGTGATAGGAGGCTTGCTTTTCCCTTGAGATGGTGAATGGGTTTGAATCACCATAATAAAGCGCTTCAGGGTTGTTTCACAATCTGTGGTTGCTGTCTCACTGCACATGTAAGTAGACATTATTGTTGTTTCCCCGTTTTTACAGTTTCTCAGGAGTCTGGGAATGTATTTGTCATCTCCTACACTGTTTTCTTCCCTTCTTTTTAGTTCTGAGGCTTAAGAGGTACTAAACCCCCTGCGTTTCTTTAGGCCTTCGGTGGCCTCTGTCACCATCTTTGTGATTTAACACGAGGTATGTAAAATCCTCCAGAGTGCTCAATAGGGAATAGAGAGTCTGGGTTTGGGGGGGAGAGGAGTTACTGTCATGTAGCCCAGCTGAGAGCTGAGGTGTTATCTAATGAAGCATGTTAGTTATGAGGGAGATTGAAAGCAGAAATCCTTTGCATCCATATGGAATCTTAACTTACCAGTTTAATTGGAAAAAAACCCCAAAATAACTGTGTCAGCACTACTTTTTTTGAGTAGAATAGGCTGATGTTATGACCTAGTAAGTTAATTCTATTGTATTTTACTGTTTACACGGACATTTACAGTGTATTTAAAATAGAAGTACCTATAACCTAAGTTGCAAAATACCAAAATAAAGTATTATTATGTTACATACTTGTAACAAAAAGAGTTACAATGTACTCTGTGCCCAAAAGGAACAATTCTTTCTAATCCTGTGGACGCCCTGATAGCACTGGAAGGACAGGTGAAGCCTTTCATTTCTGAGTATTTGCAGATTCATGTGGCAAAGCCGAAGCTAATGTGAAAAAAGAAACGGCTGATGTGTTAGCTACGCACACGCTAGTCATGTCCCTTAGAACTTCATTTTTGCTCTCATTGCTATTTGGGAAGGGGTTGCTGCGTGAAAGGCAGAAGCGGTTTATTTGGCCAGAAACCAGTTTGCTGGCAGGCTCGCTCGGAGGCTGGTGTCTCTGTGCTTCTGCCCTGCACTCGCATTCCCACTCCCGCGGCCTCAGCTCGCCTCGGCAGCAGTTGTAGAGCTGAGATGGCACGGGAGGCTTTCTCCAAAAGTCCTGGGTGTGTACTCACACTGATGGCACATGGGAAAACTGTGTCACTCGTACAGATTTCTGTGCTAGGCATATTAAAGTGGTTCAGGCATGCTAGCGTGTGGTATGTTTTTGTTCTGCTAGACTTTGAATGAAGGTAGAATTTCTGGGTGTGGTGGTGTGGAAGCTACATCAGTGCAAAATATGTAGTAGGGGATGAAGACAGGGAGGTACACTATTTAACCTGCATAATTTTTCCTTAATGTTTTGTAGTCTAGCACAACATGCTACATTAGCATCACTTTTAAAAAAAGAATGAAGTTTGTAATTTGGAAGAAAATGTGGATCTATTTCTGACTAAAGAAAACTTTATAGTATTGAAGTGTTCATATGGGCATCTTACCCAGTCTTGAGAAAAGTATTTTCATAATTTTGACAAAAATTGTATAATTCTAAAAATTTGGAGTTGTCTGTTGACTTAACCAAGACTCATTACTCTGAAGAAAACTAATTTTCCTGTCTTTGAGATAGTATAGAAAGAATCTATGATTCACCTATTAGACACACGGCATGGTGTTTCTGAAAATTATTCAAGAGGAGAAGGCCTACCTGAAGCAGCCTAGCGTAAACTGCGAAGGTCTCAGAAGTGATCTAGCTGAGCAGGATCTGTCAAAGATGTGATGAGTTAATAGTGAAGAACATAATAAGTGATGAAATCCATTTTCTGTTGGTTGACCTTTTAAATTATTTGACATTTCTTCTCGTGTTATTTTTAAATGAACGTTCCTTGAAGATATGATGCCAGTATCTTACTTTGTTTCACTCCACCCTCACCCATTTTTAGTTTTAGCTCCCCCTCTCCCCTCCTTTTTTATTTTTTTTAAAAGCATTTGTCAGATGGCTATGTGGTGTCAGGATTATGAAGCAGAAGCAGTGAGATATCCCCTGTCATGCCTCAGAGATTATTTGAAGTAATGAGGAGGGCAGGGAGGGAAGAAACTGGAGATAATAACCTGAAATATATCTTAAGGACAGCCTGAAAGGATGGGCCATAACACTGGTATCTTCTATGCTTATTTCACAAGGGTTCTGGGAAGTGCATACAGTTAAGCAGCAGGTGATTGTCCATGTGAGATTCCTCTTCTGCCCACACTATGAGTTTTTCCTTTCTCTGTAACTAACTAACTCTGTAGCTGGTTCTATACATGGTGGTGTTTACAGCCCGCAGAGTTAAAACTCTGTCAGTAACCATGGCATCTCCCAATGATCCCGGGTGTCTGGCAGCCTTTCACCAATTCAGCACATTTTTTAAGCTGTAGGATTGGTTCCTGGGTCTGTGTTAGCAGTTTGATTGTCCCTGCAGCTCCATTCCTAGTGCAGTAGGACAGCTTAGAGTGCATTTCCTAGTGGATTTTCTTTTTTCCTGTATGGAGTCTGAACCTTCATATCTGGTAGTAAAGGTTTAAACAACACATCTAAAAACTGCTGAGTGGACAAAGCCTAGCCCCAGACTTTTTGCATGAGTAGTTGCAGGTTATGGATGCCTTGAAGACCAGCAGAAGAAGAATCTCTGGAGTATTGCTTCCTCCATATTACAGCCTTGCCAGTAAAATATGGAGACTGCTGCTTCACAGACATGGCTCAGTGTGGTCCTAGAGGAACCCACTCAGTGCCTCATGGAAGAGAAGGGCAGAGCTCTCCTTTTGGCTGCTACATGTATGCTTGAAGAGCTTTGGCGTGATGGAATAAGAAATTACTCTTCTGATTTTGAAAGAAAGTTTAAAAATATATGTCCTGGTTTATGGCTTACATTTCATCTGTTGTATTGCTTAAGCAGCTGGAGGAGGCAAGAGCTATTAAATCTAAATGCAAAATCGCTGGTTAAAAATACATATTTGTTTTCCTTTCTTAGGCTGATCAAAGTTGCTTTCTGTGTGTAATAGAAGGGTTTGTATCTTTTCCATTTAGCACAGTGATCTTGATTTTCACTTCTTTCAACCTCACTGTGAAAAGCGGAGGGCTGTGCTGGCTTTTAAAAAGCTGTGGCAAAAGGACTGAAAATACTGAGGTAACAATCATATTTTTGCTTACGGCTTGCTTTAGTGTGGTCGTGTAATAGGACTGCCAATGCCATGGACTTGGTCTTTTCAGGTAACCAAAGAAAGTACAGGTTACTTGTTTCAAATTGGTGCACATAGGTGGTGAGTATCATCATCCCTGTGTGGAGACAGAGGTTACACTTTAAAATGAAGGAATTGATGTAGCAGTGGTCTGTCTTGTCCAGTGCCCTGTTTCTAGCACTCAGCAGTAATGAATAGTTGAGAAGAACAGGCAGCAGGCTCTTCTGAATTAACTTGTCACTGGGGTGTTTCTTGTTACCTCTCAAAATGGGAATGTAAAACTGCCTTTAAACCATTTTTTGGTTGTTTTATATATGATAACTACATAACTGTAGAACTGCTAGTTCTGGGCTTGATGCTTTGAATGTTGAACGAGTGCCTTGATTATCTACTTCCAGTGTCTACCTTGGTGTGTTATAAACTGTAATTGCATTGGTTGAGTAGATAGATACATGTAATCTCTTCCATTTTTTTAATATGAAAATCGGGTTGTGATCTAATCTTGCTGACTCCTCGCTTAGTGTCTTGCTCAAGGAAAATTGTGAATTTTTAAGAAAAGAAAGTCCAAGCTCCTCTGCATTATTTAAATTGACTGTTTTCTTTGTTAAATTAGGTCTTCCAGCTAAGCTGTCACTTATCATTTAAATGTGACAGGGGAGGTGAATTTGTTAACCATGGAATTGCATTTAGTTTTCTTACTGTGAGAAACTAGGACAAACCAAAATTATAATGGTGGTTGGTTGCTACAATCCATAGGGTGCAGGAGGAAGACAGCATAACATCATGTCTGCCTTTTTGATTACATCACGTGGGAATCACTGAGTTGGGGTTGCCCACAACACACCTTTTAGTAACATAAACTTCTAAAATCTTGTAATTTGAATAATCATTTGTTTTCCTGAGCTGGGGGTGGGGGGTGGAGTTAGATCCATGTTACAGTTTGTAGGTACTATTTTACAAGTCTATTCAGAGGAGCTGCATTTCTGTTACTGAATGGGAGAAGTGCTACAGAAAGTAACAAATTACAGTAGTGATACTACGTTGAAATGTAATAATATGTTAGCATTAATTTTCCCAAGGCAAATAACTATTTGTGTCTAAGGGTGCAATATATGCTGATAGCAGAAATATAAATATGATAAAGGTTAAAAAAAAAAAACTTGCTAAAAAAATAGTTTTCAAAGAGGGAGCTTACTGAATTGGTAAACATTGATGAGGTCTTTAACACTACTTGGCCTGCTAGAAAGTAATCTATGCCGCTCACTGTACCTCTTAAGTCCCTGTACTTTTTTTCTCCACAAGTAATCACAGAAATTATCTTTATATCAGATTGAGAATACTCTATATGTAATCCTGGGAGAGAAATGTTGTGAATATGCCTCTCCTGCTTGTGCAGTACTGTGCTGTAATAGAGTTGAGCTTTCCTATATTTACGACTCAGAATCCATATGTACAAAGTTACAGATGCTCATTATTTTTCACAAGAAAAATATAGGTGCTATCTTTAACTTGCTGCTGTCACACAGTGCTGTAACTGCTGTCCTTCAGGAGCAGGGACTCAGTGTCTCAGGAAAGTGGGCAGAGGCAGAGGTGGAACAGTTTATAATTTGGCCTTGGTGATTAATTTGTCATTTCTTTTTTTATATATATTTTTCTATTTATATAAAAATATACATAAATTGCAAATTTGTTCCCTTCTCCCTCAAAGTGCATGAGTTCATCAAACAATTGTAAATAATACACTGGGTTTTAGTCTACCAGTGCCCGCTGATTTATGTGTTCCTGCTGTTCTGGACCCGGTGCTTGGTTTGCCTGACTTCTGGCTCCATTAGGACGTTTTGTATTTAGCAGCCTGATCTGTGTAATGACTTGATTTTCAAGGGAGAGAGTGAAGGAGTTTCTCTTTCCACAGCTAGGTCTTTGACCGGAGCCAACGTCCAACCTATAGGATTGTTAATCCTGGTTTCAAAGTGTCCAGTTCTTTTTTATTACTTGGGTTTTTTTCCTCACTTTCCCTCCTCTTGAGTCTTGATTGCTACAGGAATAGTGAGCCTCAGTGACAAACTCTTTTTGCGTTTTCTTCTCAAGAGTACCACATATAATTAGGTGAAACTTGCTAGCAGGACCATTGTAGACATGCCTGCTATTGTAGGATTTGTATTTCTTTCCCTTTCAACAGCACAGCCTCCTACTGCCATAATGCATACTTACTAGCTGGAAAGGACGTGTTGTAAGGGTGCTTGTAAGACTGTGCTGTAGTGTAAGGAAATTCAGAAAGGCTGGTTTGCAGTCAGTCCCAATCACCAGCTTCCCTGGAAGCTTCCTTGCATAGTTACTCTAGCTGGGAATTTACAAAAGAGTGCCTGGACACGCCAGGGAAAAAACCTGAGTAGGCTCCGTTGGATACAAGGTGCATACTGCCTTGTACAAATGTTACGGTGTTTGAGGCTTTCTGCCCAGTATGCTAGACTGGACTCTCAGATGTTTGCATTAGGTTTTTGATCTAATTCATCTTACCTGTTTCCTTTTAAAAACAAACAGGATTGTTTTTATTTTCTTACCCGGTAGCCTCTATAGTTTTAGAAGGTGGAAGGCAGAGTACTCTGTGGGAAGACAGAATGTCAAAGGGTTTGCTACCTGTATTGCATGTTCCTAAGTTTTCTTTTTCCCCTCATTTGTCTTCATTCCTACGCCCTACCCCACTCCCATTTTGAGGATTGGTGCACTTTTTTGCATTTTAACCAAAACCTTCCATGCTCTCATGGCTATCCAGTTAGCAGAGCTGATTTCACTCTCTGCAGGGCACCTAGCACTGAAAGGAAAGTCCCACAGTGGGCTTTTCGCCTGCTCCCGGCAAATGGGATAGATAGGAGGTGGAAGTTGGATTATGTACAGGCTTTGGAGCTGGATCTAATGTCTTCGAGCTCTTAATTTCAAGCTGTTCACAACAAAATCTGCTTTAGAAATGGTCATCAGCTTGATGTGGATATATTATGAACAAAATCTACATTTTCAAACCTGTATTTAAATTTTTGAGGCTTATTTTTTTCTTGACAGCGTCTGTACAAAATGTTAATGGTAAAAAAGTGTCTCATGGTGGTTTTAGTGCTTGGCTTCCTGAGATTCAGTGTTTCAGCAGGGTACGCAACCAGCATAAAAGATTCTAAAGGTAATGACTTGAGGGTGTAACACTGATAAAGGTGACATCACTGCAACAGGCAAAAGTGACATCTGGCTGTGGACACATACTCTTGGGTTTCGTTTTGTCGCTTTCTCTGGCATCTGGATAGTGCAACTCTGGGCTTACTTCATCTGAATACCAAAAGGACATGTCTAATATGCTTTTCTGTTATGGAAGTCCTTTCAAATATATAAAGATAACTTTTCTTATGTAAAGTGACAGGATGACAGCTACCAAGTGGTTTTTCTTGCTACTGTTAAACCTTGTTGTATCCCTGCTTTTTGCCCTGCAAGTAGAAGACTTCTCAACTCCTTCAGCCAGGCGCTGGCTGTTGTTACTGCCTGGTTGGAGTTACAGATGGTGCTTGTGATGTCTCTTGCTACTTCTGCTTCAGACTGGATCCCACAAGCGTGGAACTGAGTTCAACATGTTAAGATATAAATAACCACTTCCATATTTTGTGGCATTGAAACGGGTCACTTGATGATTTTTTGATGTATCCAACAGACACCCATTCAAGCAGTGGCTAGGGAATAGGATTGAAAGATTCAGTGTTCTTTGTTTAAATAATTGAATTAAAGCATCCGCTTAATTGGTAAAGATTAGATTTATAAAATAAAGCTTACAAAACGAAAAGGAGTATAAATGAGTGTCAATTGACTACTGTCTTGCCTTGCACAGTCTCAAAAGGATTTTGCATATGATATGGCAATTTAGATTTTTATTCAATACACTGAACATTTATACAGTTTTATACATTTATATAAAATAATTTCCTAAGACACTACACACTGTAGAACAGTGGAGTCTGGAAGATACTTTGGATCAAAATAGTTTTCAGAGCACCTTTACTTTTGGACATCTCATGTTAAAATAGGAAAATAAGTTTAAAACATGTGATGTGGGAAGAGTTTGGAGGTAAAATTTAGCTGTGCTCTCCAAAGGGTATTTTAAAAGTTGCTTATATTTAGAAATGGTCTGTGAAGATTGATTCTAGTATTTTCCTCTGGTTTTATTCAGTTAATATTATTTCATATGAAATACGTGTGACTGTATGAATTAAGAGCGCAAGACAAATAGTTGCGATAATTCTTCTGATTTAATAGAATTTTCTCCCTTGTTTTATAAATGTGCTACAAAATTTGAAGAGCTGGTACATGTATTTAAAAGATTCTTACAAATCAGGTTTAACCAATGTTTTCATATTATTTTTTTGAAAGGTGTAATTTGTGGCCAACTGCCACAAATTTTGAGTGAATGAATATAAATATCCTAAGACAAAGACAGAGTTACGATTTTGTGAAAAAGGAATAGTATGCTTTTCCAGTTTTTCTTGCACACTTCAGAAATCTAGGTAACTATTTTGAGGTGCCACTGATCTACCAGCAAACCTGAATAATTAAATGAAAACCAGTCTTATTTTCTGGCCTTAAAAGCATCTTTGTATAGAAAATTACTTTTGGAATTTAAATTCTCAATAGGAAGAACTTCAGAGACAAACTAAGACAAATAAGTAGATGTATAGGAGTTCCTTGAGAACTGCATATATGTATCTTGTAAATAGATTTGAATAAAAAGAAAATTGGAAGTTAAGAAAGGGAATTTTGTGTTATTGAAAACTGAACTGCTTTATTTTTCATCACTGATCACTGAAACCATCAGTGAAACCAAACACTGTCTTCAGATGTTATGAGGTACAAGAGAACTTGAGAGAAACAAGAATACTATGCCATGTGATAAAGAGGGAGAAGCTGAAATACTATTTTTAATTACCGCTGTCTTCAGCCTTTGTTTTCCAAATGGCAAATGACTTCCTATACCATTGTCAATGCTATTAATATGAAGGGGTGCTTGATTCTAAGGATTTGTGTAACTGTGTAAATAAATGGAAACCAGACATTCCTTTTGACCTGTGTCTATATTTAATAAATATTTAAGAATTCAGGAAACATGGAATTGAACAGTACTTGGCCAGTACAGCCCTTATAATCCAGCTTCTTTGTTTTGCTTTTTTAATGGCTTCTTCCAGTTATCGCTTGTTTATTTGAGTGGGTCTGGCCACAGGGAATGTGAGGTAAAGCTTATCTAGATGACGAAGCAAGTGGTTTTATTTTTTTTCTTAAAGCATATTAAGTAATAATGATAAATATGACTTTTAAGGATTTAATGTGCTTTAAAATGGTTGGTTTAGGAGCTTCTTGTAGCTGGTAGAATTGCAGGCCTTAGTTGATTGCCTGGTAATTACCAAACTTGTTTGATTATACCAGTTACTTCCCTCCCTGCTTTATAGATGAAGGCTCTTGCCCCAGCACTGCAGCTGTTAAAGTGGGCTCATGTGACACTTGTCGCTGCTCACACCCTGTTCAGCACTCCAGAAAAAATGAAGTCCAAAGCAAACAAACTCTGCCCTCATGCCTTGTAGTCTGTGCCACCTTAAATTTAGCGATAGCATAGATGGTAAATAATGAAATATGTGTTGAAAATACCTAGGTGTGAAAATATGTGTACCTACTTAACAAATGCAGTGAAGTAGTTACTGACTGTACAAAACTTACATAGTGGAGGGATGGAAGACATACGAAAAGTCTCCAGCAGCAAAATGTAGGATCAGCCAATTCTCTTGTAAGGACTGAAGGCAAAATGGAGGTACTGTCATAGGCACGTATGAGTTTAGTCTCCTTAAATGGGTCCTGGCTACAGCATGCCTAAGCTTGTTTTCATGGCTAGCTAGCAGGTGTACTGATCTACTGAGATATTGCCTGCCTTTCACACCTTTACATTTATCACCACTTACAGGTTAGTGAATGTCACCTTTGCACCCAAGCACGTGTGTTGTATAGTATAGTGCAGACACATCCAGACTAGTTTGTGTAGCACCAGCTCACGACTGCCTGTCCACCTCCCCAGCTCCGTGTGGGGTTTCCTTTCAGCTGTGGACTTCAGGTTGCTTGCCAGGCCCTTGGATCTGATGGTTGCTGCTTGCTTGCTCTGCATTCATGTTCCTCTTTCTCTACCAGAACATCCTCGACAGGCCTTGTTTCTTCCCAGTCTTATACTGGGATTAAAAGAAATGACTTCTTTTATGCTTTTCGATGTAGTATGATGTTTGTTTATCCTGGTTTCCTTTTCGGAGATCTCTGTGCCAAGTCCACCACCCCCATGAATTCTGGAAGTGTCCATCACATGCCTTGTCTAGAATGGTTAGTGACTTTTCTGAAGTAGTCTGTTAGTTGGTCTGTGATTGTAAATATACTGTTAAAAAAGTAGAGCACACCTGTGTTTTTCGTGTAACCTTTGTAAGTTCTGTACAGGCTAGATGGCAGAATATTGAAAAACGTAACAGTTATCTAGGAGAACCTGCACAGCAGTACTCCCATCTAGCTGGATTACAGAGGGAGAGACTGATTTCTTAAACATGTTTAGTTTCTTTTACTGATGATATTCTTTCAGGGCCGCCTTCTACAAATAGTGAGATCTTTTTTTTTCCCCCCTCTTCTTTTTAGTTTCCCATATAAGAAGAATTGGAACCGTACAACTCAAAGTTATGAGTGATATACTGAATATGAATTGTAATTTGAAGTGACTACTTACAGCACTTTAGCATAAATACTCGCTTCTTCCTAATTTTTTTCTAATCAGATGAGTTTTAATAGGCTATCAAAATTAAGTTGGCTTTCTGTGTGTGTGTTTCAAATGCTTGAATGTTTAATAAATTTTAATACAGCCTATGGAGAGCATTTATGTACGACTATGTAGTATCTACTAGTTATCTCCAGGTACAACTAGAAGAGGGGGACAGTGAGGGAAGTGGTTTCATGGCCTGTAACAGCTGCATTTTAAAATGCCAGTGATTCTGTATTTTCATTAATCTTTATATAGTGTGATTGGGTGATTTTTGTTATTGCTTGTCAATAGCCAACTGCTTTGTCCTCATTAATTATTACTCAGAAGCCTTACTAGATTTTGTGTTGTTTCCAAGAGGCAGAGGAAGTTATCCTCACTTAAAACACCTGAAAATTTTACTGCATGATGAAGCCTGTTAAAATCAGTAGGACTACCTGTGCAAAAAGTATACTTCTTGACCTAGAGGAAAAATGTCAAGAAGGGCTCCCAATGAAAACAAAAGAACCAAGTGGTTTCTGTTCTGAGGTGTCAAAAGTTCATTGTAAAGGTAAAAAAAACACCCTACACCAGAACTTGAAGCTGTTTTGCAGTCAAGGAGTTTAAATACATCTGGGATATTGTATAATTTCTAGAAACTGTCAGAGTATCTGGGAGGAAGGAGTGTTGGTTTTTTGCCTTTTCAGTAAGAAATACAGTTCAGGGACAGGATGGATAGAGAATCCTCTTGTGAATTTGCCTGGGAGAAAACTACTCAGCTTTGCCTGCAACTTCTTGAGTTCAGTCTTTGTCACAAATGGAAAGAAAGATACTCCCTTCCATGAAATGAGATTCCTCCCTATTTTTTTCAAGAGATGTTTGTATTTGTATAAATTATCCAATGATTTTTCTGATGGCTTAATTTTCTCTGGTTTGTGTTTTGCATACACACACATTTATATTTTAGAGCAGAGAGCTACTTTCAAGGCAAGCTGTTGTAGGGAAACAAAAGCTAAGTCACGTATTGTCATTTTTCTTTCTGAGAGTTGTGTAAGTCAATATTTAGCAGAATTTCAACACATAGTTTTGCATATATGTATTTGGAGACATAGCAGTTTCATAGTTAAGATTACACTAAAGTTTTGAAATGTAGGTGAGCCCTCTTCAACACGTAGGAGTAACACTCAGTGTTACTGTTCCCTCAGCCTACAGCACTCACAGACCAGGAGTGTTATCAGCTGTTCTGAAATAAATTGCTCTTTTCTTGATAAGTTGGTCAGCAAAAAGGCCAGTTAAAAAGAATTGTTAATGATTAGATCAGGGGTCCTCAAACTGTTTAACCAGGGGGCCGGCGCGTTGATGCAGTGGCAGGCCGTCATCTGCGGCTGCTTGGTTTCCCCCCCCAACCGCCGGCGGGGGGGTCTGTAAATACCGGGGGCCGGATTGAGGACCCTGGGGGGCCGCCCACGGGCCGTAGTTTGAGGACCCCTGGATTAGATGAACAGATAGGTCTTCCTTCCACATATAGCATGCAACTTTTTCCTCTTGATTCTTGTTTAAATGTAAAAGTGACGACTTACAGGTTAAGTTTTTAAATCAAAAAGTACTTAAAGTCAATCTCCATAGGAGTTTGTGGCTGCTGAAATCTTCTTGTTTCTGCTTGCTGAGTCAGTCTGCATCATCATTCAGGGATGCTCAACAAGGTGAGCAGTCAGAGGAGTTAGTCCTGGAGTTCCGATGTATCCTTATATATGGCCAAACTGCACCACTTCTTCAGCCTTGATGACTCCTATGCACCTACTGTCTGCTTGCTTTCTTCTAACTCTCATCTTCAAACTTACCTTTCCCCTCAGCAGAACTATATATTTAGTACTTTTCTTTCACCTCTATGTTATTTCTGAAGCTGGAATTTTAATAGCAGTGAGTCTCATGCATACTGGTCTCACATGTCCTGTTGGGAAACACCGTAAAATGGCTGTTGCTACTTGGAAGGAGACTTATCCAAACAAAGATCATACTTTCTCATGTAACACTTCTTATCTGTAAACAGGAATCCTGCTGAGTGTGCTAGGCAGATACACATCGGTTTTTCTCGTGTAGACTTGACCATAATATATTCTTAAGTTGTTGGGGTTTTTTTCCTTTTAATACAAGACAATGAGTCTGTGTGGCTCCGATATCCATGAAAGTTTGTTTGAAGTTTCATGCTGGCTGAATAAACATTAGGTTGAGAAACTCCAAAAGTAGTTTCAGTGTGATGCATTACTTCAAAGGTAACATGCCAATCTCTTTTGCAAACACTGAGTAATTACAGGATTGAGTAATTTGAGGTAAGAATCATGGTCACCAAATCTTCTCCTATCTGACACGCTAGGGTGCACCTCTCCTTCAAGTACCAGCGGCATATCAAGCTCTCTCAGGCAGCTGTAGCACTCACCGCACCTTTCTTAGTCTTGAGCAACACTCTTTGCTCTTCTGGATCAGTGTTGAGCGTGGTTATTTCTACTGTTTGCATTCTTTATACCTCTTCTCTTTTGGGTAAGACCAAAGTATGGAAGGTTGTTCTGCTTGAATAGATCTCCTTTTGCCTGCCTGTTCCTTTTTCACAGCTGTAAAAGAGCAGACAGAACATATGAAGGGCCTAGAGGTTCTACCATGAAACACACTGTCCGGAGACCTCCACTCCACGAAGAGAAAGTCTGAAGTGTAGAGGACAGCCACTGCATTTCTGTATGTCAGTCAGGGAACATTTGAGACCTGTTGTTTAAAGTTTGGGTCAATTTTCCCAGCTCTTAAGACTTTATGAATAGGGCTATCTTTTCTAAATATCAAGTCTTTAAGATTAAGTCTAATGCCTCCAAAGAAACATGCGACCTACTTTTTAAAAAGGGATTTCCATGGTTCCAGGACATCTTTTAACGGGGATTATTAAAATTCTTGCTCTGAATCTTTTCAGTTCCATATCTCTTAACACACACACACACACACACATGCATCCACACCCCACCCACCCACCCGCCTTTATTTTTCTGTCTTCTTTTTTCTTCTTCCTAAAAAATTACCTCTTCAATCTTTGGAGTAAACTTTTGCATACCAGGCATATTGGAAAGGGAACCACCACTGGAGATGAGCATATTGGCAACACACTGGAACTCAGAAGGCTGTACTAGGCAAAAAGGAATTCACAGGGTGTATGGCCCCATTCCAAACTCACATGAATTAACTGGACCTGCTGTAATGTTTGCAGGAAGCAAGGTCAGATTAAGAAGGAAAATAATTAAATAACAAATTTTGCTTGACAGCTGCAAGGGTTGTAAGACTTGAGGAATGTGGCTGTCAGAAGTGCTGAGGAGCTGTCTTTACCATCAGTTTCTTCTTGAAATTGTTGGTCTTTAGCACCAGGAAAAACGGGATTCATAATACATTTTCCTGTGAATCTGTGGCAGGTGGATGCCAGCAATATTTATGAAGAGACCTCTAGCCCTAAACTGTCAGACTGCCGAAGGAAGAGTGTTAAATTCTAATCTCTGATTTACAAGTCTGGCAGTGCATACTGTTCACATGGTATGTGATTTGAATAATGATGTGTCTACTCCTGATCTCATTAACCCTGATTTAATCCAGGATCTTATTTCATTAATGCCTGCTAGCTTTCATACAACTGGTTACGCAAACAAACAAAACCCTAAAAATCCTGTAACACTGTAACTATCTTTCCAGGTATGTGTTTTCATGAGCACTTCTTTTTTGGAAGAAGTTTCAGCTTGTCTGACGGAACTCTTAAAATACTGATGCATCTTCAGGAATCTCAACTTTAATTTTACATGCAGTGGAGCTGCTCAACACTTGCCCTGTCTGCATAGGTTCAGTGGACTTCTCTGCATAACCTTTGTAGCTGTATGCTGCAGAGGGTTGAGTAATTGGGCTGATTTAATAGAGTAGCATGTATTTGAAGACAGGTCTATCAAAGAGTGATAAGAATCTCTGCAATTTACTCAGACCTTTTTATGGCACAGTTCTTCGTTCTGTAATGTAGAATTATGTGATTAAAGACTTATGTATGAATTTGCATAATTTTCCCTGGATTGTTAATTGGAAAGAAAAATGGCTATTCGGACCATCACCAGTTTTTTTTTTTAATTGTGGTTAAAATGAAAATTTTGAATTCTGTGCAGCTATATTTTCTGTATTTCCTGTGTTTTCTGTAGTGCAGTGACATTCATTCAGTTTTTTTGGTTTTGTTTCTTTTTAGCTGTACAGCATATAATTTAGAGAAGATAAATTCTTTCATAAAAAATTTCTTCCATATGATTTTAAACAAAGAGTGCAAGGTACTACATGAATCATTTCATGTTCTCATTAAAAAGGCCTGCTGCTAAGGATCATCCGGTATGTAACGGGATTCTGTGTAAAGGATTTATGCTACGTCGTCTCTCTCTGAACCTCGCTGTGTTATAGAAATAGTTTATCTGTTTATCAAACACACTGCAATTTGTGATAATGTCTCCCATTGCATTTTTTCTCAGAATATATGTTGTCTCTTTTTCTGTATTGGTCATCTACTTCAAATTGTATGGTTATGAGAACGAACAAAGACACAGCCCTGGAAATTCATGGATTCAAGTAGTTTCTTGTATGTTTTATCAACTTCGCTTTATGTGGTATTATGCATAGCACTTTTTATACTAACAGCAGAAATATTTCTGCTACAAGAAGTATCCATTTATCACCCTCTAAAACTGTAGTCTGTTCCAGCAGGTTTTTTTAATATGGCCAGGTGCCTGTGGGGGGCAACTATTTATTGCTAATTTCTGCTAATTAATGCTAAATTCTGGTGTAGCTCACTCTGCTCTAAGAAATGAGGAACAACACTGCACTTTCAAGCAAAGTAATAATGCTTCTAATAGTTGGATGAAAATAGTATGTGAGAAGAAACTTAATTACAACCTGAATTAATTTTTTCTGTTAAAAAGTGAAATTGTTTGAATGATTTCACTCTGTTGGAGCTGAGCGACTGAGGAGAAGCTGGCTGAGAAGCACCTTTTGTGCCTCCCCGCAGTTCCTTGTCTGTATTCACAGATGCAGGGAGGAGCATACATGTGTCTCTAAGCACCTCCACAGGTGCGTGTGTCTGTACACGTGTTGAGACCATTGGGCAGCTGAAACACATATAAACTGTACTGTGCTGTTGCCAAACACAGGAGAAAGCAGGAGATGCAGCTGATGAAAGCCTGGCTGGTCATCCATTGTTGGGAAGGTTATGGAGGGTGATAGAGGAGGAGGTGGAGGACACCAGTTAAAGAGGCTGGTTTTAAAGAGCCAAGCACCTGCTGCAGCAGTGCTTCTTGTCTTGAACCTTGCTACTTGCATATGTTGCTAAATACGTAAAGCAGAAGAAATTCTCAGCCCCAGATTAAAACTGAGGAGTGTGTTCTGCAGGGGTTCACTGACGGGTGCTAGCAGGCAGCTGGATGGCTCTATGAAATAAGGAGGTCACTTCCAGTCCACCTGCGGGTTACGGAACCTGTTGCTGTACAGTGGGATTCTCTGTAAGTCTTCAGAAATGCAAAGCCTGTATCAGCCTTGCAACTTGTCCACTTTAATTTTTAGAGTCTTTGGGTCACCATCTCACAAGTGCCTTGCACATGGGTGGTGGGACTGCGTGTCCCTGTTCTGGTGTCAAGGTGACAAGTTCTGTTTTCCTCACCTCTAATAAATTTATAACCAGCTTCTGCTTTTGTACTTCCCATCTGCCTGGGGAACCTGCACATAAAGTTCCACAAATTTACTTGCTGTCTTTCAAAGGCTTCCTTAAAGGTGTCTTGTTAAAGCGCTTAGAAGATGCTGCTAAGGGCTTATGCACCTGGCCCGTGGTGATCACTTCTGCTTCTTCATGCTTCCTGCCATCTGCTCTTTCTGTTAATCAGTTACACTTTTTCTTACACCTAGATTGTGACATCTCAGAGAAAGGTACTGTCATTTTTTCTGACACCATGGTGTGGGATCCATAGGTGCTGTTAGAGTATCTGCCAGAGAGGAGATCGGGAGCAGAGCATCAGTCCTGGATCACTTTCCCCTCCTCAGCATCCCCAGTGTTGGGGTCAGGATCAATTTAATGGCTTGGAACAGCATTCAGCACCCAGCATAGCTTCTTTTTCCTATTGGCCTTTCATTATTGCTCTAATTATTGTTTTCAGCCTTGGTCCATTAAGTGCATTAAGATACAATGAATTGCTTGTCCTGGTGGTAGTGAAGCTAATCACTGCTGTAGCCATGCACATCTGTAAAACCTGAACTACAATGAGCAGAGAGTGTATTGGTTTTTTCCGCTTGACTTCTACTGATACAATCGGTGTTACGTATTTGGTACACTTTTTATAAAAACTTTTCTTACTATTGTATTCCTTGCTGTTTCTCATCATCTCTTTTTTACCCTTCTCCTTTCTTTTATTCTTTTGTTTCTTTTTTTTTTTGGTAATTAAAAAAAAAGATGTAGGTGAATATGAGCTGTCTCCTTTTAAACTGGAGAATGCAGTCTGAGGCTAAGGGCACAGAACAAGATTTTCTTGACCTGAATGGATGCAGGAAAGCACAGTCATGTTCACATAAAAAAAGAGCTGAAAGATTGCATAAGACTTAAGAAATCTGAGAGTTCTGTCGATTTCATTATAAAACATGCACTCAGCTTTCTAAAAGCACAAAGCTTTCTACATATGCAAGACTGCATATCCTGTCCAGAAGACCTTTTATTATCAGGATGTACAAAAGATTTAACAAAGCTGTATCAAAAAAGGAAGAATGTGGAGATTCCATAAAAAGAGAAGCTTCAGTTTGCTGGGCATTGCTGTGTAGGAGAGGAACAGTGGAATTCAGCTGTGGCAGAGTGCGGCCTCCTCAGAGCTGGGGTAGGGCGGGCATTGCAGCATGGGCATCTCAGGCTGGAGTAAACAGGGAACGTTCAGACACAGGTGTTACAGAGGAGTTACCCGCAGGTTAAGCAGGAGCTAGTTGCGTTGTGCCTCCAGTGGCACAGTATTTTTGCAGTTAACGTCGAATACAGTGGATGTAAGAGGTAATTTTCTTTCATAACAACTGTTGCTTTGTCGTTTCATAGTAATTTTGTTTGTTGCAAGTTGTTTGTGCTAAATCCAAAGTACTCATTTTTTACATGGATGTGCTCATGTGACGCAATACATTCTCCCAAATGTTTGAGGTACTGTATATTAAGTAAAGTTTAGAAATAAAATTAATATTTAAATGCTGCAAGAACAATGCATGTGACAGGTGTGCTGCTGAAGCCTTTACTTATGGCTATGTAATGAATTTATGACTGTGCAGGCTAGGTTCTAGACAAGTGCAGTAAATAGCTGAGCAGCGCCCTGACAAAAGCCCGTCCGCCTGAGAAGCAGGGGCAGCTCTCTGCGCTTACCTGAGCAGCCATGCAGGCTGCGCCTCAGACTGTACGTGGGTGGTGTTCAGGAGTTTATTTGCACTAGGAGAGAGCAAACCAGGAGATTGCATCTTTTTTTTATGTAACACAACAGGGAAAAAAGGGAGGGTATGGCACATCAGAGCCTTCATCCTTAAAGTATGTTTTGCATACTTTACAAAAAAGCAAAATACAAAATATTTTTTTTTACAAAATGTTTTTGTAAATATTTTACAAAATATTTTGTATATTACAAAATACAAAATAAAAAACAAATACAAAAGCAGTGCTTTGTTCTGCATACTGCTACTGTTACTGCTGGAACGGACACCCCGTTCAGCATGTAAAACTCGGTGAACAAATAATGCTTTTCTCTATCAAGCTGTAAATCAGATAGAAGTCATGTGAGCCACAGAAATAGACTTGATTTTGAAGGCTGGATACTGAAACCATAGAACTCTTTGAGAGAGGCTTAGGAGGCTTTGATTTAGAAATAACCCCAGAACTAGGCAGTACTAGCACAAACCAGGAGGCTCATGCTGTAACCTTCTTTTTTTCCCAAAGATTATGTCACATGCCTGACAGGGAGTTGGGAACATATTTCCTATGAACTTGGGATAAGCTGATAGTGAACGACCAGAGAGGATGTGGAATCCTGCAGTAGTGAAACAGGAGCGTAACTTTTGCTGTGACCTCATATGACGTGTGCGATAGCAGTATGGGATCTGTGCAGCTGTTAGAAGCCGGGGGTCACTGCTGGGGAGGGACACTCTCCAAGCTGTCCTTCCCACTGTCCTTGCTGACAGAGCCACTGATACGTGTCTTCTGTCATGACCAGCTAATTGAGAGATCTCAGTCTTGATTGTGTTGCTTGAAGGTACTGTGTTCTCCCTCTGCGTCTTAGAGCTGGTATTGCCCTAGAAAGAAGAAACCAAAGACTAGTGAAGCTCAGATGATGCAGAATCCAGGAAAATAAAAGCTAGGTGGTTTCTTTACTGTGTCTGAAATGTTACTTTGCTTTCTATGGCGTTTAAGGTTAGTGCTGTGAAGGCATACTGGATTTCAGTGCTGCCACCATCTTACTGGTTGAAAACAGTTTTCAGATTGATGCTAGTTCAGTTGCTGGGAAGGTTTGTTCCAACCTCACTGCCAGGTATGTTGTTTATTTCATAGTAGAACTACAAGAGTCTTGCCAATATCAGAGTTGCAGTTATATCTAAGCACATTTGTAATTATTCAATAACTCTTAACTAGTTTTAGTGAAAATGTCCCAGCAAATGACTCAGGAGAACTAAATATTGCATTGATATACTCTGCAGCAGTTATATTTTGAGGTTTTAATATACACAGATAATTGAATTCATATATTGTTTGAAGTTGCAAACATTGTTTGCAGGAAATGATGGTGGCATTTTTCTCTTGTAATGTAAAGTATGATTCCTGAGAAAAGAGATTAAAGGAAAAGCCTTCTCTATCTCAGAGGGGTCAAAGTGCCCCTGGCATTTCCATTGTCATCTTTTGATAATTCAAATGTGTTGTGTGGTTTCCCCCTTGCTGCATGTGATTCTGGGTTCTTATCCCTGCTCCCATATTTGGCTTCAAGCAGTGTACGGGCTGTAGATTTTTGAATTGTGAAAGCTTCATTATTTCTCAGGTTTTAACTCTTTGAGTATGCATGTGTCTTGCTTTCAAAAAGCTTTGATTTTGATTAAAATCCTTGCTTCCAGTATGCAAGAACTGTTTTCCCCTCTGCACATGGAAGCCATATATAAATCACCTAGCAGTCTAATAGTGATTTTTCTCATAATTTTTCATGACTTCCAACAACTATGTGCATTGAAGTGTTGGCTGGAGCATTTCGTACTTGCAGCAGCACAGAATAGCCTATCATTGCATTTACAGTCATGGAAGGTGTTGCAGCAATTTCCTCAAATGTTTAAAGCTGAATTTCCTGTAAAGGTCAGAACTGCTAGAGTTAAAAAAATCTTGAAACTTTGATGTTGTGAAAATGGAGGAAGTTCTTGTACTTTCCTTCAGACTTGGTAACGGATGCTAACTTACTTTTGTGGCTGACCTAATTCAAGCATTTGCTATAAATTAAAGGAAGCTTTGTGATAGATGAGTGGAAACTTCAGTATTTAGACATACAGATAGAATAGACTTTTTCCTTGAAAGGTAATGAATGATGAACTTCTGAAAACAAAGCTAGATCTTACAAACAACGGTAGAAAAGTGGCAGGTGAGGCAAAGACCTTTCTCTTTGAAAACCATTAACCACTGTTTTGTCTCTCTCCAGCTCTACAAGTTATATGTCTTGTCAATAAGTAACAGTTTTTGACTTAAGAAAGATGAAAGATGCTTAATTTCTAGATTTTATAGGATGAAATAGCCATTTAATAGGGTACAAGTACACTTGAATATGTTGTATTTTGCTATGTGATGGAGTTCTGTCACATTACATAATTTGTTGTTAGTTAATATTCTGTCACACTGTAAAGCTCACAAGCTCATGGGAATTGTCTTACAAATTTTCTGTGGTTCATACTGATGTAGGGCTGGATTAGAGAAGATCCAAGCAAAACCAGCTCAAGTATTGTCTAGGATTTTATGTTTCTTTGGAGAAAACATATTTGAAAGTTTGCTAGTAGAAAACAATGTTTTCATGGTGATTTGGCTATTGGCATCTATGCAGTATGGTTAAAGCCTAGTTATAAAAAAATGAACTTTTTTAGATATTATAAGGGCATACAAAGTGTAAGGGTCTTTGGAGTACTCTAAAATATGTCTATGTCCCCGTAATACCTTTGAGATTGTAATATTTCATCAAATTGGGCTTGAAGTTTATTTTTAAAGTTCACAGGGACTTTTTTTTTTCAGAATTTCTCAGATCGAGGATGCCTCTTCCCAGTAAGAACTGCTTATCATATAGCAATCACTCTGAAACCCACATACACCGGAGGTGGAAACTGTCTAAAAGTTTGTGGCATCAAGAGGGCCTGGTTTAGATTTAGTGGTTGAAATGTGAGGTTATTTACTTAAGGGCTGGGTTCCCAAGGCATAGCCCCTTGAAAATGCTAATAACGTGCAATTATCTTTGTGTGGGCTAGGAAAAAATGCAGCATTTTGACCCATGAAATTTATACCGGGCACTGCCCCACAGCCAAGTATCAAATAGTACCAAAGATGAAGTTCAGAGATATTTTTGAAGCGGTTAGCACTGTGAAAGCTTACCTCTTTGCAGGTGGCTGTGTAAGCGAGACGGCACCTCATTCTGCAGAAACATCTGAGTGTCAGAGGGGTGGTGGGGTGAATATCCAAGTGCTGCACTGGGGATTCCTTTGAGGCCCTTCTCCTGAGGCTGTGTGTGGGGCACTCCATGGACATTTGTCTTGTGAATTCTGGTTCTGGAAAGGGCTTTCTAGGTCGCTGAGTCTGGTCTGACTAGTGTCACCACAGGGATTTCTAGTGAAGGTGCTCACACCGTGTCCTTTTGAGGAGACTCGGCATGCCACAGATGTCCTGCGTTTCCTCTCCAGTCCCCCTTGTCCTACTCAAGAGCAGACTTGAGTGAGTGGTGGTTGTGTCTGATCAGGGTGTGAGTATATTTGCTGTAGTCAAAATACCACCAGAAAAAAAAGTGCATGAATCCTAGTCAGGATGTACACTGAAGTCCTTGCTGGGCAGACAGCTAATTCTAGGTTGATGTTTTCCAGTATTTTAGAGCAGTATAATGTAGTAAAGTCTCTTATCTTTCTTGTTTCTCCTCTCTTTTCACACACAAGCTTCAAGAAACAACAGTTCCTGAGCTCACAATTGGATCCTTAGTTTCTGTTCATCCTCCTTTAGCATTTAAATTCAGCTGTTCTTGAACTACTCATGGTAGATTGGGGACTTCTGTCCTAAGTGAAAGTTTGCTTTCTACTTCCTTGTGTACATGGAATTTCTTCTTTAACAGAAAATAGTATCTGCGAACTTCAGCTTGAAACCAAAACCAGAAATGGATTTTGTCACACACTTGGGAAGGGTCCCATAAGCCACCTTTGGTACACATGGGTTTGGAAGCTCATTTGCCTTCTCCTTCCTCATATCGCAGGCTTCCGCCTCATGCAAATCTAGAATGAGTGGGTTATGTAGAAAGATTTCTTTAACCATTACTGATGGAATATCAAGCTTTTAGGGCCATTGTAGTTGCATCATTTACCAAATACGCAAGGTAGTCATGTTCAATGTCATGCAAGCTGCTCTAGGAGAAACTGCTTTAGCAGGGGATTGGGCTAGATGATCTCCAGAGGTCCCTTCTGACGCTGACCATTCTGTGATTCTGTGATTTTTTTGTGGTGAAATAAAGTGAGCTGGCTTGGTATACCTATGTGGCCAGAGTTGTTTGGGGTTTTTTTCACTCTGTTTTTGAGGTGGAAATGCAGTTTTCAGTAAGATGATGTAGTTCTTTAGAGTAATAACCTATTTTTTACAGCAGGTACAAGTGGGGATAGATATAAAGGGCTATGTCAATATTCCTGAATTTAACAGAACTAAGGTCCCTTTCTTTGTCCTGATTTTGAAGCATTGCTCAGCCCTCATGGCAAAATCCTCTGTCCTGTCCTCCCTCTGTGAGCTTGCTTTTTCCACGTTGCCTGTTGGGAACAGTCTGTGTGCTGGATTATTCGCTGAGCCATGCCCAGGCATGGCATGGGAGAGGGCTAGGTAACATGGATTGGGAGGTGTGTTAGCAGTGAGACAGACAGTCATAGGGCCAGTTTTCTGGCTCTGTTTGGGCCACAGCTGAAGCAAAATCTTGAAATCCTAAGGTCCCCAAGGGTAAGCAGTATAGAAGACAGTGCTGATGCAGAAACACCGTACTGGAGAGAGGACTGAGGGCAGAAGATGTAATATGGGCACTAATGTTCGCTGCTGGCTGCAGCAGTGAGGCTGTTTAAGGTGTGAGGCTTTTGTTTGGTTTTGTTTGTATGTTTTAAAGTCTTCTGCTGTAGACTAAGACCAGGAATTGAAAAGTTGCGTAAGTGGCTTAAAGCTGGCATAACTTCGGTACTGCAGAATGTGTGCTAAGCTGCTTAGATAGGGGCGTCCCATGGGGTATTGCTAAGTATAAGTAGGTTTCTGATAAGATTTTGGCTTAGTAGGGCCGGATTGGCTTTTGCTTGATTTCTGTTTCACTATTTAGAGAATTCACCACTTTTCCTTTTGGTTCCTTCCTGGATCTGTAATTTCATGCTGCTGTGGTTGATCACCTGCCATGTTACTGTGGGCAATAGATATGAAAAATTATGACCCTTTTCATGAGCATCAAAGGAAACAGTGATGAAAAGTAGCCCAAATCGGTACTAGAAAGGCAATCGTTGGGCTATTTTGGTGACTGCAAGGTGCTGTACCTTCTGTATGAATTTTGGCTTAGTGGACATGTGGCTATGTCTGTCTTTCTTTTTTCTGTGAATAGCAGACAAGAAAGGAAGTGTAAGACTTCCCACCCTACAAACAAATGCCAGTGTTTGGTAGTTGGCTTGCTGTATTCCTGTTTGGTTTTTTTTCAGGAGTCAAACAAGCCTTCCTCAAAAAAGCTGTCAGCAGCAGCAAAGGCAGCAGTGTCATTTGTCTGAGGCTTGAGGGTACAGCTGCACTTTCTGTTATAGCAGTTTTTCTCTGTCACTTTTGAAGTTGCAAATAGGATTTTAAAAATTAAAAAAAATCATACCATTGTCTCAAAATCTGTGAGTTGAGAATTTAATTAAATTTTGACATAAAGAATAGAAAATAACACCCTAATGACACAAAGGAAGCAAGTTCTGGCAATATGGGGTCTTCTGTAGGCTCTTATCTTGTGGTCCTGTTCACATGAGAGTGCTGCTTGACTCAGTCAAATTCAGTTTAAACTGTAGATAATTTTTTAATACACTGAGTTTGTCACCTAGCTGCAAAATAAATTTAAAGCTTCAATACAAGAGGCTTTGGGTAGACTCATTTATTACCTATTTTAATTTTTAAGGCTGTGAAAAAAAGCTTGTGGAACAATACATGTATTAGTTCGGTCCATTTTTTAAGAAAGTGATATAAGAATTTCTTCTAAATACATGCAGTGGTTTTGAATTATCATGTGGTTGGTTCCTTTCTATACAGGAGCTGTGCAGTGTTTCTTCTAACAACAGCAGCATCTATCATACACACATTCACCTTTTGTGTACATGTTCATTCACATTCATTAATTCAATTGTGATGGTTACTGTGATGAGTTAATTTTAGGTACTACTTTACCTGTGTGATGGCACTAGATAAAAGATTTATTGTACCCTTGGTGGGCAGCAGTTTATAAAACTCTTATCTCTGCTAATGGAATACTGATACACAGTAAATGCCTTGTGCAGCTACAGAAGACTGTATTAATGTTGTGTAGGTAATAGTTCAGCTTTGAAATAGCGGTTGGACTAGGGAAGTAAAATGTTAAAAAAACAATTACAAAATTCATGTTTAAAGTGCAACTTATAGAGAGTGTCTTGGAAATTCTTGTTTTGCTTGATGTTCCTCTCATATAACTGGTTCAGAAACTTCAAATAGAAATTTGCTTGCTATGATTTAGTGCTCATGTCTGAGATGCTGGAAGGCTAAATAAGTTCTGAAGTATTTCCTGTGTGTGGTACATGGCTACTGCATTGGGATATAGAAAAGGGCAGTGAAGGTGTGAGAGTTCAAAGTGAGGAGGGAGGGGAAGAATTTGTCCAAAGCCATCACCTGTCCCTGATGCCTACTCAGTGTAGAAGATCTCATCAAATTTGCAGATGACACCAAACTGTGGGAGCAGCTGATGTGCTTGCAGGGCTGCAGTTCAGAGGGACCCAGACAGGAACCTTATGAAATCCAGCAAGGGCAGATACCAGTTCTGTCCCTGGGAATGAGGAATTACTGGCAGACGTACAGGCTGGGGCCTGATGGGTTTGGGAGCAACTCTGCTGAAAAGAACCTCTGGGTCCTGGTGGGCAGAAAGCGAAACATGAGCCAGTCTTGTACCCTGGAGTCAAACAGAGTCAACAGCATCCTGGGCTGCATTAATAGCCTGCAGACTGGGGGAAGTGGTAATCTTTCGTTACATGGCACTTGTTAGTCCACATCTGGAATACAGCATCCCATTTTGTAGACGGGATGTGGATTTTGTGTTAAAGAAAGGCATTGATGAACTGGAGCGAGTTCTGTGACTATGGGAGCTGGAGCACGTGCCCCGTGAGGAGATGCTGAGGGAGGTGGGCTTGTTCAGCCTGGAGAAGAAATGGCTTTGAGGGGAGGGACCTTCTAATACATATCCAGAAGACAGAGCCAGGCTCTTCGCAGTGCTGCCTGGTGGGGAGGACAGGAGAGAGCAGATGGGACTTGAAAAGAAAGTTTCAGGCTGGGTATAAGGAAAATTTTTTGTCACTATAAGGGCAGTCAAGCAGTGGAGCAGGTTGCAGCCTCTGTCTTTGGAGGTTTTTAAGACACAGCTGGGAAAACAGCCTTGAACAGCTTGGTCTGACCCCAGAGATGGCCCTACTTTGAGCCAGAGATTGGAGTAGAGACCTCCTGCTTAGTAGGTCCCTCCAGCCCAAGTGGCTACTGTGATCCTGACCTTGAACGAAGCTTGGAGCCAAAACTTAACTTATTTTTTTCCTTGTGTTTTTGTATATGGCTATAAGCAAACAGTTTAACCTCTTTAGTGTGTCAGTTACCTGTCTATAAAGCGGATGTAATGCTACTTGTCTACCTCAGTGGTGTTTCAAGATAAGATATATGAAAGGCTGTGATATTTGGGATGCTTTGGCAAAGGAGATACAGACAACAAAGCAGTTAGGTCTTTAAAATCTGCCTAAGAAGGCAATAAAGAGGTATTGTGCGTCTACTCAAGCACTAACTATGAAGTCTTTGGAAGCTTTTTTCTGTGGGTTTACTTTCATGAACCTCCACCATATATATTTTCTCTGTGTGCTGCCAAAGAAGTCGATCACCTTAAAAGGTAGTCAACTGCAAAATGTGTTAGTGTTAGTAACGGCTCTGACAGCAGGCTCTATATATGCTTCTGCCAATTATGGTAACATTTGTCATATTTTCCTAGTTAATATTTTTCTTCTTGCTATGTTTATTGTTTCTGTGGGCTTCTCAATGGAGGGGAAGCAGGCTTAGCTGTCTTTACATCAGGAGCACTGTACCCAGTTCTGCCCTGTGCATCAAATGTGCAGCTAATTGATGGATAAACTGAGAAGTCCACCCCGCCGCCCCCTTTCAGCTTTGGTGATCTTTCGTAAGAGATTTGCAAAGCTGTCCTACAGTTTTCACACATAAGTAAGGTATTAACCTCTTTTTAAAAAGAAAAAAATAGTATCTGTTGGAAGAGTTAGCTAAAATTACTTCATTTTGTAGCATTTCAACTCACAGAGAGTCTTTGAGGTAGCATTAGAATAGGCAAGGGTGTATACATAGAAGTTTTAAGAAATGATGGGAGCTTGAGACTCAGAATATTCTGTAATGCCTTTTTTCAACTGTTTTTTTCTGTTTCTTCTCCCTTTCCACCTGCCTTTTCTTCTGCAGGAAATAAAGAAGGACATGAAGAAAGAAAATACTGCCAACAAACCACCAGAGAAGCCTATAAATGAAGTTTCCAATGGAAGCCCTTTACTGTTGTCTGAGACAATTATTAGAACCAACAAAAAAGGTATAGTATATGGAAGCTTAAATGCAGATTAAATCCAGACCTTTAAAAGAACAAAATGTAAACCTTCCTTGTTTCTAGAAATAAAGCTAGTGTATTTAACTGTAAAGGCATAGCGAGAATAATTTAAAAATAATTAAAAAATCTCATTGTCCTTTAGACTGGTGTATGGATGCATGTATTACATCTAATATTTCCACATTAATTTGCACAGACATCTCTTTCTTATTAAAAAAATCCTTCCTAGATACACTTAATTAAGGGAAGCTGTGTGAGGAGATTACTGAAGCTTATTAAAGTAAGGAACTGACAGCTTGCCATGTATGGGAGGTTTTTGCACAGTGATGTCTGTCCACATCCACATATTCATGTTCTATGTGGGACAGAGACTGGTTACTGACAGAGAACTTAAAAAAACCCCAACCAACCAACCAATCAAACAAACAAACAAAGAAACAAAAAACTCATAGAACTTAACACATTAATTTCCTGAGAAGTGTTCTTCTGTTTCAGACTGGAATGTGTGTGCTTCATGTCTGGCTTGATTCCCAATGCAGATTCATTCCTGTGTAGGGTTCTGAGTTGCTAAAATGAAAGCCTCCAGATCTTCTGTCTCTTTCCCTAGCTCCCAGTCCTGCTCTCAGAAATATCAGAACAAACCAAAAAAATTGCGATATAGAAGCTGGATTTTTTTTTAGGTTATGTTTGTGTGCCTGTTTGTTTCTGGGAGGACAATTGGCTACGTGCAAGAGATGGGCTGTATTTTTGCCTGGGAAATTCACTGGACAGTTTCTTGCTTGCTGTTTTGTACAGAATAATCTGGTGTCATTAATCATTGCTGTAATGTAATTTCCATTTTGGCATGTCTTCTATACTGTTAGGACTATGCATATGGAAATTTTCTTTTCCATATTACCAGCAAATGCTGTATCTGAGCTGCAGTTTAACTAGAGGTTTTAAACCTAAGGTTTGCAACTGCAAGTGGGGAAGATTTAATAATTTCTGCAAAATATATGGCTACCTTTAAGATATGAGGGCGAGTAATCATCTTTTTTGCAAGGATTGATGTCCTCTGAGAGAAAATTGGAAATAAATCTCTGGAAGCTTTGTCTTTTGAGTTTTGATGTCATCTTGAATCTGGAGACATGTCCAACATTTCTGCTTTGGGTCATAGGTTTTTCAAGCAACAGCAGAATTAAATTACCAAGAATTATTCTTTTTCGTGGCTGGTGTACAGAACTGTATGAGTAGCTGGGAAATTATCTAGGGACCAAGTCTGTTCCATATTGCTTCAGCTGCTATTTGGAGAAGGCTAATAGCTGTGGCAGATGCAGAGCTTCAGTTCAGTCACAAGGGGATAACCCTCCAAATACGGTACTTAAGAGTGCAGGCTTTCTCCTCCTCTTTCTTCCCTCTGGCTCAGAAGCTTTAAAGGTTTGAGGAGATAAAGAAGTTCTCTTTCTGCTTGTAGCTGGAGAATACAAAACTTCATATGCATTGAAAGGAGAGAAGCAAAGGCTGACATGAAGATCTGTAGCTTGAGGAAGGGGTTAGGTTTGGAAACAGCAGATTTCATGTTAGGATGTTATTGCATTGGATTTCATTGGTGGGGATTGCACTTCTCATGGCTACCTCTACATAGTGTCAGGGTTAGTAAATTTTTCATTTTGGCTGCTTCTCCACAGCTGTTTCCATTGCTGCAGAGCAAGCAGTTGCAGCATGCCATAGTCTAGCAGTACAGCTGAGAATAACAAGCATAACAAGGCCAAGAGGGGTTCCCCCCTTTTTTTCTGGGATTTTTTTGAGCATGGTGCCACAGCGGCCTTGCTTAAGTGAGGACAGCTAAGCAGGAATTTCAGTAATAAAGAGTCTTCTAAGATCTGTGTGACAAATCTCCTTGTAGAAAATGTTGCAGCATTTCACTGAAGGAGCCCTAAATGCCACAGGGATTTTTTTCTTCAGGTGTTCTTGTGCTGTGATTTTTATTAAACTCTACCTCAGTCTGTTTACTGATCACAGAATGTGACCTGACATGGAAAGAGGGTACTTTTGTTTTTTGCTTTGCGCCCCCTCCCTTGTTGTTAGGAAGTGAAGAAGAGAGGGATGCATCTAAAGGTCTTCAGCTACTGTTCAGCAGTTCAAACAGTAGGCAGTATTATTTATTTGCTTACTCAATGTAATTTTGCTGCTTGAACTTCACAGCAGATCCAGTGACATGGGAGTGAAGTATTCTGTGCTGGTATTGTGTTTCTGTTACCAAGATGGTGATAAGTGCTTTTCTGCTGCTGTGGTGTTATGTTGCATAGTTTTACTACTTAACTTGGTTGGCCTAATTCAAGTGGCAGCACTTCAGCAGGCATTTACGTTTTAAGCAGAAGAATCTTGGCCACTTGGCCTTCTGGCCTGTAGAGATTTTTCCCTTGAGGAATATTGATGAGTGTCCAACAGTGCTATTCAAGGAAAATAGCTGAATTATTTGTGAGAAATATCTAAGTATCTAAGAAGAAAAAAATGGATTTCTGAACAAAAGATGTTCAGGATCCAGCTTTATATCTTGTTCGTTCATGCCAAATATTTCTAAGCACTGTATTGAAATCAGGCGTTCTTCTAATAAAATCAGTGTATATGTAAACGCCTCTTGTAAAGGCTTATTTCATTGAATAAGTAATGGACATTACATCTACAATCCAAAGTAGTAATCCAGGAACAATTTAAAGTTGGTGTAAGGCCACTAGTAGTAGCCTACCTGGGTTAGTACTTCCATTACATATTAAGGGTGGCAACTGACTGTGGAATTAATTAGTTGTAGGTCACCATGCATGAATTGTTCAGTTTTTCATTATAAAGATCAAGAGAAGATGGAAGGATTTGATTTTGTCTGCTTTTTGCTGGGGGCAGTAAAACCAGAACATTTTTCATCCTTTAATGTTTCTGGCTGACCATAAATATTAGTGACTTAACGGAAACAAACAGTAGAAATTGCTGTTATGGTGGACATAATTTAGGAAACTCTGTTACATTTGGCCATGATGTATTTTTGAAAGTTAGTATTTGTAGCTATTTCCTCTATTTACAAGGTTGTAAGTATGATCTAGAAGTTAGGGCTAGCTACACCTAGGAAACAATGGGTTTATTTTCAAAGCCTGCCACAGAGTTGCTATATAACTTTTGCTAAACCACTTAAACTCTGTTGGCCAAATTACCAGGAGCAGGTTTCTTAATTTGTATTGATTTTTCAGATAGGTAGAGGTTTGGGTTTTTTCCTGATTTATTGCAGTGGCACATCCTTATTTATTCATAGCTTCCAGGTATTTCATCTGCCTCTGCCTCAGGCTGCCTATTGGCAAAACCTGGGTTTATACCTGCCTTGTAAAGATGTTGAGATCTGTTATAGCAGGTAGTGATGGCAGTTAACATCTATGAAACTGAGCATTTTAATATAGTGTTACAGTGAGTTCATGCTTCACCCCTGAAAGGCTCCAAAAAGGACCATTTGCTCGAGTGTAGAGATGGGGTTAGGGAAACATAAAGTCTGTGTGCTTTCCCTGAGAGTTCCCAGGGCTGGTTCCCAGGCTGCTCTAGCCTAGATTTGATGGGTGCTTCACATGCAGCATTATCAGCCCCTGTCTAGGGAAAAAGGCTGTGGCACTGAACAACCTGTCTGAAGCTGTTTGAAGGTCAGCTGTGGTTGGCTTGCATATCCTTTGCCAGAATCTGAGAGGGATCGTTCTTTCACTTCTTCCTACATTTCATATGCCAAGAAGGTCCTTTCCTTGCCTGGTGTGGGTCTTTTAGTGTATCCTTTTTGCTGATCCAGAATTTTTGGTTGGCATATAGAACTATTGTGCTAAAACTTCTTTACCTTGAGGGTGACACAGCACTAGAACAGGCTGCCCAGAGAGGCTGTGGAGTCTCCTTTTCTGGAGACATTCTGTGCAACCTGCTCTGGGTGAACCTGCTTTAGCAGGGGGGATGGATTAGGTGATCTCCAGAGATCCCTTCCAAACCTGACCATTCCATGATTCTGTAAAGCTGACTTAGAAAAAAAAAAAGATATTTTTTTTTTATTTAGAATTTGCATTGTTGCAGCCTGGTAACAACAGGTTGGGAAAGCCTTTTCTTCCCTGAAAACATATTCAGATTGTTTGAAAAAAGCAAAAATCAAAACTATTGCTTTTGTTCCTATTATTTAATAATGTAAGAAAATTACACTCAGCTCTTGGAACAGGAAAACACTGAAAGATATATTTTTTTTTTCTTAAATGGTTTTCCATCATGGTGAAATTTCATTTTTTCTAAATTAACTTCCGAAATCTAAAAACAGATCCAACGTTGTGCAACTGTTTCAGATCTGTCATAAATTCAGTACAATCTTCATTCAGGTATAAAGGGACACAATGGAAACTGGCATGCATTAAGCTTAACTGTGAAATGGCTATGGCTAATTTTAGGATAGTTTTGTTCTGATTTTTGCGTATTCTATTTTTAAATATACCACTCCTTATGCTATTTTGTGTATCTGGGAATAGGACCCCACTTACATAGGCCAAATTGCAAAACTGGAGTTGATAGGCTGTATTTTCTAAGTAAACTAACAGCATTTGTAACAAGTAAACATATTTGAGGAAAAGATATATAGCCTTGCCAGATGTATTTGTTTTATATAAACTGTAAATGCAGTCTGCACTGAGGTTGCTCAAGCCAGCAAATCTGGAACAGCTCATCATGTGTTACAAGTTCTTAATCAGAGCCAAATACTGAAAGCAAAGAAATGTTTTTTCTAGTTCTCTTGAGAATTATTTTATCTTCCACCCTACATTTAAATAATAAAGAGAATTTGCATCCTATCCTAAAAGGGAGAGTTTTGTAAGTAGGTTTGGTGATATGATAGGTTTATGTTCTGAATAAATAACAAATCTATTGTATGGAAAACTGAGATTTAAGTCTATTTTTGTAAATTAGACAAATGGGAAAAGTATTTCACAAGAAAGATGCCTCATAATTATGTTCAATAGTTTAATGATTATTTGGATACAAAAAGACACCCATTTATTAAAAAGACAAGTTGGTGACGACTGAGTTTTATATTAAGTAGTGTGTGTGTAAGCTATGATTCTGGTCATACTGTTCTACAGAGAGGCAAACCTCAAAATTTCTTCATAAAATCTTTTATTACTAAACCTAGTGCAAACGACTGCCTTTGTCATGTCCCAGTGATGTGTTTGATGGTGTCTGACCCTCAGTACGCTCAGCTTTGGTTTTCCTTTCAAACACGGGGAGTTTGAAGACATTGATCTGACTTTTGGTTGGAATATCTTTCTGCTGTTTATACATCCAGGCCTTCTCCACAGACAGGCTTTGGTGTTCCCTTGCAAGTACTGCCAACTTCAGAGCAATTAGAGCTAGCATGAAAAAAAAAATCCTTTTCATTTTTAAGATCAGCTAATTGGTGTATAATCAGTATGCAGT
This sequence comes from Falco rusticolus, assembly GCF_015220075.1. Lineage (NCBI taxonomy): Eukaryota > Metazoa > Chordata > Aves > Falconiformes > Falconidae > Falco > Falco rusticolus. The sequence goes on from NC_051188.1 coordinate 91,022,499, forward strand.
TTACACAAATATGCATAAGAACATACTTATCGGCCTATTAAGGTTAAAATATGCATACAACATATGACACAAACCCAAAATGAGACATAAAAAATTAATGGCACAGGAAACTCGAATTCAGCAAAATATTTATTCTCTGAGTTTAAACACCATATCTGCATATGCATAAATAGTGTCTCAGATAATACACATTTCCTTTAAAAGTACTGTTCTTGAAAATAACTACTTGTGTAATTTTTACCCTCAGGTAAGCTACACTGCACTGAAAGGCATTGTTTTCAGTTCAGAGAGGCAGGAAAAGACACCTGTCAGTGCTGGACATGTGGGGTAGCAGCCAGGAAGAAACTTGGGATGTGTGTGTGGTGTCTGTGGTCTGTAGTGTTTTAAGAAATTTTTCTGGAGGCAGGTGTGGATGACTTTATCCCATGCTAGAGGAAAGTTCTCTACTTGGTAAGGTTCCCCTTTGATTATTCAAAACAGTATATTGTTTTATCTATGTAACCTGTAGAGGGTACATGGAAAAATTATGGTTCTTGCTATCATTTATTTTCATGATTCTTTTCTTCTGATGAAAAACAGTTCTCAGTAGTGAAAGTGAGGGGACACTTAATGTGCATGGAATATAGCCAATTTCAGAGCTGGTGAATAAGATGTGTTCAGGTGAGGGGTAGTTGTCTAATGCGTGAACATGCTTTCTTGCATCATGGGGCCATACTTTTATAGTCAATATCCTTTTACATAAATACATTTATATAGTAAGGGAAATCATCAAACACTGCAATTTAAAATTATTGCGTTATCTGTCTCATGGCATGATGAGTTTACTTCTTTTGGGGTTTCTTTTGTAGTTGCAACTATACTGTGAAATCTGCCTAAAGAGAGGCTTAATCTGTAGAACAGGAATACGGATAGGTGTTACAGTTGATCTAAATTTGACACTAGTCTGTTGACCATTGACATGATAAATGTCTGGAAGAAGGATCTCGATGTTATTATCTTGGCAACAGTGGAATGGGTGCTCACTCATTCTTTTCAAGCAGATCTTGTTTACAAGTTCTGTTTAAATAATGATTTAATATATTTAAAATCTTTTTTCTATATTATGGTCATTTGCTGTCCTGGGTTTCAGTTAAGGTTTCATTATCTCTCCAGATTCCAATAGCTTATTCCAGTGAGATCATTTCTTTTCCTGTCATTTACTGGGCAGTTCTCCCATCCTCTTTTTATCCTAAGTGCCTGCCCTTTCTTTCCAATTACACCTTACTGGTACACTGCAAAATGCACAAATGCTGAGCCCTGATGTAGCTTCTGCAATTCTGCATAGTTGGATCCAACCACTGGTATGGGATCCTGGTGAACACCATGAGGCTCAGTGCAGGAGCAGCCTGTAGAAATCGGTTGTAGAAATCCCTCTTGGTGTAAATTGTCATTCCAAGTGAAGTTTAACCTCTGGGCATCTTCATCTGTTTGCCTAGATGGCCGTCTTCTTGTGTGTCATGTGTTTAGTTCTAGGAATCCCATTTACGGACCATTCTGTAAAAACACTGAACAAAAATACAGCCACTGCATCAAGGAGCCAACTATATATACACCTGTGTGCGTGTATATATATGTATGAAATAAGGTAATAGATGAATAAAAAATGAGAAGAATACAAGGGCAGATGCATTATTTGGATGATTGCTAGCAGGCTAAATGTATTCAGGTTTTTTGCAGACAAAGGACACTTGTTTTAATGAAAGATTTAAATCTGCTTCTGGAAACTAGGAGGGTAGCATGGAGAAATTTGTGACAGTGTTGGGTTTAAAATTTAACAGGCACTGTTGGATGCTGACACCCAGGACAGAGAAGAGGCAGAAGATGACCTTTTCATATAGAGTCTGAAGAGAAGTGGATGAGAAGTCACCGGTTGGCAATCTGAGCAGCTTACAGATGAAACAGAGGGTAGTTACGGAGGCAAATAAGGATGCAAGTTAGGTTCATTGGCTGTTTATTTTAAAGGTAGATCCAGAATTATATTTGTCTGGATGGGAAAGGAGAGAGACGTGAATTTTTAAGGAAGAGAGAGAGGGAACAGATGAAGTGGTGGAATAGGACTACAGGGACAGTTGAAAGAACAAGGAGAAGAAAATCTTTTTACAAGTAATTTATGCAGATACCTAAAAAATTCTGCACTTGAAGGAATAGACAGAATTACATCTACTCTTTTGTGAGCACTTAGGAATTTTTATTTAATCAATTACAGGATTTTTTTCCTTTCTAAAAGCTTTGCAATATGTTTTATGTGTCTGAAGCATGAAATTAAGTCCGATATATCTTCTAACAGTTGTACAAGAATTTGCTGGTTCATTTTTATCACAGGATATGATAATTGTCCAAAAGGCACTAGTCAAGAGCAACTGTGTTGTCAAACTCGGGTGCAAAATGTTTTCCTATTAGCAGTTACACTGAAATCTCCTTTAACACAAGGCAAAACCAATAAAACAATACTAAATGCTAGAGAGCCGTACTTGTTAAAAGCAACAACAACAATGAGTCTGAAACTCCCTCTTCAACAATTTCCCCATCAGAAAAGAGACTGCTTTTCCACCAGGTTCTGCAGAGAAATGTCTCCGTGCTGCCAGCAGTTCCCTCCTCACTGCTGCAGGATGTCAGTTGGCACTTAGCAAGGCCAAGCTGCCTCCGAGGTCTGTCCCTGGCCTTCTGCCTCCTGACTGTAGCTGTGTCTGTCTCTTTTAGCCTTTCATCTAGGTGGCATGGGATTTTGAAGAACAACATGGTTAACTTGATTTGAAAATCAGTGGACCAGCCTTTCTCCTCTGTCCCCTCTCACAGCTTTCTTTGATTAAGGGATGGCAGAAGATGAGCAGGGTGGCTCACCTCAAACTGAGCCTTGGGGTCACTGTACCTAGCCTGGGGTATCTACACTTCGTATCTGGCAGCTGTGGTAGGAAGGAGTCCTATTCTGTGTTAGAGACAATGAAAGCAAAGGAGCAATGTCGGGGTACTGCTGTGGAACATAAAACATAACCCTATCTGGAATGCAGGTTTGGGGCCAAGAGAATACACTTTTAGTGTGCAAGTTAGTGTCTTTCCCATAAGCTCTAAAACTTTAAAATGGGTCAAGAATGCTTGTCTTGTCATCCCTGGAATTAATCCGGATGAATTTGTAACTGCTGAGTTAAATACACCCATTTAATTGTGCTTGCATGCTGACAGGCAGATCCCCACTTCAGTGCTGCTTTGCCTTTGCTTGCTTGAATGGTAGCTGGGATGGTGCTGTGTTGCTTTCACAGGTACAGGGAACTGGTGGTGTTAGCCTTCCCTGCTGGACTGGAATCAGGCCTGTGTGGCTGTTGACATCTTTCCCCTATCACCTGTAGACAGTGATAAGAGCCAGCGGTGCTGTGGACGCTAATCAGCGTACTGAGGCAATGGGAAATTATGGCTCTGTGGCAACCATAAAAACCTTTGAATGATTTCTGGGATTGTAGGTGAGAAGCAGGGCCTTGGGTCTCCTTCAAGTTGCAGTGTCATGTGACATGAATCGAAGACCTAAATAATTTGTACAAATGATTGGTCTGAGAAATTGTTCTTAACCCAGTAAACACCCCTCTGTAAAGCAGATTTTCAGAGGTATGTGAAAGCGTAATGTCTTTGTACTTTTTTCCTACAAGTGTATTTTTTAAAAACAGCTCCATACTTGTGCTGTCTGCACTGGAATAGAGTGACCTGTTCTGCTGCTGTTGAAACACTTCAGTGCAGGAAACTTTTTGACTTCTGCCTACTTGGACCAGAAGGAAACTACAGTTGTTATTCGAGAGCTTCCTCTTCTGACAGAATGGTATTTATAAACCCAGGTTGGGATAACTTCTGCAGACAGTGGCAAGAATGTACACAGTAAAAATGAACCATGGCTTCTGGTAGGAAGCATTGCCACTGCCTTGGTGGTTTAGGAGAGCGGAGCAAAGAGTTCTGCTTAGAAGTATGTGGTAGGAGGGATCTCTGAGAACCAGCAGCCAGTCTGGGGTTTCCTTAGGAGTATGTGTCAGTGGGGGGGAATTAACTCTCAATGTGCTTTGCACAGGTGTATTTCACCTGTTCTCTTGCCCTACTCCCTTCCTCGTGTGCATGTATGCAACACGTAGAGTGCTTTAAGCAAAACTTTGCTGTTGGCTGCAAGTGACAAGAAACTATATGAAAATATTGCCTGTAAGGCACATTGTGTGTGCTGTTTTATGATGTGATAGAATCTATGAAATATTTTACTTCCAGGTATTTATTCAGGCTGTAAAAACTTTCTTGTGATAAAATAACATGCCTGGAATGAACGTCACTGCATTTGTTTTAATTATTTTTATACATGGTCTGAAATACTTTGATTCATCTGGTTAAATGCTCCTGAAGTTAGGGAAGTTTGCTGCGCTATAACTAGATTTGAAAAACACATGAAGGTATCAGACAGTGTTGATAATGCATGGCTTGGATTATTCTGAGTAGGATGGGATTATTAGCTATGTAGGCTTTCAGTTTGCACATTCATATATTATGTAGGTGCAGTGACTCGAGTAACAAGATACTATGCCTGCAAAGGTATATTTCATGTTTCCACGGGCATGAAGCTTCCTGAATCTTTTTCATTTAATACTTCATGCATGTTTTATCTTATTTCAGAATTTCACTCCACTATTATCAAGGTGCTCACAACATGGAAAGTTGTGCTGTTATTAGTGGTGCGTTCTGATGTATTGTACTGTTTACCTTATTTTTTTTTTTATGGTTACCTCACTGCTTTCTAGTATGATTTCATAGTTAAGATGCCCCAGTAGTTTGCAGTAGTTCCTATTCTATATCTTTCTGCATTCTCTTTTTAATTATAAATACATGTTTGTGCCTGTTTCTTGCTTGGTATTAATTTGTAATATCATCCTGTTTAAAAATTCAGAGCATGTTGCTGATGATGGTTATTTTCCAAGCTGATTGGTAAGGTGGTTGTGCTTGACAAGGGAGTGAAACATGGAAGTGCTGACAAGTGGCTGATTGCTGATTCTTGGCCCCAAGCGCAAGATTGTGATATGAAAGATTATTATTATCTGTCACACAGCAAGAGCTGTTATTTCCTAACTTCAGCACTGACTGTATTTAGAAAGTGAAGCAGAGGCTGGGCAGAGGTCCTCATGGTGAGAAGCAGCTCCCTGCAGATGCCCAAATTAGCTGGGAATGAGCGCTGAAGTCAGTGGGGTTGTAGTGCCACTAGCATGATCCTCTGGCAGGGCTGCATCGGCCCAGTGAAGCCCCTCATGGTTTTAGCTGTTACTATAGCATCTTCTGTGGCTGCATCTTCATACATCTGCTACTCTCCTGCACAGATTATTCCAGAGAGCACTGGCTCCTGCAAGCACCCCAGGCCACCCGTGACAGTCCAGGTACACCTGCTTCCCCACAGAAATACCTGGCTACTCTGGAATCTGTTTCTGATCCTGTTTTCTATAGGGACCGGATTTCATCAGCTTTGTGTACAGTGCTCGGCCTGGCACAGTATTCTTTGCTCAGATTTCTCGAGTAGTGCGCTACAGCAGATGACAGGGATAATGCTGTGTTTAGTGATCAAAAAGGGTACAGTAGCATCCCAGCTGTCCACTAGCTTGAATTTAAGCCATCATGTACATTTAAACAGCCTTTTTTACACTAGGTCATGTATTTTCCTGTTGGCTATCATTCTCTGTGATACCTTCATTTGGGATATTTCAGTGGTAAAATAACCAATGAAAGTACCCTCAAACAAGCTCCAGTCATTAGCACCAGATATTCCATTCATTTTAAATAACTTTAAATGCTGTATTACTGTATTTCCCTGCTTCATTTAGTACCACGTGTACCTTGTGTAGACTTCTGTCAGACTCTTGCCAGATTCCAGATGTCCCCAGTCTGTATAGTCTGGTGTCTAGCTCTGCAAAAGCTGCAAGATGCAATGTCAGCCATTATTGCTTCATTTTGCAACTACAGTCATAAGACTTGGTATTTTTTCAGGCCTAGGAATTCTCTGTTAGACTACTGACTCAGCATAGTGTTATCCTAAATTGCATGGGTCATGATTACTTCTGGGAATTCATAAGAGGTCGGGAAGTGTCCAGGAAATTATTTAAATTAAAAAAAGGTCCACTGACCTTATGAAAACCAAAAGATTCACTCACATGCCTGGCAGCTATTGAACAAATAGAGTACTGGAAAATAGAAGTAATAAATGTTGAAAGGTTAGCCTGAGGCTGTAGTTTCAGAGAGATGTTAAGTTAGCACTGCCACCAAAAAAAGAGCCATCTTTCCTGTTTTTGTTCTTCCCATGTTCTGGTACAGATGTTTGGCTGCTTGGTGGGCCAGACAAGGAGAGTGATGGAGGTTAACACGAAACTAGCAAGAAAAATGCTGGGGTTGTTTTTAACAGCAGGTCAGTTCACTGTCTGCCTCCTCACGCTGCTGCATAAGCACTTGGTCTGACAGGACAGCTGGGAGTGTTGCAGGAGCTGGGAGAAGCAGAGGGAGCAGCAGTGCTGCCTTTTCTTTGATTGCAGATGAAAACCATTCTAAAAGTGCTGTGAGAGAGCGATGCTTTGTCAAGCTTTTTCAAAGATAGTTCATGGTCATTCGATTAAATCAACTGCTAAAGAACACAGGCATGCTGCCGTGTCAGTTTGAATGGTCAGTGTTGCTCTTCGCTTTTCTCTTGGGTTGGGGAGGTATGTGCTTTGGTCAGTGTCCCAAAAAATCAGAATTGCAGTTGTATATAAAATCCTTCTTATACAGAACGCTTCTCCCATCCCCACTCTTCCTCTTGTAACCACAGAACTGTTTTGGAGATGGAATTCATTACAGACACAGCTCACTTGAGCCAGAGACCTATTTAGTCACAGCTTTTAACTTTGAGGAAGTAACATCTCATTCATGTAGTAAGTGTAATGGAAAAAAGGGGAACTTGACAGCTATTTTTAGGAAAAGATAGTGTTTATGCCAGCAAAACTAAAGAAAAAAAAATATGTTGAGACATTACAAACTTTAAACCCAGACAGATTTTTTTGATCTATTTATTTTAAGGTGAGGGAGTTTCTTTTAATGTGTACCTCAACTGCTCTGTCAGCCTGAGTAGTCCTCAACTTACATTTTTATTTCTATACAAATTGATACTCTCCTATGAAAAACCCACTAAAAAAATGGGAATTGGTAGTGCCAGGAAAATAGTAAACCTGATAAAGTGCTTTCAAATGCACAATATGCATTTTGAGGACTTTTTTATTACTTTTATTTTCACAAATAATATTTTTACAAATAAATTAATGTTATTGCACAAATGCATCAGCATAACAGCTGATACAATAGTTTTTTAATAGACTGTATGATTCAGGAGAGGGTGATCAGACAGGTAGTGATGGGTGTACAGATGCTATGAAAAAGGCTACCCAGATGGCAAGGCACGTAACCAGCCTGCTTGCCTTGCCTGACATGAGAAGTCTGGAAAACTCTTGTTTAAGGAAAACAGAACAAAAAAAGAAAGGGACAGTAAACCAGAAGAAATTGCTCAGTTCAACATGGAGAGCTCTAACATGTTGATTAACATGACATTAAGGAATCTTAGGCAGTGACCTGGTGAAAGTTTGTGGAGGTGGCCTAGTGCTTAAACATTGAGATAGTAGTTTGTGTGAATGCTGCTGTGGGGGAAAAAAGTAAGCGTTAAGAAAAGGTTTGGTGGCAGGTTCAGTAGGGGATCTTGGGTGCAGTTCCATCTTTGGATAGAGTTAGGAGAGCTGTGCAACTGGATTCCAGGAACTGGTTAATTTGGCAGGAAGTTTCATCCTTGCACAGATCAGAACTAACATGAAGTCATCACTCCTCAGCATGTTGTCAGAAGTGGAAATGGTTGTGACCCTAGAGGCAGAGCGAAAGATTACTGAGGTGAGGAGTCACCCAAGTATGACATGCCCAGATATATCGGGGGGGAATCTGGGGTAGCTACTGGGTGAGGGACTTCGAGTAAGCAAAGCAACGGAGGTTTTTGATGGGAAGTTATGTACAGCTTAGAAGTTGGCATTGGGTAGAATATAGTAAGACTGGGTTATTTCTGTAGAGAAATCTTTCAGTGTCTTTTAAAACCCACTGAAAACTAGCAAAAAGCAGAAGATACAATGAAGATCGTTAAATAGTTGGCAATAGATCTCTTCATTAGGAGAAAGAATGTTTCATTTGTTAAAGAATGTTTCATTTGTTAATCACTGTTCTCAATTTTATATGGGAAGTTACCACAGCACATAGAGAAGACAGAATTACAGATATCAGAAGGCAGACAAGCTTTTAGTATAAAGACACAAAACCCAACAAGCATGTGTTCTGCGGTCAGGTTTTAGGAAGTTCTGTGCCAAAAATCTGAGACTAGAGGCATGAACTGACCATTGGAAGGAGGCAGAGTAATTAAAATCCTGTGCATAAGTTTGCCTGAGCTATCTGCCTTTGCTGTGTTCTGGGGCTTCCCCACCATTTGCATTGTGAAATTCATTGCTTAATGCAAGAGTGGCACACTGCTCAAGTGGTTATTTGAAGTTTATTTAGAAACATAATGCCATCTACAGCATCTTTAGAACAAAAGGGTATTTAATGTGGGAGTGGACACATTCTAGCCTTTGCAGTCCCCAGTGGAAAGGAGACAACTCTTTACTAGCTACCTCATTATGTAAGGTATTAAAGATTACATTAGATTTCCACTTAAGCTTTTCAGTATAAATACTGGACCTAATGTAAATAAACTACTGCTACACTGAAGAATTTTATTTTTAAATAAATCAGAGAAAGCAGAATACTGATTTGCACACAATACAGAAAAATGTGAGGGTTTTATTTTCTCCCATACTCGTCTGGTTCTTAAACCCCCAAATGTAATGTGATAGAAATAAAATTCAATTAAATTTAAAGAAAAAATGAAAAATTCAAAATTTTTCAAATTTATTTTTTTATTTTAATTTTTGAAATAAAAATTTAACTGAGTCCTTGGAGAGAAAAAGACAAATCTGTCATAAAGAGATTCTTCATAGATGCCATATATCTTCTTGAAAGTTTCCTTTTTCAGATCCTGTAGGAAACCTATCATAAAACTAATTTCAGAATGTGAAGGCTCTGATGTCATTTTCTGAAAATTTATTTAAAGTGTAAAATTGGTATCAGCTACTGTTGACAGAAGAGTAGAGGTCTTTAATGCATTTATAGGAATGTAATAGTTCTTTTACACTGAAAGCTGAATAGAGGAATATGACACCCATTAGTGCTACGAACTGAATGAAACCCTCCATTTTGAGAGGCAGCAGCCAGTGGCCAAGTCACATAGGTGTGCTGGCACGTCCCAGCATCTACTATCACTTTCTCAGCCATGCAGGTATTGAATACAAGTAGAAGCTGGGGCAAGGGGTGTTGAGGGCAAGTAGAGTTTGAAGTGATTAGAAGGCACTGGCTGAAAATCCATGGTTTTCCAAGCTTCATTAATTCTGCTGCTTATGAAAGAACTTTTTAGAGACTTTTGGATGCCCTGTTCCTCATACAAAGATTAAATAATTTAATAATATGCAGATATACATAAAAGTTTCTCATACTGCTAAGCACACACTTCTTTTTTTCACTCACCTTATGCCAACTTTGTCAAAATACAAAGAGGAGCAGAAATGTGCAAGTTTATCTTCCTGATTTCTCTTTGAGGTTAAGAAGAAAAATAAGCAATGAGTAGCTCTGGAGTATTTTTGGTATAAGTTGAAGGCTGCATTTCCCCTTGTATTTCAGTTACCTAGGTGAAAGTCCTACCAGTTAAGAAGCAAGACAGGACTGAGAAGTGCTAGAGAGGCTGTCTGCAGCTCCCTAGTGAAATGACAATCTTCATAGTCTGCAGTTCTAGTATTTGCTGTCTAATCCCAAGTGGTGTTTACTGTAGGTAAGATCCTAAGGGAGTTTGGTTCAGTCTGGTGAGCGGGAGGATGGGTTGTACTCACATGAGGTTTGTAAGCAAGCAAAGGCATCAAGTATATGAAATCAAGATTCTGCGGGTTTGCTGACAGCTCACACCTAGTTGCAATAATATACTTTGCTCTCAGCATCTTTGCCTGTCAGAGGCTGACTCACAGGAAGGAGAGTGCCTCAGAGCAGCTTGGTTGGATTTTAGCAATCAAGCTGTAGACAAGACTAGTAACAGAGAAATAATACAGAATCATGGGGCATAGGGGGTTTAAAGGGTAGCCTTAAAAAGAGTGACAGCGTAGCTGAGGTTGGAAGGCACCTCTGGAGATGGTCTAGGTCAACCCCCTGCTCAAGCAGGGTCACCTAGAGCCAGTTGCCCAGGCTCATGCCTGGTTGGGCTTTGAGTATCTCTAAGGATGAAGACTCCACAACATCTGTGGGCAACCTTCACCAGTGTTTGACCACCCACCCACTAAAAAAAATAAACAAACAAAAAAACCCCAACCAACCAAACATTAGCTATATTCCATTAACAACTAGAGATCCTGGTCCAGTCCTAGTCTGGTGAAACCTTCCTTTCCTGCTTTTCTGGCTGTTGGCCAAATAGCAAGATGCTGTACAGATAGAGGCTTGTAGTCTTGAATGCTCAAGGCACGAGAATGAAGCCACGCCATGTCTCAGGCTGGTTTCTTAAAATCCAAGCTTACTAATCTATACTTACAAAGACTTTCTGCACGGGAGTGTTCTATAAAGTGTGATTGTACGTGGAATAAAAAGGTAAATGTGGACAGCATAAGAGGGTATCAAGAAAGGCTGAGGGGGATGTATTGTGGATAGGGTGAGAGCGCAGCTGAAAAAGTAAATGCAAGTAAATGTTGGCCATAGAGCCCATTAGCCAATGCTGAAAGACTGGAAGGTCAAAGAAGCCAAGCACTGCTCAGGTATGTCTGCCTGCCTTGCCAGTGCTCTCCTATTAGAGCAGCATCTCTAGCATAGATGGCTTGGCTAACCATCATGTGGCCAACAGGTCCCAGTAATGCACTGCATCCTTTAACTGGCAGCTTTAAACAGAGAAGCTTTTGGAGGCTTATATGTATTTCTTTTAACACCACATAGCTCCCATGCTGGACGGCGCTGGAGCAATTTCATTTTCAGTTGCCTGCCTATATAAAATTTCTTAGGGTGATCATGCTGTCAGTCCTTTATTTCTCACTTTCATCACACCGTAATCATTTAAAACAAATGATGTATGTGTGTAGACCAAAGATTAAAACAATGAGAAGTCTGAATATGGGCAAGGCAACTAAGAGGTAAATACGGCCCTGGAAACTGGGGCAGGTGGCATGAATAGAAGAAAACAATCAGTTAATGTGTGTTCAAAATTAGAAGATATCAATGGTGCCTTTTATAAATAAACTGTTCCTGTATCATGTGAAATTAACAGAGAAGCAGTCAGGAGGAGAGAGGGCAGATGATAAATGATTCATTTGCCTGCCTCCTCCTTGAGATTCTTTTCTTTGCCAGATTGAGATAACAGATGTCTTAAAGATTATGAATTCGCAAGGAAAATAACGCAAGACAATGGACAGCCAAGACAGTATTCTGGTAGTCTAAATATTTTGTTTCTTATATTCTGTTGCCTGATGGATCTCAAAATCTAGAAAAGCTCTTATATCAATGAATGACTTTGGTCACACAAGGTTTGGTTCAATGAGGCTTTCAATGAGGAGAAGCTGATCTTCTGCATTTGGACTGCAATCTGTTTTGTTCATTGTGACTCAGCCTCCGGTTACAGGCAGGTCAGCTGGGCATGGGGAAACGTGAAGACTGATTGTTGTGCTATACATCAAATCTAGTGCTTTTTTTCAGAACTTTGTGATCATTGGTGAGAACAGATTTCAAAGGACACATGTCTTCAACTGTATGAAATATTTCAAAGTTAATTCAGAACATCCTGTATTTTCAGCTTGGGGGGGGGGGGGGGGGGCGGGGGGGCATTTCTCTGCAGTCACTGTTCACTAGGGGAGGTTGTTGCCTTAATATGCTCATCTCTTCGGGGATTGCTGACTCCCACCACCCAGGTCTGTATTGAACATGCCAAAGAGTAGATTAACCTGAAACTTGTTAGAACAAAACTTTTGCAACCCAAAACAAACATGACGGTGTATTCTTTGTGGGTTTCTACATTGAGAACACACCGCGTTTAAAATATTGGAAACGGAGTAAGATGTGAAGTAATTATTCTGACTCAGAAAGGGCTTATTTATATACTCCCGCTTTAAGAAAAAGGCTAGATACATTGGTGAATATTTTATCACTCATGCATCTCTGTGCTAACTGAAGTGAAAACTGAAGGACTGACAGTTTTACATCAGCTGCCGATGCCTAGGTACTGTAAAAGAAGGGACTATGTTAGTATAGTCACTCTGGGTTTGTCTGCAAGCGAACGTGTCACCATGAAGTGCTATTCTGTCCTGGGGGAGAGGTGGTCTTCGGTTAGATAGACTCTGTGGCTCCGTCTTCGGTTAGATAGACTCTGTGGCTCGGTCTTCCTCTATTTCCACACACAAATTTGGTTTTGTTCACTAAGCTGTTTGGAGTTCAGACATGTTTTATGTGCATACATGTTCATTACAAATTGATTTGCAAGAGCAAGTTTAGTCTCAAGATGAAGGCAAGCGGTCATCAGATTTGTTGTTGTCCCAGCTTCAGATTAAACTTGGATCTGTTGAAAAAGGAGATGGAAACAGTGCTGTGTTTGCTTTTGGCTATTGCTAGTGAGTCATCATCCTACCTTACCACACACACTCTTTTCTGAGTATAAATACTCTCTTTGTCTTTACAAAAGGTTGTTTCAATTGGAGTTTCAGTGCAGGCTTCAACTCTCTTAGTGGGTTTTAAGATATTGAACATCTGTGAACACTGCAAAATAATAAAACAACAAGACAAGTGATCCAGGAGTAGACAAGGAAATGTAATTTACTCCCCTTCCCCCCCCCCCCCAAAAAAAAAAAAAAACCCACAAAGAAGCTGACTTAAGTAATAAGTTACTTACAGATGTATTTCTGTAAATAAATAGGTATTAATTACCTCAGAGACAAATAAGTTATTGAATGTTTTGCATGCTTTGGCATCTATCTTCAAAGACAAAAGTAGTGAATTATGCAGAGCTTTACATGTATTTATATTAATCTTTCCTTGAAGCACAAAGATATCAAGTATCTTTTGTGTGGTGCTTGATTTAAAATTTTGTCAGAGATATGGAGTGCTACTATTGATACAGATTCCTTCTATGCTTAAATAAAGCTTTCTATATTACTGAATTTTGTTACTCTCTGGTTTTCAATAATGCAAGCAGCACATACTTTATAAGAACAGCCAGGGTTCGTATTAGTTCCCAGGTGCTGCTTTTTGAAGATACTTAGACTGATACTAAGAGATGATTTAATATTTACAGATGAATGTATCAGGACACAGTGTAGCTCATAGTAGCTCTGTAAGCAAACATGCTGCTGCTGTTAATAACATACAAAATTGTTTTAGCCCTGAGGCCAAGTATGAGCATTAGCCTGGAAGTGGAAGTTGTCAGCAGCTGCAGCTGTGCTGTGGGGATATGTGTGAACACAAGGCTTGACTGAGAGGCGGCCAGGGGAAGTAGGCTGAAATGCCTCAGTCGTGCAAGGTTTGCCTGTGGAAGCTGTGTGCTCCTCCTGTTCGCCTTCTCCAAACAGCATCAAAGATTAACTAGATAAAGCTGCTTGTAAAGCAAGATTTTAGCAGGTATTTTGTACCTGAAATAGTTAGGTACAGCACATAGTAAGAGGGCTTCCAAAAGTGTTCAACCCTTAGTACTGAGGGAGTAATTGACAGCTGTCTTCTCTGTCAGCATTTCTTGTTTCAATTGCTTTTGTGGTCATGTGCTTTCCTGTGTCCTTTTCTACTCTGTGTCAAGCAGCTCCCTTGGGTAAGACCAGCTTCCAGTATCGCAGCTTCAGCGTTTGAGGAGGTGTGCGGTGGCACTGGAGTGTGTGCTTGGGCCTCTCTAAACAGATGCGAATACCATACCGAGACATAGCAGTGCTACAGGTGACTGATGAAGCAATCAAAACATTTGATGATGGCATTTAGTGTAACAGATGCAAAGGTGTACAGAAAGTAAAGGTGAAGTCAGAAATGATCAGAGGGTTAAGATGGCAGCAAAGTTTTCAGAGGCTTAGATGTGCATAGTACTTAATTGGGAAGCATTTTTATACAGGTTCTTCCAAACTGATACAAGAGAATTGTAAACCAATTATGCATATCTGTGACCATATACACAGCTGGAATGTAAATTTAAACCTATGACTATGTTATCCTGCTGTCTTAATCTGTATATTGAATAATATTAAGGAATACAGAACAGGAAATATGTTGCTGGAAAATTATTTAATATTTGTAAATCTTGAGGGTAATGAAGTGCCAGGAGTATATTATGAGAAATTGTGTGTATTTATTTTTTCATAATTTAATAGTGGTTGCCTTTAGCTATGGTGAAGTTACAGAAGAATGTTTTATTGGCATTTTTGACAAGAATGTATTGACATTTTTAAGCAGTATGATTGATCACACAGACTCAGTCCCATAATTGTTCTGCCCTCATAAACGTAGAGTGTATCCACAAAACACATCCAAGCATCCATGTTTTTCTTTAAACTGCTTTATTGCATTATTGTAAAGACAAAAATACATCCATGCTGGATTTCAGGGGGTTTTTGGTTATGCAGGGAAACAGAATAATAAGGGAGCAGTGAGAAAAAGCTGGATAATTAGTGTATTGTACAGATGTAAGCAGCAGTGTTTGGGCTGAGCACATAGGGGCCACTTATTGTATGACTTTGTACTAGAATCCTTTCCAGAGATTGTAAGATGCTCTATGTTTTTGGTTTTCCATTTATGCCAGAGCAGCTCCTGTTCCCTGCTCTCCTGACCGAATCTGCCTTAACTTTGAGTGACTTTCCCTTTTGATTCTCAGAAGGCAAATATTTGGAGGCCCTTTTTGTCTCTTCTCAATGTTGAGCAATTAGCCTTCTTCCTTTTATGCAGCTCAGGTTTATAACATATTCCATCATGTAGTTTGTTGCTGTCTGCCTTGGATACTTATTTGATGTAATAACCAGTGCTGTGTTAAAAACCTGACTACAGAAGAGATTTTACAAAGTGCTTGAAAGATGTAGAAGCAAGGGTCTTTTAGAGTGAACTTAACCTTTTAACTGCCTAAATATCTAAGCATGCTTGCAAATTCTCCCCATGTTACTATCATTTAATTATGTTGGTTGTTATGACAAAATTAGGCCTCTGGGGTAGACAAATGGGAATCTCAGTACTGGAACCAGAGGTTAGTTATTTGTGATTAATGCAGCAAGGGAGATCAAGTAGTGACTAACAAGCGATTGGAAGAGATTGTAACTATTATTTAAGTGCTCTGGGTGTTCTGTATATAAAAATACGTTTGTCTTTTGGCAAGAAGCCTTTTGATCATCTTAACTATTCTGACAAGAATCCTGCTGAATTCTAGGTGTTCATCAGCAGTGAAATTACATGCAAATGCACCTGAAAGTTGAATGAAATGAAATGAAGGCATAGTCATAGGGGAGAAAAATGCTGCCTACGTGCCAGCATCTGGAACATAAGTCAGTGAACATAGTATAATTTAAAAGTTCTGCCTGTAGTGGCTAGTAAGTTCTTTGTAATAAAACTTATGCTTTAAAAGAAATGGTAGTATGTCTGGCTTCTGTCTGTCTGGACTGTCTAGTGAAGTACAGATGTCTGAGATTGCCTGAGAGGTATAAGGTGCAATCACATGTGCTAATGAGCAATTTTTTTTAATTTCTGTATCACTTGCTTCCAGTTTTATTGGCAATGTGCTATGCGGGGGTGGCTTAGGAATTATTCAATGTTAGTTAATTTTGTTCAATGCAAGTCTTACCTGGGGAATTTACAGACCTTTAGGGAATGCATTTGTGTTTGGATAAATGCTCTTAAGCAAAGCAAACCAGTGGTTGATAGATGGACGTGTGCTGGAGTAGGCAATACTTCGAGAGACTGAGATGTGGCAGGACTTACCTGATCTGCTTCTCATCTTCTGCCTGGGATCTCTCTACAGACCTGTGTAGGAACTCTCGTCAGAGTCACTCACAGATAGAGAAGTTGTGGAAGCGCAACTAAGGAGCTAAATTGTCCTGAAGAACTTTTTCTTGTAACAGGTGATATACCAAAGATAAGCTCTGAATGTCGGGAGGGGGGTGTGTGGGGGTGGAATTAAGCTGAGCATGTCTGGAAGCAAGAAAGAAGATCTTAAGGGAGTTTGATTTGAAATAACTGGGATGCAACATAATACCAACAATGTAAAGTTCAGACTTAAACTAACTTCAGGAAGTGGAATCTTTTTCTGTGGTTTGCAGAGCCAAGTGCCATGCTCCTTTTTCTCCAGCACTGAACAAAATGCGTTGCTCAACATGGGCAATTCGTTGCTGTTGATGTGTGCTGTTGGTTTAGCATTAATAATTGCAGTCAGACAAATCCCTTACACTCAGGGCTATAAACCTCTGGGTGTGCTTAGTAGTGGAGGACTTTGAGGTATAAAGCCTGCTTTCCATGAGAACTAAAGGTACAAGGCATTAATGAGGGAATTGAACATTATCCTTTTGGCTCTTTTGATTAAATACCCACTTGAAAAATTACTGCTTTTTAAATGTGTTAGAAGCTTGCGAAAAATGCTAAAGGAAGAAGACCAAAAGAACATGATCTGTTTATGGCATCTTTTTAAAATGACACTATATTAAAGCACTGATTTGCTGGCAGCCTTCTTACCGTAAGTCATCACTCTTCATAGCTCATCAGTTTAATTTAATAAAAATGAATGCTTATAAATACCACAGAGGCTTGTTAAACTGAAGAGAACAACTAAGAAAATGGGGAAATTTTTGTGGTATTCGGAGTTTCTCACCACCAAAAGCTAAAGATGTTGCAGAGCTGGCTAAATGCAACTATTACGCAATGCTTGTCTCCCCTTCTTCTCCAACATTGCCTTGGGCAGCTTGTTCTGCCCCTGCACTGTACATAGGCTGATGACTTGCCAAAACAGCCTTTTCGTCCCGTCCCCCCTGCCTTGTTGCTCAGTTTTGGAGGATAGTGATACACATCTGGTCTGCCTGATACAGGAATACTTGCCCTGTGCTTGTGGAATGAACTATCCCATGTGGATACTGTGGCACTGTTCATTTTTGAGGTTGTTTGTGGAACGGTGAATGTTAATTTTCACTTTCAGTACTGAGATCACTTTTGGGAAACCTTCCTTCTGCTCAGTTGTCATAGAGGTAATGGTGCCTGGGGCTTCAGAGGGCCAGCAGCAACAAGAATAATTGATTTATTTCAATTTATCATACTTGTTTATTGCTTTTCTGAACATGTATTCCTGGGCACTTGTGCAACTCTCAAATAACAAAGTATAGCATAACATGCCCTTTAAAATGGCAGGTTATTTTGAATTACAGCATTTTCACGATGGTAGCTGAGAAATAATAACAAATCTTAACAGGAGGAGTGCAGTTGAGGGCTCCTCCTGGTGTGTTTTCCTTTCAGCAGAGCTGAAGGACAGGTAGTTGTGTAACCTCGCATGCTGAGCTGATGTGTGTCAGCAGCCCAGTGAGCAGCCCTGCCACAGCTCTGCTCTCTGCAAGGTTTTGAAAATGTCATGGCTTAATTGCCATGGGAGACACATGCCTGAATGTTTCTGCCCAAGTGGCTACTCGTCTTGGTGTAAGTGTTGCAGAATCAGACCCGTTACACCAGACTGGATGAGTCGTTTTCTCAGCTTACCAGGACATCTAGCTTCATGTATTAGCTTCCTAGAATTTAGGATTTGTCTGGGCTTACGTTCCAAGGCAAATTTAGTGTAGTTTTCTGTATTTTAGAAACGCTACTGAACAGGAAAGTGAATGTCTGCTCTGTCTGTGGATGTGTTCATATTTTTTGTTTAACTTTGTTGCCTTTAATGGCTTCAAAATGAATATTTACATTGTATAGATACTCTAGAGGAAAACAAGATTTTAGGTTAAAAATCTGACTGATATCCTAATTGTGCAGTATGAAAGAGAATTTTGGGTTTTGTTGTGTTGATTTATTGCATGTGTTCATTGCGTAATAGCTCTCATGAATGCAGCAACCAGAAAATCGGTTGCTGTATTTTTTGCATTTTTCCAGCATTTCTTGAGGCATTTGTTTAATGTATATTTTTACCTTTTGGAGCGAAAATAAAATCTTGACAGTGTTGGAGTTTGCCCTGATAAGAAAGGCTTACTTGAAACTGATCTAGTAGAGATCAGAGTAAGATCTGCAATCTAATGTCATTACAGAGATTGAGAACCTGTCAAATAGCACTGAAACTCTGGTAGCTAAAAATAAAATAGCACAGTTGTTAACATTCTTTAAGAAAAAGGCATACTTTTTAAAGCTGTTCTGGAATATTTTTTTTTTTAGTTAAGTTGGACAGAAGTCAGATTCAAGACAGCAAGCTGGTAGTACAAAGTTAATATATTTGGAGGTTACTGTGTAGGAATCCATGCAGTTTGATCTAAATGCCTTTATTTATATAGGGAAGAACACAAGGTAAACTGAATGTGCACAGTGGTTCCACAAATTGGAGCTATTTACTTTCATTTACTATATGTTGTGAAGTGCTACTGTGCATAGACAATTTAAGCTGTGTGAATTATGTGATGGAACATAAGAGAAGTGAAAAAGAGGCAACAGCAATTCATGTTTAGTTTTGGTTTATTCAAATGCTTTCTCTAGAAATCAAGACAAAAAAGCAGCAAAGAGCAAAGCAGTTGACCACTATCTCAAAACCTGGCTAAGGAGATAATAGTTGGGATTATCCCATGACAACATAAGGTGTATGCAATGAGAATAAAAGGAGAAAAAGCTTTTATGGACCATTTGCAAATCTTTTTGTGTTTCTGTTCTTGCATTTTAAATCTTCATCTGCCAACCAAGAAAGCATGTTTCCAAGTTGGTGTATCTCTTCTTGTTCTTCAGAAAAGCTAATTTATTGCCACAGATACCTATTGCCTTGCAGTATTTCTTAAAGCTCCTTACACAGTCATTTTGTATTCATTGTATGCTAGTCAGTGTAACAAACTCTTTCTGTATTATATCCTTGCAAGTTGTCTTCAGAGTATGAGAAAAGAAACCAAATATACCGGCAAGTGCAAGATCTTGTGTTGGGTAATAGGCCCCCTCACATCAACAGATGCTAATTGCATTGACAGATGGTGGAGGATCCCAGTCCAGCGCATGTGGCAATGAACTAAGTCCCAAAGTTATGGATGATGGGGGCAAAGCTACTCTGTTGAAATATGTCTTGGCTTGCCCAGCATTATAATGAGGACAGAAACATTTGCTGCTCCTTGGAATGTACTGCTCATGAAAGGCAGTAGATGAGAGCAACAAATTCTTATCATTGAGAAATGGGCAAGAGAATGGGTCATTTGGCAAAAGCTGGTGTAAAGGCCCCACTTGCTTCTGAGGGATATTTTTGCATCTCTGGAAGCAGGTGAGAAGCTGAGTGAGCTTGTCCAGTATTTACCAGGACTGTTTAACTGGTTTTAAAGTACCTTTAAAAAAGTCTGTTTGAACCCTCTCACCAAGTTCCAATTTTCATCTCATGATGGGAGTTTCACCCGTAATGCTAACCCAAAATAATCATTTACACTATGAAGTTTAAAAGATACTGGTACTAGAACTAGTAGCTTTGATGAACATACACATTTTTAGTTCTGCATGTGACTGAGTTAATGTGTAGTTTAATACTGTGTTTTTCACTTTCCCCCTGAAAGATAGAGTTTAAAATATGCAGCTTTTATGGCAAGGCTGTGTTCCTGTTGGAGTCTGGACTTGATCTAATTTGCTGGTGATGATCTGCCCATACTCTTGACATTGCACTTGCAGAAGTTTCTACTCCTTTTATACGCGTTTTAAAACTTTCAGGCTCAGAAGGAAAGAATTTTGGTGGTGTATGGTTAAACGGTGCAAGTGTCTTTTGAGTTTGTTTGCAGTTCCTTTTCTAGCATTTCCTTCTGGTTTGGTTGGGCTTAACTAATGATCTCAGCTTCACTAGTATTTCAGTTCTGTCTGTGAAAAGTGCAAGCCTGGCTCCCCCTGTGGCATAGGGAAGTGCTCCACTTCTCAGTTCGTTACTGGTTTTCTCCTAAAAGCCTGTGACCACTGGTATTACGTTGTTGCTGTAAGTTGCTTCCAGTAGTTCCTGCTATTATGCAAAAGACATATACACAATAAAAGGCCTGAATATTGCTGCATGTTTTTAACAAAAGAATGAATTTATTGAACAGTATGAGGTTTGCTGTTACTCTGATGGAGCATGTGTGTAAAAACATGATGGGGTAACAAAAATGTGTCTTCCAAGCTTTCAGGTTCCTCACAGGCAAATCTTGGTCATAAAATTCTGAGCAGCAGCCAGATGGCTGAAACCTGGAAGTGTGGCTGTGGAGTCTAGCAAGAGAAAACCTACTCCTTGGTAACAGTAGAACATTAACACATTCAGAGTAATATATTACTAGCAGTGATGGCATATTGCATTGTGGCTCAGTTGTGCTTAATGGAGTCCTGCGATCTCCATGATTCAGCTGCACACATGAAAGCAGGGCACTCCCCAGTTCATCTGCTTGTGGAAAAACACAGCAGCTTTACTGTTTGATAGAGGAAGCACCTCAGATATTCCATCTCCCGTCACCCCTCCTTGCATTTTATCTTTCTCTTCTCTGGTATATTAATGCCACAAATTTTAAAACAAACAAACAAACAAACCCCAAAACAACCCCAAACAAAAAACCCCACAGCAAAACAAAACCACAAAAACCACCCAAAATTCCTTCCCCCTCAGAGTATTCACACCCAGCGTACTTCTGTTTTCTTCTAGACGGAGAACAAGCAGACCTCAGCAGGGTTTTTTTGTCATCCATCCAAAAAGCATTCACCCTTCTAACAGTGTGTGGGAGATGAGAGAATTGGAATTGACATGTCACATCCCAGGTCAGCAAAGTACTGCCAAAATCTTCCAGGAAAAGAAGGAAATTGGAATTTGACAATTCCAGTGCCTTTTAAAATCAGAGTTGTATTTCTGCTGGTGTGTGGGTACAAGATGATGGAGTCCTTGTGTTACTACTACTAGAAGATAGTAGTGACTGAATCAACATTAGAATTGAGTATGACCAAGACTTCATGTGAAGTCTCTTAACACCATCTTCAATACACTTTAAAAATGGCAATTTAAAAAAATCAACACTTTTAATGCTAACTATCTGTTTGCTCCTACTTAGGTAACTTCTATTTCTCAAAAGCACCTACTGAGGATAGTGGTTTTAAGAATTTTTCTCAAAAGTAAGCTTGTAGCTCAACCTTTTTCTTGACATTTCCATTTTAATATTGTCCTGGTTTCAGCTGGGATGGAGTTAATTTTCTTCTTAGTAGTTGGTACAGGGTTGTGGTTCGGCTAGGATGTGAAAACAATGTTGATAGGACACTGACATTTTTAGTTGCTGCTGGGTGATGTTTATACTAAATCGAGGACTTTTTGGTTTCTTGGGCCCTGCCAGCGAGAAGGCTGGAGGGGCACAGGACATTGGGAGGGGACACAGCCAGGACAGGTGACCCGAAGTGGCCAAAGGGACATTCCCTACCATATGATGTCATGCTGAGTTTATAGACTGGGGGAAGAAGAAGGAAAGGAGGGGGAACATCTGGCATTATGGTGTTTGTCTTCTTGAGTAACCATTACGTGTGGTGGAGCCCGGCTATCCTGGGGATGGCTGAACACCTGCCTACTGATGGGCAGTGGTGAATGAATTCCTTGCTTTGCTTTGTTTTCCTTGCGTAGATGGCTTTTGCTTTACATGTTAAATTGTTCTTCTCTCAACCCTTGAGTTTTACATTCCTTTTCGATTGTCCTCCCCATCCCTCTGGGTGGGTGGGAGTGAGTGAGCAGCTGCGTGGGGCTTGGTTGCCGGCCAGGGTTAAACCACGACAAATATATACAGTTCAGTGATTTATAACAAAAAAAAAGCTGATACAGTAACCATCTAGGCTGGCAGTTCAAGGCAGCTATACCAGAACTCCATCAGTACCATTAAAATCATTAACATACAACCTAAAAGGATATATGCCATCTCTTAGTTGTACAATAGTTGCCTTTTGTCTTTTTGCACATTAAATTTGGAACTGGTTTCTGAGTCATATCGCAGCCCAGCTTGTCTAACCAGGAGACACTGTACACGGAACCAGTTCCTCCCAGCTACAGCTATAGTTGGAAAGCTGGGAGGATGGGAAGTGCAGCTCACGCTGATGGGCAGATGAGGCCATGTGCAGGGAAATCTGAATTAGAGGACAGGAAACTTTTCCTCCAGTTTGCCATTTTACTCCTAGTAGACTTGCCTGTCTTTGCCAACTGGTTTTACTGAATTCAGTCAATTTGCATCTGCTTGAAGGGTGGCCCAGTGGATCTCAGTTTCCTTCTGTGATTCACCTGAGCCTGCTCAGCAAGCCCTTAGTAGAGGGAAGCCTGCAGGAGCTACTATGTGCTTTAGTGTGTTTGAAATTGTTTAGATGTGGGAGAAACATCTTTAGAGTCCTTGGGCTGCAAACCGTAACTTAGCCCCCAACCTAACCCATGCGATTTCCCTAGCAACACTCCTTTATTACGAAACAATGGTAGAAGAAATCCAGGAACAACTGGGTTGCATTGTTTGTCTGAGCTGCAGTGATACAGATAGAAATGATATGCGTGACATAAACCAGATTAAATTACAAAACTGTGCGGCCTAGTTTTGAAGAGATTGTCAGTTATTTAGGTATACCTTTGTCAGCAGGGAGCGGGACAGACCCATTTGATCCATGGGTCTGTTCTCTGAAGGTTTTTATTGAATACAGTTTTTTGACTCTAGAATAGTTGTACAGTGTTATGAAAGAGATTGCTGTACTTGTTCTCATGTGGTGGAGAAAAAAAGTGGATTAGTATGTAGAGTTGATGGACCTGGTGGTTAGTGAAGTTAACCATGTCATTTCCACTGACAGAACTGGCTACAAAGATGCTTGCATCAGTGAACAGTAGGCTCTACAGAAACCACCATATAACCCATTCACACACATATATAAACATCTGTTTCATGACAGAGGTTTTAAGTTTAAAAAAAGTAGTTTGGATTTGAAAATTCCAGTTCATTTTGAAATAGCTTACTTCCTCTGTATTCTGCGGCTGCTGCATTTTTT
Organism: Falco rusticolus; assembly: GCF_015220075.1. Taxonomy (NCBI): domain Eukaryota; kingdom Metazoa; phylum Chordata; class Aves; order Falconiformes; family Falconidae; genus Falco; species Falco rusticolus. Next base: position 91,045,800 of record NC_051188.1, read on the forward strand.
GTGTAATCCCACGCTGTCAGTTTGTGACCTTTCCTGGACCCGATGGCACGATGGTCAGTACCAGTTTGACTTATTGTGTAGTGTTGCCTCAGCTTTTGGTGCCCCTTACAAAGGTAAGCATTAAATGCCAATGCATTGTCATTGCCTCTTGTTTGGTCTTCATTGCTAATACCAGAGAGGTGTTTTAAATGCCTAGAAATCATACGCTCTCTTGCATGTGTACAGCTGGAGGAAGCCTCTTTACGGTCTCCATAGGCAACCACACCATTTTTAGAATCTGACCAAACACCACTTTGAGATGAATGAAATTTGTGGCCTGGAAGATTTGTTTGTTTGTTTGTTTCGTTTCTAAATATATGTTCATTCCTTTTTCCATTTGTCTTGACTTCAGACTTTCTGAAGTTAGATGCTGAGGTCTGATCTAGCCACGCAAGTAGAAAAAGGCACCTCCAGAGGGTCATTCATCTGATATATTTTAATTGTCTGTTTTACAGTGACACTAAACACCCTCTGGAGGTATTAGGTTCTCCCCACTCCTGAGTGATAAGGCTCAGATTTAGACATCTGACTCAGGGACACCTACGATGAGTAGGTGAATTTTAGGGTGAACGCCAAAAGGAGCTGGTTTAGCAAAGCCCATTGTTTACCCTGCTAAGCTACCAAGTTTTGCTCTGAGTGAAAGTGTTTGGGGAATGATCAGAGGAGTGGTTCACCTCTCAGGGCAGGGGGAACAGTATCCTCAGGTGGGGTGAGTGGGAGCTGTCAATCAACAGCTGCAAATAAGGAGGCAGCCAGCATCATTCTGCAGGTGCATTGTGACATGACACCTTTCCTCATGCAAGGTCCATTTTCTTTCCTCCCTTTCTACATCTGCAGAGACTTTGTGAGGGTTCAGTGCCTTTGACACAGCCATTACAAGGAGCGGAGCACAGTCAGGCACGCTTTGCAGCACAGGCGTTGAGGTCTTGGTGCCGTTGCTTCAGATGCAACGTGCTTTGCAGTCACTGGTTTGTTAGCCCCCTTGTACACACACAGCAAATTCTCTGTAGCTGCCTGGTTTGTTTTAAAAGCTGACTGTACAAACTCAGAGTGTGAATTTTTTTCCTTCCAGGTTTGTTTTAGCTATGTAAATGGGAGCCAGTGTTTTTTACAAGGGTGAGTGATGTTTTTTCTGTATGACAGCTTGTTCTGAATACAGTATAGCTCGGTTAGCTCCTGACCTGCAGCACAGGTGTTTTGTGCCATGGCTACAGGAGATGAAAAAGCCTACAAGTACAGCCAGCAAGCATAGCGCAGTATGGTGTTGTCTGCAGCAGGTTACTTGCTACAGATTATTATACATGAACCAGTAAAAGTTCACTGATCCTGTTTTTCCTTCTTTCAAAACCCAGTGAGGACTTTGCAGCACACCTCCTCTGATTTTGAAGTAATGTGTTTATTACCTGTCTTTTTACCACGTGGTAACTATTCGCTTGCAAGTAACTCATTTTATGCTCAAGTGTGGAGAAAAACGCAAAAAAAACTTCCTACAAAATAAATTCTTCATCAATTTACAAGTGAGAAAAAATGGATTAGATTAGAAATTATCTGCAGTTTTCATTGCAGAATTGCTACCCTATATGGTTTAAAATTAACTTTACATCAATTGGTCAAATTACTTGCATTTTAAATTCAGTGTGCCATTTAGATCTCAGATGACTAGCAATTAAAACGTGGACTGTAATAATACTCTGCAATAAGTGGCAATATTAGGACAAGGGGAAATGGCAAGAGAAGACCAAGACTCCAATGTTTCTGCCTAAACTGCTGCTTAGTTGTCCGAGTTGGTCTTTCTGGTTCCTGACCATGCTGCCTTTGTAGACTTTGTGTTAATAAAGAAACAGGCAAAAAATCAGTGATGCTGGGGTGTGTGTATTGCATTTGCAAAACCAGAGTTTTTATTTACCAACAGTTTTTATATAGGCATGGCTTTGTTACTCTGACTTCTTTTCCTATCAGCTCTGTTTTTGTAGAAGACTCATACTGCTGTATTACCAAGGTTGCTTTAGTGTAAGAAAAAACAGATATCCCTTGGCTGAAGAATGCCCCACACAACTTTTGTGTTCTGCTGAAGTGCTCCCAACATTATCATGCACATGGGCTCCAGTAGCACCTTCTTAATACCAAAGGGATTCAATGCTGGATCTGTTGATTTGCATTAGACCACAGACGGGAACTAGTACATGGAGTCTATGCCTCTTGTTGGCTTGCTGCTCTCCACTTAGGTATTTCTTTAGAGAAAGATTTGGGAGGAGAAGGAGTGCGGAGAAACAACCATGAGACTAACCGAGATAAATGCAAACTTTTTGTTAGATTTTCTATACAGTAATTGTCATGGTTTAACCCCAGTCAGCAGCCAGGCATCACACAGCTACTCGCTTGCTCCCCTCACAGTGGGATGGAGGAGAGGATCAGAAGAGTAAAAGTGAGAAAACTCATGGGTTGAGATAAAGACAGCTTAATAGGTAAAGCAAAAACTGCGCACACAAGCAAAGCAAAACAAGGAATCCATTCATTACTTCCCATTGGCAGGCAGGTGTTCAGCCGTCCCCGGGAAAGCAGGACACATCACATGTAACGGTTACATGGGAAGACAAATGCCATAACGCCAGATGTTTCCCTCCTCCTTCTTCTTCCCCCAGCTTATATACCTCAGCATGACATCCTGTGGTATGGAATATCCCTCTGGCCAGCTCAGGCCAGCTGTCCTGGCTGTTCCCTCCCAATTTCTTGTGCCTCTCGACCCCTTTCACGGGCAGGGCTCAAGAAACTGCAAAGCCCTTGGCTTAGTATAAGCATTACCTAGCAACAACAAGAAACATCGGTGTGTTATCCACATTGTTCTCACACCAAATCCAAAACACAGCACTGCACCAGCTACTAAGGAAGAAATTACCTCCATCCCAGATGAAACCAGGACAGTAATAAAAAACTTTAGGTGGTGAGAGGGGTAAGGATTCATACAGGTCTATTATTAGCATCCAGAAATGTGTTTACTTCTTACTCTCTTAGCAGTCTCAAAAATACTCTCCAAGAGTCACACAATATTGATTATTAAATGGGGAGGCAACTGATATCTGTCACATCAGGCAATGTCAGCTCATCAGTTGCTACTTGATGTTAGAAATCATAGTGCGAATGTTACCTTTAGGGAAAATAGGCAGCCTTTTTTGCACAATGAAAGAAGCACTCAGTATGGAAGATATTTATTATATTTAAGTCGTTTTGAATGCAGTTGTGTAAAGCTGTCCATTTTAGACCATTGTAGTTTAGGTGGTGAAGAATGAAGAGTCATCTGTAGGTGGAAAAAAGAGCGAATTTGAGCGAATTTGGTTACATTGTATTAAGGTATTAATTTTAACATTCAGAAAGCTGCCACTCGTGGGATTGCAGTGGGTGTGAAAAATATTATCTGAAAGCCAAAGTCAATGGCTTCCCTTCTCCGTTCTTTCTCTAGTTTTGATTAATAGATTAGAAAAAAAACAGTTCTTTAACTTCTTATTACTGTTTGCCCTAGAGCAGAATTCTAAAGAATGTTGCAGGGGAAATAATAGAGTGACCATAAGATCCATTTCTGTCATTTAATGTCAGATGAAGGCCATTTTTGGACAGTGTTTACACAATTGATTTTGATGTGTACTTAACATGTTTAATAGTAAAGAGAAATAGCATGAAAGAAACCACATTTACTTGTGTAGGGGGTGTGTGTATATGTTTGAATGGATACATGTATATCAATGATACAAAATAGTATGGTCTGTACATTGCATAAGAGAAGAGGGAGTAATCAGTGAATCCTGTGTTTTGAATGATTTCTCTCTTCCTACCTTCTCCTCCACAACATTCCAACATGGTCATGATTCACGTCAGTAAGTTAATGCCTTACTTGCCTCAGTCTTTAGTAGTAAGACCAATTGTTCTCTGGGCACCCATCTCCCTGAGCTGGAAGACAGGGAGGAGGAGCAGAACAAGGCCCCCACAATCCAAGGGGAAACGGTCAGTGACACAGGTCTATGGGGCCGGGTGGGATCCACCCAAGGGTACTGAGGGAGCTGGCGGTGCTCACCGAGCCACTTCCCATCATTTATCAGCAGTCCTGGCTAACCGGGGAGGTCCCAGGTGACTGGAAGTTGGCAAACGTGACACCCATCTACAAGAAGGGCCAGAAGGGGGATCCAGGGAACTACAGAGCTGTCAGCCTGACCTCAGAGCTGGGGAAGGTTATGGAGCAGACCATCTTGAGTGCCATCATGCAACGCGTACAGGGAAACCAGGTGATCAGGCCCAGCCACCAGGGGTTTGCGAAAGGCAGGTCCTGCCTGACCGTCCTGATCTCCTTCTGTGACAAGGTGACCTGCTTAGTGGGTGAGGGAAAGGCTGTGGATGTTTTCTGCCTGGCCTTTAGTAAAGCCTTTGACACCACTTCCCACAGCATTCTTCTGGAGAAACTGCTTGCTCGTGGCTTGGGCAGGTGCACTGTTTGCTGGGTTAAAAACTGTCCAGACACTCGAGCCCAAAGAGTGGTGGTGAACGGAGTTACATCCACTCAGTAGCTGGTCATACATGGTGTTCCCCAGGGCTCAGTACTGGGGTCACTTCTGTTTAATACCTTTATCAATGATCTGGGTGAGGGGATCAAGTGAACCCTCAGTAAGTTTGCAGATGACACCAAGCTGGGCAGGAGTGTTGATTTTCTTGAGGATTGGAAGGCTGGCAGAGGGATCTGTACAGGTTGGATTGACAAGCTGAGGCCAGCTGTATGAAGTTCAACAAGATGTGCTGGGTCCCACACTCAGGTCACAACAAACCCATGCAACACTACAGGCTTGTGGAAGAGTGACTGGAAGGCTGCTTCATGGAAAAGGACCTGGGGGGGTGTTGGTCAACAGCCAGCTGAATATGAGCCGGCAGCGTGCCCAGGTGGCCAAGGTGGCCAACAGCACCCTGGCTTGTATCAGGAATAGTGTGGCCAGCAGGACCAGGGCAGTGATCGTCCCCCTGTACGTGGCACTGGTGAGGCCGCACCTTGAACACTGTGTTCAGTTTTGGGCCCCTCACTGCAAGAAAGACATTGAGGTGCTGGAGTGTGTCTGAAGAAGGGCAACAAAGCTGGTGAAGGGTCTGGAGCACAAGTCCTGTGAGGAATGGCTGAGGGAACTGGGGCTGTTTAGTCTGGAGAAAAGGAGGCTGATGGGAGACCTTTTCACGCTCTACAACTACTTGAAAGAAGGTTGTAGTGAGGTGGGTGTCAGTTTCTTCTCCCAAGTTACAAGTGATAGTATTGGAGGAAATGGCCTCAGGTGGTGCCAGGGGAGGTTTAAGTTAAATTTCTTCACAGAAAGGGTTGTTAAGCATTGGAACAGGCTGCCCAGGGAAGTAGCTGAGTCACAATCCCAGGAGATACTTGAAAGATATGTAAAGTGGCACTTAGGGACATGGTTTAAGTGGTAGACTTGAGAGTGCCAGGGTAATGGTTGGAATCGATGATCTTAAAGGTCTTTTCCAACCTAAATGATTCTATGATTCTGTTGTTCTATGGAAAGGACATATATATATGTAAAAGTTTAGTCCAATGTTTTTACACATGTGAAAGAATTACAAAGAAAAAGATACAGGAGAAAAAAAATAATTGGGAGCTTATTTCCTTATGAGCAAAAGCCACAAGGTTTTGGATCCCTTCCCCACCCGTCCAGTTTCTGGATTTGCCTATACCATGTGTGTAGAGCATTAGCCTGGAAGAGAAATTGTAGTAAATACACTTGTAAAGATCCTCTCAGTAGAATTTGTCTATCCTGTTCACTAGGAACCACAATCTATTAGTTAAATTTTGGCTCTAGAATGATATTGCAGAAAGAAAATAATCCCCACGATTTATTTTCACGTATTAATTGCATTGAATTATAAAAATACTTGAAAGAAATCATATGCATTGGAAGTCTTTTCTCCACCCTCTTTTAGTAAATTAATTCTAGGCAGATATATTAAGCATTGCAAACATTCAGATTCTTTCAATAGTGCTCAAAGAATATTTCATCTTTACTAATTTCCATTGGCTTGTGTTTGGCGTGGAATTTTGTTTTCATTTTACAATCTCCCTATTTTCTTCATTTCCACCAGGAGAGAGAAACAGAAGAAGAAGATGTCAGGTGGCTTTCAGTTATATGCCTCAAAATGAAGATGAACTGGAATTAAAAGTTGGTGACATCATTGAAGTTGTGGGAGAGGTGAGCAGATCTTTAATGGCACATTCCATTCTGATATATTTTGTGCATGCTGAGCTCTCAGATACAGTGTGTTTTAAGACATAATTTAAACCAGACATTTTTCTTCAATGTTATACTGACGTGTCTGGTTTGGGTTACTGATGAGGGTGAGGGGATGTGGTTGTTTGCTTATGGATTTTGTGAGGGTTTTTTTCTCTGTAGCCCTTCTGCTGGTTTTAGTCAGTTGATGCTTTTGAGTTCTTTTCAGGGAAAAAGCTCAGTTTTTGCTACAGGGCTGTTTAGTCTTTATCTCTGAAGAGCCAAGATTATAGCAGAAAAGGCTTTTCCCAATTTTAATAAGCCAGCCACAGGGAAGAATTATCTTTATGCAGTTAAACACATTTAAGAAATTTATTTGAAGCCCTCTGGAGTTCAGCCATGACATTCACCTTTTGTCATCTTTGCCTGCAAATTTTAACAATTTCATGTTAGTCTAATCAGATTTAAACCACCACCAATTACCCCTTAAAAAAAAAAAAAAAAACCAAACCCAAACCCCCAACAAATTGTTTAGAGACTCAAGATGTATATTTGGGTGGAAATGGATGTGGAAAATATCTCTTAGGAAGACTGGGAATAACTTATGAAATCTTGGACAGAGATACAGAAATTTTCTTTGCAGGGGTGAATCTGGTTGCAGGATCAGAACATTTCTTTTCACTCCCAATACCTTTAGTTTTGTTCCATTAGAGATTTTAGAAATATCATCTTGAGCTTAACAACATGAGGACCAAAAGTCAAAATGCTGACTTGTATCCTTTAAGCAGAATGCATTCTAACTCATTTAGTCTTTACTTACTTAGCTTTAAAAAGATCTAAGACCTTAGTCTGCTCTAGCAGCCAGTAAAAGGTGTGTTTCAGCTTGTATCATTTATTTGTAGGATTTTTTTTCCCTGTGACTCAGCAGCTAGTAAGTCAACATTTTATTTTTATTTTTTGTCAAGGATAAATGATTAGTTTTCTTTTTCCTGCATCTGTCACTCAGGTAATCAGTTCTAAAAGAATATAAATATTACCGCAATCTATATGACATCCAGCGATTTCTTATGAGAGGTTAAATTCTCACACCTGAATATAAGAAGCTTAGTGATCACTGGTTTTCCTTTAACCTAGCTGCGCATGCTGGCTCTGCACATCGTGCTTCCTGGAATCAGACGCAATGTGTCACTTAACTAACCTTATTTTGTCTGTGAGCAGAATTGTAATGTGGGATGGCAAGGTTGTAGGATATTTAAGAACATATTTTGGAGACAAAGTAAAGCCAATATAATTAGTTTTACTGCAGAACGTGAGCTGTTTTCATTGTGCAATTTGAAGTATATTTGACCTCACATGGCCACACAAATATCTTCTGTCAGTTGCCCTACTTAAAACTTTTAAGTCTGTGTCTTTCAAGAGTAAAGTGATGGAAAAAAAACCCCTTCCAAGTATCCAGCCAACAAATTAACTGTACCGAAAGAATTGTATGATTAAATAATTTAGATGAGACACTAGACTTCTCTTATGGAACTCATCTCTTACCGTCTTATAAATCTGAACAACTAATAATAAATAATAGATTTATATAAATCCAAATGGACTGAAAGTGGTTGCATTAAAATTGAAAGATGTAGAACTATGAAAGTGAAACATTCCTGTACTTGCATGTGTGTACTTATAGTTGAGGTTCACTTGGATTGCTGATTACAGACTTTGTAGTCTAAAAGTCATACTTGTACCTTGAATTGCTGCTGTTGAAGAAAGCATTGACAACTTGCTGATATAAGGTTTAAGAAAATACATTGTCTGGGGCTGCTTTTTTGATTGGCAGTCTTAAAGAATGTCATACTGGAATTAGATTTACTATAGTGTGGAATAAGATCGCTCATGGCTAGCTTGAACGGCTGGCCATAAGTAAATGCTGAGGAGGAACAGGTGACACAGGTGAGGCTGTGCCCACTTTGACCTTACAAAATACCCTGTTCTGTCAGATACTGAAACATGAACTCTGCCTCAGGCATCATCTGGTGCATTCATTCGATCCAGGACCTTGTCTGAGTCTTCTGAGTAGAACTAGATCAGCTGGTGGAAGAGGGAAAATAAAGGAATTTAGAGAAAAAAATTCTCAGTCAGGAAGTGTTGTTGTGTGACCTTTATTTTCCATCATGGTTGATCTCAAGCAGTTGATGTCAAATACTTGCTGTTATTACTTCCTCTTCTGCCCTTATCATGGTAGTGTTAATTCCTTGGAAAAGTAGGGCAGAATTTTTCTTTTGAAACAGGAACTTTGATGTAGAAAGTACATTCAACCAATGTACTGACTTCATTGTTTACCCTTCTGGTCTTCTGGTTGTGGATAATGCTGCATAAAGAGTCATTGCACTGAAATAGGTTTCACAGTGTTTCTGTCATTATACAATGCTCCTTGTTTCAAATGATCAATGTTTGATGTGAGTGACTTATTATTTAAAAAATATGGCTTCCTCAGTTGCGAAAGTGGAGATTTTTTTCAAGTACCAAAATCACGCTGTGTTATTGTACAAAACCCCCCAAAACAACAGCAAAAAACCCTCTCCAACATAGGTGACAATTGAAGGCAATTCTTGCAAAATATCAATTTTGTTTATCATTACTCAAGATGAAAAACTGGATGATAGCATCTTCAGCATTATTTACAGTGCTTCAGTGGGTAATTGGTACAATAATGGTCATTCACTTTCCATTTCCAGTTGCTTCTCTCTCTTACCCCATCTTTTTATTTGTGGGTAGAAGGTCCCAGATTCCCACAGGTAGTATTTTACCATATCCTCCTAAGAAAGTTGCATCAGTTGATTTAATTAGTTGGTTTTACATTGACTTAGATTAATATTTTTAAATCTCTGTGAATTTCTGTTTAGTTGAAAATAGATCTATTCCTAACTGCTTTACAGCAAACTAAAATGGATCTTTAGATCAAAATGCTGTCTATAAGTCTTTATGCAGGTATTTAGCAAAATATGTGTTTAAAATGTCGCTTAGAGTTGACAACTCATTAAACTTTTCCTGTTGCAAAGAAAAGCTGGTTTCTGTTGTACTGTGCTAATTTGGCTTCATCCTTTAAAAAAACAATGGGTTCTGCTGCTCCTTGAATGCCTTAAAGGTCACTGCCTCCAGTAAAGGGTCGGCAGAAGGGAATGCAAGTCTTCTCAACTGCCTCCATCAGTGCCAAAGCATGTTTCCCCAGACTCCTGGTGAAAATGGGATACACTGGTACATGGTGACTTGCTGAGGATGAGGATTTCTCCCATTCTCCCACCTCTGCTTCAGGCTGCTAATCAATACCTGAGGTGTAGTAGCACCTAAAGCTGCCCCAGATCCTTCTTTCTGGTGCCAACAGATTGGATAAGATACTTTTTGAAAGGGTTTCTATGTCTGTGGTAGTGGTAGATACTACTGGAAATTCCTACAGCAGCAGAAGTGGTTTGGGGCTGTACAGTAGGTTAAAACATCATCAAGTGTGAGTTTTAAGATACTAGGCTTGTCACCAGATGGGTATCTTTGGAGGCTGTATATGTTCAGAATTCATAGTTCCTTCATATTTGTTCTAAATAGTTAGAAATTAATTATAATAAAATCAAACATCCATCACAATAGATAAAGCATTTGTTGTTAAACTAGAGGTTTCCGTAACTACACAGACACTGGTGCCCTTGAGACACTAATTACCAGACTTAAATTAGAAGTACATTTGAAACTAACGAGAGAAGCGTTTCCATCATTGTTTACATTCACATTTAATGTGTGATTGATAGCTTTTTGCTTGTCATTTTGCTAGCTCATTAGATACAACTCTAATTACAGTTGTCCCAAAATACAACTGTAACTAATTGTCTTATTAAATGCAGATATCTGAATTCCAATTATGTTTCACCTTTAGACTTTCATGGGATGCCAGAAAATTAACCTGTAGCATTAGAGCAAGGACATTTGGCATGTCATTCAACGGTTCTGAGCCTGCTTTCATTTGGGGATCAGTCTGTCATCGTGCTGCCATACACCTTGTGGCCTCATCCTACTGAAAAGTCAGCTTTTTGGCAATGTGTAGTGCATGGAGTTAAGCTCACAACTAAATCTTTGACTGAGACATGCTGCAATACCACTGGGCTTATTCTTTGACTTTTAGTTAACTTTGCCATATATTATATGGTCAAATGCTATAAGTAACTTATTTGAAATTATAAAAATGCAGACTGAATTTTTATAAATCTATTGCTTCTTTTAGGCAGGGTTGGTGGGCTGTGGTTTTTTTGTTGTTGTTGTTTTGTTGTTGTGGTTACAAGATAAAGTGGTTCAACCCATTTCCAAGAACAGGATAAACATTGGGGACTGAGCTGGACTTTCTTTACAGTAACTTATTTTTACAGCTGTAGAGTTGAAAGGGGAATATTTAATAGCGGCAAGGGGATGGTCTGCACCACAAATACAGAACTGTATAATACTGCAAGAAAACTGCTGGGAATGAATGCTGGGGTGCCATGTCCCTCAGTTACTTTTCCGTGAAATTCTGTGGTAAGGTGTTTTTCCTCATCCTCTTCTAACAGGTGGTTCACAAGGACTTTTATGACTACTGCTTGTTTGGTTAGTCCATATGGTAGGAGGCTTTTTTTGTGGAAATAAGGGTGCAAATACCTCTGACTCTTAATGAGGTCATTCCATTTCTATGTGATCTCTGCCCCTCAGTTCCTTACTTAGAAGATGATGGTAAAAAAACCCAGCAAAAACCCAAACCACAAAAAAACCAAATGAGAAAAATCCCAAAGCACATTTTGACATTGTAAAATAAAGAACTCTGAAGCTGAAAAGATCCCCTAATACAGGGCGCTTCTGCAGTTTTTAATTCTTCCCTTCTGCACCAGTTACCCAACCGCTTCCAGCTGTGCTGTAGCAGAAGCCCAAGGGCTGGCTGATGTCTCATGGCTATGGCTCTCCGAATGCACTCCCAAAACAAGCCATCAAGTGGCACTGTAGGCACCATCGTCTGTTGAGGTCTTGTTTCCAAAATTTCTTTTCCTATTGGCAGTGAATATGATTTGTTTATTTTGCCTCTTGGGAATTTATGTTTTTAATTTCCTTTCAACATGTGATTGCTGTTGCCCTTCAAGCTCAAGATCTTCCATTAGAATTTATAAAATAAAGGAGTTTTTTCCTTTGCTTTCTGTGCTCTAGTTCTCTAAGCAAAAGAAAACTTGTTGACCTTGGGCTTCTCTCCTTGCTTGCCTGCCCCTGGCATTGCTTTTATTCTTGGGACTGTGTTTTAGTTTTAACAGCCCAGAAAGACTCTGTTGTGATCCAGGGAGATTTTCTTCCACTTGAAACCTTTCCGGATTCAAAGCCTCCTTCATTTGTCCTAGGGTAGCTGTAAGTAGTCTGTCAGCCTAATAAACAAGGCTACACGTTGTAGAAAAGCTTGTGGAACAGGCAGATAGAGGAGTTTACTGGAAATACACTTTAGGTTAGTGATTCTAAAGAGCTGAACATTTCAATCATTTAACAACTTTTTATAGCAATAATTACAAGCAAGCAGCTGTGGCAGTCCTAGATATTCTGGCAAGCAACTGCTGGTAGCTGGCCTCAGCGTTTCCTGCTCTTTTTTGATATCCCATCCTGGAGTTAGAGGGATGGGCGCCCAGTTCCCTCAAGGGAAGGTGCTTCTAGGCTTGTAGCAACAAGGCTTGTTGCACTACAGGTCAGGCTGGTGCTCCCTCTGACACTTCTTTCTTAAAAAGGGGATGTTGCAAATTGTGTTGGCCATGAAGGGAAAACGTAAGGAACATAAAAAGTAACATTTCCTCACTTTTGGAATATCTTAATCTTGCAGTTCTAGTGACCTACTAAAGTGATTTTGTTTTCTTTGGTTGCTTTACAGTTACAGAATAAAACTGCATTCCTGGTCTGAAATAGAACTATTATGTTTGTGTGAGGGCTTGAACTGCTGCCGTGTTATTATTTTTTTTACTTTAAATATGGAAATATGCTGATTTCAATAAATTTTTGTTGATTTCTAAGCAGCTTAATGGCCTAGCATCTGCACACCCTTCTAAGAACTTCTTGTTTGTGTGTCTGAATGTCTAATCCATGTAATTCTCTGTTATTTTCCTGTCTGTCCACTTCCATGGTATCTATTTTGAGCACTTCATTATTATTTGTAAGTAAAATTAACTGCTACAACCTCTTACTGTCTTTCTAGTCTGGGTTATTATTGTGTTCTGGGATCCCACGATTTGGTTAAGCACTCACTTTCTAACAATGAAAACCAGTATATTTTGGATCATTTTAATCTGTATTTGGTTTATAGTTTCCAAAAGCATCATTTACATCAAAAAAGACTGCCGACTGAGTAATTAAAAACAAAATACAAGTATTTCTTCATTGAAAATGTAAAAATAAACCTGAAGGCAAATGATACTGGAAGAACATTTGAATGTTGCATAATTATTATACAGATTAAATTTCCCTTTAAATCCCAAAGGCAAAGCTTCTTAATGGGATGCATTTCTCTAGAGATGTTGCACCATTCTCTGGTGATATTGTTCATATCTCATTCGATCGCATCCAAGTATTGGACTGTGTAAGCTGTCTGCTGTTGCATCTGTCCCTGCTCTACGCGTGGCACTGGCTGAGTTGCGGTTGGGTGCATGTGTTGTTACCTCCCTAAATACATGAAGTGGAGTAATGAAGTATCTTCAGTCACTTTCCTGTATGTTGTTACTCTTCAAATGTGGTGTGACAGCAGTACTGGCAGCCTAGGAGCTTGGCAAGACGAGGACATGCCATGCCTCTCTGAAAGGCAGTGAACAGATATAACACACTGAAAACACGTCTTGAAAATACCTCTAGCTGTAGCCACTTAGATCTGACAGATTGGAAAAATTCTTCTTGTAACTTAAACCCGAAACCTTTGTTTTCAGGCTGAACTTAAAATTGGTGTGTAGGATATCATGAATAGTAGAACTTCTCTTCCAGGGTAGGGACACGGACTACTGGATGAAATCCTCCTCTTAGATTGTTTGATTCAGCACATAAAGGCTGAGCATAAATCAGGACCTAGATGTATGAATCCTGAAGGCACTTTGTTATAATAGTATAATAACAAATTTTATTGAGTGCTTATAATTCCAGATGGATTGACCCCATGCATAATGGATTTTCATTTGTAAGGGTTTACTTCAAGCCATATGGTAATGGATTGCCCCATTTTGAGATAACTAAATCCTGGGGGTATTTTAGTGTCTTTTTTTATTGTATGGATTAAACTCTAGCTGGTGTGTTTTGAGGCTTAAAGTTATGTAGCATGTAGCTATATGTTTAAAAATACTTAAAGGTTTTGATGCTTTTGATGAAAATTTCCTAATAAATCTTTGGGAGGCCTGTTTTGCTGACATGATTCTGCATTTTCTTGCAGGAAAAATCCGGGTTTTGCTTTAAGATTTTTCTGAATTTGTAAAGTTATTGAAGTATTTTCAGATAATTAATTCTTGTATCAGCTAGAAAACTTATAATAAGCTAATGAATGCTGTGAGCATATTTACATCCAATTTAGATTTACCTCTCTAAATATCTCTGTATGTGTGTATTTCTATATATGTACATAGAGATCCATACATAAACATGCCACATAAATAGTACTGATGTTAACTTGTGAGAAAACTGTGAAGTGTTACCCTGCAAGAAGTAAGCAGGAGAAAATTACTTGAGGGAAGGATGGACCTGAGTGATACTGGTCACCCTATTTCTGTTAAGTAATCTCAGCATCTTGCAAAGCAGGGATCTTGGGAACTGAGTAATTCCCCTGTTATTAATCTTCGGGTCAATTGGCTAATGCAGTTATGGTGTAATGTTTAGCTCTAATCAATAGAGCCGTCTGGGAATACTGCATTAGAAAAATTGAAATATTTTATATTTGGCCACATTGTGTATTTTCTGTATAATGATATATCATATATAGGTATTTAAAATTTGTAGAGTCTACTAAGTGTTGTGTGTCGTGCAGCTTCAGTTTCCCATATGATTATTAATTTGTCTGGAGAGAAGAGAAGCAAGTATTACCTTTTAGAGACTTTGCTACTATAATGCAAAAAACCTGCACCCCACTGAAGCAATTGAGTGATTTGCATGTATTCCCACCCCACTGAAGCAATTGAGTGATTTGCATGTATTCCATCCTTTGAAGTAGCAGCCATTATTCCCAGAGTTCTGCTCGACCTCACTAATACCACTGATGCATTTTGGGGTGGGGAGGGAGTTCTGTCATGCGCAGATACTGAGATTGAACGCAGGTAGCTGTGCTGGTCTGAACTACTTTCAAATTAAAATAAAAAATCAAGCTGGGAGGACAAGAAATATGCTAAACTGGTTGAAGGTGGAGGGAAAGCACTCCTGAAGTAGCAAGCTTTGTTTGTAGTGAAATCGTACATGTAGCGAAGTTGAAAAAAAATCAACCATTCCTCTATAGGTTGAGGAAATATTTGCTTGTATTATTGAGAGGTTTGTTTTCTAAGAACTTGAGATTTTCACAGGTAAGTGATACGAAACAGACTTTTTTCTGTAATAATTAACTAGTACCATTCAAAATGTGGGATTTGTTTTTCAACAGGAAATGTGAACACCCTCAACATGTAAATTTAAGTTTCTGTTTCCGTATTTGTCGTAGGGGGACAGGAAAGAGATGGGCCAAACGGTATTGGAAACTGATGTGTCACAGACTGACACTGTCCTCTCCTGTCATTTTTTTGGTGAATGGACAATGTCTGACAGATGAAAAATGTTTATGTGTCAAGGGTGTGTTTAGCTGATGCATATAATAAGTCTTTTCTTGCTGTCCCAGTATAACCTAAAGGCATCTGATATCTAAGGCATTTCACTGCCTGACACCACTGTTCAATCCTCAATGGCTTATACAGGAGGGATTTTTTAATTTTATGTGATATTTTCTCTTGGCATTGGGTTAGGAAGTGTCTTTCCTCCTTCTGACCATATCAATATTACGTATTTCAGTAGCTCTTTGTAAATCTAGAGTAAAATCTGCATTAGTACTGTTTTTTGTTCTCCATAGATTTCTTATGTTAACACATTAATGATGATTCAAAATTCTTAATTTTTAAAAGAGAAAACTTCTGATTTTGATGGGGAAGACAGGAATGTTCAAATGATACCTACTTTAGATTCTCTGAATAGCCCTTTGCAGGCATTTCTCTTTCGCCATTGATTACTTAGGGAGTTTAGACTCTTACAGTCTGTAGATCACATCCATTAAGAAGATGGTCATGAACAGCAATACAGTGTTCACTGAAAATTCAATGACTGAGCTGATAGCCATAAAAATCGAAATGTAGAGACACTGTGTGTTCTCTAGTTGTTCTTTTATCCTTTTATTTAATGCTTGTCCATGCTTCTGACTGCTGTCAGCACTGCTGACATTTACAGATGGGCGCGTGGATCTTTCTTGTTTGTACTTTAAAAAAATAGAGAGAGATATGCTCTGGCTTGGAGCCTATACCATGTGCTCCTTATACCTGAAATTAATACAAACTGCTCAAAATCATTAGTCATTGCTATTGAAAATCATGTATGTAATGTAACTCTGTAAGGTGTTGCTTACGTTAAAACTCCTTTCTTTTGTTTTTGTCTTGGTGCAGGTGGAAGAGGGCTGGTGGGAAGGTATACTCAATGGAAAGACTGGCATGTTTCCTTCCAACTTCATAAAGGAACTGTCTGATTCTGATGATGTTGGACTAGCACAGGAAGAGCAAGTAAAGCCAAGTAAGGAAAAAAATACCATTGATGTTCTGTATAGATGTATGTGTCTTTACACCCTAACACATTGATAGAGTAGCATACTCTTATCTCTTGCTTGGAAGTGGTTTTGAATGCCATGTTCTTAATTTTTGCTGTGAAAAGGGTAAATGATGATGATAAGTGTGTACTTGCTACCTGATTTGCAATGGCAATGCTCCCTGAGCTGTGTCAAGACTTGCTGAGCTGCAACAGACCAAGAAGAGAGAAGGCAATAATTGCTAGAGTTGTATTTCAAAATTAATTACAAGAGTTTTTTTGTCTTGAGATGTGGAAACTGAGCAAAGTAACCAAACATCTACAATGTGGCTGTGCTTATTTAAACGAGGGATTAAAGTGCCATGCCTTCTATGACTCCAGTAGATTTAAGGATTCATAATTATTGGTGTGGGACATGCGGCACTTTTTCCCTCCAGGTGCTGAGCATGTTACTATCACCTCCGTCACCCACTGCCCCAGCAGCCAAAGGGAAAAAGGCCAGAACTGGGACATGGAGTTTGTTCTCTCACTTACAGTGGGCCAGTACTGCTGCAGGTGAAAAGCATGTTTGGTAACTAAGTTTGCAATAGTATAAGCATGGTAGTAGGTTGTCCTATTAAAACTTCCCTTGGGGAATAACCTGAACCAGAAGTATGCTGTTATATGAAATAGACACTTGTGGTCTTCATGTTTTTTCTGCTTTTCAAACAGATATTCTTTTTATTTCCTAATAGAGTAGTGAATTCTGAATCTTTAGTGAAAAGGAAAAAAGTCAATTGCATTTACATATTTCAGGCTAATCCCACAATACCTGCCAAGGTCTTCCTATTTTCAGCACAGCAGATACTCACTGCTGTGTAGTATTCTGAGATCTCTGAACAAGCAGAAGTGAAAGAACTCCCAAGATCTTTGTAAGCTTATTTCAGCTGAAATTTACCAAAGCCATTATAATTTACTCTGTTAGTAAGAGGTAGAAAGTTATACTGCATTTTTTTATATATATTTTTCTCTCATTATTCTATTTAAGGCAGATTTATCACCTTTATTTCATCCCACAGTAATAAGATTCTAAAAAACCTGACTTCAGCAATGCTGAAAATTTTTCATATTGTTTATGTAATGGAGTACCTATTCATGTGTAGCAGCACTGGTGACCTAGTCTTGTGGTCAGTGCAGCTAAAGGTATTTACAGGTAATGTTCCTTCAGACTGGATGGAAGTATTTTTAAGGAAGTTAACAATTTTAGCATGAGGGGAAAGGGAAAAGGGCATTAAGTGAAGTTGTACATTTCAGTGAGATTGCAAACTGCTTTCTATAACCTGTATATGCTATCATGAATTTTGTTCATTACAAACACGGTGAGTCTTAGAAGAACTAATTGTGTAGATGTAGTTCCAGCTCTGGATTCTGTAGTGTTTGGTACTCTATAAATGAACAAGGTAAGTGATACTGTTCAGGATGGAATACCCCAGTTTTATCTGTGTGAATGAATGAATATTACTTCCCCAGGTAATTTGGTAATACTTATATAATAAGCATCCTAAAAATGTATTTTAACAAAAACATGCATTGGAGTGTGTAAAAGCAGCCACAAAGCATTAGCTTGTTTCATCGATATCTAGAATGGCATATGCTTAGTTCAAACTCAGTTTTGTGTGCTGGTTCTGACTGTCAGTGGAACTAAAACCTGTGATACTTGTATTGAGAAGATATCGTTGTCTCTTTAACTAAATTGAAGATAATTGTAGTTGAGAAATGGGTTTTCTTCTTTCTTTTATGTAACTTAACTCTTTGGAGGTGCTTTGTGGCTAGATAAAATGATGTGTCATTAGGAGCTATTTTCTAAATAGCAAAATACTTGTAAAACAGAACACTGTAAACCTCCTCAGAGAGAAACAGGGACTCAAGTAATGTTGAGATTCTTATGGGATTTTTAACACTTTTTTTATTTATCTTTGTTGAAGTAAACCCATCAATTTAAGAACTGCATTCCCCTACCAGAATTACGGGAAATATGCATCAACTCAGTTCTTTCTGTATAGTCTGTGTAATTGTTACAGGTGTTGCTTTCTAACACATGGTGCTTTATGAGGCTTTATTCAAGTACACTGACTATCTGGATTTGAAAATCTTTATGAGATTTCAGCAAGTTTATGCAGCTGACTAGGAATGATAAGCTGATTCCAATTATCTGTGCTTAGTCTTAAAGCCTAGTGAAATAAAACGCAAACAAGTAAACCCTGGAAGATTTGGGCATCAGGCTGGCATTACTGTTGAGGTGCTCTGGGTAGCATCTCAAAAGTGTGTACATTCATGCCTCTAGATCATCTCCTTCCTCCATGTATGACAAGACATGACAGCACTTCAAATCTGCAATGACTCCTGTTTGTTTTTCTGGAAACATTGTTTGAATATGTCTGTATCACAGGACTTCGTAAGGCAGAAGCCTTAAATATGAATTCTAGGTTACTAAGTTAGCACTCAGGTACAAGGGGTTGTACCTGTGCATTGAAGTAGAACCTTGGGTGGTCACTGAGGTTCTACACAGCTTCCAGAGAGGCCTAGATAGAGCTGGGGTATGGCTCTGCAGTCTTGAACAGCAGCCTTGAACTTTTCAGCCTAGGTTGTGAAATGGATAAGGTAGTACTTGGCAGGTTTACTGTGAGACTTGGGCAATTAGCATGGGGTCTTTGCAGACAGGGCACTGTACAAACTCAAGAGTAGTTTTTATTTAACAGTTAAATTTAATGCTTTGGTTAAACCTACTTAAACGTGATCTTTTAATCACATTTTGTTTACCCTTTCTAAAGAGAGCCTTTTTGGAAGGGCGAATGTAATTTTTGGTGAACTCAAAGTGGAAGAAATACAGAAGAGAAAAATTTAGTAACTTGGCTTTTTAGGAATAAAGTTAATAAAAGTGCATATTTCTCTGTCCTTCTGTTATGACCTGCACAGGTCTAATGGGGAGAAAAGTATTGTTGGATTTTATTGGGTTTGTTGGGTCCATGTAAATTTTATGGTAGATTAGAGTAAATGGACAGAAGGAATTATCTTGGTTTCTTTTCGTGCTGTGCCATAGAGTAACCTCGGAGGTTTCTTCAGAACAAAAAGCCCCTTTGTTTGAAAATGTCTGGGGCTAGTTTTGGAAGTGCCTAAATACTTCCGAATACTGACAGTGGGACTTAACTTGCCCCTTAACTT
The DNA here is from genome assembly GCF_015220075.1 of Falco rusticolus. Taxonomy (NCBI): domain Eukaryota; kingdom Metazoa; phylum Chordata; class Aves; order Falconiformes; family Falconidae; genus Falco; species Falco rusticolus. The sequence continues at coordinate 91,065,092 of NC_051188.1, forward strand.
GAAAGGGTTGGTAGCCTGTGCTTCCCCTCAGATGGTGGGTACTCAGCAGACTGGGAAGTGAAACTGTTACAGGATCAAAAGGTTGTGGGTTTGGGCATTTGTTTATTTGTTTTTAAAGTATCCCAGCTCTAAAGTGACTGTCAAATTTTTTGTCTTCAAAGGCACATTTTAGAATGTAAGCACAGACAAGATCAGGTACCCTTAAAGTAACAGCAGTTCCTTGTTCCTTGTTCCTTGTAAGCATCCTCTTAAATTAAAACATTGCTTTTCTTTGACTGACTGTTACAGCATGAAGTGTGCATTGTATTTTTATTACTATATTAAATGGATAGATGAATTATAAGATTATTTTCTAGATTTCTCAAATATCTAGTACTAATTTTAATAATATTTTCAATACAGTATCTTGTTGTTATAGCCTGTTGAGAAGCAAGAAGTAGTCAAATAAATCCTGTCTGAGGAATCACAATATTAAGGAGATGATTTCAAAAGCATTTTAGCGTTTTGATGGCAGTGTTATGACAACATTTAAAGGTGGCCTTCTGTATCTTGCTGTCTCTTGTATGTGTCTGTTCAGGAATTGCCAGGCGTCATGGTATGTATCAATTACTATTTTAGAGCCTTTTAGTGATGGCCACTGAGAAGTCACGACTGCTGGAGTTAGAACTGATGATAGACTCATCAGCAGATGGTTCAGTCAGGCAACCTCCTGTATTTTGAGTTCTTAAAATGTTGGATGTCCATTACTGTCTCTCTGGCTTTCCTCAATGTCATGAACATACCATTCTCTTAGCAATTTCTTAATTGTTTTTTGACTGTTTTAATAGCAACCTTTTAATGGTACTTTGTAAAAACAAGGTGGAAAGATGGATTTGTGGCTTTTTTACTTCTTCATTATGTAAAAACAAGACAAGAAAAAATTTCTGTAATTTTATAAAAACTGCAATTACAAAACAAAAAAGCATCTTTTTACAAGATGTAAATGGGTATAGCTTTTTATTTTCTGAAAATCCAACAGAATTATATGCAGGGGGAATAAAATACACATTTTTGGTACCAAAATGGGTGTGATGCTATGGTGGGACAATTCACATGTACTGCCTGTTTTGCTGTAACATTTTACTGAATACATTAATTTTATGATGATATACCTAGCTAAGGTTGTTCAGATACACGAGCTGACATTGATATATTCTTGGGCTTCCCTGGGTACCTCAGATTAAAAAAACCCAACACACAAAACACCTCAGCTGCTCATGCCTTTACCTTCACTTGAATTTCATATCGTAAATGTCAGAGTATGAATTAGCTTGCTATCAAAGGAAAAAAAACCCAAGAAATTAATGGTTTTGATAATAAAAATGTTATTTTAAAGATCTAAGATGGGAAGTGGAAATTGTTTCGGTTTTTTTGTTTTAGTGTTGTTTTCTTTTTTAATTTTAGTATTTTGTTTTTGTTAATATGAGCCAAAACAAACACCTGATTAAGCTATTGGCTGAAAAACTGGTGTATCCAGGTTATAGTGTCCTATCCCTTCAACTAAGCATTATTTAAGACCAGTTCCCATATCCATAACATTTCTTACAAGTCAGCTTGGAAAGTTGCAGTATTTCTGACGCTCACAGGATCCTGGTGTATTAAGGAAATGTAAGTATTTCATTGCCCTGTTTGGATGTCAGCTGTGCTTGCTCGAGTGCACTACATCTGCATCAGGAGTGTTGAGCCACTGTGAGTACATCATTGCAGTGATAATTTTTTTCAGGCTTCCCCCGTGCTCCGTGAGGAGGCTGGGTAAGAAAGACAAAATGATTTCATTTGCAAGTCTCACAATTTGATGGATAACAGACAAAATCTAAGAAAAATGCATTCTGTTGGACGCTGTAAAGAACAGCTTTAGCAAAATCATGAGATTCTTTTATCTGACATACATGCAGTAAGAATATTTTAACTTCATGTACAATCAGATACTTCTGTTAACATTCTCGTTGTTTTGCTAATGAGGCTTTAAAAATGTAGTGACTGAAAATACAGATTAAAACCTCTTCCTTTCCCTTCTTTTTATCATCATTTGATCTCTTCACCCCCACCCTGCTCCTTCTCTTTTTTTTCGTCTTTCCTTCTTTTGCCTGCTGTCAGGAAAATCTGCCTTTGAAGGGACAATTCTGTACAGAGTGGCACCGGCAAAGATTGACAGCTACAGACGTTATAACAGTGAGTGTGTTTCAAAATCAACAAGCAATAGCTTTAGTCCTCTGTACTTGTTTGATTTATCTACACTTGTAAAATGTGCCACTGCTACTCACTTACGGCTACCCTACGTGCATATATTTGTCTGTAAGCTAAAGTCAGTTTGCTGCTGATGAACTGCCTAGCCTTAACGCAATGAGAATGCACTCGTTCCTTCTGTGCATGTGTATGTTATTTGTCCATATAATGTATGTGTGTGAGCCCACAATAAATTGTGAATTACATTGGATGTTTGGGTCTCAGCTATGTATTGAAATTAAGACCATTTAGTCCCATCATTTTTGCACCTGAAACATGAAGGCTGTTGATTACAACTACAGATCTCTGAACTAAAAGTCCTTCTTCTCTAAAAATAAAGTTCCCATTATGATTGCTGAATTCATAAGATAAGCTTTGCTTTCCTTAAAGAACATTGTGGGGTTTGGTTGGGTTTTTGTCTTTGTAGGGTTTTTTTGTTTTGTTTTGTTTTGTTTTTAATTTACTGCATGCCCTTCATTTGGCTTTGTCTTTGACAGCTATTACTCACAGCATTTTGGCTGATAACGTTTTTTCTGCCAAGGAGGGTAAAAGATACAAAGCTAGTTTCATTTCATGTTCAGGTTTTTGCCTTCTGCGTTTTGGAAGCAGGGAACATGCTGCTTTTCATATGCTTTTACTACCCTTTTAATACAGAAGAAGAGAAGATGGTTACATCAGATGCAAGACAGAGGAAGCAAGGAAGACAGGAATCTGTTCTTCCACCTGCTTTCTTGAGAAATCTAGCAGAAAGAGTTCCTACTGAGTCACATTCAGTGTGACTAAGTACAAAGTGTTCAATCCTGTCCTCCGGTGAACAGGATGTTGTGCTAACTTTGGCATCTGCTTTTGTCCCAGACAGCTTTCTCTTGAGAAGATCCAAGCTGTGCTGCCCTTCTTACTGCTTTCTGGGTGCGAGTGTTTGCTGTCCTACCTCTGAGGACTTTTGTCTTAGGCATGTTCACTGCAAAGGATGAAGCAGTTGAAATGGTAGTCTTTCATTCTGATAACTGCATTTACACCTTCTTGTCTTGTCAACAAAACCTGATCTTTTTTTAAGCAAAAATCTTTGTGAATGTGTGCAGCTCTGAGTATTTCCTCGTGGAGAATTATGTCCCTGTCTACTATAATTCATCTCTTTTCTGCGGCTCTTCTCAAGCTTCCAATCAAGCTCTTGCTGTGGCTGGAGCAGACCGTGTGGCTGCTGGTCTTCACATTTTTCTGCTGCTTCTCACCTTATAGTCTTCATGATTGCTTATGCATCACTCAAATTGCATGCTTCTCTCAGAGTTCTTAGACCATCATGTCCTCCAATCCACCTATCTGATGAGCATAATAAGGATTTATGAAGTAAATCTCTAGTATGCTTGACCTCTGACTTTAAGATCTAGCTTCAAGTCAGATTGCAAGGTCTGCCTTTGGAGCCTTTAATTTTGCAACATTAATCTTTCTGGGCAGTGTTGCCCTAACATTACCTTTCAAAGTTTTCAAGAAACCTGGTCTCCATGCCCAGCCCATTTTTCATTAAGGGTCAAATGACCCTTCACCTTTTCTTGAGTCATTTAGGGTGACCCTAAGTGAAACCAGGAAAAATTCAGTCACCCTTCCAGTTGTGCTAGAGCTCTGCATTTAGTTCTTCTTGTTAATAATACTGGCCCATGGTTGTGCCCTGTCACAGAAAATAAATTTCGTCAAACTGATTTCACAGAGTGCAGGATTGGATGGGTATCTTGATAATGAGCTTAACCCACAGTAGATTGTCTCATGTTGCTCTGGGCAAACACCCATCTAAACCTTGTTTTTAAAGCTGACAGTGTCTTGTTTAATGCTACCTCCCTTGGCATTTTGTTGAGACTTGCACGTTTTTTCATGCTGCAGAGGTATTTTGCTTTCTTTGTAAAACTGCATTTAAGACAGCCAGATGTCCGGCTACATTTGTGGCCTTATTTGTTGTTTACTGGGTTGGAACTGGGACTAAAATGGGTGGTACACAAAATCAGGTCATCTGGGAAAGTTTTAAACAGAATGAGGGTTGGCATTGTTGATATTATCAGAGATGTTATCTTCTAAACTAGCATATACAAAGGAGGGTTCATTATCCCAGCATACTCATGTTCTTCCCAGGCAGGCCTGCTGAAGGTGTGGCCAGCTCCTGGCATTGTTGATATTATCAGAGATGTTATCTTCTAAACTAGCATACACAAAGGAGGGTTCCTTATCCCGGCATACTCATGCATATCTGACCTGTGGTCCTTATTTTTAGACAGATCCATGTGCTTATGTCTCCAGTGCAAATCGTTTGGAGGCATTCCATGGATTTGTCATTTAGGGATGTTTAAAACAACCCACAGCTGTTCTAATTTCAACTTTCTGATTTCTCAGAGAATTAAGCTGGAGTCAGTTCATAGCTTTAGATTAGTTATGCCCAAAGGGTGCTTGGATTCACCTGTATCACATTGCATGAAGCGCTGCTCAAATTTTGAAGCAAGCCTAGAGCTTTTACTTTACAAATATATGCTTAGAGCTAATACTTTTATTTTGAAAGCCATTTCGCAACTGCTGTGTTTAAAAGAAATTTTCATATTTAACCAAGGCCTATAATAGCTAAATGCTGTTGAATTAGTGTGTAGCTGCTTCTAGAGATATCTTCCACTGAAATATGCAAGATTATCTCCTGCATAAACACCTGGCCTCGCCTTCATATGCTGACATGGCTTTTTTGGTCATTAGGTACGCCAGGCTCTGCTCAGCAATAATTCCAGCTCCTTTGGCATTCTGCTCATCAACCTGCTGTCAGAAAATCTTTGCTACTGTGTATGCTGGGTGAAGAGAGTCACGCAGCAATAAAAAATTACTTACTTGTCATTTTGTTGATCGCAGCCCTCTTTTCTCTCATCCTGCAACTTTCCTGCATCTCCACGAAAAACGCTTCTTGGATTTCTGATTTTTTTTATTTTTCTGGTTTAACTTCTCTTTCTTCCTTCACTTTCTTTTTCTTCAAAGATGCTATAACTGAGGAAGAGGGCAGATACGATGCTTGATTTGACAGATATTTGCCTCTCTTTCTTTATATGTGGATCCACAATGCTGTCAGTAATAGATATTAGATATAATGGAAGAAGATGAGACAGGATCGTTGAAACAGAAATATTCGTGAGTAACCTTCATTGTGTTTTCTATTGCTCCACCACTTTTTTTTTACCTTTTTTTTTACCATCCCCCTAATCTTTGAGGAGCTATAGCTGGTCAGAGTTCCAAGCAATTGGTGTGGTTGGTGTATTTATGACATTATTTACCCATTTAAGAATGTCTGAATGTGAGCAAAGTTAAATGAGAAGCCCAAATGTGGGTTTTAACAGTTCTGAAGAGGGGACAGTTACAACTTTTTATTTCACCTCAAGTTCTTATAACTTACTTACAAAGAAGAACATATATTAAATGCACAGCTGCTACAATGAAAAATAACATCTGAGAAAGAACAATGCTAAAATTGGGTGAGGGGAATTTTTATGATTAAAAAGAAGCATCCTGTTTTCTGGAGGACGAAAGTAGGGATGGTGAAGGGATTGGGGGTGGTGGGTGGAAGAATTATGTTGTCTGGGGTGAAGTGCATTAAATCCTTTCATTGATTCGGACTCCCACTACCAGGTGGTTTTACATGAGTCTCACAAAAGACTGGGTTTTGGTGAGTGACAGGTAAAGAATCCTTTTGGCTGTGGTTGCTTACTCATCTTTTCACATGTGATAACTTGTTCCTGTACTTGGTGAGAACAAGTCTGGTGGAAAAAAAAATCCAAAATGAAGACGACAATGGCACAGTTGTAGAGCTCCTGAATGAATGATTGTTTCTATTCGTTCTTAGAGTACTCGGGGAAGTGGCTGGGGATGAGGTGAAGCCACCAACTTCCATATTGATGGCTCTGTGTTCATGCTGCAGAGGATGCTTGTGCTGCGTTGCCCTTAATGCATGCTGCTACGTGGTGCTGGTCACCGCTCCCATTCTCCCTGCATGATTTCTTGTGCAAGCATAAAAATCTTGGGGCTGTTTCTTATGTGGCAAAAACTTGTGCTAAGAAAAATGAACTTGCTGAAAGGAAAAGACAAAATGTTCAGATTACATGGTTACATTTCTTCAAGGAATATAACTGAGAATAACAAATAATGACTAATATAGAGCTAGTTTGCCTCAGCCATTTGTACCTATATAACCACTCTTGGTAAAGAAGCATAGATTTGTTTTTTGAAAGCGTGAATTTATTGAACCTTTAAACTGTGAAGAATCAACATGGCTTTGTTCTACAGTAATATTTAAAAACAAACTCCCTTTTCTGGTTTTGATTTTTGCTGGAATATTGTTGGTGATAGCTTCAATGAAAGACAGGACTTGGACAGAAAGCAAGCTCAAGATAAATATAAATACCTTATAGGCTGTGGGTATTTGTTCTGTCTTCGCCAGTATGTGAGGAAAAGGAAGAAGGGAGGTTCCTGTCTTGTCTGCTGTAATTGCCATGTATAACTTCACCTTCTTTGTCATTCTGATCGGTCACTCGGGTGTTCCACACTGTCATTCTCTAAATAGAAGGAAAGGAGATATTTCCCCTCTCCTTCCTTCCCTTCTGTAAAAGGCAAAAATCCCGATAAGGTCCATTTACACAGTTCTTTGTTCTATTAAACAGAGCTGACACCATTTTTCTCTGGCTGCCAGACCAAATCAGGAGATCCTTTGCATCATCTCAGGTGTGTGCCTCTGAACAGCTGACCTTTACATCACGTAACAGAGCTAGCCTGAGAAGCACTTAGAGGGGCAGAGCATCATTGGCTTATACATTGCCACAGTGGTCTGTCTTTTGCCCAGTGCCATAAATTGTCTGCGGAGAGAACAATCCAGAATAAAGAACAAAAATTAAATTGCTAAATAATAGCTCAAAATAGAAAGCTCTGTAAAGCTCACAATGTATCCCCCTTTTTTCCTGCCATTTTAAGCTATTTAGAAACAATTCATTTCCTGCTTTGAATGGAGTTAATTTTATCGCAGCTGTTTATTTTTGTTTTAACAGCTTTAGTTTATACAGCCCTTTATCATCCCTAAATATCTTTCTGATTTAGAATCTTGGTTTGATGCCAGTGCAGCTCTGGGGCCGTTGGTGAATTAAGTCTGATGTTGTGGTCTCTTTTTAATCCCTGTTTGAGCTAATCTGTTTTGGTACATTTCAGAATGTTGCTCTCAAAAGACCTGTAACTGGCATAGCAGGAGTGTGGCGTGTTTGAAGTGTCTTGAGAAAAGTAATCTCTCTTATATACCCATATAGGAAAAAATGCGTGTGAAGTGCAGAATTCCTCCAGACAGTGTTGTGAGAATTTAATCTTCATGAATACTAAATTGGCTTGCATTTCTAAGGAGCGTGAAGCAACAGAGCATCTCAGAGCTCTGAGTGTTCTTAAATAGCTGTAAGTCAGTAGTCCCATATCTTGTCCCAGCCAAAAGTTGGGAAGGGTTGGCTCCTGGGAGTTTTAACTTCTTGCTGCTGATACTGCCCTTGTTCAGACTTCAGGAATCTTACTATAAAGTGCACCCAACGCTCAGATTTGAGCTCTACTTTTTGGTGCTACAGTTGATTCAGCAACAGTAAATCTAGGTAGAATATTGTCTTTGCTTATAGAGCCAGAAATGTGAAATAACACCTTCAAAAGACTTCGCAGAATCACAGAAAAGTCAGGATTGGAAGGGACCTCTGGAGTTCATCTAGTCCAATCCCCCTGACATGAGTTTTGAATGTCTCCAGAGAAGGAGACTCCACAGCCTCTCTGGGCAGCCCGTTCCAGTGCTGTGTCACCCTCAAGGTAAAGCAGTTCTTCCTCATATTCATAAAGAACTTCTTGTGTTTCAGTTTGTGCCCATTGTCCCTTGTCCTGTCTCTGGGCACTACTGAAAGGAGCCTGGCCCCATCCTTTTGACACTCGCCCTTAAGATATTTGTAGACATTGATAAGATCCCCTCAGACTTCTCCAGGCTAAATAGGCCCCGCTGTCTCAGCCTTTCCTCATAAGGGAGATGCTCCAGTCCCCTCATCATCTTTGTAGCTCTCTGCTGGACCCTCTGCAGTAGCTACTTGTCTCTTGAACCCCAGTTCTGGACACAGCACTCCAGATGCAGCCTCACCAGGGCAGAGTAGAGGGGGAGGGTCACCTCCCTCGACCTGCTGGACGTGCCCAGGATCCCATTGGCCTTCTTGGCCACCAGGGCACACTGCTGGCTCTTGGGCAATTTGCCGTCCTCCAGAACTCCCAGATTATTCTCCACAGAACTACCTTCCAGGAGGTCAACCCCTAGCCTGTATTGGTGCATGGGATTATTCCTTCCTAGGTGCAGGACCTTACACTTGCCTTTATCGAACTTCATTAGGTTCATCTCTGCCCATGATTCTCTCTGACTTTACAGCCTGAGAATTTTTAAAGACCTGAAAATTTTTCCTGCTATTAGAACGGGTGTGATTGATAGTAGGCATGTTAGTGAGCACCTTGTTGATGTTATGTTCTTAGCTTGTCAGCTCTCCAAATGCTGACAGAGAGCTGACAGATTCTAGAAAAGTTGCTGTTAAAAAAAAATTTAAAAATAGAGGCCTGACTACTGTACTGTTATCCTATCCTGGCTATATTTGAAGTATTTAATAACTTAAAAGAAAAGTAAGATGTGGTCAGTGTTTCTGAGGATAGAAGTTTGCAGAGCTCCTGGCCTTATGTTAGTGCTGAGTTCATAGCCCTACTACAGCTGTTCCAGGCTGTGCAGGTGTATTGGGCAGCAGCAGCAGACTGTGCCAGCTGAAATGCCCTCCGGTTTTTAATGCCCATTTAGCAACCTGACCTCCCTGCTAACTAGCTTTTCTTGAAAAAAATTCCATGTTTGAAATTCATAATCTGACAGTCTAGGTCACTCGGGTTCCTACTTAGTTGCCAGCTGTATCCATGGGTTACATTTGTCTTTTGGGGAAACTACCCACCCATCTCTGTTCTGCTACTAAGCTGTTTGCAGTAGTGGCAAAAAAGGCCATGAAAAGCTCAAGGAGGAAAAAAAATAAAGAGGAGAGTGGCTGGAAGACAGGCATTTTTCTGTTTTTAAGAGGAGAGATCACCTTAGCCATCCCTTCCTTGTGTAGGCAAGGCTAGGGAGGCCAGCGCAGCTGCAAGCTGCATTTGACAGGATTGGTCTGAGAGAATTGCTGACATATATATGCTAAGATATGTATAGAGATAGATAGATAGATAGATAGATAGATAGATAGATAGATAGATAGATAGATAGATAGATAGATAGAGATATATATCAGGAAACAACCCAATGAAAACATAAATGAGAGGAGAGAATTTCTCAGGCAAAGGTGGACGTAGTGTTGCAAATCCTTGCTTCAAGTTCTTTATCTGTACAAATCAGAGGTGTATAGGTCATATACCTTGGGAGGAAGGTAAGAGAGAGCCTCCTTAGCACATCGTTAGGAGTAAAAGCAAGTTAGATTCTTTTCTGCAGGACTATTTTGTACTTAAGCACTGCATTATTGATCCTTAATGTTTCTGGAGATCTTCATTTTATCTGATTTGTTCTCAGTTTCCATTGCATATAGTCACCCGCCTCTTCTATCACCTTTGCCTCTTGCCCTCAACTGTGAAGTGTTAAGAGTAAGACCAGACTAGTTCTTGAAAAAGCCAGGGCTTTTATTATTTATTTATTTATTTAAGTCCAAGGGAGCTTCTCAGTTTGTGTCAATCAAAAAAAAAAATAAATTATGTAATTTCCCCAGTTGATCAGGAAGAATTCTTTCAACTTTGAAGGAGCTTTGTAAGGGTGGCCTCTGTATCTGGTCGCTGAAATGCAGTTTATTTTGGACAGGTTTCACTGGTCCATTCTGTCCTTATTTTAAATCAAAAAACAAACAAACAAACAAATAAATAAAAGCTGATATTTCCTATGTTGCTTTAATTATGAGGACAAAAGCTATGTGGGAGCATGAGGAATGAAATACTCTTATCAAGCACAGGTGGGTGATGCTAGGGAAATCTGTTGTAAGCCTGAGGTGAGGTTTCTAATAAAAGATGTGATGTCTCATCATATAGGAATGGTCATAAAAGGTGAAGATGCCATAAGGAAAACAAGTGATGACCCAGAAACAAAAGCCTAACTCTTGCTGGAGCTCCTTGAGTTTCTGATCTCTCATGCAAGCTTCAAAGATCTGGAAGTCCATGTGAAACCTGTTGAGTAATTCCCGTAATTACTTCCATATTTTGCTTCCATCCACTGGCCAAGGTCCAGGTCCTCTTCTCCTGCAATTAGTGATATAGAAAGCATATTTCATTTGTTGTTTGTTTATTTTGAAGATAGCTTTTCTGTTCATTTCAGGGAGTGGGTAAGAGTGGTCATGGATTCTATCAGTTAAAATCCAGTTACTTGTGGAGGGAAGCATCTGCACTGCTCTTTCCCTCAATCAGAGTAGTTCAAGGAGATTTTGGCAAGGATGAAAGAAGGAACCTTTGCCAGAGGGTAATTTTCCCATCTTTATCAAGAAGGTATTTTGTTCAGCAGAGGGACAGTGATCACTATGATTTGTTTGAGTTTTCTGAGTTGTGGATGTTTTATACTCAGAAGTATTATTTTAACCCAGTGTAGTTAGTTGGTGACCATTCTCTTTGCATTTAGAAGTAGTAAATAAAGTTGATTCTAGCTTCTGTCTCAGCCAGGGCCCTAGTGACTGACATTTTGCAAAGCTGGGGAAGGTCCAGCTAGTAGAACTTAAAACTTCTTCCGTTACTGCCCAAGTCACAGCAAGGTGTAGGAGTAACAAAGACGCAGTGGCTTTGCTGTGTTGCCTGAAGAGATTTGTACCTCTCTGGCATAATTAATTTACTCTTGCATCTCTGAGTGCCTCAACATTGTGGAATGGCTCTGCTACGGATAACAACTCCCTTCCTGTCAACCACAGCACAGAGCAATATGGCAATGAATGCTTGAATTCCCTGATTATTGCTTTCATAAGCTCTGGAAGAGAAGGAGCGCACAGAATTTACTTTACTGATGGCAGGAATGCTGCCATTCTAACTACCATAATAAATGAGTGAAAACAAACCTGAAGTTTTTCCCCAGGCCCTTCTTGGGAAAAGAAAAAATTCCAAGTGAAGAGATCAAGATCCCTCATATTTAAGAAAATAATTGTGATATTATTATTTGGTATTCTTTTAAATTCCAATCCTGCATTGCTCATGGAACAAATAACTTGTTCAGTGCTATCTAAATTGAACACTCTAAGAAAAACAAATGTAACTTATGTTCAACAGGTAGATGTAACAACCACTCAGGAGGCCAAAGGGCCTAAGCATTTTCCTTAGATTTTAGTCTTTTTGTTTGTTTCTAATTGGGAACTTTCTATAATTCTGCAATTATATGCCTTTTGTGTTTTGGATACAGAAAATCTCAGAGCAGCATATGATGACTTTTCAGCTGAAGAGTTTTGCTAAAATTCCTGGCCTGAGACATAACTCCTGATTTCATTCTCTAGCAGCACCCTGGTGTTGAAACCAATTGAACAGCTGAGCCCCTCGTGTCCTGGATCGTGAAGTTCTGCCTGTAGGCCCCAGGACTTGCACTGGTTTCTGTGGTTAGTTGGAGAAGCTTAAAGCAGCCCTTGAAAAAGATACTGTGTTTTGCTGGATAGTCATGTTGCTAGTGAATTGCCAGGAAGATAAAGATAGTGCCCCCCACAACAAGTGGCGGCTCACCAGCATGGCAGAAGGCTGTTGGATGGAGGCTGTTTGTTAAGACCAAATGCATCACTTGAGTCGGGGAGGCAAAAGTGAATGATTCAATTGTTAATATTAAAAGTTCTATTCATAAAGATTTTCACTGACTTCAAGATTTTCTTTAGGTAATTCCTCTATTTGATTTTAAAGGGTTGTTCTAGTGTAGGTGGAAATTATATTCTTTCAGCTCAGGAACATGGCTTCATTCTGTTTCTGTTGCTTATATACATCAGAGAACTGTAGAAACTGAGGCATTACGAAGATTTTATAAAACTTCCCACATGCTCCACAACTTACAGCCTTTCTATGGGGACCCAGTAGACTGCCCCATCTTAGTACCATTTCATAGAATCATAGAATCATTTAGATTGTAAAAAAACTTTAAGATCATTGAGTCCAACCATTAACCTGGCACTGGCAAGTCCACCACTAAACCATGTCCCTAAGCGCCACATCTACCATTTTTAAAATACTGCCAGGAATGGGGGCTCAACCACTTCCCTGGGCAGCCTGTTCCAATGCTTGACCACCCTTTCAGTGAAGAAATTTTTTGTAATATCCAATCTAAACCTCCCCTGGCACAGCTTGAGGCCATTTCCTTTTGTCCTGTTGGTTGTTACTTGGGAGGAGACCAACACCCACCTCACTACAACCTCCTTTCAGGTGGCTGCAGAGAGCAAGAAGGTCTCCCCTCAGCCTCCTTTTCTCCAGGCTAAACAGCCCCAGTTTCCTCAACTGCTCCTCAGGAGACTTGTGCTCCAGACCCTTCACCAGCTTCATTGCTCTTCTTTGGAATACAAGTAATTTTGGGGTAACATTACTTGCTTACCAAAGGGAAGAGGGAAAGAGATTTGTATATAATCTCTACTTGATTTTAGGTGTCTAGATTTTAAAAAGGAATCTTCTGTACTGGCAGCCTCTTATGATGAAAATCCATAGCAATCACTTTGTGGACCTTGATATAAAAATAATGAAGAAGATGAGCTTACTTAAAATTTTTCTTTCTTTGACTTGCAAGAACCACATCCGTGGCACGATGAATGCTTGTGAAGGGAATGTGAGGATCAGAGTTTATTATTAGGTAGGATTAGTGCTGTAGTAGCAGCAATTGCTGCAGTTTTCCTGGAAATGTAGTTAAGTCAATCTGTAATGTAGGAAGGAAGATTTAAATGATCTAGGGGACGGTTTCAATTGGGGGAAACTTCAGTGGGTCACTTTTGCTGCCAGTGGCTGTTTCATCTGATTCTGCACCGTTCTGTAAAGTGGCTGAAGCATCACCATACTGCATCTGTGGCCTCTGCTATACAAACGGCAGATATTTTCAGATAAGTGCAGATAAATTTTCTTATTCACTGAGATAAGTAATGCAAATCGGAATGTCAGTTTTGATTTATTATATTCCTAGAGGATAGTGTGCATGGGTGCTTTTCTTATGAGGCTGTCTATGCTGCAGAGAGATTTAATTTTCAGCAGGGAACGTATTATGCAGCTTATTTGATTGCAAATTTCTTTGAAGAGCTTTCAGCTTTATATTTCCCAGTTAGGTAATGTAGCTTTAGATGCTAATTGCATAATTGGCTTGATATGAGTCACACAGATTTAAGGTACAGTGTGCCTGGTCTGACTGCTTGTTAGCTTTAAGTGGCTTTGTACAACAGCTGCCCTACAACTGAATTTAACTCTTTAATTTATTGATTTCTCTTCCAAATAATTTTTGTCTGAGGAAGAAGGATTTTCTTGGTACTCAAGGAATGGTCGTCTTCATTCAAGAAGTTTTTGATACTGGAATATGCATGTTTTGTGGATTGGTGTAAGTCCTAAGTGGTACACCAGTGCTAAAATAAAGTGATTTTTAAAACTCAAAAATGAGTGCATGGCACAGAGAACATCTTCTCTACCTGTTCCTTGTGGTTTTGTTTTCCTTTAGAGGATGGTGGGAGGGATCATCTTCCAGTCACAATCTGTTTTGAAAATAGCTTCATACCTAAGATTCCTTCTTTCATCCCTCCATTTCACAGGCCTAAAAGATGCTACAGGCTCTGAGAGTGATGGTGGTGACTCTTGCAGCACAAAATCGGAAGGAGCCAATGGAGGCACGACAATCCAACCCAAAAAGGTCAAGGGTGTTGGCTTTGGAGATATCTTCAAAGACAAACCTATAAAGCTACGGCCAAGGTCAATAGAAGTTGAAAATGACTTTCTCCCGGTAGATAAGGTATGTGTCATTTCTTAATTCTCTCTTGGTGTTGATTTAAAGTTTTCATCCTAAAGTTCTAAATTTTGTTACTGGCCAAAACTTGAAGTTTTTATGGTCGTTATTTCTTAATCTTTCTGTGGACAAGATTTTGCTTTTTTTTCTTTTGCTACACACCACAAAGTGAATTCCAGTGAGGTTAGCTGCCTGTAAGAACTGTTACTTTGCTTAAAGGTTTACTTCTACATTCGTACCTCCATCTGTGTAATTGGCCTTTTTTTTTCCTACGAAAATATTACTTTAGAGAGCAAGACTGGAGAGGCTTTTCAGGTTTTCAGTTATTCGTATTACAGTAAAAAAAAATATTGCTAATTCTTATGTAAACCAAGGGAGATACTGTTTCTGTGCCATTCATTTACTTTAAGAAAAGGAAGTGTTGGTAAATACCCATATACTTCAACTTAGTACTAGGTTTGTTGATTTAAAGGATGCTTTCAAAAATCACCTAGCTTTGTTTAAAGGGATTGGTAAAAGAAAAAACACATTTTTTATGGGTTTGTTCTACGTGAAGTAAAAAGAAAGTCCTGAGATTAACACTTGGGGGAAAAAATTAAGTTCTGACAAATTGAAACAGACTATCTTTTTAGTTAGTCTTTGTTTGAAAGCCTCCCAAACTATCACTAAGTAAGTTAGAAACAGAGAAAGACTAGAAAGCAAAATGAGATGTTTCTAATAAACTATAAGAGGCAAACTTTTTTCTCTCTCTTTTTTTTTTTTTTTTTAACAAAAAAAGGACCAATAAGATATATTCATTAGGGAAACAAACAAAAGAGTGCATTGTTTCCTAATGATGTAAGAACTAAAGAAAAATCTGTGAAATCCTTCTTTTAAGCGAACAGTTAGATTTGCACAGCATTACTGGTATGCTGGGGAGTGTTAGGAGGCTTCCACACCTGGAGTTCTGCTATGGGCATAGTTTTATAATGTGTTTTCTTTGTCTGGAAAGTGACTATAAGAAGCTCCTGGGCAGTTGCTTTTGTTCCCAGCTGTGGCAGCTTCGCGTCTTTTGAGATGTGCTTGTGCAGTTGTCCATAGAACCAGGCACTACAGTAATTACTTTTTTAGGTCTGCAAAGCTTTTAGTTTTTAACATAGATCATTTCAGTGACCTGATGTATAGCACAGCACCTGCCCCCACATCTGCCATCAGTTACTAGTGGTACAGGAGAAGAGGGGGTCTGCAGAGGCATGGTGAAAACTTCTTACGTAAATTAGTTATGCTGAAGGAGATTTGGTTAATATTTTACAGGAGACTGCAATTTGCACGCTGTATGAGGAGGGTAGTGAAGAGCTGGGATAATCTAAGTAAAGGAAAGACCTTGATTGTATTACTTCTTGACCATTGCTGACTTCTTCAGAGACTGCGTGGTACCCTGCTTGCCTTCTGTTTCTGGGTGGGCTTCTTAACTCAGGTGTGGGGCTTTGTGAACGTGCAGGGCTGGGAGCGGCTGAGCTGTATTCCAATGGCACCTCATCAAAAAAGCCTCCCTGGGATAGAAGACAGGGCCAGGTCAGACCTGGTGGTGTTCAGTGAGTGCTAGTAAATTTATATTATAGCTAATGAACCTTCCTCCTGCCAGATTCAGGGGGTGGAGTGTAAAGTAGTGAAGTTAGCTTTGCATGGAGCCATTGTGGTATCTTCCTGCAGCACGGTTCATTTGTGAACCTGGCAGTGTTTAAAGGTGTGATTGGGCTTTATAAAAGTATGCTGAAGAATAATTTTACCAGAACATGAACTTGGTTAATAAAAGATGTCTTTTTTTTTTCACACCCACCCCCCCCACCCCCCCATTTTGGGAGGATGTTTGTTTTTATAATTTGATGGCTGCCTGTGATCTTGAACTTGCAAGTACAAGTCTTTCCTTACAATAGGAAGTACCTGATAGCAGGCAGACTTAATCTCATGTATGGCTGTACTTAAAAAACCTTTTTTTTTAAATGAACTCAGGACATAAGAAGTCCTGTATCATCAGGAAATATGTATTTTAATAATGTATCTCTACAAGAGGTGAGTTTTAAATCGTTAATTTCCTGCATCTAGGTATGTAAAAGAAATACGTGGCAGAGAAAGAAAATCACCTAAGATAAGCATACTGTTATAATTTATATTATAGTAGTGTTTATAATTGGTGTGTAACGTAAGTGTTCACTTGTAAGGTGATGCATATGTAGGCACTGACCAGATTTCAAGTGTTGCATAAAATTCAGTTCTCCCGAATCTAATATAAGCAGATGAGAATTTACTAATTATAAGGCCCTGTTAATTCCGTGTAAAGGATTTCTTGTGTCTGCAGTTTACTATAATTGTAGATACCTCTACAGTAGTGATTGTAAATGGGAATGGATTAAAATAAATTACTTATCCCTTGAACTATGTTTTAATGTGAAGTGTTCGCAAAGTGGTTATGAAGTGGCCTTCATTTCGTGAAGGGAAGTCTTACTCCACTTTGTAATAATGAGAAGTCTTACCCTGGTTTTTCACAAAGAACAAGTATTTGTGCAGCATAAGCCAATAAGTTTGTTACCCAGCCAAAAATTGGATATAAAATTTTCAGAAAATTTCTAAAATTTTTCCATTCTACCCACAGACCTTCCTTCCTGTGTCTTCAGATTTCTTCTATAGTTGGCATGGGTAGTGGACAATAATGGCTTTGTTCTTGTAAACGCAATCCATCATTTGTGTTTCAAGTGTGTAAATAACTGAAAGCAGTATTTTTTTTGTTGTCATTGCTTTTTTTCTGTCTAGGGTCAGGATGATTAACATTTGAGCAATGCCATTCACAGGTTTCAACACTGCGGTCTTTGCCTACTCTTAACACCAAAACGTTACCCACTGACACAACGTTTGGTTACAGCTGCAGAACATTGACTTCCGCAAATACTTGTCTCCTGGCTGCAAGAAATTCCTCCCTTGTCATTGCCATGTTCTTTGCCATTTAATGCTGGCTGAGAGCGAGAGAATCCTGCATTAAGTTTGCTGTTCCAAGCAGGGTCACATTTAGCTTAAGAGCTCTGCATACTGGTTCAAGTATGATGCAAAGTGCCAAATAGGTACAAATTTTTCTCTAGCAGTGTATTTTTTAAGGGGAGCTTTCCCCTGGTATCTGCCTTGTTCATTTACAAGTGGCCTCATTTTTTTAATAACTTGTAATCTTTTGAAGAGGCAGAAACAATGCTTTCCTCAATTCATTCTTTTTCACTCTTTTTTTCTTTTTTTTTGTTTGTTTTTATTTTAATTCTTTCTGAAATTTGGAGACTGTAAAACTTGCTGTTGCTTCTTCTTGGTACAGTTGTTGATGAAACATTTTATGTATTATTGGAATGATACTGTTACCTTTTTGATTTAAAATATTTCCTAACAACTGCTGATTTTTTTAAAGCATCAATAAATTAGTCTGAGGATTTTATAATGTGGAATTATTTATAACAAGATAATTCCTATGGAAAATCTCAGCCCCTTTTACAGAGTAATCAACAGGGTCTCATTTTGTTGGCGTTATCACTTGGTGTTCTAATGTGGTTTCAGTTTTATGAATAATAAGTTTAGATCATATTTCATGCAGAGGTGATACAAATTACTGAGGTGTTAAGAAGGTTTTTACACAAATATTGGCAGGAGTATGAGGGCAGAAAGGATTGCTGACTGTGGAGCAGAGGCAGATGCCATTAGGCTCTCCTGTAAATCACTAGGCAGTTTGATGTGCTCCAAGTGCTAGCCCAGTGGTAACAATGTAGGATATAGCAGCCCTTGTCTTTTAAAGTGATCAATAAACTCTCTAACTAAAGGCAGAACTGAGGAATTGTGTGAAACCCCATTGGTTTTATTGGTGTGCAGAATTCATTGCTTTGCTGTTCTTTGTTATAAAAATCACAGAAGCAGATTATCCTAGGGAAATTAATGATGCGGTTGTGGGAGTTTAATTTGAGCAGTGCCATCAGTACTGTGCTTTTATTTTAAAAAAAAAAAACCAAACACAAAAGAATCAAATACTTTGTAGTCGTTTTCTTTGCATTTTTGCATTAATGAATGAACCACAGGCCGTGTATAGCTGGAATCAGATTCCTGAGGCTTGGCTCTGACAAATTCCCATTACTGATAGGTGTAAGTGAACTAATTTACAATGCTGCATGTGACTGAAGATGTAGCTTGCTGACAGATGAATTTTTAGAGGAAATACAGTATGCATATAGGCATGTTGTGTCTCCTGAGAAAATTCCGTATAACACTGTTGAAGTAGCACAAACTTTATGGTCAAAGAGAAAAGCTCATTTCACATGTCCTCCATCTGTTTGTGCAGATTCAAGACATTTAAACAGGTGTTTATGCTTATTTCTTTATTCCTTTTTCATTCTGTAGTAGCTTATCTATAACTTCTGTTTCTAGGTTGGACTTCCTTCCAATATGATCTTGTATGTGCTTCCATTGTTCTAATAAGCTATGACATCTTCCTCTCCTGTGTCTAAAAATAAACCTCTAAAAGTATAGGAAAATATAATCAGCCAATACACTCCTTAGTCTGAATTAACTGTATTGGGTTGATCCGTGAGTTGAGGCTTCAGCTGGAAATGCTAAAGACCGTAATAGGTGAATATAGAGTAAGAAGTCTTAAAAAGCCATTTTTGTCTTTCTGAAAACTGCCCTTAGTTCAGAATAGACTATTGAGAGTATTTTTAACATTTTCAATTTAAGGTACATTTGTAGTTTTCTTCAGGCAAGACTTATGTAGTTGGCTAGCAGTGGTGAATTTGAGCACAGCTAGATTTCATTAACAGCCTTTGATGAGGTCACATTAGTGTTTGCCAGAGCTTAATGCAGATTATGTACTCAACCATCAAACTAGGGGATATTGCAGCCACTGTAATGATTTAATATAAAGGGGGAGGTTGTCATGGCTCTAGATCCAGCAACGTGTAAGATCTAGTTAACTGGTGCTTAGGGATCCTTCTCACTGCAAAACACGGAATTTATACAGAATTTTTTATTTCTGTGTATATTTAGTATGTTTGGGAGAGGAGAAATGGAGGAGAAGTAATGGAAGTAGACACAAGAGTTACAAGGGCTGGAAGCTCATGTCAATTATTAAGTCTACCTGTCCTTTGTAATAAGATAGAAATTTGTAAACTCTGGGTGCCTGCAAGGTCTGAATTTCTATTTTGAGCCAGTGAGCCGGGGTGAATATGTTACACTGACAGTCACATCTTTGCCACACCTGTTCTGTCAGGTCCTGCCTAGCTGCTTGTAGAAAACATTATTTGTCCTTAATTTTCAGTTGTCATTTAAAAAGAAGGCTTTGAGAGATGCAAGTTGTAGGTTCCTCCTGGCATTTCTAAACCGGCTAATGAGGCATGGCCAGCACTGGCTGTGTGGGCTGTGCGCGTCAGTCTGTGCTTGCGTCTCTGTTGCATGGCTTGCTGCTACTTACTTTTCTCCTCCAGTGACTTTGGAGGTGCTTGCTCCCTTAACAGAAATGTTGAAGCCAGTGTTTAGAATACTGAGATAATGAAAAAATGGATGTGAGCAAAACCACCTGGTACTGAATACAAATGCTATTAAAAATGCCTGCTGAGGCAGAGAGCATGCAATGTGAGTATCAAGTGTGTCTACACACACTTTGCACTTGAAGGCACAGGTTTCTGGCATTATTTATTCAGACACAGCCATCGGTGATGGCAGCAGCAGTCGTGGCAAGCAGCAGCAGCGTCAAATTCTATGTAGGAACAGGGGGAAGCGCTCAGCTGTTCAAGCAGCATTTGTGTTTTGCTTTGAAGTTGCTGTCAGCGTAGTCTGGTATCCCTTTCCTAACCATTTATTCTGGTGCCATCTTGTGAAGAAAGCTACAGGGGAAGAAAGACCCTGACGCCTTCTGCAGTTGTCATGAGAGCAAGGCTGCCTGCAGCAAAGGCTCACTACTTCACCAGTGTAACTTTCCATTCCTTAAGTTCAGGATCTATGTGTTTTTTTCATTATGCCAAAAAATAGCACACATCTGCAAATGGTGGCTGATGTTCATGAGGCAGTGTAGACATTAGAAATAAATTCTGTAGAAGATTGTTACTCTTTCTGGAGTAACTAATTCACAGGAATAAGAATGAAGGGTAGGGGAAATATGACTGGCTCATGAAATGAGGGACAGTGGAAGAGCAGCATGCCCCTTTCGGGGAGTCTGACTCAAAGCAGGACTTGGTACCAAGGGAAGAGAACGGGAAATGAAAAATTAAGTTTAAAGGAGGAACAAATTCTATAATGTTGTCTGGCAATGAGTCTCTGCTGAGTCACTGAACTGTGCTATGTGAGTGAAGAGTGACTCCTGATCGCCTGTGTACTTCCTGCCCTCCCCTGCTGTTCCAGTAGATACCTGCGCCTTTGTTTTCTCAGTTTGGTTTGTAAAATGTCCAAGCTGCCTGAACAGGGTTGTCCAGGTATTGGTGGCATGGTTCAGCTTTCACATCAGTCTGCACTAGCAGTTTTTGGCAGAGGAGGTTACCCACACAGTGGTTTGTGCTGCTTGTGACATTTTTTAGGCTTTTGGTTTTAATAAAGCAGCTATTGGACTCTAAAGAAATGCAAGCTAGTCGATGCCCATGCCACGAGACTTTACATGTATATTGTTGGTCCTTATTCAGAGAAGATTTGTCCATACAAAAAGAACACATCAAGCGTATGCATGAAAACATTTTCAACGTGTTCCTGACTTGAGCTGCTTGAAGAACATCTAAAAATAGAAGCGGAGTAATGTAAGAAGTATTGATAGCACCAGAAGATACTCATAAAAGCAGCGTGGAAAGTCTGATCTGTTCTCCTGGGGCACAGCACTGGGCTTCTGCCAGAACAGTCCTCCTGGAAGAGTGCTCTCTGGGAAGGAATACTGGTTTTTCAGTCATGGTTTTGATTAGGAAATCTTAGGATGCTGCAGTCTGGAAAACAGGATGTGTAGGTTTAAGCTAATGCAATTTTATTTCCTAATAGGGACACAATAAAAGTATATATGTTGTAAGTTGCTCTGGATCAGCTGATGATCGTTAGCTTGCTAATCACAGTAAATCTCTGTATTTCAGTTGGGTCTGTACCATTACCAAGCTTTATACCTTGAAAAGCTTTTTATAAGAAGAGTCATTAAAAACCCCCGAATACTGTGCTTTAGTAGTTCAAAATAAAGCTGATTTTCAGAGTTCCAGAGATACTTGATGGAGACATAAACTGAATTTCTAGGAGAGATTTGTCTCATGTTTCAACTTCAGTGTGGAGAAAATGCTTCAGAAAGTAACAGTACTGATATGCAAGCTAGCTTTTTTTTCTCTCTGATGAGCTTCAAGAGAACTGGCTCACGAGCTAATACAATATGGTATGTCTAATAACAGCAGTAAAATCTACATAAGTAAAATCTAATTGATATAAATTGATACAAAAAGATTTACATTAATGTAACCAAGGCTTTAGGTATAAACAGTTTTATAAGCTGTGTCTTAGTGTTTCTAAGTAAAATAACTTTTTTTGCTTGCCCCAGTTGGATTTTGTTAGATAATATAACTAATTTTTAATTGCTATGTCTGAGTTGTTCTTTTAACTTTGAAAAGATTATAAAAATTATAATGAAATGAGATCTGATATTCTTAGCACACATGAACTTTGAAAATTAAGAGAACAAACACAGTTATGCAAATCAATAAAATAACCCTCCTGACTTTGGAAATTACATGAGTAACTTTAAAAATACTGCTGAATGGAAACCAAACTGAATATAACCTGTAAAGTAAAATTTATACACTCATCTTTTGCTGTCTATTAGCTTCATTGGTTTGTGAAATTTTTCTGAAATGGTTTCCTTTTTGAAATGTTCTCTACTCTAGAATTATTTTTACAAAGTCATGCCTGATTGTAGTATTTATACTTTTAAATACTCATAAAAATTATAAATGTTTTACAGATTATTCTTCTCTCTTAAAACAAATACCAGTAATTGTGTGTTTTCTGGAACTGAAATTAATGACATATTGTAATATAACTTGAAAATAATTTGGGATTGGAAAACAGAAATCCTCAGGAAGGAGGTTGCAGGTCAATAGGCCTTCAGACTTGCTCTGAATCACTCCTGAACCTGTTCTGCAGCATGGTGCAAGCCCAGGGAGTGTTGCTGCAAGAGATGTTGCCTTTTCTGTAAGCCATCATCTCTTGCTCATTTCCATTCTTTAAAATATCCTTGTATTTCTTCTGGAGATTTGTACTTGCAGTGGTGGTCTAACTCAGATTGGTTTTGTTTTGCTTTCAGTATAAGGCCAAAGGGGATCTCATAGATCATCTAATCCAAGCCTCTCAACTGGATTAAGACCAAATATATATAAATAATCTCCAGGGGATGGCTGGTTTTTAAAAAAGCATCTAGTAAAGAAAATTGTGTATCCTCCCTGTGTTCTCATATTTCACTGTTGTAGCAGAAAATATATTGCAATATCCTGGCTCTGTAAAATAACCCTTTTCTTATTCTTTTTTGTAGGAACCATGTTGAACAATTTATTGTCTTCCTCTTTAAAATCTACATACTGTCTTTAAGTTCATCATGTCCTTCCTTACACTGTTTCTTAAAACCAGAGAGGACCAAATTTTTTGCTTTATCTTTTTAATGTATGAGTTCAGAGGCTTTTTTTCTTGTCCCATAATTGTTTTGGCACTCTCATGAGAATGCCTCTCTCAAGAATGGGCTGTGCGTCTATAGGGAATGTGTTGAGTGTGCCTAAGTATGTCCATAGTAGATGTGTTTGTGTGTAAATGCTTACTGAATAACATATAAGGTCAAATGGGAGTGAGTGTATATTATCTTGTGGCTTTGTTAAATATAAATCTTTAACTTCTTTCACATTATCTGAGAAGCCCACGGTCTGTTTCCCTCCCCTGCCCTTTTGCAATCGTTTTAAAGTTGAATGTTTGTGAGGAGGCAACATTAAAAATTTATAAGATTTTCATGGAACAGAGCATCATCTTAATATTTCAGTTTCTTGGTCATCCTTCTTTAAAAACAAAAGCTGAAACAAAGGCATAAATAACATGAAATTTCAGCTTATTTAAAAAAAAAAACAACACAGGGGCTAATACACTCAGAATTTGTCATAAGCTTATTTTCTTGTAGAGTTGTTTACAAAACGTTCTGCCTGAGCTGTTCACAAAAAGTCTGTAGGTCCTCGCTCACATTGCCTTTCCTAGCTGTCGGTCTTAAGAAACTAGGCTGGCTTGGGAAAGGAGAGGAAACTTCTTGCTGTGAGTGAGCCGAGGTAGGAAAAGCTCCAGATTTCCTGTGAAACAAACAAGTGGAACCTTTGTTTCCCCGGGATGACCCAGAGTGTGAGTCAGTGTCAGGGCTGGGCTCCTGCTCTCGCTGAGCTCATGCAAGGAAGAGGCAGGACTCCAGGGCTGCTCTTGGACACTTGGAGCTGCTGAAAGGCAGCTTGGCTTCACAATGGGAGAGGAGGTATTTCTTTTACAATTAGTTGAGTGTTTTTTTCTGTGGCTATTTAAAACTGCATCATAATATATATTCTGCAGAGCACAGGATTCAACTGCAGGGTTCTTTGGTGGTTCTGCACACTTTGTAGATGCTGGGTAGGTAAGAAGAAAAGAAGGAAGAAAAGTGCTGGGGATCCTGAAGTCCATTTCTGCTATAGAGGACCATATTATAATAGGGGGTTACTTTTGTGTGAAAACATATTCTGTCCTGGCTCTGTTTAGCTAAAGTTTTTTTCCTTTCAGGCTGTTTTGGCCATTAAACTTGCACAGATGTTTTTTATTTCTATATGATTTGGTTTCAAGTTTCTTACTCTAAAGAATAATGTAACATTTCAGTTAACCAAGACTAGTTGGACAGTCTTTAGGATGTGCTCTTTCAAATGTTTGCTTAGTAAACAAAAGTTCACCTCCACACACATCTTTTTTTCCTTCCTAAATGCACTAATAAAACTGCACTACTTTTTTTTCTTTTTTTTTTTTTTTACTTATTCCTCTTCTGTGTGAGGTGACATTTGGAGTTTTTTGTACAAATGAGGAAAACTGATACAGATGATTTTTGGAGAAAATGATCTTGGGATAATAAAATCTAAATGGAAATTAGCCTTTCCTTCAAGAAAAAGCAAGGAAAACTGGAGTCAACTGACGCTTGTAAAATTTTATAGAAAGCTGAATGGAGAGACACCAAGTAAACTGTTTAATGATTTGCAGATACTTTGGGGACTCTCAGTAGAAAAATGTAAATTTCTCTCAACTTTGGCTTTTCACAGCTGAAGTCAGTAAGCTGTGTGCAGAAATGAAGCTCCAAGTTTTCTGAGTTGCTTTTTTTCTTAAAATGTGCCATGTGTCTTTCTTTTTTTCTGCCTTAAAAAAAAAAAAAAGAGAAAGGAGGAGAGGAGGAGTGCAACGGATCATAGACCAGCCAGGCACTTGGTGGGATAAGAAGTCTGTAGTCCAATTTCTAAGATGCCTTTTTAACTCCTTGTGTGTGTTTCTATAGGAGGTCAGTGGCATTTTGTGTTTCTAAAATGGTTCTTAGATACTACAGATGTGAGCTTATATTATTACAGTTAGTTGACTAAATGCTGCATAAAACCTTCCCAGTAAAAACCAGGGAGGGGGGAAAGAGAACTCAGCCTCTGGGGATAAGTCCTGAGGCAACAGCAACTGGTAGCCAAGCAGGGGCTGCTGCTGGTGGCTGCTTTCTGCTGGGCGCTGCACTGGCCACCCAAAGAGCAGTAGATCTCCATATGTACAGCTGACAGTTTCTTTTGCAGCAGTCTCTGTACTTAAAGCATTTGCTGAAAACAAAAGCTGAAACACATGATACTAGTAATTTTCCATTTGTGTTTTGAGTTTCGGAGCTTCATTCAAAGGAAAAGAGATGAAATTCCAGTCAGTTGAAAGAGAACTGGATGGAGATGCTAATGTATTTTGCTTTGTGACTTACTGCTCTGCAGTTTTCCATGTAAGAGTTTAAAATATCTCCCTGGTTTTCCTCAGTGAATTCTGCCCTGATTTTGGTGATGCAAGGTAGAGGGGGAAAAACACCCACTAAAAATTGAAAATTACTAATAATCTAAGGAGAAAAGAAGAAATAAAATGTAAAAATAGAAGAAATATTTGCTATGAAAATTACTAATAATCTAAGGAGAAAAGAAGAAATAAAATGTAAAAATAGAAGAAATATTTGCTATCAGCACTAACTCTGGGACTATCTGCCTGACAGTATGTGTTTAGTCTTTTTTTAAAAAATCATTGAATTTAAGAAAATTGAACAGCTACTTGACAGTTTGTTGTTAGCTTTCACAAAAGAGCAAAGAAGTATTGATGCCATTTTAAAAAGGAGGATATTAAAGAAGAGCCATTACCTGCTTACTGTTTTCCTAGGGGTTTTGGTTTGGTTTTTTGTTGTTTGTTTTTTGGGTTGGTTTTTTGTTGGGGTTTTGGTGGGTTTTTTTGAAATTAAAGTAGCTGCACTGCTTTCCTTACTGCTGCAAAAGGAAGTGGAGATGTAGCAGTTGTAAGGTTCATTAATTTTTGTAAAAGAGGGAGGTTTCATAACAGCAGTTTCTGCTGGATGGCACAATCTGGATCATGCTAGTTACCAACTGCAATCTAGACAGGCACGATTCTCCTGGGAGAGTAGGAAGGAATTTCATTCACTCAGTGCAGACTGACTAAAAGATTATTCCTAGAGGAGATAGAAATTAATTGTGAATTGCAACTGCAAACGTTAAAATTCCTGGCAAGGGGTTAAGGGGACATGGTCCTTTACATTTGTGAGAGCCACAGTCAATAAAAGGGCAAAATGAAAAATAAATAAAGCAGCAAAGAAGACTTACCTGCTCCAAAAAATAATTTCATTACAGAAGCACATTCTAGCGTCGTAAATCTGCAGCTTGAGGAAGAGAGAAAATGAGCTTGTTCATACTGCTCATTTTGATGTGCATGCTTTCAGTGCTTTGAGATGAGGCAGTTGGGAGCATGCTGTGTGGGTTCCATTCTGTATTTGATTTTTTTTTCTAATTTAATTTGCTGAAGTGTTCTCACTCATCGATGATTCTGAGATGTCTTCCTGCATTTGTTTCAGCAGCATCTACCTAATCTAATCTCTTAAATTCACTTTCTCACCATTAACCTTTTAGGAAGGTAGATTTATAGTTCATTAATGGTTTGAAACCAACAGCCTGACAGCATCAATTGTCAAGATTCCAAATTGTACAGAAATCTGAATGTTACAAAGTGTGCAAGTTAAGACACATAAGTTTCTCTCCTGTCCAGCACATCAAGCCTGTTGGTAGAAAAAAGCCTCTCCACTGGTGTTCCCTGCCCATAATTTGAAATTTTAAGAACTTGTCAAAATATGAAGCTACAACAGCTTTAGAGTCTGAGCTCACTGTGAGTAGAACAGGTTTAACTTTGGCAAATGGTGATGTAAAAAGCAAAATGTGCACTATTCTGGTCTCCAAGCTACCCAGAGTTGTAATGAAAATGATGTTTCACTGCTCATATTCATGTTTTTGTTCCTACCCCCTTTTCTGTCCAAGAAGTTGTATTTTACCTACTTATTTCCTTTAATGTTATTTGAAATAGCACATATTTCTCTGGTGGCTTGCACAACACTAACGAAGATAATCTTCATCTGTGGTTTGTATAGACTGCTGGTGGTCTGCTAAACACCTGGTAGTTTTAGCACATGGATAGCTGGATGGGACATTTGGTGCTGGCTCAGGACATTTCTTAATGGAGCTCAACAGCTGGAAACAAGAACTAAAGTAATCTTCCATTTAAGCAGTTCTGAAATTGCTGAAGAGATGTTTTGTCGTCATATATGGGAAGTTAGGAGTCTGTGAAACACTGATTAGATGTCTTCCCCACTATGAAGGTTTGGGACTTTTTAATTCAAAAACATAAATTGCATGAATGTGGAGAATATAAACAGTCAGAGCTCAGCATAAACATCAATATTGTCACGGAGGGAGCAATGTGTATTCATACACTGAAATATTGTGCATCTGAAGACGTCTTAAATCTCTAGCATTTTCTCAGAGTAAGCTGGAGACCGTTAAAGCCTTTTCAGACTGCTTGACAGACTCAAATTTATTCAGGAGGTTGGTAAGTTGTTACAAGCGCTTCACTGATAGTGTTGTGCTAAACATCATCTACCTTATGGGTCAGAAAAAGTTTGAGGCAGCTAAACAGGAAATGCAAATACATACTTCTGTCCTGTGGATTTGTCGTCTTCCTTACTTTTTCATTATTTCAATAGCTGACTGTCATTCCAGTGTTTGCTTTTTATAATCTTTTAGGCTTACAGTAGATTTCTCTGCTTCTGTGAGAACTACAAAAGACAGCCCAGGAAAGCAGACTTGCATATGCCATAAAGCATTTTTTAGCTCTGAAATTTCTGCATTGAAAATTTTTGTAGTGGCCTACAAATCAGAGGATTTAAATTAACCTGTAAGAGTTACTGCTTTATAATTTTGAAGACTTTTCTAATTATTTGCACCATATATCTTTGTTCTCCCTATGGTTTTGCTTTCTTTTTAACTGGAAAACTTAGTTTGCTAGTATTTGGGGGAAGAGAGGAGCTGGAAGAATCCTTTGAAGTCTCCCTTGTATAATGACTTTGGTTTTATGTCACCTTGTGTTATTTAGATTTACTTTCCAAAGTGTACTGTATTCAATATTCCATATCCATATGTTAAAGAATGAGATCTCCAGTAAACTGAAAGATCCTGAGACATTTGTAGTTCAGATCAGAACTGTGCCTGGGCTGGTATCATGCCTCCAGTCATATTCAATACTGGGAGCCTAGGAAAAGTGTGTGAGAACAGGGTAAACATGCAGAGAAATTCCTGCAGTGAGTCTTCACAGCCTTTAGTCATTTTGAACTTTGTGGTTGCTAACCCTAATGGATTTTTGTTCCTCATCAAACCAAGTAGCCACATTTTCATTGCAGGTAACATGTTAGCATCTATAACTCCTGTGAAAGAGTTCTACTCACTGGATGACACATGGGAAAGAGTTACCTCCCTGCACTTTAAATGTGGTACCTGCTAATTTCATCTGATAGCCCTTAATTTTTATTACTGGAAGAGATAACGAGTGAGTCCTCCCTAACTACCTTCTGAATGCTCCTCCTGGTTTTTATAGGCTTGTGTTAAATCACCCGTGTGAATCTTTTTTTCCAGGATGAAGAATCTGTTCCATAGGCTTGATCAGTCTTTGTGACTTTCTGTCTTTTCCGGTTGCTTTAGGGACTGAGATGGGTTATGTCTGAGGGGGAAAGGAGGAACTGCACGCAATGATAAAGGTGTTGGATGGATTTTTACAGCATTTTGATAGTGCTTTCCGTTGTTCTTCATTGCTTTCCAAAGCATTAACACCTAGTGTTTCAAAGCACAGAATTTCTGTCTAAAGATAGCATTTCTCCTCCAAACATGTCATTTTACTTCTATCTGAACTGAATCTCTGTCTTTTGTCTTTTCTGGATATCTGTGAACATGTGAAAAACAAGAGCCTTGATCTAGATCCCTGAGGGATTCTGCTGGTCACCGTGATGAAATCCTGCCTTTTGTTTCCTATCTTTTAATCTGTTACTTGTCCAAGTTAAATCTTTTTTTAAAAGGATGAATAGTAAACTCTTTTTAATGTCAGTTTTAGTTTTTAGTATGCACTTAGGTTACAAATTCAATCTTCTTCAGGAGCCAGGACCAGCAAACTTTTTATTTGTGTGTTTTAATGAAAATTGCTGTGAAATGGCTGTGTAAAGTAGGAAAGATCATACTGGACTTGCATAAAGACAGCACTGTATTCCTGTAACACCAGTATTTATTGATTAGATAGCTGGGCTTATAGATTTATTGGTAAATCTATAGGTAGATCTGTAACAGGCTGCGCAAGGAGTTAGTGGAATCACCATCCCTGGAAGTGTTTAAAAAACATGTACATGTGGTGCTTAGGGACACGGTTTAGTGATGGACTTTGGCAGTTCTGGGTTAACGATTGGACTTGATCTTAGAAGTCTTTTACAACCTAAATGATTCTGTGATTCTATAGGTAAGTAGATATAGATAGATAGATAAAGAAAATTCTGTCTATAGCTTAGCTGGCTGCAGTCCTAGCAGGTAACATGCATGGACTACACAACTAATGTATTTAAAAATAGCAACTATAATGGGATTCTATTGACTGAATTTAGATGTCTGCAATGCTTCTAGTACTCAAGGTTTCTTCACAGCCTGTAGACTAAAAGGCATTGTTAGGACATGACCTTTCCTATCCCAAAGGAGAAGTCCAGATGAATTATATGCTAGAAGGGCTGTTTGCCTCCAGTGACAGAAGGGAAGCCTGCAGTGACTGACCCCTGTGTACACATCTGGCTCATAGATGATGTTTAAGTGAAATGAACTCCATCTTGAATAACAACTTCAGAACAACAACATATTGTCGTTTTGTATCTCATTGCCAAAACCAGCTGAATGCCACTGTACCAAGAAGTCTAACCAGCTTACATGTAAAATGTGATAGACTCACATGGAGTTACAACACAAGGGTCTGTATGAAACCCTAAATTTTAAGATTTCCTAGTTTTTGAATTGCTAAGAAATAATGTTAAATGAGCATTAAAATAATAAATAATTGTGAATAACATATTAAATAGATTTTTTTTAATAGAAGATACAAAATAATAATACAAGTTTAATTGTAGCACCTAGTGCTTTCTCCTAAAAAAAAAAAAAAAAAGACACATCTGGAAAATCTACCAAGAACTTACTATGCTGACCTTTGTTTCTTATTCATTCTCCCTTTTTCTTTTAAAGAACTTTTTCCTGAAAAAAAAATTAGACATTTAATTGTTGCTATTAAATAAAATGTGAAGATGTAACAAACTCTGAGCCATCAAGGAATGTCAGCATACATTGATTAAATCATCCTGGTCTTCCTCTCTCCCTCCCTTTTCTGCTGTATGTAATCCTTCACAGTGGCACGCCAGAGGGAGTACAGGCTTGCCATTTTGTCTTCATTTTGCCATGAACATTCAGAACCACATAAATCATTCCTTGTCTATCACAAGAAGTGATTTTCTAGATCTTCTCTTTACATGATTTCCAAATACTTTTTGATGTAGTTGTAAAGCACCAGTAACTTCTTTTATTATTTCAAAAGTTACAATTAATTTGAAAAATAAAATAGTTTTTAATCAAAACAAATTTGACTATTCCTTAAGTATTCAAAGCATTTTTTATTAGACTTGATCTAGTTTAAGCAATTTAACTGATGATAAGAGGTAGTTTTGTTTATTTTTTTCAACTGCAATAAAGGAATACATCTGAAGAATAGTCGTTAATGAATCAGAAAATAAAGCCCAGAAAAATCATGCTTTGTTTTAAAATTTCCCATGTTTGAGGACCTCTGTGCTGTTTGCTTTGCTTTGTTTACTTGCTTGCTTGCTTGTCTGCTTGGATTCCGGTGCCATAACAGTGGATGACAGATACAGCAGTTGTAAGATGCTCTGACATTCAGTACTCTCTTTCTAGGGCACCAAGCAAACTGAGGGTGGTGTAATGTAATCACAACCTGTTCACCATTTTTCTGCAATGAAAACTATTGTAGTAGGATTTAGACTGAGATACTGTGTTTGTCCCGGTTTTTTTCTCTTTTACTTTTAAGAAGTAACTTTTGTATTTGGTAAAAATGTATCGGTTTCTGTGTGAACCCTAGGAAACATTTCCCCCCCCCCCCCCCGAATACTTTTAGGTTTTCTGCATATGCATTCTAGTTACAGAAGCCTTTAACATTCAAGTAGGATATATTTGCTGACTACTTGAACATTACTTCCCTCTGAAGCAGTGCTGGCATATAGTAGCCAGTTCCCAGAGGATGGATGTTCGTGAACAGTTACAGGGCCTCCACCTCTTCGCTGTTGAATTCAGACAACTTGTCTGCTTTGGCCAAACTTGTTGATTATGGTAAGAGTCATGCTGGTGGCTGAAGTTATGTTAATTTTCAAGGAGCTCCAGTGTGATGTAGGCTTTGCTCTTTTGCCTTGTAAGACCAGGATTTTATATGGAGTGGCATCTTTTCTTTAGAGATGTGTTGATTTTGTCTAGGCAGGGAGAATTAAGGTGCAAGTGGTTCATATGCCTTTCGCAGCGCCTAAATACAGGGGTATTCAACCTTGCTGTAGAAGGGTAAAACCTTTCACGGGGAACATGTTTTTCAAAAGAAGAAAACTGTTTATTTCTTTACAAAGATATGCTGTAATTCCAAAGGCCTATGCTCATCCAAGTCCAAAAGTTATCTAGTATAGACATCAGTTGGAAGAACTGCACCTAAGTCTGCTGGAATATGGACTAAGTGTGAAAATGTGTTATTTTCAGATTGTTCAGTGGAAGATAATGTAGCTTGACTACGTGGAAAGAAGCTATAATATGAATTTTTAAAAAAACCTTTGCTTTGTTGTCTGCATTCTGTGAAAATTTGCCTAACACCCCACTAAAAATGTTCTGTGGGTGTGTGCCACATCTAATCCTGTGGTCAGGGCGGCTATTCTTTGTGGAGGTATCATCTGGTATGTAGAGCAGAGTACCTGAGTGTCATTCATATTTCGTTTTTTGAGTGATGTAAAGGCTAGCACTACCGCCACCTTTCCTTGGGTTGCCCTGAGCATAGGCAAAATGTGATATGCTGGCCCTAGGAATTATTAAAGCACACTGAGATGCTCACCATGCTTTCCTGATGAGCTTAACCTGGTATAAATGAGCGCTGCAACTAAGAGCTGTACCTTACCCCTATGGCCATAAATTTTTCTATCCCAGTTCTACCCAAATGTTTGTGCAGCTGTTTAGTGAAGCAGATAACATTAAAACTCTCTTTTGTTCTTCCTTCCCTTCTGCAATACTTTTTAATGTGGATCAATTCCCTCCTCTCCCCTTGCAGATATGCTAATGTTGTGGCAGAGGGGAGAAGTGGTGGTGGGATTCTGCAGCCAAGGGTGGCTCCCCAGGGATGTGGCTGCTTTGGTGGGTGGGCTTTGGTGTTGACCGACCTTTTCCCCCTCTCTTGCTCACAGCAAGTGAATTATGAGACACCTGCGTGACACCAATTATGAGACATCCTGTCTCTCTGCTTATACTCAGAGTAAACTAGGAGCAGAAGACTAAAAAAGATTTTGGTTGCCTGTGCTTGTGACATTCTGGTTGTAACTGAGGACTTGATTTGTCCTGGTTTCCTGTCCCATTCTTTCACCTAACCTAGTTTTAAGGAAATTACCCTGTGTTGTGGAGGCAATGCCCTCATGGATGATGTCAGTAGAAATGCATGCAGCTTGGGCAGTTAGGGCTCTCTCTCTGTATTAGCTGGACATGCATTGGGCAAATGTACCCATCTAGTTGGTATTAAAAAATACTAATAATTATAGTTCAGGAGCATATGGATGCTATTTCTACCAAAGCACAGCTGGGTAAAAGTAGGGACAGAGGAAGAAACTGTTTTAGATGACTGAGGCAATCAAATATGCAGGTGGGTGCTTAATCACAATTTCCCTAAAAAATTTTTGTTTTCTCTATAAACCTTCCTTAAAATTCACATTACCCTCTTTGAAGTGCCATGTGGTGACCCTTTCGGAGAAGTGTTAACTCTGTCCTTTTGGGAAACCCCAGGATAGCGATACTTGATCATCCTGTCACAGAAAGAACTTTATGTGGAGTTGAATGTTGGTATCATGGGAAAAACTGTAATCCTGGACATTTCTCTTATTTTCTGTCTGACAGACTAAGGGCATTCTGACATCTGAAAGCCTTTGAGATTTTTATATTTGGGCTCTTTCATTTTTATATTATTTTTTTTTAAGGTAGACCAGGTAGGATGGATAAAGGACTTGATGATGTTCCTTAAGCACTTGAAGCATGTTAAAAAAAAAAAGAAATTAATTTGGCTCCCCCTGCACACCACCAGCGCTGTCCATAGTCAGTGAGAAAATTTCTTATGCTTCTGTTCATCCAGAGCTGGAAGAATTTAGTGACCATTTCTGCTTTATGAAAAAATGTTCTCACTGTGGTGGTTTGACCTTGGCTGGATGCCAGGGGCACACCAAGCTGCTCTATCACTCCCCTCCTCAGCAGGACAGGGCAGGAGAAAATAAGATGAAAAAAAACCAAAAGCCTTGTGGGTCATAATAAAGGCAGTTTAATAAAGCAGTAGCAAAGGCCACACACAGAAGCAAAGGAAAACAAAAGATGTTCTTCCCTACTTCCCATCAGCAGGTGATGTTCGGCCACTTCCCGGGAAGCCGGGCTTCAGTATGTGTAGCGGTTGATCTGGAAGACGAATGTTGTAAATAACGAATGCCCCCCTCCCTCCTCCTTTCTCTTAGCTTTTGTTGCTGAGCAGACACCATATGGTATGGAATATCCCTTTGGTCACTTTGAGTCAGCTGTCCTGGCTGTGTCCCTCCCGAGATCTTGCCCACCCCCAGCCTGCTGGTGAGGGGGGAAGGTTGGAGAGACAGCCCTGGTGCCGTGCAAGCACCGCCCAGCAGCAGCCAAACCCCTGGTGTGTTACCAGCACCTTCCTAGCTACCAAAGCACTGAGGGATGCTATGGGGACATAACTCCATCTCAGCCAGACCCAATACACTCAGTTACAAAATGGACTGTCAAAACTACATTAAAGAGTACAGCTTTTAAATTGTCACAAATAGTGGCCTTGGATTTGCACATAAACATAGATTAAAAAATTTGCAGGCATATAAACATCATTCAGAAATACTAATTGAATGTTAAAAGGAAGCATTGTGGTTCAGGAAACATGACATGTTTTTCCCCTGACCTAATCACTGAGGTTTAAAGAAATTCTAAAGGTTCTTAAGATACGTAACTGTCTTTTCCTCCCCTCTATGAAATATTAGTGCATATTGTACTATTTTCACTATTCAAACTGACAAATTATGTTAAGCTAAAAACATTAGTGTTTCCAGCTCATACAGCCCATTTTTAATAATTCTTTAGTGTCTGATGTATTCCTTAAGAATATCTTCATTGAGTTACATTTCAAGTAGCAGTTCCGACATATTTTATCTAGGGTAAAGACCTCAATGCACTTTCCAGAATAAATACAGTAATTTATTTTTTTTCCCGTATTCCTGAGTAAATAAGCTGTTGCTTTGAGAAGCCTGTATTTGTTAAGGGGGAGTCAAAGGATAAATATGTTCCTTTAGTGCAAAGAAGTAAACCAAAATCTTCTGTATGAACCTAGCTGGTGCACAAGTGACAATTCAATTTGAATTTTCATATTAAATGTTATAGAGACACAAGACCTGAATAACAAAAGTAAATGGACAAGTCAGTTTTTCAACAAGGGAGAATCCTGAAATACAATTTTTAAATACCCTGAAGAAAGAAACTTAATCACAGGTCTACTTTTCTTCCTCTGGTCAGGGTTGAATAGTTGTAGGGAAGGGCCATAGTGCCTTCAAGTGAGAAAACCTCACTTGTATACTGCCTGTTACATGCTCGGTTCTCTTGTGTTAATCTCTGCTGTTTTAAGGATTGCAGCTGAGCCAAAATACATAATTGAAAGGAAATGAGATTGTTTATATTGTACTGCAACCTCATTCACGTGATTTCATGTGCTACCTCAACCACTTTTGTAATCGCTGTTAATTTAGTATCAGAGGAAACTGGTCTGCAGTGATGTTGATTTGCAGTGTACCAAACTGCCATCAAGGCGTCTTCTGCTAACTGAACTTGTTATTTAATGCTAGATTTCCCTTCCGTTGTCTCCATAAAACCAAGCATTGATACTGGCAGGTTGCTGCTAAATCCGTCTCATCCCTCTGAATATCTGTACACCAAATCATGGTCATTATTCGTGCTTTTATCAGCTGTTTCTGCAGCAAGAGGGCACTTCATCCCCTTTCATCTTTAGGGTTCACTTGTCAGGCGATTAGGGGGATTTGTGTCTGACAGCTAAATAATCTAATTATACTCGCCTTGCAGAAATAGTGGGATCAAGGTTCTGCCTGTTTTGTTGATATGTTCTGTTGTGTGTTTGGGAGTCAGCCTAGGCTTGGAGTCAGGAAATATGAACTCTGTTTCCACCACGTGTTTCTTGTGTGACAGGACTAAGCAAGTCAGAGTGATATCTGCAGCGTAATGTAAGTGGAACAAAGCTGACTGCCACCATCTAGAAATGAGATTTATGGTAATCAGCATACTGGAGGAAGATAAAGGGGAACTGAAATTGTACTCTTCAGAAGTTTCTCTGAACCACCAGGCTGGAGATACAGAGGCAGAGGGGATAATGCTGCCCTTTTTGCTGGTGCTGAAACCGCTCTGCAGCCAAGAATTCGAAATATACAGGGCCAGAGAGGAAATGCAGAACGTCACTTGTCTTTGCAGCCTGGTATTCGGACAGTGCTGGGACGGTGTCATTATGGGCATTCTGGTTCATGCTGCGTGTGACTTTTTATTGCAAACATTATTGAAAGAATGATAGATTTGGGTAAATGGAGAGAGGGAGTTCAGGCTGGGAAATGTCAGAACATGCTGGCAGCATTGAAGATCCTGCTCTTGGATTTAGAATGTCTAAATTAACAAAAAGTCCTTCAAGTTCTAAATCTCGTTTTGTGCCTGTGTCCCAAAGGAGTAAGATGTGCTTGCTTTTGGGGAATTCTGAGCCTGATAATTAGGAATGAATTGGGTAAAAGACTAAGTAATGTGTAAGCTGGAGTTGTGTATCAGTATTTTGCAGCATAGATCAACGTGTGTAGAAGGGCTTGGAGGAAAATATTTTCTGAATTTGCCACCTTATGTAAAGGAAGAACAGAGGAGGACAAATAATTATATTGAAATCTTCATTTCAACATAATTAGAGTGTTCTTTGCTCCCATGTTTCCTTTTTTAAAAGTGAAGGAGATTTTGATAAATCATGCTGGCCCTTCAACTGGAGAAGACCAAAAGACCCTATAGTAACTAGTCCCTGAGAATAAAGTCTGTGTCATGGAGATGTGTGTTGGATCGGCAGGAATTTTAGTTGGCCTTGCTTGGGTCTCCTAGCCACTAGTATGAGAGAGTATGAGTGATGTAGAGCAGTTGGAGAGCCAGAAGGAAAGTTTCTGGCTCATATGGGAGGAGATGTGTCTCCCATTTCCCTTTTCTTGTCAGAAAAATTGGTAACTGTGATAATATTATTTGATCTGGGACTCCCAGCACACAGATCTTATCTAAACTTGATGTTTTGTCCTGTTAAAGCAGAACCATCAGATCACAGAGGGTTCAGTGTCTGTTAGAGTGAGGAAAGTTTATCTTGCATGTTTTCTAATGAACAAGTGAGTACTAAATTTGGTTTCATGGAGATGTTTTCAGAAAGTGGTAACAAATGTTTTCCATGCAAATGTATGGATCACTATAGACCAATTGTAAACATAAAAAATCGTAATAAAAAAAATATCTCATTTACTACCATTTTGCAGTAAGAATAAAACTTCTTGGCAGTGCAGGCCCACCTAAAACTAGATTTGCATGGCTTGGTTTGTGTGTCACCCCTATAAATCCTTCAGTGCAGTCCTCTTACAATTAAAGAATACCAGTTCCACTTGTCTTCTCCTCTCCCTGTCCCACAGCAAATTCAGGTGGCCCTCCTCACTGGAGTGGATTCTGCGCAACCCTTATTTAAATCATTTGAATTGCAAATTCTGTATCCTGCTAGTAGATGTAAACATTCCTTCCTCTCCTCGTTGCAAAATTCTGGGACAGCTTTGCTTGTTCCACAGTAAATGATCTTTGGATCTTGTAGGTCACTATTTAGCACATTCCATGTGCTACACCAAGTTTTGCACTGTCATCTATCATTAAACCTGTCAGGAGTCTGGTTTCTCCTTGCTTTGCTCAAGCTATCTCTATATGTGCAGAAGGAGTTGTGTCTTTAGCAACTTTGCTCCCTGGGCTTTTTACCTTCTCTCCTGAACAAATAGCAACTCATGCAAAGACTGTTTTCTGACTGCTTTCTGACCTGTTCCCTAGCTCCCAACAAAAGAACAGCGTTGTTTGGATGGTATTCTCTTTTCTGTTCCCAGAGAGTCGGTTGGTTCCCCACGCTGATTTATCAACTGCACAGGCATTTGTTCTGAACAAGCAGATGAATGAATGTTTTCAAGCTTCTATAAATCAAGGATACATTGCAGCATGCCCTTCCCACTGGGGTACACCAGTTTCTTCCTCTTTGCTCATGATTCTTCTGCTGTGATTTTTAGCCTGTTAAATTTTAGGGTTTTGTGCGTTTATCTGGGTTTTTGTTTCATGGCATAAGATCAATAATTTATGTATGATAAAGCAGTTACCAACTGCTTTCCTTTAATTAATTGCTATTGAATAACAATTTCATCTTAAAAAAAGAAAAACATCCCTAAATTAAAGGGTTTTTTAATATTCCTTTAGTAAGCATTTCTTTGTGAGTTAACTAGCAGTACAGTTTAGAGTATGTGCTCTCATCATTTTCCAAACCATTTTATCAAGCAAACTGTGAATAAAGGTTTGATCATGAATGAGCATGTACTGGGATATGCAGCTATCTTGAACTGTTCTGTTTGCCTCTGAACCAAAAGCTGTCTTCCTAGTCTTGCTTTCATCTTGAAGGCATTCTGTGCTTTTATCTGTGTGAATGCCCGGTAGCTTCAAATTACTCATTATATCTCTTCAAGTACAATTTTCACTGCTTTCCAGCTAGATCTGAGAGTCAGCTTTTCATCATCATCCTTCTTGACTTTAAGCTTCTTCAGCACAGCCAGGTCATGCTCTTTTCTTAGTTTTGCCCTCCCCGGATTTGCAGGAGTCTGGTATCTGTTTTTCTGTTACCTTCCTAATCACTGCTTCATATAATGCTTTTCATCCCTCATTCCCACCTCAGCAAAGAAGCTGGGAGGTTCTGTGGAGTTTTGTTGGTAATCTCTCTTCACCAGAAGTTCACAAACTCTGGATTGTAAGTGGGAATTGTAAGAGCATCAGGTTAGTTGTTTCTGCTGCCACCTGCAAGTTAAGTACCAACAGAACACTTCTGAGTATTGCAATTCATAGTTTGTCATACTTATCAACACAAATTTGATGATTGTCTTGTGCACAACTGTCAAAACTACCTCTCTTGCAGAGGTGCTCTTTTTGCCAGCCTAAAATCCCTGTGTGTGTATTTTACTCCTTCTCGTAGATAAATTTTGACACAGTTAAGTGTTCAAAATGACTAATATGGAGCTCTTCATTTTCTTTATAAACCTTTAAATTTTTCATCTGCTTGAAGTGCTGTACTCCTATTGCTTCTCATATTGACCAGTGTTTTCCTCATGATCCCCAAGAGGTCCTCAGTGCCTTCAAGAATAAATCTTAGCTCTCTTGTCTCTTAGCTCTTACTCAGGTCACTGGAGTACAGAGGAGGTTTTGTGGTGTTTATGCATACTTTACCAGAAAAGGGCTAGGGCTTTTAAGTACTTATATCTATATAAACAAGTAATAGTTACACTTCTGTCCTCAACTACACATGACTGGAGTTTTAAAGCTAGACAGGTTTCTTGATAGGGAGAAAAGGGGATACCGTGCATGTAGTAATTGGTGAAGATACATGAAGGTGAGTATCACCAATCTTACTGTCTTTTGTTGAGGGCAGGTAATGTTTTTTATTGTTCTTTCATCTTACCTGTCTGAGGCTGATTATTGCTTATTGTAGTACTCCTCTGTAGTTATTTTTACTCAAAATAAATAAAAAAACATTTAAAGGGATGTTGTCAACTTAAAAATGACAGTCAATCTGGAATGACTGAGATCAGTTGTCCTTGTATGGACAGAAGTCAAGGGTTTCCCCACCACCCCCCTTCCAGTTTTACTTTTGGTACTGAATAGCACCTTTCCTTAAGTAATTTCATCACATATTCAGTCTGTCAATTAAATTTTTGTGAGTCTTCCCTGAAACTGTGGTAAGGAGTTATTGTGTAAAAATGTTACCAAGCATTTTTTTAAAAGGGAAAAATTGAAGACTGCATTTCTATGAATTCTTTATCATTACAAAAAATATGAAAACTCCACAGACAAACCTATATATAGTTTAATTTGTCTCTGTTTCTTTACTGTCCTTTTTCTGCTCCTGTATTTTGTATTTCATTTACAATTTTTTATGTTGTCCAACTTTTAACTGAACCTGAAAATTTTAAAGGAGAATGTTATATTTTTTTTACAGAGTGTTGGGAAGAAAATACCTCCAGCCACAGTAACTCAGGAGCCAGCAAAAATAGAAGTGGACAGCAGAACAAAAAGTAGGTTTCATAGTTTTTTCTTATTTGCACTTTGTGCTATTAAGCCTCTTACAAGCAAGCTGAACACTTTTCTGTGGTTTTGGCTAAAAGGGTGTCCTATATATATGAAAAGCAAGGGTGCAGATAGGTATGTTTAGGATAAACTTTGAGTAGCCAGTACATAGACAGAATGCTTTGTTTCACAGAATCATCTGAATTGTTTTTGCTCTGATAATCCTACCTCGAGTTTTCTGCTACCAGAAATCAAATTAAATTACGTGATCAGCTTTCAGCCTTGAGGGTACTTCAGAATTAATCAGAGTTGAATAAGATCCAACTTCAGTCTGTAACTCCTAGGTAGGCCATAGAAAAATATCTGGTTGTGAGTGGGCCTTTGCTTTTTTTCCTCTTTTTTCTTTCCTTATGTAGCAGAAATAATCTGTGTGGGTGGTATAGTTTGTATGAGAAATGAACAGTGTCCAAGAACATCAGTTCTGGTTTTGTCATTTCAATGCTTAGTAAACAAAAAGCAATAATTAAATCATTTAGGCAGGTCTCAGTGCTGTTCTAAGGAGGCATATATAACTAGCTTACCAAATAACTTTAGGATTTTGTTTATATAAAGTTACAAGTAAATGTTATGGATGCTGGTAGAAAAGAATAAGAAGGAAGATAACATAGCCAACCTTAGAAAAGAAATTTGACTATAATATAGTGTTGAGTTTTGAAGTCTTGCACAGGCCTTCTCCTTCCCTGATGTGTTTATCCTTTTAGAGAGTTAGCAGATAACATTGTCAGAACTGAAACACAGACAGACATAGGAAGACAAGCATCTGGAGCAGCAGAGCAGGGCCCTCTGAGAGAAGTGTATGGTTATAACCTGTTTTACCACGTTTTCAGCTCAGAGTTGCAAAAGCAGCTTAAAACAGCTTTTGGTGAGTTGTTGTCCATTAGCTGCACCACACTAATTGACTTGCTGCATCCTGTTACCTTGTTCCCCTTGTGCCACTAGGGTGTTAATGGGAAGTTCTGCAAGAACTCAGTTGCCCTGAGGAAGTGAGAACTTGAAATACTGAAAAATGTTCGAACTGGTAGTGTAGAGCAGGGCTTCTGAACCGATGTGTTTTGGAATTACCTTTCCCAACCTGTAGCTTGAGAAGGTTATGCCGGCCTGAGTGCAGGTGCCATCAGAAGGTGTGTCCCGTGGGCATCTTCCCTCTCTGCTGACAGGGGCTTCAGCATGGAGTGGTGGTTGCTCTCTCTTCCTACTTCTTGAATTGGGTCTGCTTTTTTCTGTGGTTTTCCTGATGCGATAGGGCAGTGATTTGCAGCAAGGCACTTCATGTGCTTACTGTTTGCTCTTAGTACATGCAAGATGGCCTAAGTTCTGCAATGGGAGTTGGTCAGAGCAAGAGACAGAGAAGTATGTTCTGTAGGTGCATCTCCTAGCAATATGCTATGAACATCTCCCTAAAAAGTGGGCTTAAGATTTTGGAGGATAAATAGATGACTCTTCAGGGCCAAAGAGGACTTTTTGCTCAAAGGGAGAGCACAGTGGAAGTACAAATCCTTACAGAGTGTGAGTGGTCCCTTGGAAAACATCACTAACCTTTCAAGAATGAAAGAATGCATCTTTGAAGAGAAGAGGGGAGAGCTGTTTGGTTTAGATTTGTGGATGCCTAGACTTATAGGAGAATTATTCTGCTGTTGAATTTTCATATCTCTTACATAGCTGGGGTGGCACATGCATGTGTGTGCATTTATAATTGTGCCTCTGGAGTGAGAAATATTTTTTTTTTTCTATGAAGTAGCTTGCTTTTAGTTTAAGTGGCTAGCAGTGAAAACACTATATTGTAGAACATATATATACATTTTTAAGTAGCTCTGTTGGATTCTGAAATTCAGCAAAGCAAAAACATCCGCAATGACTGAAAGAGCTATTATAGATTACTGCAACTGCAAAAATGGAGTATAAATAAGCAAACAACAAAACAGCAAAGGCAGTAGTAAGTCACAGAATGCACTGACCATGGCACTTAATTTCATTACTCCACTCACTGACTGATTACAATTTGTGTTAAACTATTGCATAGGAATACCAGAATCCTGGCAAGCAATTAGTCTTTTTGCATGATGGCAGAAGGTACAAGTAGTAGCTGAATCTGGATTAATGAGGCCCTAATTAATACTGTTTCTGGGTTTTTTGTTTGATGAGGTGGTGTTTTGACAGTTTACATCTCATGAAATTCTGTGAAAATATTTATTAGTGCAGTCCATTTGTGAGTCTGGAGTGTAGCAATTAATAGTAAACCCAAATTTTACTGAATGTAGTCTTAAGATTTTTTCACTAGATTTTTCACTAGATTTTATATATTTTGAGGCTGTACCAAACAGGCCACATTTTGAGCTTGGAACAGACTGTGGGACATAAGATGCTGAACAAAGATGCATGTGAACTACCCCCATAAAACATCGTGTTCTTCTTAGAGGATCACCCCTTTATAGTGTTTAGGATGGTCCTGAGACTTTTTCTTCAGTGAAGTGTGGGCAGTGACAGACCACGTGTGATAAATACCTAGTTCTTTGCTGCATTTTCTTCCTACTTCTGAGTTACGAGAATTATGCTGGGAAGGGGAATCACATGTCGCCCTGGGCTCTTGGTCTGTCAGGGAAGCTAGCGATGGCTTTGTTCTTCCTTCTGAAGGACAGGACTAGGAGGGAGGTGGGCAGAGGAGATGCTTTTTGTTGTGTTGTCATTGTATCTAGTCTAGTTGGAACAGTACGGTTCAAAAATCACAGGATGTAGATGAGGATACATATTTTCAAATGGGATTATACCTAGCCCAAGCCCTCTTGCTTCAGAATATGTTCTGAACAAGCTAAACATCCTGCTCCAGCCTGTTTGAGTTGCAAGATACACTGTAAGGTTGATGTGGTCACTCAGTTCCCTGAGCAATGC
The DNA here is from genome assembly GCF_015220075.1 of Falco rusticolus. Taxonomy (NCBI): domain Eukaryota; kingdom Metazoa; phylum Chordata; class Aves; order Falconiformes; family Falconidae; genus Falco; species Falco rusticolus. The sequence goes on from NC_051188.1 coordinate 91,107,626, forward strand.
CTGTTGTCTATGGCGGATTGTTCTCCTTTGCTTGGGAGGCACTGCGAGTCTGCAGGGAGAGACTCTGGCCTGACAGAGTGTATTATTGTTGAATTAATAAATGAGAACTGAAAAGTTAATTAACATCATCTTTTCTCCTCCCTTACTGTTTCCAAGATGTCTGCTGTTGGGGGTTTATTAGGAGGTATATATTTAAGATGTCTTCAGGTCAGAGTCAAAAAGCAAGGCTTCTGGAAGAACCATCTGTGATGTATAAACCCAGCCTTGAATGTCAAATGTAAAAATTAGATTTATCATCTACAGTTGAGATGCTTGCTATTGATATCTTAGTTTGAAGCTTTAATTTGGCTTAAGCCTGTTTACCAGGCTTGGAATAGGTTATATTATTTTGACTGTTAGTTTTGTAGTGTTTTTTTTCACTTGCAAACCCCCCAAATTCAGCAAGTTCTAGTGTAGTCTCTAAGTGCTGTGTCTGAAATCAGTGTTTCCTTTTATCTTTTTTTTCCTTCCTATCTAAACATAACTGTTGAAATTAAGTGCTTCTGCATCCTCTTGCAATATTGTGCTGTGCTGAGTAAGGACAAGTTTAGTACCAAAGTGACATACCTATTAGATTCTTCTCTGCTTTTATTAATCTTATTTTAAAGGTTCATATTATTTTGAGTCCTGTTGGCTTTGCTTTTACTTACTTAAATCACATTGGTCTACCATTCCCTTAGGAGAAGTTTGAAAGCTGATTTTGTCAAGTCATTTACATTGTTCCAAACCCATCATGTTTTGGAGATGTAGCTCTGTTGCAGTATGATCCACAGGGTCCTTGTTAGACAGAGGAATGTATTGATTTAGTGCAGGTCAGTGTGAATTGCATTCAAGGAGTCCACACTTCTGCTATACATAAAACAGTATTTTTTCCATGGCTGTGCCTTCACTCTGTGTTCTTGCGCTAGCCTTCAGAGCACGGGAAGCTGTGACCCTCCCCCACTTCCCTCTTGTGCCTCCCACAAGATTGTCTCTTGGCTCTTTATGAACTGTATCAGCATTTGGCTAAGTTTAAGATCTGGGTTTTCACATTTTTCTCTAGTTTAATTCCTTGTTTCTCTGTAAAAAAAAAAATAAAAAAGAAAGAAAGAAGGGTAAGAACTTGGTGGGGAGGGCACAGTTCTTGACATAAAAACTAGAAGGCAAAGATGTGTATCCATTTGCTATGAGTGAAAGGGCTGTGAGTTCATGGGTTAAGTCTTGCTGCTTTTGACAACCGCTTACTGTGAGATCCACATTGACACTTAACTTTTAAAGGAAACGTTCTTAAAAATAAAAAAAAAAAAAAAGAGAGGACTGACTTTTCTGATTATCAACTGACTTTTTCAGATGCTGAAACCATAGCCACTCTTGTCCGTTGGGAGCTTCATCTTGAAAGATGATTCAAATTCAGTCTTCAAATAGTAAGGGGGAGATGAGGTAGGATGACCTGTTACAGGCCTCAGGAGACACGAGCTCCCTGGACACTTGCTGTTCAAAGCATTATTTAATCTGAAACACACGGGATTCATCCACACCTTGAGCAAGAGCTGCACCACTGATGTCCTTTCAGAACAGTGCTGTTACTGTGGTGTAGTGGCTGTTCTTCTCTGTCGATTAGCTGTGCATTGTGCTTATCTTCCCACCTAATCTGGAGATTATACTGTTATTGAACAGAGGAATAATTTATGTACATGAGAATGGGCGTTCAGGAATGATCCTTCTTGGGCCCAGGTGGTTTTTGCCTCTGAGAACCCAGCCTGGCTTCTGTTCCGTATCCGGAAAAAGAAGTGCTAAGCCTGTCTCCAGAAACAGACTTCCCTGAGTGTGCAGCACTCACCTTCTTTAGTACAGTATTATATCTACATCGCCTTTGTACTAATTCACTGAATTTACTGTTTAGCAAAGCTGATTTTCAGGATGTGGATACTCTAGCATAGGGCACACACCCCCACCCCCCACCCCACCCCCAATTTTTTAAGATAGTGTACACACTGAAGTGTAAAAATGTGCTGAATCTCACGTTTTATCTTAGATGCTCTCTGCATCTACCTGACCTAAGTCAGTATGTGTCAACTTTCCACCAGCTTTTATATAAAATGTTATTATACCGTCTTGAAGACAAAGACAGTGAGCAGGTGAAACATCCTAGCCAAGTCCATGAAGAGAGATCCAAACTGTTCCTCGATAACGCAGTAAAATAGCAGTTAGACACCCCTTTCGTCCTCTTGAAATCTGAATCGTGACCTCGTGGCGCTCACATACCTAGTTGTTTGACAATGTTACCAAATGTTTATTTAACAGTGTTCCCTGCTCTCAGAACCAGGGAGAGGGATTTATTTTTTTTCCTTGCTCATGTTTTTGTCAAAGTCATGTTCATTGTCTTCACCTGACTTGTTTATTCAGAGACATCAGAAGGGGGTATGGTGGGTTGACCCCAGTCAGCAGCTAAGGTCCACCCAGCCACTTGCTCCCCTATAGGGGAGAGAAAAGGGGGAGAAAAAGCAAGAAGACTCATTAATAATGACAGTTTAATAGGTGAATGAAAGAGGAAAAAAAAGAGGCGATGCAAAGGCAATCAATTACCACCCACCACGAGTGGACCTGTGCCCAGCCAGTCTCCAAGCAATAGCTACCTCCCAGACCAACACCCCCCAAGCCCACCCTTTTTTGTTGCTGAGTGGGGGTTATATGGCATGGAGTATGCCTTTGCTCACCTTGGGTCAGCTGTGCTGGCTGTGTACCCTTCCAGCTTCTTGGCCACCCCTGGCCTACTTGCAGGGGTCCAGAATGGGGAAAAGGAGAAAAGATGAAGCCTTGGTGCCATGCAGGTACTGCTCAGCAATAGCCAAAGCACTGACTGGTGTGTTACCGGTGCTGTTGTAGTCACAAATCCAAAACACAGCACATGTGGGCTGCTGTGAAGAAAATTAACTCCATCCCAGCCAGACCCAGTACAGGGCAAGGCCAGAAAAACAACTGCTAATGATCTTGGATAAATTTAAATTTTTGTGTTCAGGAAAATAAATCTGTGAAGCCTAAGAAATTCTTGTTGAAACACTTGAACCAGTGCCACATAAAATACATGCCATTTATGAGTGGCAGTGTGTGAACTGGAGAAGAGCTTTCCTCTTCCCCATTAGTACTGTTTCATTTCTCAGGCTGGTGGTGCTTACAGACAGCAACCCTTGACATGCACGTGTGTTGGCTGCTTATTTGAGGCTGATCTTCATGTCACTAAACTTCAGCAGTTGGCATGCAGCTTCTGAGTCAAAGCCCCAAGCTTCAGTATAGCCACGTGAATTTGGTGTCTGTGCTGCAGTGGGTCCCAGTGGAGATCTGTCACTGCTATCCAGGTGGTTCAGAGTGGGATTCAGCTGATCAAATGTAGGTGTCTGCCCTTGGGGTGAAAAGCAACTTTCAAGGCTTCCCTCACTTTACAGTTGATGGTGTTCAAGTCACTAGGCACTGAGATTGCCAGTTCTAACATCAGGTGCCTGAATCTAAATCCAGATACTAGGCCCAGCCCTGGGGGCTGACATCAGTAGCCTACACATGGAGGAGGTACTGCAGGGTATTTTGGCTTGCTTCCAGAGGGGCCTGGCTCTTCCGTAGGTAGTGCATCATATCTGCCAACGGCATGAGTGTCTTACGTACACGCAGCTGTCTGAAGTGACACTTAGTGTCTGGGCAGCTGAACTGACCCCCCGGTGGAGCCTCAAATACCGTGCAGGTTCTCTTTGTAGTAAGTATAAAGAAATAAGTCCTGTTGTTTAAAATTAATTCAGGTTTCTGTGGCCTGCAAGTACCGGTTTCTCTGCATCCAACATGACAGTTGTCTAGATGCAGAAGTCATCAAAACTGAGACATTTAAATTTAGGTGAAGACTTCTACAAAGTCACTTGCCCTTCTACAACAGGTCCAGTGATTTCTCTGTGTTTCTTTGGTCTTTTTAAACCTTCTGTCTTAGAATATCACCTATTTTTATACATTATTTAACAGCTGGAGTACATACGCCCTTTTTATTTGTAAGGCACATTGACATACTTGTCTGTTGCACAGAAACAAGTTGTAAGTATCTGCTTTTCATGACAACTGCTCTTTATGATTTCTGAGTAGGAGTGCTGGCTTTGGTATTTGCCAGATGAAAGTTGAGATGATTCCCTTATTTATAGACAGTAAAGGGAAAAGGGAAGAGGAGACTTCAGACTAATATTCAAAACTCTTCTTTTATGCTGAGTGTGCAGAAGGTTTTGTTATGATATGTGTTTACATTTATTAATGTATTATTTATTATTTTATCATCTTTATAAATTCAGAAATAGCTGCTTTTTTGCATACCAGGGGATAGATAAGCTGTGTCAAGCTACTGGGTCCTTTATGCTTCCAATTTATGTGATCTGGTAGGAGGCCATACCAGTGGAATTATTGGAAGTAAGTGTCAGACACGGGCTTACTCTAGGGGAAATAGTTTGTGGCAGGTTGCTGTCTGGAGCAATACCATTTGAGATAATGGTTCTAGGGGCTACAGAGCCAACTCCCTAGATGACGTGTGTGGGAATGCTTATCAGTATGCAATTTTTAAAATATTTCATACTGTTTATGAAGGTCTAAAATACAAGGAAAAACATGGCAAGAAAATAAAGCAGCTCAAAGAGACACAGAACATTTAATAAAGAATTTTACCCTTGGATAAGCGGTTGTTATAAAGTGATAATTTATCACGATGTTCTTCCTTTCAGCCAAGGAATATTGCAAAGTGATATTTCCCTATGAAGCACAGAATGATGATGAACTCACAATCCGAGAAGGTGATGTCGTCACACTTATCAGTAAGGTAAAAGCAATATTTTCTCCTATAATTGGGGATCTGGTTTTTAAAATCAGCATCACTTAATTGCTGTAAAATCCCTGTTTGTGCTTTTGACAGTGTCCTTCCTAAAACAATGCTAGCTTGACAATGAAACATTACATAAACTTCAGAGAGCCCTACATCTCCCTTCCTCTTGTGCTTTAGAGCCTTACCTTGATAACGTTAAGAATAGCAGACATGTACTCTTGAGTTTACAAGTTTATACAATTAATTTTAATTTGAATCTGCTGGCAGATCTACATAAATTGTAGATTGATCCCTGGAACAAACATAAAAGCCTAGAGAACAAACTGGAAGACTCAAGAAAGCAACAGCTTTGAACATCTCTGTTAGATGTGTGAGTGATCTTTCTTGTAGGAATTGTGAATTAGATTTTTTGGGTTAGATGGAGATAATGTGCCTAAGTTAGCTTAATGAACTAAACACTTACTTAAAATGTAGTCACTCACAGAAAAAGATGATAAAACAGAAAGTAAATTAAATAATTATAGATCTGTGTTCTTTTCTTTAAAATACTTGAAGTGATTCAAGATTAGAAATGAAAAGCTAGTGCCAGGATTTATACTAAATCTCCAAAAATTATACAGTAAGATGGTGAGGAAATGGTTGGTTTTCTTTTAGGAGAGCTATGTACCATGTTACAAAGAACAGCTTATAGTTTAAGTGCACTTAATTTCCTGCTCTTGTTCAAAGACTTCACAGTTTGCTCAAGTGTTTTTGACTGCTGGACATAAGTATTTGGGGAAAAAAAAGCTACAAACTAGAAAAGGGTGTGGATTTTTCCTGATGTGGATGAATTGTAAAGATGTGCACAATAGTGCTGTTGTTGTTTGTGCTTACATGAAAGTAAAAGAATGAATTCTGTAATTAGTAAGTTTCAAATTCTGTAATTGGTATGTTTCATAAGAAATTGTTACTTGACTGAGCAATTTGGCACCTGAGTCGAAAAAAACAAAAACTTTGGGAAGTACACCTGGGGCAGCATTGACTATATACTAAACCATTTGCTATCCTAGAGGACATCTTTGTCCTGACAAATCTATGTGTAACCAAGGAAAAATTAGCAGACATCTGGTAGGAAGAGAATCGGCAAATTTAGAAAATCGTGTACATTAAATATCCTTTGATGACTTGCCCTCAATGACTTTTTTGTTTAGCTTGTCTTGAAAACTGTTTGGCTTTACCTGATTTAGAATGTTCTTGTGTGAGTATTTAACAGTGTCTCTGATCATGGAAATGGCTTTTAAGACATTGCTCCTGTTAGCTTTATGCTTTATTGACCAGGTTGATTTAACTCTCTGAGATGGCTAGACTCCAGGTGGAGCTGTGTTCTTCAGCATACATAGATAAAGAGACAATTACTGTACTAAGGTTTCAGTGTGAGTTTTCATTTGCTTGCTTTTTCCCATTTTCTTCTTCCCGCTGCCTCTGCCCCCACAATGGAGGATATTTGTCTCTTATAACAACTGAGGTGATGATTTCACCGAATTGATCTGTTTTCACAACCATGCAGCGCGAAGTTAGTCAGTATATTCTATAGTATATCCCCCTGACCTCCTACTTTCCAGCTTGATATTTTCTGGATATCACTGCAGATATTTTATTCAGTTTTCTTCTTTTTTTCTGTGGTATGTCACATATCTATGAACAATTACATAAAACCATGCCTCTGGAGAGTGGGGGATCTCAATGCAAAAAGGCTTGGCATTTCTGCACGGATACTTTTTTTTATGCTGTGTCTGAACTAATCTGAATTACTGAAGAAGCAGTGATTAAGAAGCAGTCACTCTGCAGATCCTTTTGTGGTTTGCAGACCTCATTGCAGTCAGACTAGTGGGGCTTTTTCATCTGTTTTTAACAAATAGTTTAAAAATCAGGTGATGTGGAGTCAGTGTCCTTGCTGTAGAGTTCTGAAAACAGTGTGGTTTGCTTCATCCTCTACCATGCCATATAGTAGCTTTATTTTAGTCTGAATCTTCTGAAGCAGATGTTGTTATTTTTCTTTTAGTCAGCAAAAACAAAGTCAGCCTCACCTTTCTGCCCACTAATAGCTTCTGCTAGAGAGTTGCCTTTTACCTGGAATTCAAATTGCCATGCTTAGAGAGTCCTTTCCATGACCAATTAGTGATCCATACTAAGAGGAATTAAACGGAAATCGTATGGAGTACTTCAGAAACTATTATCATGATTTTGCTTTGCTATCAGATTACAGAGGTTCTTTTAATCTATTTGCAAGAAATTGTTTTGCAGGGTTTGCTTTCTATGCTGGAGAACTTCAAATTTATTCTTCCCAATTACCTAGACCCAAGGAGAGGAGATTGTTACTTTATAAAGACAGAGATGCATGTCCTAGTACTTCCTACAACCACAGATACATTATCATAAAATAATGTACTTTTTTGAAATCACTAAAACCAGAAAGTGATATAAATTCTTGGTATGAAAAGTCCCTCAGTAGGCTATCTATTTTCACACAGTCAGATCTATAGGAATGTTGAAGACTCACAATTTTAACTCGTACTGAATTTGCATTTAATTGAAAACAACAGCACTGGTGAGGTTGTGTGGAAGTGGCTGGAGTGAGCAACACAAGAATGGGGGATGAAGGTGAAATACAAGAATCTTAAAAGCATGAAGATGAGATAGCACTTGATAGGTACTAAGAGGAAGGGGATTATTTTATTTCTATTAATTTTTTATTATTTATTAATTTTTATTTATTAATTAAATGAGTTAAATGGTAAGTTACTAGGAGAACCTGTGTATTTGTGTATGCACATGTGAGAATATGTGTATGAGGAAGCTGTTAATCTGGTAATCATCTTAAAATGTAAAAACTTTATTTTGTGGAAAGAATTACAAAGGAATAGTGTCAGTACATGCAGAATTCAAAATCACCATTTTAAAAATGCCCCTGCATTATATCAGGTTTCTCTCTTTTTCAGCTAAATTAGATATAAAGGTCCCTTTTTCAAGATTAACATATATCTGTCAAATAAAGAACAAACCAATACTTTTTTTGTCATGGCCTTTGCAGAAGCTGTTTCAAGTTCTCACTCTGTTTGGATGGATGTTGTGATCTTGACTCAAAAGCTGGTCAGACCTTTCCTATAGGCTTTTATGGTAATGGAATTTGAATATTGTAGAGTTTTTATGAAATAGCTAAAGAATACTTTGAATGGATTTACTGAATCACAAGTGACTTCTCTAGTGACTTGGAGAATTTGCTGATAAGTTTTACTTAAACACTCAGGTGAGTCAGTAGAGGCTGGTCATTTACAGGTCAGAATGGAATGTATTTTGGGACATAAAAGGTAAGGTTGGTATTATGCAAGAATGACAGCTAGAAATAATTGCTGATTAAACAGCATATTGAGTCATTTTTTAATTAAATGCATAGGCCTAAATCATGGAAAAGGTACACAAAGGTATAGAGTCCAAACATGTGGTAGTAACAGTTGTTTTCTCATAGGTTAAAATTTTTCCCAGTGGGTTTTGCTTTTCCCCAGTGAAGCAAATACCTTTGTAGATACATAGAAAAGGTTTTATTTATTAATTACTGGAAATTAAAGTGGACAAATAGTAGTACTTTAATTACTTCGTGCAAAATATTTAAAGATGAAAGACCAGAAAATATTGCTCAGAATCGTAAGGAAGGTAAAAACTTCATCTTCAAGGCAATAAAACTGTAGACCTGGTACGTTTGCTTTGCAAAAAGAGGTCTAAGAAAAATACTCCTTTGGAAGAAAGAGAACAAAAAGCAAAATACAGTAATTTTACTTGTACAGCTGACTGTTGTGCAATTTGATGATAAGATACATTCATCAACTGAAAAGCTATGAGTGGCAAGAGGCCATGAGATTGACCCTGTAGGTTATCCTTTGTAATGTCAAATATTTGTATTCCTTGGGTAATTTTTTTAGTTGTCTTCAAAATGTTCCTGACAGGATTTGGATAAGGACAAGAACACTGGTAGTGACTGCACTGTGCAGCTGAAAGAGAGTGGCAAACAGATGTTTTATCATGCTTAAATATTGATTTTGGAGATTGTATTTATAATAAATAGAGTTGCTTTTAAAGCAACAGAAAATTCACATGACATCTTCAACTGGCATCTTGAAAACCTTTTAGGATTTTTCATTCCAGCACTTCTAGATGTAGGCTAAAAATAGGCTACTTTCTAGTGTTAATAAGCAGTCTTTATGCAAACACTACAAATTTCTTAGTAGCTCTAATAAATTATGACTAAATGCATAGGATTCTGGAGATTTCACCAGCATACAGAAAATGACCTGTGTGAAGAATTGATAGTAATAGCTAAGTAGTTTCAAGGCAAATACATCAAGCACACACTGGCAGCTGTGCATTCATTTGAAAGCAGTTTTACTTCTGAGAGTGTGAAAGATTTCATTGTACTGTGTCAACCTACCTGAGCTCTAGACAATAAAGACTACTTTGTTGCCAGGAATGAAAACAGTCTGGATAAATAAAATAATTAACTGCTTCAAAAATCATTGCAAATTTGAAAAGCTGACTGTAATAGAAGGGTATCCTCACCTGAACCCTTACTATCAGAGTAGGAGTAGTGGAGGGCAGTATCAGTGGCAATTCCGCTAATTCTGAATTTATAAGATGTTGAAATTAATAGGTATTAATATATCAGATGGAATCATAATCTTGTACCTTGCTCTCTGCATCCTACCGGGCTTTCTCTCAGCCTCCACCACCTACCTGGATGGCAAAGCCTCTCTTCTCCTGCTACAGGCCAACAGCTGAAGATGTGGCATTGGTGGTAGGAATGTGTTGCACTGAAGTGATGGATGAGTATAATAGGGGGTCCTTTCTGATTTTGCAAAGGAGCTTTCATGAGGAGGCGAGTTTCATGGGGGGCATCCAGCATTCTTGTGGATTCATCAAAACTGAAGGACTAATGAGGTGAAAAAGAAAGTAACAGTGAAGTACAGTCTTCCAAAATCTTGCTGTTGCTTTTCAGATAGAACTGGGAAAATTGATGCATTGGTATCATGAAAGACACAGCAAGGTAATGTCTGTCACTAGTGACTTACATGACAAATTATCTGGTCTAGATACGTAATGACAATCCACATATTTAATGGCAGTCCAATTTGTAGTGCTTAATTCTGCATTGGGGAAAAAAGAGCCATAAACCTAGTTTCTGAAAGTAAGTGTAATGGCAGTCAGTTTTTGCAAAAATAGTATTTGCTGTTCGTGTTATTGTTAGTAATTTACTGGGAGATTTGCAAGTTTTGTCGTTCAAAATGCTGTACACTTAGTGAGTCCCTGCCCAAAACCACTTGCAATCAAGTGGTAAGACAGACAAGTAAGTACAGGTGAGTAGAAGGGTATAAGGAAGCAGTGAGATGCGTTTCAGTCTTGATAGTCACTTTCTTAAAGTCACATTTTCACTATTGTAGGGACACCTTTTTGCATTTGTCCATGTTAGAATATGGGATCTGTCCTTATGTGGAGCACTTAATATTTTCCAATTCTTAGGGTTGTCATCAGGCACTTCATTTCACCCTTATTGTATTTATAGACAGTTACCCGACTATGGCCCTTTTGCCAAAACAATTCTCTTGGTTTTCTCTCTTACAACCATCTTTGAATGCTCATCCTGGTGCAGGAGGTAATTGTCCAGAGCATTTTCTTTAGCTGAGCAATTGCCAAGTCGAACTCAGCTGGGTAGGACTGTGAAGGAAAACAGCTGCTCTAATGGATGCAGGAGGCTCCTAAAGGGATGAAATTAGTAAGTGCTATGTACAACAATCTTGCCAGTGAGTTGAGGCCATGAGCAGGGGAAGGAGCAGGGACTGGATGGTGTGATAGAGGAGGATACTAGTTGATACTTAATTGAACATTTTGCTAGGTTGTGGTGTCACTAGGGTAGAAACCTGTCTGTTGCCTGCATTTGTTTCTATGGGGCTTTTATCATTGCTGATTTTTTCCGTGTGCTTTTAATTGCAAACAGCACACACATATTGTAGAACCGTTGGTTATAGAAGTAGGTGGAGGAGTTAGAAGACTTTCAGTTTTTCTTTCAGTATGAGCAAATAGGTACATAGTATCAGTCATTTTTCCATATTAAGATGAAATTTTCAGTATTTTCCCCTCTATGGGTAAAAAACCAAAAGAGTGATAATATTTGAGGTCATTAAAAACAAAGCTAATTGGTCAAGAAAACAGAAATTTGCAAAGCAGAAGTATGGTAGCTTAAGGTTGTCTCTTTTGAAAGAAGGGAAGAAGTTAATCTTATTACATGGTAGTCATTCAGGTAATTTTGTTTTTCCTTGATTGACAGCTAAAAGCTTTTATTTCATTTTTAGAAATTAATTTACTAATCCAACAATACAAAAAAAAATAAGTTATGTAGGGGAAGATACAATCTGGTTTAATAAAATATAAAAATCGCTTTCTGTCAGAGCAACGCAGTGAATTTTTGTTGACACTAAATATTTGGTCATGCAGATGCCACTGTTTGGGGTTTTAATACAAGATATTTTGAGCATTTGTAACTTCTGCAACAATCTCACAAACAGAAACTGAAAGGATCAAATAATGTCTAGTTTTAAGAAAGCTTTTGTTACAGCTTTAAGAAAGCTTTTATGATGTTTTGTGTTTAAAGAGTAGCATGTAAGCAATAAAGGCACTTACTGCTTGCCTTTGGAAATAAATAGGTATTTCCCTTAGAGAGAACGGTACCATAAATTGTCTTGGTGCATGCCCTTTTCTCTCCTGCGATAACCATGAATTATTCAACACGTCTTTGGCCAGATCTAATAGCCGTACCTAATTTGCTTTCTGTGTTCCTTGACCCCTACGCTGTGCTTAGCACCAGTTTTTCCCCCAAGACATCCCACCTCCTTAGCTGATTGAGAAACCTGCTCATACCAAAGTTGCTGATTTCATACAAGAAACTGTTTTGCAAAATGATCGTGCCAAGGGTACAGTTTTACGTGGTTGATGGTAGGTGGCTGCTGAAAGGGACAGTTTTGCTCCTGCCCTTTTGCGTTGCTTCTGGCAACATTGGCCACAGGATGCGCAAGGCCGTGTGAGCAGGAAAGGGTGACAGGAGGAGCAGGATTGCCGAGGGCCTGGCTTAGCAGTAGGGTCATTTTGACCTGACCTGAAACGTTCCTTTGAAGGTTTTCACCTAAGGGGAATGAGAAGGTTTGGATTTTTGCTGGGTTTGAAGCCACAGTGCCATGTGGGATGGTAGGCAAGAGTATGTCCTGCAGAATGAGAGAACTTTTTTACATGCTTCTAATGTGTGTGGCAAGTGCATGGGTTAAAACTTGTGTCATTGCATAGAAGCATGAGTGTTTCCTCATATGAGTGATACAAAGCAGTTATATAAAACTTGTGGGGACGCTGATGATCAAATAAATAAATATGTTCATTTTCTAAAATTATTTGATACACTCAGTAAGTTATAGGGAAAACAGATTGTGAGTAATTGTCCTCTAGTTTTTCTTCTTGCCTGAACCTTATCCTTGGCCAAGACTTCTGTTTATAGTATTTTAACACTTGTATCTTGCAGCATTACTCAGCTGCTGCGATTAGCAATGGGGCATTAAGTAAGGTCTGTGTAGAGATAAAGCTTGACTATGTTTAATAAGGTACCAGGTGCAGCTTGCATTTCACTGGTATCTTTAGAAACATTACTGAAACACTACTGTTTGTGCTGAATGCTTAAATAAACTGTGAAGCCTAAGATCAGTACAGGGGAAAAGGGAGCAGTCAGCACTTGAATATTCTTCCTGTCAGTATATTTATAATACTTTTAAAGTATGCACCGAAGTTCTCTTTTCCTCGTGTTGTTATCCCTGATTGCAGTGCTAAAGCAGTGCCTTCAGAGGAAGGGATTCTTTTGTTCCTGGGAAATCCCAAATTTGAATTTTGATAAATGGAAGTTCATGCCAAGTTATGTAGGTGAAGTGGTAGCATCCCCCATGCATGCAATGCTTCAACAATTACATCATTTGAAAAGAGCTGAGTTTATTTGTAAGTATGTTTAAGACAGCCAGAATAATCTAAAAAGTTGACATATTTTAAGATAAAAAAGGAAAGAATTTTTTTGTGCCCAGTGCTTGCAAAAGATATGTCTGAAATGCTGAGGCATCTGGAAAACTGTGATTATTGCTCACAGTGTGGGCTTTAGACTCACTGCTTAGCTTCATCCTTCCTTTTATCCTGAATGTTGGGTTCACCTGCTGGTTTGATGGTATTATAAGATGGTATACCCTTTTCAGGGTCAGGAGAACTATTTAAAGGAAAAGTAAAAATACACATATAGTATCAAGTAATTACCAATTGTAATTAGGACCCTGGTCTTAAGATGTCTGTGATCTAACTTGTAATAGCATTAAATAATCCTTCAAATGGTTTTTTCTATGTTTTTATAATTTTTCTAAATAAAAAAAATCATGTAAATATTATATCTTGGTTTATCAGAAGCATAAATTATGCCTGTTCCTAGCACCACCTTTCATGTTTGTGTTAGCTAATTTAGTTTTGAGTATTAGAGTGCTAGAGTTTTATGACGTGGAACATATTTATTTCTCCATGATATTCTGCTGACTGAACATTGCAAGTGAACTGAATCCCCAGAAGAGATTGTTTTGTTCAATGAGCAACATGATTATTCCTGTTTGTACAAATATTTCATCAAAGCATTTCAGCTTCATTACTGATTATAAACCATTTAGTCACAGAGTGTGAAGTCAAAAGGTTAGATCTAGCCTGAAACAGATTTAACAGACAAAATATATCTGGTCTGCTAGATCCTCTGCTCTAACATCCTGAGTATTGCAGGTTGTTCATTATTCTCAACCAGTTTCTTTTTTGCAGGGCCCAGTAAATCGGGCCAGTTCTTGGAACAGACTGTGTCTTCTGGAGAGGTATCTTTTTGTTGTGCCTTCCAGTAAAAACCATGGTTGGGAAAGGGTAGCGTAACCACAGCTGAAATACTGTCTAATTTCTGACAGTCTCTTCCATTTCCTTCCATACAGTGTTGACATAGCAAATTCTCGGTAGACCCCTGGAGCCTATGGATAAAGGAAATTTACCTGTTTGACTTCTAAAGCTTTAAAAGAGGCAGCGGGTGTTGGTTCCACCAAATGTAAGGTTCCGTATGGCTTGAGTATGATAGTTGATGAGAGCTGGGAAGAAATCCATGCAGGATTTGGGGCTTCTGGGACATAGGCTGCGGACCTGAGCAGGACAAATCCCTTGGTTAGGGGCCAAAAAGAGCTAGTCTGGGAGGTTTCCTCTCATACTTTTCTTTCAGTATTTCATAATCTATGAGTGTTTGCAAGAAAGTGTATGTAAAGGTGTTCTCCAGGACTGCCTCAGAAGATTTAATTTATTGTCTGTTGGTCTCTTTTATCTAAATCACCTTGGATTAGGTATTTGTTGAGAGATTCATTCTGCCTTAATGCCAGATTTTAAAACTGTGTTTCTGCTGAGGAGTACTTGATTACTAACCAGATGCTTTAAATCTTAATGATTTTCTTCAAAAGTATTTTAACAAATTTTGCACTATACTGTAAGGTCTCAATCCCAGTAACGGAGCTTAATAAGTAACAGATCTTGATCATTTTGAGCAGTCTCAGGTAGCACAGGGTGGGTGTAATGTAAGCTTCTGGAGAGATGCCTTCCTTAATTCGTAGGTATTTTACCAAGTTTTATGAGAATTTATGAGAATTTAGAGGAGACTCTAAAACCGATTATTTTCTGACTTCTAAAATAAAATTGGATTTTGACAATATGTCTTGGTTTCAGCATTGTAATACTGAATATAGTAAGAAATTTTAAAGAAATATTCTTGAATGTTATTAAACTGCTTTTTTCACCCAGCTTTAACATGATGCTGTTTCCCCACAATGACAAGGATGTATTAATGAAGACCTGATGCAGTGTGAGGTCAGGTTTAGTTTAGTTCATTTCAAAGTTACTAAAATAATGCAGATTTTTTACACCTGACCATATTTAAATCAAGGCAGTTATTCAATAACAGGGTAAAAAAAAAAAAAAAAGGTAGAAATTTCCCTACACATTATTGGTTTTGCTCAGTGTTGTCACGCACCAGTTTTAAAAATCACAGAGCCTGTCCTGTGGCCTTCTTCAGCATTTGTGAGAGTTGGGACCTCTTGACCCCAGTGCTGCAGTCAAGCCCAGAGGCAGGCAGCACTGCTGCCCCATGGGTGCTCTGCATGGGTGAGCTGAACAACAGAGTGCTTGTCCTTCAGATTTATCTTTCTATGAGGCCTTAAATCATCAAATTCAGAAGCCTTTATATATTGCATATATCTCTGTGTGTATGGATGATGTCCTGAAAAGTGCTATGGACACATTTGTTCACATTAAAGTTGGTTTGGTTTTCTTCAGATTATGAGGTTGGCTATCAGTTATAGAAAGACTCTAGAGAGGTGTTTACAAGAAGGTTGTAGTAATTTAACATGTGGCTCCAGCATAGCAGAGCAAACATGTGAAAGCTGTCAGTGCAAGTGTAAGAGGTCTTCATTGCTTTCTGAATAATGCAATTTCACCAGCTCAACATTCTTCTTGATAAGAACCAACTTTACAAGGCAGAAGGAAAGCAGACATTTGATGAATACAACTGCCAACTGCTGGGACTTTTTTTAAAAAAAAAAATCATGCAAGGAACTATGTATTCTAGTGGAGATTTCTGTGAAACTGTGGTATCCTACCATGAAAATTTCATTTTTTCAAACCCTGCAGTGTTGTGGCATATCTCAATACTCTAATAGTCTGAACTTTTACTTTGTAAGTTTAGCTTGCCAATTGTATATTTTAAGCTTAGTTATCTGTAAATCTTAAATTAAAAAGATAATTCTTGTAGGCTAGTTTTTTAGAAGATCTCCATAAATGGTGACTATGCATGCAAGTACATCTACTGGCATGAGCAGAAAACTTGTTATCTGAGCACTCCAAGAGTACACATACCACAGTACATGCTTTGCAGTCACCCTTTCTGAGGACCTGCTTGTTCTTGGCATTGCTTTCTGTCCTAGTTATAATGATGACGTCTGTACGATGCGTTTCTGTATCGAAAACTTTTAATCAGAAAAGCTGAAAATTGAACAGTTATGGGTTGATGTCTAAACCATGGCTTCATATTTTAATGGTATTACAAAGTAGCAGCGTGTTCAGAGGACCAGCCTGCACAGCAATCAGCTTCTTCAGAAAAACAGAAGTCCTATTTACAGATGAGAAGACTGGCCTTTTTCAGATTTGTTTCTTCAAGGGTTTACACAGCTGCAGTTGCAGTCATGGATAGGACAGAAAATAAATACATGGGTTGTTATTTGGTTTGGGGCTTTGAGGAATAGGAAAAACCTCTCATTTACCAACAAAAGCTTTCCCCTTTGCTAGGGGCAGCTTGAAAGGTGGGTTAGGCAGGGGAGTGATGAATGTGGGCCATGGCACTCCATGAAATGGTCAGTCTTTCCAAAGGTAGCAAGAGACAAGGGAGCGGGTGCTGCCTTGAAGGCCTGGTTGCTTTGGAGGAAAAGATGGGAAGCATTTTTGCTCCTAAAGTAAATGGCTGAAGCAGTGGATACCTTCCTGGCTGTAAAACTGTTTCTGCATCTCTTGCAACCCTTCATTGTGTCCTTTGTGCTGCCAGCTGTGGCGGTGCTGTACTTCATGGAGTGGCTGAATAGTTATTTAGGGAGTCCCTACCAGCCTTGCTCAGATGTGCTCAGGTTTCTATATATTTTAGTAAAGCTGCAAAAATCGTTCAGCTATTAGTAGGTACCCAGTGAGTATCATCTAAAGTGCATTTGCAGCCAGCTTCAGTGATTATCTAGATAAAAATCCAGCGGGCGTCTGAACACAGGCAAGAGAAAAATTATTATGACAACTGAACAGAGAACGGAGTAGCTACTGGTTTTTATTCAAGTGATTAAGAACAGTCTCATAGCACATAGTAACTCTCCTGTAAGTGGCTTGAAGGAAAATAAAGGAAAAAAAAAGTAAAATGATGCATAGTAGTTGGAAGAAAATGTAGATGGGCACATCTGACATTCAAATTATAGTAATCTTGTATGCTTTATTGACTCCTAGCAAAATAATGAAAAAAAAATCCATATCATGAGGTTTTATTATAAATATGTTCACAACCAGAAATGCTGCTTTTCCGTTTTCTGAGAAAGCGTTGGTTGCCTTTGTGATCCTTTCATCCAGCTCAGGCCTAGAGCACAAGCAGCAGCAGCAGCTAGAAATAAACCCATCTGTAATAACCAAACCTGGTGTTTGAGAGAGTGCTCTATGTGCAATAAAAACCCTTCTTTCTTTGGGGTATATGAAACTCCTGCCTGCTTGAAGCAGAGGGAGAGGCTGTGAAGCTGTCAGCATTTCCAGGAGGGAGAGTTCAGTCATGTTTGTGTGGCAGGGAAATCTGTCACTGTCAGGCTCCTAGCTGGGACACGGCTTGGCATGAGAGGGATGTGTCACCTACCGGGTATGAACTTGTGTCTTTTAATTTCATGGTCTTGAACGTGGCATCAGCTAGTAAAGTGGAGATCAAGCTATCTGGGGACTGACAGCTCTGCCTTATCAACCTCTGTCGTCATTTCTTTTACCACCAAAGAAACCCAGCAGTGGTGTTTGACTGAAGGGAAATCTGTATTCTTGTCTTGCAACCGGTTGTACTCCTGCACTGGGAAGATGGCTAGGGCTAGCATCTTGTCAGCTGCCTAGGTACAGCTGCTTCTGTAAGTTAGTGGAGTATTTGTAAGCCTACACAGTACAGGGCAGCTTACGCTGGGGCTTTTTATTCAATCTCCACCAGCTTCTGCTTTTATATGGCTGGATAGAGAGCACCAGAAGAAGGAACTGCACAGTGTTTGTTCTAATACAAGAGCAGTAGTTTTGCTGCTAGGCAAAACTGTTAATATAGGATACTCTGTGTGTAAGAGACCAAGCAATGTTGGGATTCTTTCACCCAGAAGTGGAGGAAGCATGACCTCTGTGTTTTATGGCTTTTCTTAGTGAGTAAGAGAATGGCTACAAGGTCTCTGCAGTTGCTGGAAGGAGACAGCCATGATCCTACGCGGTCAGCCCTACTTATGTATTTCGCTATGTTTCACTTACATTCAGTAACAGTATGAAGAATCTGGTGCTCCAAATGGAAACTTTCCTTGCCTGTATGTTAAAATATCTTTGCATGGCTTTTGTCTGGTCTCCTTAGTATGCATTTCTTTCCCTGCCCCCCCCCCCCCCGCTCTTTTAGTCGCCACAGACCTACGTTTCAGAGTGGAGCTGTGTCCATATCTTTCTTATCTTATTGTTGGTTTGGAGCTTGTATTTTGTTTTATTCTTTTCTGTTGTTTTGATGTTCCCTTCTGCATCCGTTTTCTCCAGATAATTCCCTCTTACAGGTTTCTTCCCAGCTTGCATGTCTCACTTATAATTACATGAAGGATAGCTCCCTCCCTCTTTCTTCATGTCAAGAAGAGGACTGGTGTTTTTTAATTCACCTGTGTCTATTGTTAAAATTGTTAGCAACATGTTGATGAGCTAGTTGTAGTCTGGTTTTCTGGCAGTTGCCATTTCTCCCACATTCGCCCTTTCCTCTTGCAGTGTTTTTCTGACTTACGTAAGAATTCCAGCTCAGATTTGACATTTTTAGTGATTGTATTTTGTGTAATATTTATTTATTGTAAAGTTTAAAAATCCCTCCTCAAAAATTGCCCAGCACCTCTGTCTTTCTCGTCACTATGTTTTGTCCAATTCTTTACCTTAATACTTATTACAAAATGAATGTTGCTAATAAATCCAGTGTACTGAGTTTATTATCACTTATTTGGGATCTGCAGAACTTGGAATTAGAATGGATGTTGCTTCTGCCATAGGAGAGCTTTTCAATCCTTCTTTCATTTTGCCTCTCCTACCTCCCTTTACTTTGTTCTCTGAAAAGTCGTTTGAATTCATCAGGGACAAGATTTTGGAACAAAACAACTGGGCAGGGCCAGGAGCAATGGGTGGCCAAGCCCCCCGACAGGTATGGAAGAAGCCCTTGGGGAGCACCAGTGACCGGGGTGGGCAAACAAGGTGTGGTGCAGCCCTTCGGGTGTCAGGGCAGGCAGGGTGGGCACTGAACCCTGCCGGCTCGACTGGTGAGCACTGGTATCCGCTCGGCAGAAAGCCCTGGCACCCACCCTGGCAGACGCAGCTGCCCGGGCAGAGCACCAGTGGGCACGCCGCCACCCGGGCTGCAGGCTGTGCCCTGCTCTTAGGCCGGCAGGGGACAGCGGCAGTGCGCACCCCCAGGGGGGGACTCCTCTGCTTACTCTGGGAGGAGGCGAGTTAGCTGAGGAGTGTCAGGGAGTGGGAGACAGACTATTGGAATTGCACCCTGCCTTCCCTGAGGCAGGCCCGACAGGCAGGCAGACGGGACGGGACGCGTGGTACAGAGGATTCCCTCTCCTCTCTCTGCCTGGCTGAACACAGTGACTCAAGGGACAGGGGCAATGGTGGCCAGCTCCTGCCCGGCGCAGCAGGCTGTCTCCTCTGTGGCCACCCCACCTGCCCAGGTGCCCGTGCATAGCAGGTACGAGGCTCTGCGAGTGGAACTGGACAACAACGAGGATGATGGTTCATCTGGTGTGAAGGTGGTGTTGCCGAGGTTAAGTTGGCCTGTGCCCTGCATCAAAACTGCTCCCATAAAGAAAAAAAGACGGGTCATTGTCATAGGAGACTCTCTCCTGAGGGGAACAGAAGGCCCGACACGCAGAGCGGACCCACTCCTTAGGGAAGGTGCTGCCTCCCTGGGGCCTGGGTTAAAGACGTGAGGAGAAAGCTGCCCGCCCCGGTACGGCCCTCGGGTTATTACCTGTTGCTGGTTTTCCAGGTAGGCAGCGATGAAGTTGCAACAAGAAGTCTGAGGGCAACCAAGGGACACTCCAGGGCCTTGGGACGACTGGTTAAGGGATCAGGAGCACGAGCAGTGCTCTCCTGGATCCTTCCAGGTGCAGGGAGCCATGAGGGAAGCCACAGGAAGAGCCAGCAGATCCACACCTGGCTGCGAGCCTGGTGTCGTGGGCAGAATTTTGTGTTGTTTGATCCTGGGTCAGTTTGCATGGCAGCAGCCCCGCTGGCAACAGGCAGAGTACACCTGTCTCAAAGGGGGAAAAGGGTCTTTGCACAGGAGTTGGCAGGGCTGTCTCGGTGGAGGAAGGTACTGGAGTAGCTTTTCTTAATGTTCATAGGCAGCCACATTGTTTTAATCATGTTGCCTTGATTGTGCTTCATAGCTCTGCCATTTGTTAGTACTTGAGGCAGCTTGTGCAGCTGTAACTCAGGTATTCTTGTATGGTGGTCTGTCTTATGATGAAGGCATAACTGCTGCCAGCATTGTATATGGGCTTTCAGAGGTTGCTGAGGAACAGCATGCCTGCAGTTGTGGATGACAGGAAGGTACCACCACTGAGTTTCTTCACCAGATCTCATCTGTAACTTTTAATTTCAGAGATCTTTCTACCTTTTTGCTCAGTGACACAGAAGCCTCCTCTGGTAAATAAAGTAAATGAGAAAATTCAAGAGAAATTGCCTAAAAATTTGTTTAATGTATGATAATCCAACATGGTGATTGGCTGCATAAGCCTGAGCCACAAGCTGGAGAGAAGAAAAAAGCAAACCTGCAGCTGTTTGGGATTAATGAACATGTAACACAAACAGCATCTTCATGAAAACAAATGAGCTTTTAAAAAAACATTGGATACAAAATTCATGTGTGTTAATAAAAAGAAGTAGGAGTAAGATTTGTGTTTCCTAAGTGCATAAAAAAATCTGACCCAAAAGGAGTGTATGTGATGTCGTGTGTTGTTTAGTCAGGATTATTAGCTGTCACTAAGCTGTGCCATCAGTTGAAGCACAAGCTTTTCATCTTTGGACACTTGAATTATTCTTAATACTTTTCAAAATCTAAATTGGGTCATAAGTGTTTTGGCAATTTCAGATTAGTAGTGTAGGGGGTGGAGGGCATTATAAAACACACCATGTGATAGAACAGTTGAATGCACTGATTACTAGGCTGCGTGAGTAGATAGAGCCAAGTGGGAGGGCGCCTGCCTTCACATCAGGAATGAGGGGTGCTGGCTGTGCAGTGAGAATAATATCCTGCACAGTGCCTGCCCGTGCCATGCATGACTAGCTGATTATCTCTGTTCTTCGTGGAGCCCTGGATTCACTCCATGGATATTTTGAAAGCATCAGCTAGTCAAGAATCAGCCCTGTTCACTAACAAAGACGTGACAGTCTAACAGAGCTGGTAAATACCTCCTAAATAACTCGAGGAAGGTCCATTAAAGGTAAGTGTCCCTGGTGAAGGCCACCCTGCTAAAGAGTAGGGAGAATGCAGGAGAAAAGCACAGATTGAGCATGAGCGAAAACAACCAGAAAAAAGATGAAAGGATTGTTCAGTGCCTTCATTTATAGATCAGGAACAGATTACATTAGAGTAAAATACTGAGATGCAAGGAGGTAAAAAACCCCAAACACCTAAAACAGACATGACACAAGAAAGCAGGGTATTTAGCTTGCGTTTTTAGTTAGCCCATGCTCTCTCTCAGGAGATGAGGTGGACTAAATAAGCTAAATAAAAAGCCTAGAGCAGAAAAATAACTAAAAAAAAAAACCAACCCCAAAACATAAAAGCAATGATCTTTAATGCTAGTCTGTTTTCTCTCAAATATCATCCAATGTTTATGCATTGTAACTTACAGAAAAATACCAACAAGCACAGTCATCATGAACACTTATTTTTAAGACTTCTCTTAGTATCAAGTACACCTCATTAAGTTAACTTGCATTATTCTGTCATCCCTGTAGCAGCTGAAACAAATGATTTCACAGAAATGTAAATACAAGGCTATTTTGCATGCATGTATTATCATGCAATCCTTTACTGCCCATTCACATTCAATTTTTTTTTCAGTGGAGCCTCTCCCCTATTTAAACTACTGTTTACTTCTTCTAGACAAAGAAATACTCGTTTCCTCTTACTTTTTCCACTCTGTACTTTTGTAGTGCACAGATGCTTTCTAAGCATTTGTCTTCAAAAGTTCTAAATTGTGAGGGCATGCTATGATTGTTCCCGGGTAGATGATGAAATTAAGATCAGAGTGGCTGTATTTTAAAGTCTTTGTGCGCATTTTGGATACTCATCTTGGAAAAAAACCAGCCAGATTTGTCTTTTAATGAATATTTAGCATTCTGTTCCCCTATACACATGGCTACAACAGTGACTGATTTGAGCATGTGCCTTTTTTAACCATAGAGCTTTTACATGAACTCCACAACAGGTATACCTTTACAACCAAATTGTGTAGATAAATAGTGTTAAGACATGCAGTTCCACTTGGTGTTTCTAAAACTGTTTTCTCACACCACAAGAACACAAGAATGTTAAGATTCTAGACCCCTTGATCCAGTTCTGTTTCTGGAGAGACGTTACCTCATAGCGTATATGAGGCTTGTATTTGGCCTATTTCGTTTGCTTCTGCCCAATTTTTCTAGCATTGTTCCCTGTGAAAATGTATTAGTGCATGTTGCTGCCTCTTTCTTTTTCCTGAACTACCTCTGCCTGCTGTTGCCTACTTTTATTATAACCATACCCCTCTGTTCCTTCTTGTCCCTATATTATGGTGTTCCAGATGTGCAGCTTTTTTGCTCTCTCTCACTTCACTGAAAAGCAAGAACAGACAGGTGATTGTAATGAGCCAGCTTTATACATTATCACACTTTTTTTCCAGAGCCCAAATAAAGTCTTTGCAGGGAAAGAACTACTCAGTTTCTGCAGCAATGAGAGATGGAGAATCCCCACCGCAGGATGACCTGGAACAGCGACCATGCCCCAAGCTAAAACTGTTAGACCTACATCAGTACCACTGAGTACTCAGAGAACACAGCTGCTAAATTTCAGTTGATCTCTTCTGAACAGTGGTGAACTGTGATTTTTTGAAAGACAAAAGTACTTCATTAAATCTGGGAGAGTTTCCACAGGGCTGGTTTAGAAATGTTAAGAGTAGGAACATGCAACATGTTGAACTCTGGAGCAGTTCCAGTATGCCTTTGCAACCAGGACAGCTGGGTATACCTGGCAGGTGCAGACAGTTTGGTCAGTCCCGATCTGTGGCTGTAGAAACAGTGATGCTGCAGCAATTGCTTAAAGCTGATGTTGCCAGAAGATGTGGGATCCAACCTGTAAACCCAAGCAGGTTTAGCACTGGCTGTCATAGAATGGGAGGAGGATCCCCGCTGAGTTTTGTCGTGTCCAGCCCATGAACCGTTTGTGGGATTTCCCTTTCCCACAAGTCTCAGGTGTGTAATATTTGTAAATGTGGCTATGAGCCACACGAAGATTTAGGGCTACTGCTCCAGAGGATGGAAAGATTGGCCTGCCTCGTGCTTAGTCAACTGCAAAAATTGGCTGAAATGGTTTTAAGACTGAGCAGACAATGGGTGACACTCCCATAATTATGTTTTGGAAAACCGCTGAATTGGTTTGGCTACAGCTTTCAGTGAATGAAGAAAAATGTGGAAAATCTCAACTGGAAGTTTTCTCTTTAGCAAACACAAAAATAATGAACATGGAGCTTACTGTCCAGGACTTAAGGAGCAATTTTAACCTGTTCTAAAATGTCTGTGGCTTCTGTTACAATTATTGTTCATTACCAAAATAGCTGTACTATTTTTTCCATTGTTTAGAATCACTGATACAGTGGCTTACTTACTGTGAGCGTTTAGCTGTACATTGTTTTGCTACACACTCTGCATTGTGGTGCTCCAAACTGCTGCAGAAAAAGGTGATGCTTGTTATTGTTAGGGTGTATAATGCATTTTTAATTGGACTGTGATGAAATTTAGTAATTCTAATGTGTCAAACTTTTTATTTCCCAAAGTATGGGAAATAAAGAAGCTTTTTTACCTTCTGGAATGTATGATGTTTAATTAAGTTACTGTCTTTCTGTAAAATGAAGTCAGAGAGAAGTAATATCATATGTGCTCAAAATGCTTACAGGTTTAATAGGTCAAATTATTAAATAGTGTTTTGCTTTAGACACAGACAACCTTTTGAACTTGTACAGAATTTTTATTGTTCTTTCCTAGCTGCTCCACATGATAATGTAATGCGGGATGATTACTGAAGTTTTTATCTGGTAGATTACCCAGTTAACCTGGCACTCCAGTAAATTGTCATGTTCTGGCAAAAAGGCAGGACATTATGCAAAAGAGCACTTCAGCACACAGATCTGCTCAGTACACAAGCACATTGTGGTTTTCTTTTTATTTTACTATTTTGTAGGATTGCATTGATGTGGGTTGGTGGGAAGGAGAACTCAATGGCAGACGAGGTGTATTTCCAGATAACTTTGTCAAGCTTCTTCCTTCTGATTTTGAAAAAGAGGTAAGCAATATATTTTATTATTTTTGCTTTAGAATACAGAATGAAAGTGGAGTTGAAAGAAATTCTCTTTCAGATACATGAGTTTGATAAAGTTTTACTTCTAACTTAATAACAAAAAAACTTTAAAGGAAACAAATACTGGGTTTAAAAGCATCCATGAAGACAATGTGTGACACTCAAAGTCACATTATGGAGTTTCTTTGAAGGATTTTATTGGCCTATCCAGTCAGTCTGACTCCACTACATTGCTCTGAAAGCCCTCTGTCCTGTGTCCTAAGTTTGAGAGAGGTCCCACGGTAATTTGCTGAGTCAGATGATGCAGTGATGACCGGAATTGTTAACTCCTCTCCGTTGTTTTTCTGGTGGAATATGGAAAGTTTTCTGGTGAAACATGAAAAGTTAGTGTACCACCTGCATGCTGATTGACAACAGTCAAGCACTGTTCAGGAGTGAAACGGGTGAAATTTTAACTGTGAAATTTGAAAGACAACAGTAAGCTTTTGGTATCTCAAAGGCATGTTTCTTTATCTCTCTCAGAATTATTAAAAAAGAAGGTATAAAATCTATGCAAAAGGTTTTTCACCTTCTGTTTATTTGAAAGAGAAGGTGTTGTTGTTTGCCAAACAATACTTAGAAATCCTGCAGCTTCCTGGAATAAAGTAATGGATTACTTCACCCAAAAGTCCATTCCATTTTCAGGAACTTTTTCATTCATCGGTGGGGTATTACAAGCTTGCAGTCAGACTTTTGATGAGTGTTTCACAGTGACAGTGTAAGCCACCTGTGATAAAACCGAGACTTACTGACAGTCAGCTTCAGTCTTTGGCAATAAAATTAGATGCTGGAGGCAAAAATTAAATACTTGGAAAGCTTAATAAAGCAACTATTAACTCATAGAAGTTAACATGGTAATTATTGAAAATGAAGGTAGAAAGGACAGCAGAAACTGTGGGAGATGAAAACGCAGTTCCATAGCAGAGTGAATATCCTGGCCTTAGGCCTAACAATAAAAGAAGGTGATTTCCAGAAGAGGCAAAAATCATAAACCTTAAGACATCATGAGCCTATTATAGAAGAAAAAAAATACCTTTACTCTTACCAATTTTTTTTTGTGGTGAAATTTATTCAGTCTTTTTCAACTTACAAATTATGTGTCTTTAAACAATGAATAGAACTTGCAAAATAAATTAAATATTCAGACATTTAGAAATTGCAGCTAGGTTTGCTATAAATGTGGAGAATAAAATGTTATTAATTTTTAAAATGGCACAAATCTGGCAACATGAATAAGTAACTAGTGGGACTACGGACTGTCCGACTTTGCTTGAATCAGTACAAAAAGGGAAGGAAATAGATACTTTTTGAGTGGTTTTGTCAGGTATTTTCTGATGATCCAGAAACCCTGGATTCCATCCCATGGCCTGAAAGCATTTGTTGCAGTAATACTTCTGCTTGTTGAACAAAAGCTTAGGACCTTTTCCCATGTCCTTGTTCAGTCCCCAGTTTTCCGGTCCTGATTCTTTTCCACACATGGCTGTTTGTCCCAGGCCTCTTCTATTCACTGCCTTGTCCCAGTCTCCACCTTTCAGGTGGTCTCGATTACAGGATTTCCCCCTGAGCTCACTACCCGAGTCTAAATCATCGTCTGGATTTATTTTCTATCCCTACACAAAATTTCTTTATCCATCTTGTTTTCCTCTCCCCTCTCACTTTGTCCCTGCTCTGTATTTCTGTTCTCTTCTTGCCCAGCCAATCCTGGTTTCCTTTCTGTTGGCTTCATTTCTAGTCTGTCTCCATCTCCTCCTCTGTTACCTCATCCAGCCACAGACCCTTGTAATTCCTCCTTCCTTCTCCATGTTTCCCTCAGCACTCTTAACTTCCCCCTCACGCTACTTCCTTTCTGACCTTTGCCTTTTTGAAACAATGTATTTCCCTCATCAGCTTCCAGTTAAAGCCACTTTGTCTAATGAACCATAGGATCCTTTCTCCTTTGTGTTTATCTAAATTAGTGGTTTTGTTTTAATCAGGAGTGGCATCTCTAGTGAATCTCTCACTTGTCCGTCTGCACTTGCTATGCTTTGGTTTGCCTTGAAAACAGGTCTCAGGGGACATGAACGAGACTCCTTTCAGATGAGAACTAAGCCAAAAGATGTGCTAAAGGTGTGCACCTCATATATTCCAACTGCTGACGTATGGACAGTCAACGGGATCAGACTCACATCGCTCCAGAATAAGACCCCAAATGTGTATATTGTACTGTTGGATCCTCAGCACCAACTGTTTCACTCTGCAGCCATTATCAACCAAACTCCCAATTGCTATCCCAAGACATCCATTGTCCCTGTCTTCTTTCCTTCCCACATTTTCTGCACTTTTCTGCATTTAAACCTTGAACTGTGTTGCCTAAATTCTTGCAGAAGTGTCTCTGACAGTATAAGGGACTCACTGTTCATGGACAGTGGCCCACAGCAGGCAGGCTAGAGAAGACCATTCTGAGCTCCATTCTTGGCCACAGCCTTCTCAGGTTGATGACAACAGATGAACTGGATAGGATAAGGTGGTAGGAGGTGGTAGGCTGCAACCTGAGGCTTGTAAGATGGCAACTTCAGAGATTTAAGCCGTTAGGCTTACTCAGCCTGGGCAAAACTGGTAACTTTTTTTCTCCAGAGATGAAAACGTTTGCTAGATTTGAGAGAGATCCCCAGGAAAGGTGAGTGGCAAGGGCTCAGCCATCACAGAAAACCTGTTCCCTGTCAATGTTCAGGCCAAGACTTGAGAGATCTAGGGCAGAAGCTGAACTAATTACTGCAAGTGAGCAAAACAATTGATCTTTCTTGAAAGTAGGTGAGCCATTTGGCAGATATGTAGAAAATAATGGGAAGGGTGTGTGTCAACATGAGTTTGATAGAAAATACCAACCTAAATGGTTGGTCAAAGTTTGGCAAAGCTATGCATATCTGGAAACATCATCTTACAGATAGTTCCACAAGACGATTTAGTGTTGCATAGGTGGTGATGTAGTGACAGTGATTGTGATCCATGTGCAGGAAAGGAAATAAGTTTCCTCCTCAGAAAAAAAGGATGGATATAGGAAGAAAAAAATTAATACTTAGGCTTTATTCTTAATAATTCTGATTTTTCCCCCCTTTTTTTTTTTTTTTTTTTTTTTTTAAGAGTGAGAGTTAAGGTATATCATTTCATCTGACATGGTGCTCCATTTGGTTTTGTGTTCATTCCAGGATATATACGCATACCAGTATGGTGTGTGTGCATACACACACATCAACACAGAAGAAAAGCTACTCCTGCCCTAGCCTGAAGGTCAAGAGAAATGGTTCTGGCACTGATTTGGTGGTCGTGTTTCTCGGCCATACCATTGGCAGATCTATTAGGAAAAAGGTCATAACAGAGACAGTAAAAGTAAAAAGTACATATTGGTTGGAGAAATTTATTTCATTTCACCAAACAGCTTTATTTAGGCTGTTTTAAAATTTTTAATTTTTAAAATTAAATTAAAATTTTAATAATTGTCTTTCACAACTGGACCTATAAATATATCATAGTGAGTGAATAAAATGTAACCTTTGCAGCATTTCCTGTGTTACGCATTTTTGCCCTATTTGTGAGTCTGCAAAAACACACTTCAGGTTTTGCCATGTCTGTCTGGGTCTTTGTGTTTGTTTTTTTCCCAAAATGGGCTGGAATATTTACAAGATTGAATTCTAAATAAATAGGTTTCTTCAGTGAACCAAAGGTCATGTATTTCTCTAATCTTAAGGCACATAAACTGGACTTTTTTCCCCTCAGCAGGACATTTTAGTTGTGAAAGTAGAAATATGTCATTTTATTTGTCAATGCTATTTTCTCTCTTCAGATTCATTTCAGTGAAGATACAGAAGACACATCTGTAGTCTAAGACTTGTAATTATTAATAATAAGCAATGTATGATTAATTCCAGCCTTTGTATGGATGAGATTTACAGGCATTTTGAAGCAATCTGTTTTCTTCTGTTATTACATTTTAGAGACCGAAGAAACCACCGCCTCCATCAGCTCCTGTCATCAAACAAGGATCGGGTAAGGTGCAGCTGATTTTTGTACAGCACATGTCAGTAAGCACATCTCAATTTAAATTAAGTGTATTCAAATTTATATAGAATTCATCTGTATCAAAATTGATAAGCAGAAGGTGTCTAGACAACAGCTAATAAATCAGAATCAAACTGAAAAAAGATGATAACCCCGAAAGACTGTGGTGTGCTTTTTAAATATATTGGAGGCAACCATCTGCACCATTTTAAAATAACGTAATTTGCCCCTTAAACATGTTCAGTCAGAGAGAGCATGATACTTCAGGTTTTGAAAGTTCTTTGGTTCTGTTCCTTGACTGAAGTTGGTTGTGTGCATGTCTTTGCAGCGTAGAGCCAGTATGCTGGAATCTTATAATACCTGCAGGAGGAAACTGCCTTCACTTTACACCTACAGATCTGGGTTTCTTCTAGAGATAAAAAGCTTTTTTGCATATCTGTAATATGGTGTCATAGACCTTGGCTGTAATACAAGGGCCCCATCTGAGTTGCAGTCTAAAACTTACGGATCTGCATGAATGTTAGAGCTGGCTGTCTCCAGGTTCTGTGCCATAGTTAGATTCTTGCTTTTCAATACTTTATAGCCATAAGTATTAAATGAGTTATCTTGAATCTGGTTATGTAGATAATGGTGTTGCAAATATATTAAGGGGCTGGTTATATTTTCCAAACAGATGAGTGCTAGCAAAGCTAGTTTTGGCATATTTTAAACTGAATTGTTTATAAATACCAAGAGCTGAAACCACTTTTATTTGTAGTTTTAAAATAACCTCTCAATACAAATTTTCAGAAGTGCCTGCATGAATTATTTTTTCTGTGAAACTTAGAAACAGTTATAATATCTATGCATTTGACAGTTCTGACCTCAGAAACCAAATTCCAGTTCCATTCATGTAAAATCACAAATCACAAGGCATGGGATGCTCTCAGAGTTTTCATTTGTGTTACATTTGTGGTGGAGACTTAACAATGGCTGGAAGTCATTAATCCTTCAACTCCAGTTGGTTTGTTAAAATTCTGCAGCAGCACTACTGCTTCCCCCACTGCTGGCACACATTAAAAAACCAAAACTAACACATCCAATCTAGCCATATCATTTTTCTTGTCACTGTGGTCTGTTCCAGCTTTCAATGCTTTAAAAAGTAAATTTCCCTCCCTATAGTCTTGATCTATTAATAGAAGTTACACCAGTGTACAATTCACTGTGAATCAATAAGCTATAATTTAGCTAGTTTGAATTTGTCAAGCAGTTCTTTCACTACAGAATCATGACTATAAATATTTGGTTTGCTTATTGACACCCATGGCTTATTCTTCACTCTGTCTTGAGACTCCTAAAAAACTAAATCTGATTTTAAGATCAGTAACAGTGTCCAGAGAGAGCAGTATAACTTTGCCATCTAGTGGTGGTTGCATATTAGAGATATCGTAGTGACAACTCACATTACAGTCTGACACATTTCAGAAAAGCTCTATAAAACATTGTATTTCTTTCAATTTATACACCTATAATTAGAGAATAGTACTTCTAATCTGTTTTTACCTGTTTACATCCAGCGCATTAGATCTGTCACCATAGCAGGATAATGTGCCCATTTTCAGAAGGAAAAATGGATGCTTAAAGGATGCAGATGATTTGATTAAGGCCATCTAAGTCTATGGCAAAGCCAAGACTATTGCTATTCTTTGTTTTCATAATCAGTCTTTGACAAGTCCTGGCTGACTATGCACAAGAGTTTCTTCTGATACGTATTTAGAGATGAAAATCATCCTATGTTTATTACCATCCTAACATATTCTACTTTGACAAATTATCACTTTACCAAGGTGACACTGTATTTTACCACATCCCCACGTCCAGCCTTACTGTTGATAGTAGGCAACAACTTCCAGTAATGTTTCTGCATATTTAACCAGTCATAGTGTGATGAATAAGTTGAGAACTGCCAGTTCAGCCTAAATAAATATCAGTGCCTTCTGATGCAGAGCATAAAATCATAGCAGAGAACTAGAATTGGTCTTTGTACTACAAGTGGCACATATGTAAAGGAGGTGTCTACTTTGTATTATAGTGTAGCTGGAAGTTTGGCTGTATTTCCAAATTCTGTTCAGCAGTAGACTGCCAGGGCCATCTGTGCTGGGCTACTTTAGAAAATAAGGTGAAAACTGGAGAACCAAAGTTGGGAGCACAAGTCCCTTACAGAATGATTAAAAAGCAGTAGGCATTGTACTGGGTGGCTGGGATGAGCAATGCACCTGTGTCTAGACCGAAGGGTGGGAATACGCTTCTGAGTCCCTCTGGGAGCTGGAGGGCACCAGAGCTTCCTTGCAGCTGACCGTCTCCTGGCAGCTAAGGCAGGATCATGATGCCTGCCTGGGCACTGATTAATTTGGGGGTCACAACCCAAGTAGGGAGTACACCTGAGCCTGGGAGCTTCTCAGTGATTGTAGGATCATTGGTTTAGACGTGGCCAGAGAACATCTCTCTGTATGTTAGTCATGACTGTTAATCTTACTGTAATGAGGTATATAGACTTGTGTCTCTTTTTTTCTTGAACACGCTAGTACATGCATGTTTATCAGTATGTTGACTTCTGCTTTGCATAACTTGTGTTTAGAAAGACTTTAATTGGTTTCTGGCAACAGTTTCTCCTCTCAGGAGTGAAGTATTTTTCATAGAATCACATAGGTTGGAAAAGACCTGTAAAATCATCAAATCCAACCATAAAATTCAGTATTATTTATTGACATAATAAGTGATACAAGTGTTGCCTGTCTGCCAGCACAGTTATATAAAGAAACAATGGCTGGTGATCACCACTGATGAGTACTGATTTCTTGGAACCAGCTGCAGAAAAGAGTTGTGACAGCACGTTCAGAAAATATAAATGTACTTGAGAACTGTATGTAACAGAATACATTGAAGCAAAAACTTGCCTTGTGTTCCCTGCCCTGCCTCTCTGCTTTTCTTGGATGTCATCTACTGTAATTTTTATTGAAATACTAATAGTGTAACCTAAAGTGGTTTTCAACACTGCTAAGTTGAAATGGCAATAGCACCTAGTAGTTAGCCAATGCAGTGAAGCCAATATTCAGTAAAGCATTTTGTATAGTATGGGGACTAGAAGATTGCATCTTGCACGTGCCAGGAAATTTTTGCAAAATCTTCCCATTGTTGGTGCCACAAGTTCCCATATTCCTTGTAGCAACAAAAGTCAGTATGTCAGGATCTCTAGTACAGAGGCAGAAGGCAGCACAGGCCTACACCTCCAGGCCAAAAGCTGTCAAATAAAATATGCAGAATACTGTCAGTACTACTATTTTCATCATTCTAATATGTGGAAGTGAACAGCTAGTACTAGAGGTGAAAAAGAGGGGAGTTTCAACTTAATATAAAATAAGCCCTGTATATTCATCTATATTAACTATTCTCTTGGCAGAAGTGCTCAATTAATTGATTTATTCCTAATGATTCTCTGCACTGTTGAATTGCTCTTCAGTTAAGTATGTCTACAATGGTAAAGGATCTGTCCACATTTAAAAATCTGTAGTTACTGAATTATTTTCTTTCCTTCACAGAATGGTCTGAAAGTGCTTATTCTTGTGACATGCATGCTTTGGAAACTATGAACTAGTCTGTCAAAACTTAAACATCCAATTGCTTTTTTGCCATTATGGTGTAAGGAAATACTTGAAGCTGGATTTATGTTCAGTTTTAGCAAGACATTTTCAAATTGAAGAGTGTAAAAAGCCTAAGAAATTGCAGAGTTAAATCGTATGTGGCCATATATGCTGTTTTCTTGCGTTGTTCAGAATTCCAAATTTTCCTTTCTTCGACAGGTACCACAGATCGAAAGCATGAAATCAAAAAGGTTCCTCCTGAAAGGCCAGAATGTCTTCCTAATCGAACAGAAGAAAAAGGTATGAAATGTGCTTTCCTGCCTGCTCTCAGCAGAGAGGCAGGGGAAATGGAACCGATGCACATCCTTATTTCCCAGTCTCTGTTTTCATTAAGTGTATTGTTTGGATGTTTATTTCCCAGTCGGATAGATCTGTGATGACAGGCATTTTGGAAAGGATTGCACTGTTGCTTTTGAACTAAATTCAGGATATTCAGTTGTACCAGTCCAGAGCTGTTAAATATTTGCAGCCTCAACTGAAGTCAAGGGGGGAGATAGGCTCTCCATACATAAAATGCTGTCTCAAGCTCTGCACTTAGTAAAACCCAGGACCTTGATCAAGTAAGATACCCTAGATGAGTGTGTACTTTTTTCTTAACATCTGCATGCCTTAGTTCTCTAGTTAAAAGCAGGGTTGGTGGTTTCCCTGCGTCACTGTTGTGGGTTAGCCCCGGCTGGCAACCAGGCACCACACAGCTGCTGACTTACTTGCACCACAGTGGGATGGGGGGAGAGAATTGCAAGAGTAAAAGTGAGAAGACTCATGGGTTGAGATAAAGACAGTTTAATAGATAAGGGAAAGACCGCGCACACAAGCAAAGCAAGACAAGGAATTCATTCACTGCTTCCCATGGGCAGGCAGGTGTTCAGCCATCCCCAGGAAAGCTGGGCTCCATCACATGTAATGGTTACTTGGGAACACAAACACCATCACTGTGAATGGCCCCCCCCTCTTCCTTCTTCTTCCCCCAGCTTATATATACTCAGCATGATGTCCTATGGTATGGAATATCCCCCTGGCCAGCTCAAGGCAACTGTCCCAACTGTGTCCCCCTACAGCCTCCCATGCCCCTCCAGCCCTTTCACTGGCAGGGCTCGAGAAACTGAAAAGGCCTTGACCTAGTATAAACACTACCTAGCAACAACCAAAACCATCAGTGTGCTGTCAAGACCGTTCTCACACCAAATTCAAAACATACCACAGCACTGAAAAGAAACCCAACTCTATCCCAGCTGAAACCAGGACAGTCACGGAGGGGCTTTGTGAAGATATAGTCATTAATGCTTATGAATCACCCCATTGTCATAGGCACAAAAGTCATAGGCAAGCCTGTGAAGAGATGAAAAAGTTCTGTCTTCAAAGCCAGGTTTGAACATTGCAAGAAATGGAGCACAGCACCACACAGAGCAGTGACGAGCAAATTAAACCTTTAATGGTTTCATTGTGTTCGTTGTGCATTCTGAAAAGTCTGGGGAGAATAGTTACATTGATTCTCTAATTTAAGATGGTGCCAAGTTTTATATGTTTAAGTGGACTATTAGATTGTACAGACAAGTTTATGGGATTTCTTAACTTTTAAGTATTTGAATTTGAAGTCTTTTAAAAGGCACATGTTTGTACATGACTAAATGTATAACATGTAGTTATAATTTCATGCCAGAACGTTCAGACTTTGCACCAAGATCTGTTTCTGGATATGTGTCTTAGTGATCTGACAGGTGTTTTAGCCATTTTATTTACGTATGTTTACTTTTGGTTATGTGCACTACTTCTTGTGGTTATCTTGCCTTTTCTTTCTATTTTTGCATTTGCAAAGCCAACTGTCAAAACAGTGGAGGAATTCTAAATAATGTTACTGTCCCAGAGTATAAATATCTGTAACTTTTCTAAATGTTGAAAGGAGGCCTTAGGAGTCGTGCCTATGTTTCTGGAGTACCAGGGAGTGGCAGGAATCGTTCAGTGTGGTCTGGCAGTGGGGGTGGCACAGGAATGTTCTTTGCCCTGTGTGTTGGTATGCTGCCTAGCCTGTCCCTCATGCATAGTTAAGGTTCTTGGAGACTGACACAGTATAAATTGTCATGGGAGTAAGTGTGTAAAAATCACACAACACGCTGGAAAATCTTCAGTGTTACAGAGGACCTAATGATTGATTGCATCAACTGAAAGTGAACTGAAAAGGGGTCTATGCCTGCGAGCAACAGTCACTTGCTGGACTGTTCCAAATCCAATGTGGATTTTGTTCCTGGTGATTTATTCCATGATCCTCTCAGACTGAAACCTAGAACCCATTAAGCAATACCCTGAAACACTCCCAATACCTCTTACATGCTTACAGAGGTGTAATATTCATGAGATACCATAGACAGTGTTGTCGATTGATGTGGGGTGTTGACACAGTAGGATACAGAGAATGAAACTTTTGTCCCTTTGAGAGCTTTGTCCTTTCTTTAAGAAGAATCAGGTTTCCTATGGTGTGGCAAACGTGTTTACATGTTTGTTTTGTATTATGAATTTAGAGCATATTATTTACAAGAGTTATCCATGTGTATTGTACTTCACATGCTCACAGGCACTGCATGTTTGGCATTGGATATTAGTATTGTGGCACTTCTTAACTATGCATAAACAGTACTGCAAATGATCCAATTTTTCACTGGCAAACAGAAAAATTTGGCATGTAAGTCTGTGCTTAAAACCTAAATAAAAGGTCTGATTTTTCCAAGGGTCTATATCCTGACAATCATTGCTACATTTTAATGCTTCTATTTTTATTTAACTGTAGTTCACTTGAAACGTACTTTTTTTTCCCCAGAAATGGTATTTCTCTGTTTGTCCAAGAGATGTTAAGAATTTCCAGTGTAATTGTTTTTGTGACCTTCTAACTTGATACTGTTTCATATTAGAATTTGATATAACTCAATGCTCATGGGAAGTTGTTCCATATGGTATGTAATTTTTTGCCATTCTTATTTTTTCTTACACTCATAAATCAGTAAATTATTAAAATAAAAAATAGCATTCCTATGTACACACTGCACACATATTTTGGCCATGAGGAATTACAGGTGGAAGAGTCAGTCAGGGCAAGCAACTGATTTGTGGTAAACATGTTATTTCAAATAAAGGATTATTTGGGATAGAAGTGGAAAGGAGATAAGCTTTTTCTTTGTATACAGTGTATCTACAGTTAAGATTTCTTGTTTAATTGTAGGCTTGTGAGGGCAAATGAATTCCACTTAATAATATCTGTGTTCTTTTTTTCTGGAAATAATTGATTTAAAGAAAGATCAGAGAGAGAGCAAAAACAGTTAGACTTGCAGAAGCCTTCAGTTCCTGCTATACCTCCGAAGAAACCTCGGCCACCCAAAGCAAACTCTGTGAATAGACCTGGTACCTTGCCCCCAAGACGACCAGAAAGACCAGTTGTGCCTGCGACTCATACAAGGTATTGTTTTTCTCTGTCTAGCACCTTTGGGATTAGTGGAAAAAACACACATTTAAAGAATTTCGATTTTACAGTTAATGTCACAATTTATTTTGTGGTAAGCTGTTTATTTATAGGAAAAAAAAAAAGCCTTTTAGTCGTCTAGCTGGATCATAACTATCTTCTCAAGAATGAAAGTCTTAGGCTGTTAAATACTAGTCCATTTCTACTGATGAGCACACTGTTACTGCAGCATCATAGTATCCACTGCAGAATATGTGGGAAATATCTGCATCAGTATGTTGCACTGATGTTGACTTTCTTAATTTACCTCAAATTATTCCAGCTTAGCCCCCAGCACTAAGTTACTGCAAAAGGTTGGATTGTACTGAGGAACAGTGTTAGACAATGCACATCTCAAATACTGTCAGCTTTGTTTCAGTCCGTTTCCTTTGATTGTTTTAGATGAATTTTTAGCAAAATGAATGTGTCTTCACAGAATGTTCTTTCAAGCTGGTGCCACTGCAGAATACTACTGTCAAATATTTGTGCTGTAACATTGGTTGTTATTCTGTAATTACATGATGGTCTTTATCAGAGGTGGTTACAGCTTTTGAGGAGCACTGAGAAATTGGACTTGCCAACACAACTCCATTTAATCTCTGCTAGAGCTTGGAAAAGCAGAGGTTGCCAAAATAAAAGGCCTCACCTGTAGTCCTAATCAAGTCTAGATGGCTACATTAGTTATCAGCATCTGGGCTGCGCACTGTAGGCTTTCTTTATCCATAGTGAATAGAAATAGGTGAAAACTAGAAAAAAGCAGTTGCCTAAAATGAGTGAGCTGCACATCCAGAAATACTAGAATGTAGGCAATAGAAAAAATTTTACTGTTACACTGTTAGAAAAATTAGCTGCCATTGAACTCCTGGAGTTCAAGTATAGTAGTGGTGAATTAAATACCAGAATGGAATTCAGGGTAGAGTGGAATAAAATAGAAATTCTAGACATTGATTCCCCTCATTCCTCCACATGTGGTTCATTAAACAAATGCTCTCAGTGTGAAATCTGAGACAAATAAAATAAAATAAAGCTTGTGTCTGCCTTGTGCTGCCAGTTCCATCTTACTGAAGTGCTTTGGCTGTGCATCTCTGAGAACTTACCCTTCTATCCAGGTGCTACTGCCACAGCTTCTTTTGGACTTCTTGGCTTTGGACATGCTTGCCCAGTTTTCCCAAAATACAGTCAACACCTGCTGGTCACTTGGGCATGTTTGGAAAAGCAAGTATTTGCTACAACCTTTAGAACTAGCTAAGTGATGTCTTTTTGGCAAGACCAATACATACCCTACTGTTCAGTTTACTGGCTAAGCATGCAACTGGGTAGCTAGTCTTTTGGTTTATCCTTTGCCTTTAAATATTTTAAACATATTATAAATATTTTAAACATTTGGAGTCGTGAAGGTATGTTTTGTTGCTCTTCTGTTTTCCTTTTTTCTGAGTACAAAATTGTATAAAGAAACCATGCATTTGTAAAGATATTTCAGTTTTCCTGTTAACAAAGTGAAAAAGCAGATCCAAACAGTAACATTTATGTTCTTAATTGTCCAAACTCTGGTATGTCTAGCACCAAAAAAAAAGCTTTGTTCTTTTTATCTAATATTGGTATGTTTCAAAGAATTTTACTTGTAACAGTAGTTAGATTAAAACTTAGAAGAAAAGGTGATTTTTAAGGTGATGATGCATGTTGGTGATCACAGTGCTAGCAGTTTCTCTACAAATTTCTTTTCAGCTAATTCAAATTAATGGATTTATCTCATACATATATATTCTGCCTGGTAAGCTTCAAGTTGTAAGGGTGTCTTAAAGGAAGACGGCAGAAACGTCACGTAATGGAATAATCCATGGAATAGACTTTGAATTACTTGAATAATTAAGAAATGTGAAACCTCAAATGGAAGCAGACACTTCAGTAAAGGCATTTTGTTTTTAAATCAGTTCAGTTTAATAAGATAGTAAATATTTTTAAGACAGGCTGGTATCCATTTCCAGAATCTGAAAACCTAAGGCAATTAGAATAAAATTGAACCAGCAGAATTTTTGCTGACCTGTCTTGGTTTAACCCCAGTGAAGTGCTCAGCCCCATACAGCAGCTCACTCACTCTCCCACAGTGAGATGGGGGTGAGAATCAGAAGAGCAAAAGTGAGAAAACTTGTGGGTTGAGGTAAAGACAGTTAAACAGATAAAGCAAATGCTGCACACGCAAGCAAAGCAAAATAGGGAATTCATTCACCATTTCCCATCAGCAGGCAGGTGTTCAGCCATCCCTGGGAAGGCAGGGCTTCATCGTGTGTAATGGTGACTTCAGAAAACAGATGCCATTAACTCAGAAATGTCCCCCTCTTCCTTCTTCTTCCCCCAGCTTCTATTGCTAAGCATAATGTCATATGGCACGGAATATCCCTTTGGTCAGTCAGGGTCAGCTGTCCCAGCTGGGTGCCCTCCAGCTTCTTGTGCACCCCCAGCCTACTTGCTGGTGGGGCAGCATTGAGAAACAGAGAATGCCTTGACACTGTGTAAGCACTGCTCAGCAATAATGAAAGCACTCCAGTATAATCAGCACTGCTTTCATCACAAACCCAAAATACAGACCATGCAGGCTGCTATAAAGAAAATTAACTCTATCCCAGCCAAAACTGGCATGTGATCCTGGGAATTGCTGTAGTTATAAAGTGAGTGCCATGAGATTTCCATGGCAGCTGCTGAGCAGAAGAAGTCTTTTTTTTCTGTTCTGGGTAAGTGGCTTGCATCTTAGCCATCTCACTGACTTTTTGTGATGATGATTGTTTTTCCATTTAAATGCAATCCTCCTTTCCTGGAGGCAGGTTAGAGCTTCAAGGGCAACAGGAGAGACAAAAACCGTGTGGGACAGAGAGTAGCTGTCAGTTTGCTCCAAAGATTTCACACCATATTTAGACATACCTGTGACTACACAATTTACAGATGATTCAATTCTCTGGAGTAGGCAAGCCATGAAAATCTACAGAAAGTACATTTCTACAATTAGTCTAAACTAATCTGCATCCATGCTGCTTCTAACAGGGGCAGGTTCCCTCTTCTGGCACCGCGTTCCTGCAGCCTCCCTTATATTAGCACCAGCATTTGTGCAGCCATTCAGCCATATGGGTCAGGGAGCTGCTCCAGATGGCAATTTATCAGTTTGCAGTGGGATTTCTATTAGTGTGGGGTTTCTTTCAGGCTGATCATCTCTCAGATCAAGCTGATAGCCTGTCTTCATGGGCACAAGCAGAGGGAGGGAGATGCTGTGACCAGGAAGGGATGGCTCCACTCCTTTCAAAACAGTATGGATGTAGATAGGCATAGTAAGCCTGTTGATTCTTTTGACAACAGTTGGGTTTTTTGGTGGGGTGGTTGTTGCTTATCTTAGTATCTTGTGTAGTCAAATGGTAAACGTTGTGACTCTCAGCCCTAAATCACACCATCCTCAGAATCTCCTCCAAACCATACTCACACATTTCCTAGAGCGCTACCAACCCACACGGTGCTCCCAGTTTGCTGGGAAATGTATGTATGCAAAGCAGAGTATGCAGTCAGGTGCTCGTTGCCCTGTCAGCCAGGAAACTATGTTCCTTCTTACAGATTTACAAATTTATAAGCAATTTAAAAAAAAAAAAATTAAAAACCAGCAGATAAGAAAACTGATTGGGTAGATCACTTGGAGAATACCCTTATTTATTATCTCACCAATTAATAGATTTTTTTTAGTAATGTGTTAAATTTCTTCTGTTTCAGTTTCTAGTGGAGACAGCCTGCCGTATTGATAGGTGTGTAGGACTAGCTTGTTTTTCAAGTCATAGACTGGTTGTCTTACCTTTTTTAGTTCATAGAGTATTTGTCACCCTACCACAGTGTTTAACAGGATATAAGTTCACTTAATCTGTGACTTGCTCCATTTTTAACACATATTTTCAGGCTCTTCATCACAGCCTTTCTGAAGACTGAAATAGGGTTTCCATCCACGTTGTGTTTTGCTCATAAACTGCTGCCACGAGTTGAGGTTCAGGCCATCTGTCATCAACTTACAGACACAAATGAAAAAAGTCAATGAGATTCAGCAGCTCACTATGTATTTTACTGTCAATGACTTAATTATTGCTGTTCATAGAAACACACATCTGCCTGGATTGTTTCAGGGACAGATCTATATTTTTACCCATCATTTGGGTATCTTACATACATCGTAATTGTTACATTGCTATGCTGGGAAGAGTAATTGTGGAAGAACTGTGGTATTTGTTAGGTGACCTGATAATGATGGTAAGTACAATTTATTGCATTGATTGAACAGTTGCCATCACAGTAAATATTACAGGGATTTGACTGTGTGACCTGTGCAATGCCTAGCTACTCACCTACGGCTGTCCCTTTTAAAATGAGTTGTTTCAATAGTCAGATTATTTTAGTAGAAAGCTCTATGAAGAAAGAATAATCATGTTGCTTATGTTTGATCCCTGTTTGATTTAAAATAGTCCCTCTGTATGAAGTATCACAGCTCTTGACGCTTGCCTATTCTGAAGACATTTCAGACAGAGTAGGTGATCTTGGTTCTTTGGAGCTGTGGAAAGAATAATTTCATAAGCAACATGCTAAAATGTGGTGGAGGAGCTGCCTTTATGAATAAATACTAGGAACTGCTGAAGTCACAATGCTAGCTTGAGGTTCTCTTCCCTTCTGTAATTCTAGACAGTCCATCACTATAGTTTGTACGAGGCAATTAACTAGAAAAAAATACAAATAAGATGTTGAAGAATGTCCCTTTGCCCTTAGATTTCCTTCATGGGGAGATGCTGTGAACATCTGAAGAATTATTCAGGACACTACAGTATCTAAAATAGGCTTTTTTGACAGGTGTTGAGGAGAAATGAGATAAGGTTAATCCATACAGCATGTCTCCTTTACTGGAGATTGCTCTCTCTGACACATTGCTATTACTCTGGTGCTACAAAGGAAGAATATTTTGCTCTCTCAATATTGATTGCAAGTTAGCTATTATTTTACTGTAACCCACACAAAAACGCCAATAAAATATCGTCTTTTCTTGATCCAAATACAGGAGTGATAGTCCAAAAGTGGAATTAGTGGGCAGTACGGTATCCGGCACTCTAGAGAAAGACTCCTCTGAAAGAAGCAATGACATCGGTAAGTTATAGTGCTTTTTATAATTTGTCTGAGAAATTTATGGTGTAAATTTCTGCTTTTTAGTGACTGTTATGATCCAAAGGCAGATTGAGGATTTGGTGATGAATGTGAGTGCATTTATATCAGATTTTAACTGTAGGATTAAAAGATCATTTCTGCTTTACTTTAAAAAGTTTTATTGGGGTTTTCTGTTTAAATTGTTTTTTTTTAAAAAAGAAATATGGAATAGTGAGCTATTTTGAATAGGAGGGCTTTTGTTATTTCTGTTTAAAAGTCTTGAAGCAAGTGAGAAGGCCAACAATAATAAGTCATACTTGTTTAACAGATGTAATGTTAGTGCTGCCATATTTTTAATGCTGCAAAAGATTGTGGATTTGGTGCAGTTAGTAATCTTTACACTTTACAATACAAAGGAATAGAGACCCAGTTCAGGCCAATTTGAATAAATTTTACTGCAAACACCAATTAAAAGCAGTCTAAATTTCTCCTGAAAATAATAATTGCTGAGCCAGTAACATGAACAGTTTCATCAGGAAATCACCTGGAAAGGAGTAACGATAGGTTATTTTTCTGTCTTCTCTCACCCTCCTTCCTTCTCCAGTTGGCAGTGCAGGAGAGATGTTTGCTGGTTAGATGCTGCAGTAAGTGGCACTTGGAAAGCAAGGTGCTCTGACTCTTGTCCCAGGGCTGTAAGCGAAAGCCGCGACAGCCATCTTCTACCTCGACTTAGAAATACGCCAGCAGCAGCTGCTGCTGTCGCTCTCCTCCGCAGTCGCAGCTGTGCCACGAGAGACCTGTTTTTGTAAAAGGCAGAACCAGGGTACCCTGAATGTGAAAGCATTACTACCTTTCACTGGTGGCATTAAATGTTATTTCAGTGTGGTGGTTTCTACCCAGACTGCTTTATTAATAAAACATTTCTGTAAAATAGCATACTTTTAACAGCCAAACCTGCCTTTTCTTCAGTCTAGAAAGCAGAGCTTTAAGTTATAGATGGTTTTTAATTACAGTGTAACGGTAAAATGCTAAATTGATTTCACATAGGTTTATGAGCTTTTCAGCATTCGTATGTCTCCTTTTTTTTAACCTTCTGGTGTTGCAGTGGTTTGTGACAGTAACATTCTTCTGGAGAAGCAAGTAGTATTTTTTTCCCAGATTTTCATTTGGGATAAACATGGCAAGCCAGAAGCTTGTGATAAATTGCATGAACATTTTTATTGTAAGAGATTAATATAAATTAATAGTATGGAAATGCAGTCAAATTCTACCATTTAGTGTTTGTTACCCATGTCTAGAAGTTTGCTTCAAAGCGTGTAAGCCTTCACTTACTTGAAGGAGAAAGCTGTGACTGCAAATAGCATACAGTGATGTTATGGAAGTAAACTTTTTAAATCTTTGTTCCAGTTCCCTTGGAATCACTATCAGGATAAAAGCTTAGTGTTTTGAGGTTTTTTCTGGGTTTGTGGTTTGTGGGGTTTTTTTAACAGCCTATAAAAGGTTAGGTAAGAAATTTGATCTATAATGATTTTTGTTCACTTCTAGAACTTAGGTGGGGGTCTTTTCTGTTGGTTTTGAGTTGGTGTTTTTTTCAGTGAGGGATAGGATCCAACAAGAGTCCACAAACCAAACCACACATACAACGTGTTTGTTGCAAAGGGTTTAGCTGATGACCTCCTGTTACCACTAACAAGGAGAACATATTGAGCCCAAGGATAAAATAGTGTGAATACTTCAATAAGTATAACTTGATAGGGTCAAACCAGATGGCATTTACAAGGGCAAATCATGTCATTCTAGCCTGTTAGACAACTCATTAAAAGAAAAAAATAAAAAAAGTATGATTTTGAAATGAAAGCGAACCAAAATATTATAAATGTGACAAATTTTCAGGAGGCTTTTGACAGCTCATGTAAAAATATTGTTAAAGAAATAAACAGCCTTTTAAGACAGGGTAGAGCAATGAATTAATAAGCCAAAGCAATTCACAGAGGATTTGTGTATTTTACTGTGAGGATGGATTTGGAGTTCAGGACAGTTTATGGGGCAGTATAATTGGAAAGATTTATAATAAATGCGTTGTATTTTTCATTTGTTTACAAAGAGAACAATGGCTTGGAGAAATCTTGTCGCTAAATGCATTATTAGTAAAAATTATGGATGAGCAAGTAGAGTTGTCCAGTGTATTCCAAAACACTGACGGATCAGGCAGTGTGAGTCCAGATAATATTTAACTGTGATATGTGTTACCACTGTTGCCCCAGTGTCATGTACTCTGTGGGGAGGACAGCCTCAGCTTCTCTGAGATTCATTTTTCCAGTCAAAACGGATCTGATTAAATCTACCATTTGATGTCTTTTCAGTAATTCAAATTTGCAGTGAATTAAAGTGGGCCTATGTACAGGGAAGGTGGGGCTTAGCAGTAGCCTTTGAAGGAAATGGAAGTTGAATGGCCTTTGCAGCAGCTCGAGTGTATGACCATTCTGGTTACTGGGCTCCTCTTTATTCCTCTGTTAGCCCCAATGCCACTCCTGGGCACTTAGAGCTCACAGGGAGGACGGGGAAAAAGCAGCAGTTTCAAGTTGCCTTACCCTCTTTCATGCTTATTCCAAATACTGATAGTGAACCATGGGCTGAAAATGAGTACCACAGCATTCTCCTGGCTTTTTTGCACTGGTGATGTTAAACTGGATAATGGCTGTCACTTTCTCAGTCCTATAGACAGTCTAAAGCTCTTGTTCTTTCATTCAAAGCAGAGAGGTGTACGAAAGCACTGGAGAGACAGTTTTGGTTATAAAAGCAAACCATACTAAAGCTGGAAGGAGAGAAGTTTTCCATTCTGTGAAACCTTTTTAAGGATTTCTAAGTTGGTTCCTTTATCACAATGAGACCACAACCTTTACAACAAGGGAGGAGAAGGAGGGGGTCCTTGGCCATCTCCCAAAAAACAAATAAGTGATCAGCAACAAGAAAATCAGTAATTCCATTGACAAC
The DNA here is from genome assembly GCF_015220075.1 of Falco rusticolus. Taxonomy (NCBI): domain Eukaryota; kingdom Metazoa; phylum Chordata; class Aves; order Falconiformes; family Falconidae; genus Falco; species Falco rusticolus. The sequence continues at coordinate 91,151,371 of NC_051188.1, forward strand.
TGAAAAGCAATATGCAGAGGGGAACTGGGGAATCCAGGTTCAAAACCTGTGTTCTCTCTAGGTCCCCTATTCTAGATCAGTGTGTTAAACATTGCTTATTTCAGAAACAGCATTTTTCTGTTCCACCAGTGGATCAGTGTTGTCTAACCAGATAACCTCACACCTTTAAAAACATTCTCACCCAACTTTACCGATCAGGAAAGTCACAAATGATTGGAGCAATGCTAAGATGATATGTAATACTGTACATAACATTCTGCCAGTTGCATATATAACGAGTCCTTTTTATGTAGATGTTAGTGCATGGCTTGATTTGATTAGCATGTTCTGCAGAGTTTTGACTTGACATTTAAATTTCTTGATGATAATACAGCACTGATTACAAGTCTGCAATCTGTACTGACAAGAGCAACATCACTGCTGAATGTAGATATAATGGCAACTATTATTACTGTTGTTCATACCTTTGCTTCTTTCCACAACCCTTACAAAAAAACCTGGAAAACTAGCCTTCAGAATATATTAAGAGGAAACATTCCCCATTCCTCCTCACTTCTTCTTTTGTTTTCTTTTTCCCTGTTTTCAGTGATGCCTTTCCTTTCCTTTCCACACATCTTTCATCCAACTTTTGCTATTTACATCTCTTTGCCATGGGTAACTCTTCTTCATTCCATGAGGGTAAGGCTTTTTTTTTTTCCCCCATTTCTTTTCTGTCCTGTCTTTGCTTTAGTTGACAATGCATAACAAACAAATAAAGTATTTTGTAGAACACCTAATGTATACATGGCTAATACAATTATTTTTTAATTAAAAGTTCAAATTGAGTGTACTGTGACAGAAAATCTTGCACCATAGCACTGAAACAAGAAATTGTTATATTTTATTTTATTGTACTATAAGATGTTTAGGGACATAAGTGATATGTACGGTTTGTATGTGGTGTTTGTCAGTGCTGTGGTTTCCTTAACCTGTTCTTACAGACAGATGGTATCATTGCAAAGTTTAATGCATATATTTCATTGTAATGTCCTTACAGGTTATAAACCAAAAATACTTAGCAACATGCTAGGATGGTCCTCTAGTCTTAAAGAGGAAAAAAAACCCAATAAAACAAAACAAAATGAAATTTGAAGCACGCTCACTGGCTTTCAGTGGAAAGTGTGCGGTCATATCACCCAAGACATTGTCTCCAGTATTGCTGTGGTTAAATCTGTTGTAAAGTCTCATGTACCAATAATTGTTCTGGATTGGCCGTGGCTTTTTAGGCTTAGTTAGAAATGCTTCTAAAGCAGCATAAGCTATACTGAAAGTAAGCCCTGTTCTACAAGCAGAAGAGTAGTCGTTATGTAGAATTACATTGATTTCACCAGCTTAAATTCATGCGTTATTGCAAAACTTAACTTTTTTTTTTTACGTTACGTGTTTCTTTTTAATTTCACAAAGAACTGTTATATCTGAGGGCCAGTGCAATGACAGAAACATATAGCACATGTAATAGCTTACTGAATCAAAACCTAATGCTTCCAGAAAATTACTGAATTAGTCTAATTATTGGTATTGAGTTAGTTTTGCAAGTCAGGATTAATCCTAAATTACACACTTTGGAATCCTGTAGTCCTGAAACAGGTCTCGTCTATCCAACAAAGGCTTGCTTTGAAATTGTGTAACACTAGAAATCATACAGATTTAAGCTAAGTGATTTAAAGAATAAGCCACAAAGAAGTAAAAATAATATATCTACTGTGGAAATGCTCAGTTAATCCACACAAGAAGCAGTTTCTGTGCTTTGCAAAAAGACTGAGCTACACAGGCACTTTCCACACAGAGCCAAGCAGAGACATCTTTCCAATATTTTTCCTGGCTCTTTACACATTCTGCATAGTATTTATGAAAGTAGTTAATAATCATCAGTGCTAACGTAAGACACATATGCCTTCATTGACTTCTGCTGAAATATATAGTGTTGGTGTGAATTTTCTTGAATCTCTTGATTCCTTGAAAGCTGGTTAACATGAGTCCATTTTTCAGATTTCTTCAGATGTTAATTTTCAGAGCATTTGCTGATCGATCATGGAGTACTGGCCAAACCCACGTTACTAGCCGCACTCTTTTTCTGTTCCTCCCTCAAGGCTGTTGCTAACTTGCCTGGAAGGGTAGTTTAAAATACCCTACTTGAAAATATCTAATAAACAAACAAACAAAAAATCTTCAGTATGTTCATGTTTCCTTGAGCTGTATTTGCATTTTTTCTAGAGCTACAGCATGCTCAAATTTGTTAGGAGGTGATCACTGTGCCTCTGACTGGAAGAAAAAGTGATCTAATAAGATTTGGCCCACACTAAGGAAAAAGATGTAGAATATTTCCAGTAAAAGGTTGTAGAATGGAGCAGGTTTGTCTTTAAATCACAGGCTGTCATACTGTGAGACTTTATAATTATTTTGCCTGAAGACAGAGTAAAAGTTGGAAAAAAGAAAATACTGGTAAATATAAGGGTTGGAGGACAAAATGTGACTCATATAATGAAGACCACAATCTGCTTAAACCAATTCTTTCTTTCTGTGCTGCTATTCATGCTCACTTTATTAGAACAAATCAAAGGAGCAAAATTGCCCAACTGGGTTAAGTTATAGTATTTATGTCAGTGAATCAAAATCACCCATAAACATAGTTGTGAATTGTAAATATTGTAATCAGAGATATGTTAATGTTCCATTACATAATTAGGTCTCTTGCCCTGGAGGGTCCAGAAAAAAGCAGTAAACCAGAAATTTAAATCATTCTCCATATGTATCAAGTTGAGGTGCCTGAAAACAGCATATCCATTTCTTCTAGCTCAGTTTTCTTGACCTTTCAGTTCTTTCTTGGCATCTTCTGAATCGTTAAAAATAAAATCCTTATGAGGGCACTGGCAAGTGGTTTGCAAAGCTCATTATGGCAGCTTTCTATATTCAGCTATTAAAAGAGATAAAAGTCAGGACTGAAATGGGAACAGATAATTATATTCTTGAGGAAAGGTAGCTGTCTAGTGACTGTCCTGGGAAGCCAGATAAGCTGTTTCCCTCCAAAGCAAAGAACCATGCAGACAAACCTCTTCAGCACATCACTGTTACACTCCTGAACACAGTAACCCTGCAGGCAGCCAGCGAGCTCCACAGCTAAAAGCGAATTACCCAGATCTTAAAAAAAGGGTCTGCAGTTCATTATGTAGCATAATGAATAATTCAGTGGCCCTGACCCTGGCTGGGAGCACGGCTGTATTCTTTGAAGGGTATGATGCTGTTCAGCACAGAGGGACTAGCAGAATCTCGGTGCTCGAAGTAGTTAAAATAATTGTGGTCTTCTGAAAATTCCCAGTAATATTCAAGTTAATGTTTGAGTTGTTCTTTAAGTAGTGCTATATATTGAATGGACATCAATGCAGAAGATTTTGTCTGCAGTATCTCTGTCTCATTTCATAGCTTACAGAATTATTGTATTTAAAAACAGTATAGATAGCATTTCACAAGTCTGTTGTCAATCTTTTAAATGCGTTGAAGATGATTATGAAATGAAATCTACCTCTGTGGCTTTTGTGACTTTATCTTCTTCAAATTAATTGAACGCCACCTTTGCCTCATTTCTTCCAGCCCTGCTGTATTGCTGTTCTATGAAACCTCAGTTTGAATGTGTTGATTCTGTTACCCATCACTTGCCATTTCAGTTTTCTCAAGGTGAAACCTGTCTGCTAATTCAAAAAACTTTACATCTTCATTATGTATAAATGACTTTGCCCAAAGACTAAAAATTCTAAACGTAAGATAACATTAAGGCCTAGCCACATTTTATGCCAGAATAGTAAATTCAGGGGGAGAAAGGGGTAAGGAAGGAAGTATAACCATTTAACAGCTTCTTGCTGGGTTTTTTTTGGCGGTGGGAGGGATCGAAGGTTACTTTCCAGGAAGGTACAAGTCTAATGAGCTGAGAGCTTTTTCCTTAAATAGTTGTTTTCCTGAATCTGGGCATTTAAAAAAAAAAAAACCAGCATCATCATGCTTTAAATAACCACATTTCCAAATGAACATAGCAATGGGGGAAAATACCCTATTCTTAACTGGCTTGGAAGGATAGCAGAGAATAATTATTGCACAGCTGACATTTTTCATATTAATTATGTTTGCTCAGTAAGCCAGACATTGTATTGTGTGTACTACACTAGTGTATTAAAATTACTCTGATGTCTTTCTTCCCGTCTCACGAATTACTTCATGAATTACCTGCTCGATCAGTGAGACAGTAATAATGATGAATGCATGTCCTTATTTGTAGAACAAGTGTCAACTATTTTTTAGTTAGGGAATGGCACTGTTAACTGATGGGTGCCCTCTATGTTCTATGTGTTCAATAGAACCTTCCTTAACTGTTTGTTATTACTAGACATAGAGAAAGCTGGACCACTACAGAGTTCAGGTCTGTTGGATGCTGATGCTGCTTTACTGGCAACTAACGTGGCTGTGAATACAGTAGACTGGACTTTATTTCTCGTGACATTCCATTTGGGCCAGCTCAGGAAGGTTTTACATTTTGCTTAGTATGTGGATTTAAGCTCCCAACTTCTGATAGCTACAGAAATACAAACTGAAATAAAATCTCTGCATTTAATGACTTCGATGAGTCACACCAATATAACTTTCTTTCCACCAGCAAAAAATAATCAAATAACCAGTATGAGAGTATGAGTGAATTCATTACTAAATCTACAGTATAGATGACAGTAAGGCAGAGGTGTCTTGAGTGGTTCAGTTCTGCATTTTACTAGTTACCAGTTTACTAGATGGGAGTTCTCCTGAATGAATCCGTCATAGGTGGTGACCATGAAAGGTGGTGATAGCCTTAGATGCTGAGCAGATTTGGGAGCAAGAACCACATCTAAATAAGGAGAATAAATGGGGAGATAAAGGACATATGGAAGTTTTTAGCATTGTATCAAGAGATGACCCTTACACTTAAATAGAATTTAATTTATAGTATCAGCTGAATGGCTGTGATTTCACTAGTTTGGCAGCAGATTCTACCTGTGGAGCCTTTCCAACTTCTGCTCTGCTTTTTTTTTTTAAATTCAGTGCAGGTATAAGCTGAGTTATTTTTTCTAGCTATCAGAAATGCATTCAGAAGTGGAAAAAATGGAGGATTCCTGGTATATCTTGATAACAGAAGCTTTGCACAGAAATGTTTATCTTTCACAGTACTCATAGAATGTGTGGAGCAGCTTTTATCTGCAAGTGCTCATGGGTCTCAAGGGCACATATTCATACACTCTCCTTTTATCCATACATTTTACAATTTAAACATGAATATTTGATTATTCTGATCAAACTCTAGATAGAAAATAGAACTCTAGGTAATTATTAGTTTATTTAAGCCAAAGAAAAACACTGAATTAATGCCTTCGCTATTTTTTTCATTGTTTTCTATAGTAGCATAGATACTTACTTTTTCTAAGAACAGAGGAAGGGACAGTGACGCTTGCCATAGAAGCAGCACACAGAGAGAGGAAAGTCATGCTCTGGATCCTTCCTAGGCTGCAAGATAACTTCAGCCCGTTTGCTTCCCCCTGAAGCAGGAGTCTGCCCTTCCTCTCAGTTTTAGCAACTTGTGCCAGTCCTCTGGCACTGATACTGATCCTTTCTTCAGCACAGGTATCTGTGTGGCTGGGCACGTGCTGTGGGAAAACAAGCTGGATTAAACTAGCTCAGGAAAAAAAAGAGTAAAAACAGTTAGGTGGGAAAGAGTGGCTGGGACAAATGGAAGCATTGCTTTGGTCTCCATTTGTACTCATGTATGTGAGCCTTACATGTTTATAGATGAGTGCATATTTTTCATGTCAATACATTCCTGCTGTGCAACTGAACACAGTAACACAGTGGTGAAAATTAAGGCAATGTATTAAAATACATCAGTGATTCGCTGTGTCATCTTAAGGAAGTCATTCACCTGTCTCACGTGTTAGCTTCAAAATGGATATTACTGGAAACTAGCTCTTACATTTCCTCCCTCCCCCCAATAAATTAATTTTTACTTACATTTCTCCTCTCCTGAAACCCTGAAGTTCTGTAGGACTCCAGACAGGTTTTGTGCAGTCTGCTAATGTTAACTCGTTTTTACTTCAAAAGCACTGTGGCCTCACCTGATGTGTTGGGTACAGTTGAGGCTTTGGATTGCCAAATTCCCATTGACAGACCGGGAGACCTACCTTTGCACGTAGGTTGCAACAGTCAAGAAAAAAGCAATGAGAGAAATACCTGGTAGAGGACAGTGGGGTCACTGGTTATATACAGGAAGAGTTGCTGCAAAAATAGTCGTATTTGGAGTTGACTATTTCAGGGCTATTGAAAGAGGGTTTTTTTTTTTCCTTCTTTTTTTCTGTCTCCCAGAGATGGAAGAATATTGCTGAATAAGGAGTGTCTGATCCCATTTACTTCCTAGCTGCCAAATCATAAGTACTTGAAATTAGTTTAAGTGTCCTTCAGTGCATATAGTTTATTGCACAGGCCAGTTAATTCATTTGTTTTTCCATTGTCTTAATTTGTATGATGGTTGCAATATGGCAACAAGGCTGGATCTTCAGAGATTCATTGTTCTGTAACAGTTCTGGAAATTAAGTGCCCAGTATATATAACTATTAACTTAAAATCTATTTCTTCCTACATGTGTGCAGTGAAAAATAGTCTCTGACTAATGAATATCATTCCAGTATTTGATTTGCGTCTGAAAGTAGTTTTACAGCATTTTGATTTATTTGGTCTAAAGTACCTCTTGTATGTTTCCTGACTCGTTTCTGCTTAACACATGCAGTAGGGCATTTTGAAGGGAGGTGAGTGAAACTGATAACCCATAAAAATAGATGAATGTTGTTAAGCCATTTGATTCAGGCATGTAATCACGAGCTGTGGTATTCCTTCAGCCTTCACATCATTCTTTCACGTAAACATGCTACCACGTGGCTAGATTCAGTAAACACTTCCCCAAGAACATTTTACTCACCATGAAGACAGTCAATACTGCATTTGAGCAGACCTGTTTTTCCTGGGCTCTGCAAAGCTTCAGGGGCCTGTTGGAGTTTTTACTGACCATAACCTCCAGGCTACTGGAGGGAAATATTCCTCTCACCTATAGCTCCTGGAAACTATGCTGCCTCCAGCTGCAGGTGTCCAGGAACCTGCAGACCACTTCCAGCTCGATCATTCGTTCTGTGCTCCCCTAAGGAATTGCTGCAGATGCAACGCTGAGAGTACAGTTCCTGAGGCAATGCATGCACTGTCTTAACGTCTCCAGTTATCCAGGGCGAAAAAGTTACTAACCCCTTGAACAGCAAAATGGAAATTCTGAAACTGTTTACTCCATGCTGTAGGACCGATGTTGTCATTTAGCTTTCGCTATGCTGAAAACAAAGCCAAAGGCTCCTCTACATGTTCCTCCTCTGCTTTATTGTGTTTGAGATGGAAGGGTAATTGTACTTGGCAAGGGTGACTGGATTACAGCTGCCTTTGACTTCCAGGGCCTTTACCTGTCACGGTGGCTAAACATGTGCAGAACACTGTGATACAGTGGGGAAAATGGGATTTGATTTCTTTCAAATTAGAAAAAAAATTGTGATTCTTTCCCTTCGAGGACAATTGCAAGAAAATCAAATCAATTCTATTTTATTTTTAAGACTTGGAAGGTTTTGACTCTGTAATACCAATTGCTGAGAAGCTTAATCATCCAACCACAACCAGACCAAAAGCTACTGGCAGGCGACCACCCTCGCAGTCTCTTACGTCTGTAAGTTAATTTTCTTTTAAAGATTTTTTTTTCTCATTTTTTCCTCCCTCCTATTTGTGTTCCCTGGTGTTTTTACTACATTTGCACAGGCATTCCTTCACACGTACAGTGAGGCAGAGAGATGCAGCTCCAGAATATTAGTGTCAAAAGGCTGCCAGTGTTTTGAATATTGATGTTTAAAACATTACCTCTCTTACAAGATCTGTACCTCTTTATTGGTTGCTGCCAATTATTCCTGGCCAGCCATGTCTGAGCCCAGAAGAATCCTTTATAAAAATCTGTGGAATAAACTAGTTTGCTCTAAGTATTAAGGATTTTGAAAGTGTTTCCCAAAAGAAGCATTTCTCTTGGTTTCTTTAGGACATGTATGAGATTTTGGGGACAAACAGACTATTTCAGCCTTCAACAGCTCATGTGTTTCTTCTCATTAAATTCACAATTGTAAACATAAGCATGATGTAAATTTCTCTCTAATATGTATCTTTAGACAAGTTGGTCTCATAAACCATACTGTGGAAGCCACTGCTCAGTTTTTCAGGGGGTTGGCGTTTGTTCCTTTCCATGCTGATTTGCATTCTGGAATATCAAAATGAGAGCAACCACTGATGGTTACCCATGTTCGTGTTGCTGAAGAAAAACAAAGTGGAGGAAAACAAAAAGGATTATCATGAAACTAATAGAACACAAAAAAGAAACCTTTCAAAATTGGCTATGTACATAAATACTGAAATATAGACAACAGTGAGGTTTTTCTTCCTCTGTCAAATCTATGGGGAAAGGAACAAGGAGTGGAAAGAACCTTCCCTGTTTGCACCTTTACAAAGAGGCCGTGCACAAGGCAGCCCTGCAAGTGCCAGCAGTGTGCACAGCCAGCAGCATGCGCCCTCTGAAGAGCAGCAAAGTGAGACCTGCACTGACCATGGCAGAGCTGCCCAGGTGGCAGAGCTGGCATCCCCACAGCACGGTGCTCAGCATCCTGGCCAAATAAGGTGCAGCTCTTCTTGCAGATAGGAGGGTGCTTTCATATTTTATGATATAATGTGATGTAAAGGTGTAAATTAATGTTGAATTTAACAGCAAGTATACGAGTATTCATCAAGTATGTCTCATTTTATGAAAGCCTTGAAAATAAGATCTAAAAAACGGGATGGGAGGAGCAAGAGTCCTCATTTCAAGTGTTGTCACTTTTAAAATGATAACTAAAAAAAAGTAATCAAATAAATGTTTTTCTTCTTCCTTTGTTAAATTCTTGTACAGTGAAAATACCTGCTTTTTTTTTTCCCCTCTCTTGTGGTGTGTGTGTTTGTCTTGAAAGTCATCCCTTTCAAGTCCCGATTTCTTTGACTCACCAAGCCCTGAAGATGAGAAGGAAGAACATGTTTCCCTTGCTCACAAAACTATTGATGTGTCAAGGAAATCAAGAACTGTTACAATATCACAAGTAAGTTAATTGGAATGCCTCTGCTTAACCTTATCATGTGCATCTTCATTTTTTCAAACAGTATTCAAATATTTATTTTGAAAATTGAATTCAACAGTCACCTGGTAACTAGCCCTTTTAAAGCTTAAAATGGTAAGGGTTTCTAAACATTTTTCAGTGTTTGAAATCCAAGTCTAAGGTGAATTGCACCATTAAAATGTCTCCATAACCATAATGTGAAAAACCATATTGTTCTTCTAGTGTAAATACTTTTCACAGACTCAGAGAAGCTAAGGAAATAAATTTTAGAAATTTTAGAAACAAAAGCCTTTTTTTTTTTTTTTTTTTTTTTTCAGCTGTAAATTGAGTTTACATTAGAGGGGTCTGTAAGCAGAGAAAATAAAACTCTTTGACCCACTCTAATAGTATGTGAATTTAAATTTGCAAGTATAATCACTTTTTATACTGGTAGTAATTATTCATGTTACAGGCTTGTGCCATTCTTACTGTATATTGATAGAAAACTATAGGATAGTTGAGTGTTACAGAAGGACTGTGTAGGTCAGGCTTTAGAGGTTGGAGCTATCTTGTAGTATATAGGGATATCTTTAATAACACAAATACTAAATTCTAAGTATCCTAGTGTAACAGAAGTGTCTGAAAGATGAAATCATGCACTTCTGTGATCAAGTTATCAGCATAATGTTTTGCTGTATGGCTCCCTCTTCTGGGAGCACTTTGCATTTAGGAAAACTCTTGAGCCAAGATTCATAAATTACATGCTGGTATGCCAAAGATGTAGAAGGTTCCCGTGAAACAAGGTGACTCCTATCAGAAAGTACTGCTGGAGGAGTTAATTTTGATAGCCAGTTAAGCTCTGGAATAAGGTGGTCAGCGTGGATGACTTCAGCTGTGCCTTACTCACTTGCTCTGGGTTTAAACTCAGCCTGACGTCTCTTTTCAATCCAAAGGAAACTTGCTTCTACTGATATAAGGATTATTATCCCTGAAAGATCCATTTATAGGTACACATTACTCACAAATGCACACACATATATATATAAAATGTTAAAAGAATATTATTAAGGTCATGAAGTCAAGCATTTAAGTCACTAGAGTGATTCAGCTGTCTTGTGATTGTAATGCCATTTTCATTTCTATGATCACAATTTTTTCTCTGCACAGCACTTTTTTGTGCAGTGCCTGCCCAGGGTGGATTCTGTGCTCTATCAGGCTTGTGTATTAGTGGGGAAGACTGTTCTTTGCAGAATCTGGTTGATCCTGCTCTTCCCTCTCCATCATGCTTTCTCCTAATTTTCATCTGACCACTAACGTTTCTCTCGGTTGCTTTGTCCACCTAATGTCTCCTTCCATTTCCGTAACATTTTTTCTCAATATCTTACCATACTTTCCATTCAACTTCAATCTCGCTTTTCCAGAGATGGAGCTGGAAGATTGCCTTAGTGCTTTTTCTTACTCTTGGCTAAATTAGATTTTCAGATACTCCTGGCAGCACACATTAGCATTGCCAAATAACAATATTATAAATTATTAAGACTCCCCTTACTTGCCATTGTGCTAACTGTACTTGTACAGTGTTCTGTGTATGCAGTGAAGTAGCTGGTCATGTTTGGTAGGTGGACTTCAGATTTTCTATGCCTTGTCTAATAAGTAGAGCACTGGATTGAAATTCAAGAAGCATGGGATCCTTCTGAGCTAGCCACGTGGTTCTAGGATAACTAGGTTAATGCTGAATTTTCTCTTAAGTTCCTGGAGGAATAAAGAGCCATTGGTAGTTATGGGAATTCACAGAAGCTTCAGGTAACAGAGGATAGTACAGTATTTTTTTTTTATTAATAATAGATTATGATTCTGAAGGCATGGGATTTTGGTTTTCTTTTTATATCACACCAACGAGCAAACTTGAGGAATCTTTTGCTATTTTCGTAACACTAGGCGCAACATGTAACATTTTTTGATTTAAAAAAAATGTTGGATGTTGAAGATTCCTTCAATGGTTAGTTGACAATTGTAAATTTAATCTGCAAAAAAATGCAACTTGGCTTCTTGGCCATACAGTTTTGTGCTGTGCAAGAGATGTCCATGGATGTAGGTATGTTCTCACAAACCTCTGAGAGAAACACTGAGCATCTGTCCCTGGTTTGTTTCATGCTAGACCTGAGATCTTGGAAATGCTTGTTGATGTCTGATTGTAACAACTGTGGAAAGTCTTACTGAAGCTGTCTGAACTTCTGCATCCCAACTAGACTCCCTCTGATGTACATGTACAAAGATAATGACTAATCATTACATTTGACATGCTTTGGTCAAAACTGACCATGTTAGACCTTGGACTTTCAACATTACTGAAGAGCAACAAAACACTTAATATTTGTTAGAGGTCTGATTTTCATAAAGCTTTCTCCAGAAATTAGATGTTATTCTTTTTGTTGCAGGTGTCTGATAATAAAACTTCCTTGCCTCCAAAACCAGGAGGTTTGGTTAGTGGCAGTAACGTACAACCATCACTATCCCCTTCACCGTCACCTGGATTTCACTCAATTGCTATGGGAACAACAGGCCACAGGTCAAATTCCCCATCCCTGTTCGGTACTGAAGGAAAGCCAAAGACTGAGCACTTGAGCCAAGGTCAGACTGCCCTGGAGGAGTTGAGAACTCAAATTAAGGAGCTAAGAACCATCATTGAAACAATGAAAGACCAGCAAAAGTAAGTACTGCAAATCACAGCCGTTGGTGGGATGCAGCCGTTCCTGCATGGTGGTAGCAGTTCCTTCTTGAGCTTGCCTTCCTGTGTATTACTCTGCACAGTTTGCCTTTGTGTTTGTGAGTGATTTTCATCTGACAGAACACATTCAGGGGTGAGAAGCTCAGGGAAAAAGGCTGACACGATCCATCTGTAACAGCTTTTTCCCTGTATTATTACAGAAGCAGACATTTATGGGGTGTTGAAAAAGTTAAGATACAAGCTATAAGCAGTGAATAATGTTCTTATGTTTTATTTGCGAATAACTATTTGGGAACTCACGTGCACTGATCTTAATAAGGAGTGCATTTCTTCCAGTTGTAGTACAAATTACTACAAGTTCCTAAAATTATTAAATCAGTTTGTTGTTTGACTGTTAGCACATTTTCCCAGCAAGCTCGTATTACAAAAGAAGTAATTGAATTGTGATTAGGACGTGTGCAGACCTGGTGTGTTTATGACCCTGAATCTTGCTGGTTTAGTGTTGGGCATCTTTATTAATCTTTGAGCTGCTCATTTCTTAGGAGAAACTGGGGCTGGCACGTAGCTTTTGCTATTCCTGAGAATATTTAATGTTTTGGAAGCTAAACCTTCACTTACATTGTCAGCTGTGTGTAGCACAGACAGGAAAAAGAAAAGGGAAAGCAGCATGCAGAGACTGTGGCAGAACAGAGGTGCACAGGGAGTTTGGGAGAAGATGTGGGAAGGGTGTGGTTCAGGCTGGATCTAGCTCCAAGCCCCATGGCTTCACTTCTGAGACTGACACCTGCTTTTCAGGTCTCCCTGGCCCTTCTTGCAAGGGCTGCTTCCACCTACTGGTTTCTGTCTTAAGGTGAGATCACTCCGTGGAAGCATGAGGAGGTGTTGCTCCTTGTAGCTATGGTCCCCTTCCTGACAAAGAAGGTTGACGGCAAATCCATGTTTAGGATCATTAAGTCTTATAAATGAAGTTGAAGGTTATGTTGTATTGCTGGCATAAACAGCTTTTAAGTGGCTTAAGTATGTGATAGAATGGGCAGGATGTGTGTTACCAGTTCCTATAAGCCACCAACAGCCAATCCATCTATGTTTTGTACAGAAAAAAAGGCAAGTTGGTGCCACCACAGTGTTGATACAGCCAGTCCAGAGTAAAGCCTGTGGATGCAGGGCTTCTAAGAGGAAATACATTGTTCATTAGCCATATGGGATGTGGGAGGTTCTGTACTTTCATAACGTGTCTTACTTCTCTGTTGTATAGCGTATAGTATACAAGAGTATACTGACTTTAATCAGTTGTTCGGAGGGAAAAAGGTAACTAGTGAAGCAGGGAAAGTATGCCTCCAAGAGGTGATCATTTGTATTTTACTAGTTTAATCATTTCCATTCCAAGCTTTTTTTGCATTCTTTTAACAGAAAAGAGATTAAACAGTTGCTGTCTGAGCTGGATGAAGAAAAGAAGATCCGTCTACGATTGCAGGTACTTAAATTATTTATAATGTTATGGAAGTATTGACAGGTTTGATTTAGCCTCAGGAATGGGACATAAAACTCTGCTTAAATACTTAGATTCCACTGAATCAAAACCTAACATTTCTGAAAGGGATATACCTGTTTCCTTCATAGTGTTGTCAGTCTGTGTCATATATATTACTATACTGCATTCTTACTGAAAAGCCTGATAATTATCTAAAAATTTATAATTTAGGAAATTAAACACAATATAGGTTCCAAACTATGACATTTTTTAGCTTCAGTTTTAGTGGTTTGATTTTGTCACAAATTAATTTATTGATTTTTTAATTATTTGCTCTCTCCCTAAGCTTTATATTTTGTAGGAAGCTTGTCTTAGTGTTGATGTGCTTGCAATATTATTTCATATAGCAAGATTTTTATGTCTGCTTTACAGACTGTACTCAGGTTGTCTTTACTAAAGCATCCTAAACAATATACAAGAAGCTGCTCTGATTAAGAGCCCAGTTACTGCTGCCACAGTTTGTATAGTACATTAGCTCTAGATGTTGTCATGCTGGCGTAGCCATTTGCCAGGTAGCATGCTGCCCTACTTGTGTGAGGGTTGTGAAGCTGGGCCTTTGCTAGGATCATTGGTTGGTTTTCTGGGTTTTGGAGAGTGATTTGGACAGTGGCCTTAACAACGTGCCTTAACTTGGGCAGCGCTGAATTGGTCAGGCTGTTGGACTAAGTAATTGTCGTAGGTCCCTTCCAACTGAAATAATCTATTCTGCTCTGTTCTAGTCTATGTACTTGATAAGTGGTTCAGTATTGATTATATTTTATGTTTTTATGGTGTAGGTCAACTGTACTTTACCTTTGTATTAGGGATAGAAAATTGAATTGTAATGTCATTAGGCTGTTCCTGCTCAGTAAAATGCTTGGGAACATGGCAAAGGGTGGCAGAACAGGGTACCATCACTGTCTGTGCTCCAAAGCTCCCTAAAGGACTTTATGCATGCAACCAAATAGAAGTATGGCTTCTAGTAACACACAATTCATGTTCAGCTAAAATTGAAATTTATTCAGGTAAAATCAATGAAGTTTTTAAATAGTGGTTATTGATTTAGTCTTACAGGCCAGACTATTCAGAGGTCTGGATTCTACCTTCAAGGATGCCTTCACATCCGTTACAACAGGGACCTGCATTGATGGTTTTAAAATCATAATCTTACAGCTGAATGCTTTTACCCCAGTTCAAATGTTGTTTACGCTGGTAAATGCTCAGGTGCTAGCCCAGGTGGCATTGTTAGCTTTACATGAAGATGCGATAGTCATAAATTATCACAGCTCTCTGTTTGTGTGTTAAAGAAGGCTGCCTTGATGATATGGCACAGTTGAGCACTGAGAAGGTGTGTTTGAATAAATCTAATACCTCTGCTTCAGGGTTTCCAGTGTCTGTCAGAGGTGCCAAGTGTACAACTTGGGCTGATGGTGGTTTCAGACTCGTCCCTTTACAACACGGGTGTACATTCATCAGAGCCCTTAAGGTGCCTGGACGCAGGCTTGTGGGTGTAGGAGGCAACTAATGCAAGGAATTTTGTAAAATAAAACTTTGTAGCAATAAAGCTTAGCTTGTATAAATGTCAAGTTGTTTAAGCTGCACAAGATGAACAAACATGGCATTAAGTGTTTGCAAAAGAATGTACAGAGATAACGGGCAAAAGAAAGTACAGAGATAACAGACAGGCAGTTAGAAAGTAGCAGAACTATAGAAAGAGGAGAAAATTCTGGCTTAAACCAGTTCAGTAGTTTGGCTCTGAGGAAACAAGCGTATTGAGCATGCACCAGATTGAAAGACTTACCTAATGATGTAATGTAAAAAGACGAGGGCATGAAAGACTGCCCACAGACTGCCCACATGTAACATATGCTATTGCTGAATGTATAAATATCTTTGCTTTGTAAAATAGAGTGAGTGAGTATGGTGATGCGATCCCCCTCACTCCCAGCGCTGAATAAACAAATACCTGGTACTCAGAGATGCGATTCTGTGAGTAGTTTTTGCTACCAGGCAATTTTCAGCTTCACGGCCACTATCCCTATAGGAGAGAGACGATAGGTTTTGCTCCTCAGCTACTCACTGTCAGCAGTTCAGTTTACTTGTGCAGGGTGTAAGTGCAGCAGCCAGTGCATGGACACAGTGCACATTCTGCACCTAATTCCTGGCAGTGAGCTGTGTGACTTGTGAAAGTTGTCGTTTAAAGAGTTTGAAAGGTCTTGTGGTACATTCGGCGACTATACTTGTCAAGTTCTGAGGGGAGGAAGCTGTGCGTGCTCATCTTGTGCAGCTGAGAAGGTCACCTCAATTTGTGAAAGCTGTGGAAATGAGTAATATAAAACCCATGCTCCAGACCTGTGGACAAGGTGAAACATGTGCTTTTCAAGCTGCAGCAACTGTGCCTCAGTTTGCTAAAGCATCTAATCTCATCACAAATTTGTTTCTTTGCTTTCAGATGGAAGTTAACGACATAAAGAAAGCTCTTCAATCAAAGTGAATACTTGATAGGTGGAATGTTGCGTTATTCTTCATGACTGAGACTCAAAATTTATGCCCCAGCCAAAATAACTTTGTGCCAAATGATTTAAGAATTGCCTCGACATCCCTTTATTTGAAGGATTAGCACAGGTTTTGATAGCACAACAAATATACCAACAACAAGGACAAAATTTCCACCCAAAGCAGTGCTGTGCAGCACTAGTTGTGACTGAAATTGATCTTCTTGTGCTAAAGGCTCTCTACTTCAAGATCCTAGGTGAAATGAAAACTCAGGCAGTTTAGTCCATAGTGGTACTATTTTGATGATATTTTTCCATAAATAAAGTGTATTTCAGATTATCTGTTTACAAGCTCTATGATTTTGACTTTTGGTTTTTAATTGTCTTTTGTCACAGATTTTAAAATGTTTGTACTGCATATAGCAAGGAATGAATGTTAACGTTGGGACTGGAGGGATTATTTTTGCTTTGAGATAGAACAGCCTACTTTTTGTTACAGTTCTAAGTTCTGTTAAATATGCAATTTTATGTCCCCAAATCCCCTACCATTTAAACTTACGTTGTGTACAGTAATGTATTTACGAGAAGGAAACCAACCAACAGAAATCTGGTCTTTGCAATGATTTGTGCCTTTCTTTGCCACACACTGACTGGAGCCAGTTGCAAGCCAGGTCTCCCTAATGTAGCCACCACGACGACTCCTGTCCCCAGCAGAGGTCACCTTCCCAGTGTACAGCTGCTCAGTCAGTAGAGCCAGGTTTGTGCAAGGTGGCAGGACAAAAGGGCGCAGCTGAGAGCAGCTTTGTCTTGAGCAGCTGTGGCTTTTTAGCTTTCCTGGTTTTGATAGGCCTCTCCCTCAACTTGAATGTTCATCTCCGCTTGATTTTCATTAGATGATTTAAACGCCCGCCTCTGTCCCCGATTTTGCACAGAGTGAACAGAATATGCATTATTAAAGCAAAAATAAATAAAAGTAATCTATAAAACATGAATAAAAAGTTGTATTATTTCATGCACAATGTTCTCTATCGTGTGACATTGTTTCATTTGCTGTTTGTGTGGTATTGCTTGCTGCGTTATGTTGTACACGTATAGACTGATACACTTTATAGTCCTGCTTTTGCAGCAGGACTTTCTTTTCGTCATTTTATTGAACCTGGTGCTTACTTCATTTCTTCTCGTTTCTCTGTTCACTTTCATCCTTTCAAAATAAGGTCTTTTTCTATTTGTGGTTTTGTGTTCCTTACTAGCCATGGAGTATCTCATACTTTGTCAGCAATCTCTGTTGAGTTTGTACAAAGCATGTAAATAGTGGATATTTTTGCATAGCATAGAGTGAGTGGGTGAGTGATATTAGTGATGCTTCAGAGTGACAAAAAAAACCCCACACAAAGGATCTGTTTGTCATCTTGTCAAGTGCTAGAACTGGCTCCAGCCAGCATATCCTGTATCACAGCTAACCAGCCTGCCTGCCAGGAGCCAGAGACATAGTGTTCACTTGGCGGGTCACATTCACACGTGGTTGGTAGAGTTCCCATAATCTTTTTGATATGCATAGATATATAAAATACACGCTCCACCATACCCAAATACTGCTTCGTGGCCTCAACTGGCAATACAGAACCTCGCTGCTGGCCTGATTTCATCTACCATAGCATCTGCTTCTGTTCTGTCATGTCTGAGACTGAAAGATTGGATAGTGAAACTCGAGATTTTTTTTAGAAGTCCCAATACATTGCTCAATGTACTCAGAAGCACTAATAAAGTATTTTATCACTGAAACACTCTTACTTTATGTTTCTAAATAACTGCATTAAAATATTTTTGTACAAAGAATGATAGTCCTGCCATGGATTTCCAGCAATAAAGATTTCTAGATTACTTCCATGTTTTTTGTGAGGGTAGTAGCAGAGTTATGAGAACCAGAGGAAATGAGGGATAAGGAATAAAAATCCTGTTTGGGTTTGTAGTCATACATTTGCAGTGTGTATCCAGAAATGAACAGCTCTGGCTTCCTAATTGCATCCTTAAAGAGATAAACTATTGTATCTGTGGTAAATAAAGTATTGATTCCTGACTTACACCCCAAAAAATATAAGAGACATGTCAGTAATGTTCCATTTTTTGCAAATGAAAGCCTGAATTTGGCATGGAGTTTCCTTATATCAGAATACTTTTTTTTTTTTTTTTCTCCTGTTGAGATGGTATCTTGTCATTTTATAAATCCATGTTAGAAGTCCATCATATCGTGCTTTGTAAAAGAAGGTTAAATAAGATTTTGTGAAAATGCTTTGGTTTTGAAAGTTGATTATTCTGGGAGAAGAGAGTTTGTAGAAATATAAGCTCTTCTTGCTGCATTTCTTTATAATAATAGAAAGTATTTCACATAACACATGGATTTTCCCTTTATAAAGAGGATGAATTATGCATTAAACCTGTGGATATAAACTGCTGCTTTTAAAAATGCTTGGGTTTATATTTAAAGAAAAGCAGAAAATGCTGGTGAACTACAAAATGATTTGGATGTGACAATGATTAAAAATTGTTTGAAAGGTTGTGTAAAATGACTTCATTAATATGCACACACCGGTCTTGTGGCAGACTTCTGTTTACATGTAGAAGTCTGGTGTGAAACATCAGGCTCATGCCTTTGGATGACAATATTCAAATTCTTGATTTGGAAAATGTTTAGGTTATTAAGAAAGCAGTTTTATGTTCTCTTTATGTTCTTTCAACTCTAAAAGGAGCAAGTATTTATTAATGTGAGAGCATAGCACTTAGCAGTTAAAAATGTTCTGCATGGAAATAAGATGGTAAATAGTCAAAGTGGGGTTTAAGTTCTGTTACTTAAATTTCATCTTCTCTGTTTTTCTTATTAACAACCCATTTGTAAATGAGCAGAGGGGTTAGATGAATCCGTTGGTGTGCAAACAGGTCAAAGGATTGAATGCAACTATATGCAGTAAATTTTTGTTTCTAGGTATATGATTGCCAGCTGCCCAGTAAATTTTGTGAACTGCTTTGTGTATGGAATGTCCGTAGGAGTGCTGTACTCCGTGACAGCCAGGACTGAAATGCACACCTGTGCAAGCAAGGTGGGAGAGCATAAAATACACATAGAAATTCATGTTCTGCTGAAGCTACAGAATCGTTTTCACTCATCTTCTTGTGGAGTTGACTGACATGCGAGCAAGGCCCGCTCTCCTCCTGCTCACCCCCCACACCAGGCTGCCCTGCTGCAGGAGCAGCTGCCCAGGGACCGCGGCGTTACCAGCTCCTCTGCGCAGCACGGAGCCCGCGGGCACGAAAATACATTTGCAGCTGCAGGGGTGGTGTGGCGTGGAGATGTCCGGTGTTCCTGTGAATCCCTTGGCCATGCCCCATTGTGTTCATAACTGTGCTGACAGCTCTCATGCTTCTAGCCTTGGTTTGGGGCGTTTATGCTGCTGCAGGCCTGCCTTGGCAGCAGGCAGGGGCTGTGGTCAGAGGTGCTGCAGTCTGTGGATCCCCCAAATACCCAAGCGCCAGAAGCCAGAGTGCAGCTGGGGTGGGAGTGACGTGCAGCGCTCCAGCCTGCGGGAATGGCCAGGCAGCAGCCTCTGCCGCAGCGCACAGCTGGGCAGATGTGCGAGCTCTCTGGTGTCTGCCTCACCTCTGAAGGACCCTGGGGCTGGAAACAGGACAGAGGCACATTGGTGAGGAAAGTGAGGGCTGGTTGGAGGGAAGATATCTCACCCAGGCAAGCTCTGGTTCAAAAGGCAGACAGCAATACTGCTTTAAAGTAGAAACAATCAACCACTCTGCAACTTTTGCATTGAGGGGGGTTTCAGCCGTGCTGGGGTGGCAGTGCTGCTGAGCAGCTGCAGTTCCTGTAGGATTTGGCAAGAAGAGGGTCCTCCAAGCATTAACTTTTGTTCAGGGCAATCCTTAGGTTAACAAGAGCCAGAGGGTGTGGAGCTGAACTCCCCACACCAAACACTGAGTACTTGTATCCATGGTTATTAATACCCTTCAGCCAGAAACTAGCTTTCAGTCAGCACCTTTGGCCTCAGCTGACTCTTGAGCTGGCCTAGGAATTACCAGCTGGTTGCGTTTGTCCTGGCTTCCCTCCTCCTGCCCTCCCACCGCGCGGCCCCTCCGATCCTCTTGTTCCCTGCCTTTGGAAAATAACCAACTTCCTTAAGTCGTCAGCCCTATTCCAGCCTGGAATAGAGCAGATGAGGAAGCAAAAGACTCTTTTCAGATGTCTGCAGGAAGCTGTGGTGCTGTGTGTGCCGCTGCGGGGTGGGTGGCCTCAGCACCCACCAGCCTGGTGCTGGGCAGCCCAGAGCTCTGTGCTGCCCTCCCCACCACCTTCTCCTGCGCTAAGGAAGGCTATCGGACCCGCTCAACACACCCATGTTTCGTGTTGGCTCTTTTAATTAAGATGATTTCCAACCCTGTGCAGGCACAAACTTTTACAGGTAGCTAGCATCAAGCACTAGCAGCCCCCGAACAGATGCTTGCGAGACTGTGCTTGCCACAGTCTGGCTTTTCTTGAACCAGTGATGCAGCTGAGTTCCCCGTTTTGGTGCTCCCAGTTCCACTGTTAAGACAGTGTGGGAGTCCAAAGTGCAAACAGCTAAACTAACAAATGGCTTAATACTCTTTTTTTTTTCTTCTTTAAAGTATTAGAAATTATATTTTTAAATGTGTTAGTACTGTAGGATGAAAAATTTAAAATGTAAATTAAATTTGTTGAAATTGTTACCCTTCAAACTGGAGTGTTATCTTAGTGTATTTTAGCAAGTTAATTAGCTATAATTCTAGACAAATCTCTAGAACCATGAGAGTAATTGTTCTCACACATTGTAAAGGTTACAATAGGGAGGCAGGGCCTACCAATCTCTCTCAGCCCCTCAGATAAGTAGGTTTTGAACTCTCTTCATCTTCTTTGTGTAGGAAAAGCAGCTAGGGAATGTAGATGATGGTAGCCAGGGGAAAACATAATTGGCTTTTATCAGTACCATCTTAAAAGTTGTAATGGGCTGTTTCTCTTGGAGGAAAAATCTTGAAAATTAGAATGACAACGCCGATTAGATAAGAATGACCAGGCTTCACAAGCAATTTTGAATATCAGAACATTAAAGAAGTATCTGTTTTCAGAAGACTCCCTGGTAGAACGCCTTCACTGCACTGCCCCCGGACCTGGCATTTTGATTTGCTGTAGGAGACCATTTTCCTCAGAATGACAAGCTCTTCCCCATGTGCTTCATCCCAGTGAGCAAACAGCAAACATGCTTCTGCAAAGGGACCCATCAGGCTGCTCTTCACCTCCTTGGGTAACAGCAACGAAGAGTTTATTTTGTGAGAACATTTTTTTGGTTCGTCTTAGAGGTAGTGAAAATTAAGCTGGGCAGCTGTCCCTGATACAGGAAGACCTGTCACCTGGGTTTAGCTCCTTTTGGGGATGCTTTTCATTGTGAAGGGCACAAGTAGTGCCAGAGACAGCACAGTTCACAGAATCTGTGCACCATACTCTTTCTCCTGGCTCAAAGCACCAAAAAGCAGAATAGCAACTGAGGAAGGGTAAGTAGAAAAGTAGGTGCACCTGCATGGAAATTGCTGCTCCTGGATAGTTTGGCTACTCTGGATTGAAAAAGCCAAATTTACTGAGCCCCACCGGAGGCACAGATGCAGCCATTTAGCAAATAAAAGCACAAGGCAGGGGGAAGCATGACTTAATATTGAGGCCCTAGCAATACCAGCATTAGCTGGAGAAAACTAGCTCATTAATGGATAGCAAGTCTCTCACTGGAGGTTCAGGATGTTTGTGCTGTGACTATGCAGTCGTGCCTGGCATGTGTCCCTGATCTCAGGGGAATGGAAAGCTTCTAAAGCTCTGACCTGAAGCACCTGTTCATCTCAGAAATGCAGCTCAGTAATGTGTTTGGGGAGCCCTTACACAAGAAGGGTGCTACATTACTGCAATGGCTACAAGCTTCAATGTTGGACTTGGACTAATTGAGGTATGTTAATGTCAAGAGGCTGATTTGGTCAAAGTGCTGATTCAGAGCTCCCAAATGTCCCCAGTGCAGCAGGTACCTGTCACCAATGTACTAGCTGGAGCAGCACCTCTCTCTCCAGCTGGGTGCAAGTCTGGGGTAAGCCTGAGTTCTCCCACTCACATTTTCGCTTGCCTTACAGGTCCCCTGATTCAGGCCTTACGCTTCCTCAGCCTTCTGCATAATTATAAATGGCAGCAATCTCAGATTTTAAATCTCCTCGTGTCTTGAATCTGACACCTTCCTGCTCTAGAAATGTGTGTCAGCACCCCACTGACACACAGTAGGGGAGCTGCCCAGCTATGGATGCAGCCCACTGCCTCTGCCCACGTGAAGGTGCTGATGCTGCAGCTCAGGTAAGCTGGTTGCCTTCTGCAGGCTCTGGCTGATCTCTGCAGGCTGGACTGGGATGTTGCTGTGCCTCAGTTAAATAGAAGGCAAATGTGATGCCCAGCAAGTTGGCTTCATGCTGTAGTGGTGAGTGTGTGCCATATGGAAGTCTGCAGCTTCTTTGGGGACGTAAGGAAGAGGATCTGACATTTGTCCTGTATGTATATGTGTGCCAAATTAGTAACCTTGCATTTTACTTTGTTGCTGTGTGAATAGCTAAGAACACTACAGAGCAATACTGAAATCATTCACAGTTTTCCAACTGGATTTAAACTTGTAGAGAAAACGAGGCTGCTGGGTAACTAAAAGGATTACCTTTTACTACTGCTTGTGGAAATCTTAGTGCTATCATCAGCTTAACTCTTTTCTTCAAATAGCTATTATTTGGAATTTCCCAGATCAAAAGGAGAGGTAGATGTTTCTATTCCAAGGCTATTAGCAAAGCGTGTATTGGTTTCTATGAAAAGGTCAGGAATGCTCTGTGCTTTCTAGGTGTCTTGGATTAGAACAGGAAGTGAGTTACTATTTAACCTGGTTTTCACTGCAAAATGCAGGAAGAAACTCGTCGGTACTTTGACAGAAATGTGATTTGACACAATGATGGGCTGAAGGTCTCGCTTCCAGCATTATAAAACTTCTGGAATGATTCCCATCATACTAGCAGATAGATGTCTGAAAAGGGACTGCATTTGAGTGACAATGTATCTGGCTGTAAAACTTTCTAACTGTACAAGAGTGGCATGTTATTTGGCAGTGGCTTTAATAGCCTCGAGCATACGTCACTGCTTTAGCAAAGAATAAATTTAATACAAGTTGACAAAGTAGGGAAAATGAAGCGTCTGGCATTGCACCTTGTCTAACTATGTAACCAGGAGAGCTTCAGGACCAGTTGTAGCTGGTGCGCAGTGTTGGGTACATTCAGGTCCCATCATTAGAGTACTAAGAACTGCACCTAGCCAAAACCAAATATTAAAATCAGACCTAGTACTAATAAGCTCACACTTACAAAGCAAGGGCATCGTGCAAGCAGAGAAAACAGTTGCCAGAGGTTATAGGAAAGGCTAATGTTCTTTGTCTCACTAGGTGCCTTCGCTGCGCTCCTACCAATTACTGCCTGCTTCTACCATGACTTTTCACACTGATAGTTCATGAATGTGAATTACTTGTTGATTTGAAAAAAGAAAGCCCCTATTTTGGACATTGATAGACTTCTTTCTTCACATACCAAGTTCATATTTAATAGATGCTGCAATTTCTTGACTGCCTTAACAAGAAGAAAAGGTGGGTGCAATTTAAGGATTTTTACTGAAGCTGTACTGAATGTCCATGTTTGCTTAAACAGATGAAGTTTTCATTAGGACCTATTATAAAAGTGAATATCGACATAACAGATGAGGGTTTTTTTATTTGTCACTTCAAAGAAATTCTTGCCTCTTCAGGATTTCTTTACTTTTCGCAGTCCCAACTGGTAATACAAACCCATTGTCACTACAGATATTTAAAATGCTTTTAAGCAGCGTTGACAGCTTTGCTTTTGCTAAGCTTCTAAGCCCCATGTATCCTCATGTATCTGGCAACTACAGCAATATAAAAATCACCAAAACATGAATAAAACCAAGCCACGTGTTCTACTCCTTTCCATTGTTTGTACAATATTCGTGCATAACCATGTCATGTTCCCTGCCACAGTCACAGTTTTGCTGGGCTTTCATTAATCAGTAAACAGAACAAGCCTGTTTAAGTGGGATAAAAGTGAATACTCAGGTGGCCTTCATCATGAATATTTCTTCAGTGAGAAATAACCTGAGAAAGGCTAAGTGAGAATCTTGTCTTAAAGCAACCTCTAAGAACAGCTGCAATGAAAGCACTGAGCTGTGACTCATAAAGAAGTCAAAGATACTTTGATCACGCTGAAAACAGGAAAATTAATCAGGCCTAGTAGGAATATTTCTTCTTCTGCCCATGCAAGAACTTTAAGCCAGATCTCTTGAAGTTCCTTCTTATTCCTTAAGGAAATGTGTATTTCTCACCCCTGGGACCTGCTGAATTGTAGAGACCTAACACAAGGAGCAACCTGTTAGGTTTAGGACTGCGGAAGAGAAAACATTTATCATGTGCACAGGCTGTTGTTGAAGGTGACATTGTTGAAGTATTAATATCCAGTACTTGAATACTAAAAATCACAATGATGTAGACAGTCAGCTGAGGACTGTGTCCTCCTGAGTTGGAAGTTTTCTCTTTCTCCAGGTTTTCTTGAGGTTTTCTCTAGCATTAGTCGTCTTAGTGGGGGTTCAGAAATTTCAGGGTCTAAGGGAGACCTTTCTGGATGTGGGCCTGGATTGGGTTTCTCCCATCTAAAGTATAATCTAGAAGCTGTTTGAAATGTGTTTAAAACTGGAGCTAAGTGATTTTCTGTTTGGCTAAATGTATAAAGATTATATTTTGGAGAACGTGAGTTAACTTCTGGCTATAAACTGGCTGTTTGCCCCTCATTTCCTGAATTGAGTGAGGAAGACTGGAGAGCCACAGGTACTTAAATCAGAATAAAGTTTTTAACCAGACTTTGTAAATGCACATGCCTGAGTCTTGCATAATTGGTCTGATCTAGCTGTCTGATAGAAATAATGTAAATAATACCAACTATCAGCCATACGAAAAGTGTGAGCTCTCCGCGTCCATAGAGATTCAGGAAAGGTTGGGGGGGGTTATCCTTCTCTTTTCTACTGTATTTACTGGTGGGTTGTTGGTCTGTTTTATTTTGTTGGTTGTTTTTTTTTTTTATTATTTCAAATGCACACAGTCATCTATAAGTGAAATTCTGGTTTTGTGGAAGCTATTGAGAGACCTGCATAACTTCTTCACTGCTAGCCTGCACTCCTTAATCGTTCACGTTCCCAAAGACTTGCCCTGTAACTACTCAAAATCCAAAAGCAGTAACTTTTGATTATAGTGCTGGATGTGCTGGAAGCTAAAGGAGATGAGGAATTTGGCATCAAAGCCAATTTTGAAATTGATTACATTTTGCTGTGTGTTACTTGTGAGCACACAAGAGCATATGTATAAAATTATTATTCTCCAGGTCAGGCAGGAGGAAAGGAAGACAAAGGTGACCCTTTGACTAACCTTGTATTTTACAGATGTCACCCTGTCCTTCATTTGCAAGGGGTGGTAGCGAGCAGATGCTCTGTACGACGTGCTTTCCTGTGCAAAACAGTAGATCTGAATAGAAAGCTGTGCTAGGGATTATATGCTTTGACCCAGCAGTCATTTTCTTTGCCTTCATTCTTGGTTCATCGGTCAAATGAACTTGTGAAGCCTTCCCACTCCCCAGTGAAAGAAAAGTAAGCAGAATCTCTGAGATCTCTGAACCTATGGCGCAGAATCTTGGAGATCTCTGAACCTTGGCCACCGATGCTGATTTGATGGCCAAGGTGGTTTGACTTCACATCACTCTGAGGCACTCAAGTTTCCCCTTGCAAACAGGTGTGCTTTGCTGTACGTCAAGTTTTAAGGCCTGCAGCATTTTTAGGCCTCTTCATGAAGATTTTCTTGAATTATCTGTGTTGCTCAGCTTCCGTTGTACAAATTTTGAATCTGACTTTTGAACAAAACCAAGCTGTTTATTAGACTTCTTAGGGAGCATCTACAGCATTTTATTTAAACTCTAGTAAAGCTTCTACATAATGACCTTGAAAAAGAAAACCTCTTTTATCTGGATCGATGCTTTGAAATAAATAATCTTATCTTCCGGTTCAGTAAAGAAATTAAATATTTTCTTTCTCATCCACATGACAACAGTATCTGTATGGTTACCTGGAGACCTGCTCACTGTGAATGACAATAAGCAGGGCAGCACACTAGCAACAGTAATATTACAAAGTCCATTAACAGAGTGTTTGCTGGGAATAAACACCACAAATCACATGGTCTTGGAAGGTTGGTACAGTAGTACAGTGGCTTGCCGGGAAAGAATTCAGACATTAAAATATTTTCCCTAAGGCCTGATCTTCACAATACAGAAAAAATTCTCACATCTAGGATACAGACTTCAGGCTTTCTGGACACGTGTCTGTGCAAGGCGGCTGTTGCTCCAACAGTGCTTCTTGGAGGAGCCTGTACAGGACACTGCTGCCTGGCCCCAGCTGTGGGCTCTCTGCCTGGGATGCAAGGGCAGGAGGGAGATGTGGTCATGGCTAAGCGTGTGCCCGTGTGTGAGTCTGGTCAGTGCCAAGCACCCATGGATGAACTCCAGGGCACCGCCACACGAGGTGTGATGGATGCCCAGGATGCTGTGCTGGTGGGCAGTCTTCACGAAATACTGCAAGGGCATGAGCAGGTGGATTTGCACTTGGGAAGAACAGCTCAGATCTTCAGGTTTCCCACGGGCCTGGGCATCTTCTCGTTTACTTGGCACTTACCAAGAGATCTGGGCTTTCCCTGACTCTGGGTAAAAGGGGAGGAGCCCCACTTACAGCTGAAAATGTTAAAAGTGCAATCAAGTTGCAGACTGACAGTTATGCTCCTGGTTCTAGTGTGTGTTTCCTATAAAAAAAGGGAAGCTAAAGTATGTTGTAGCTGTATATGCATCGGGGGAAAGGTAGCACGTCTGCCTGTGGCATCAAACTTTACATAATTTGCAGCTCAGCTTTACCGTTTGAACTGTTAAGTTTGTAGCCCTGGGAAAGAAAGGAATAACTCGCTTCCCGTTAGCCCAGTTATGCCTAGAGAAACAACTGCTGCTCAGGGATTTGCAAAATGGAAAAAAAATAATTTTAAAAGGTGGTTTCAAGGGCATCTATTTTCTTTGGAGCACTTACTGTCTTTGTGAATTGCAGCAAACATGTCTGGTGTCTAGGTGGTAACTAATATTCCGCACTAAATGGATTTGATAGGCACAAAGTGCTGCCTGACAAAATTGTGGCATCATCTTTGTGTTACTGTATAAGAGCGAATGTTGACTTCTCGGGTTTATGCTTGGTTTTGTTAGGCTGGGTTCTGTGCAAAGGCAAAAGGTCTTGGAAAGGTGTATGAAAACTGAATGTTCACTTCTGGCCTGGACCTTTGAATAGGCAACTCTGGGGGCAGAGTGGCTCTTTTTATAACCTTGTTATGCCGTGTTTCCAAGAGGAAAGAGTGCTGTATGACTTAGCTTTTTTTTCTTCTACATGTAACATTTTTTGTTTGCACAAAAACAGTTCAAATATCCCCAAACCTGAATCTCCCATTTATTCTCACTTGAGTGACTTGCATGACCTGAAGGTACTGTTGCTCAGTGGGAATGTCAGGCATACCAGCACTGAACCGCAGTTTCTGAAGATTCAGTGGCAGTATATAAAATAAAGCTTCTGCCTTTAAAAACACTCCTTCCTTCTAGCTTCAAAAGAAGTGTACAAACTCTGAACAAATTGCACTGGGTTAAATTACTGAAAATGGGTATTCAGAATGTGACAGCTTGTTAGGAATTTTTTTTGCACAAGGAATAGTGAGGATACTGTTTGGAAGACAAGTGAATGTAGTTAAGAAAAGGGGAAAGTATCCCTTTCTTAATTATACTCATGTAAAGTATCTACTAAGACAGACTATCACTCTGTTTCAAGACCAAGAGACAGACCTCTCAGCAAGCAATTTAAAACAGCACCAAATGTTAAAAACTGCAAAATGAAACCCAAAGACATATCTTAGACCTACAACAAGCTACATTTTAATAATATCTAGAAGATAGAAAAGGTTTATTTATTATGTCTCCGTGGCATCCCACTAAGCAATTCCAGCCTACATACTTGATCTAAATTGACACTTCAACAATTTTCATGATGACAGAAAGCACCACACCATGCATCTGTTGTTCTGAACCCATTAAATTGCAGGTTTTTACATGTATGTTGCTGAAAGCCCAGGAATGTTCTCGAGTAAGATAAATGCTTTCCTGTGTAAATAATCCCTTAACTTTGCCAGTGCTGTATGTTTAATTTCAAGTTTTAATACCAGCTGTTCAACAAGTTTCCTATAATGCAAACAAATACAAAGTAGGATTTGTATTGGGGAGGATCATAAGCTTATGTGCTAGTGCTTTTTGTTGGTCAAAGGCTTCAATGTGCATACTCAGTATCTTCTAAATGCAGATTTAGATTTTTCTCCCATTGCATCAGCTGATTGGTGCATTCCTAGATCAAGGCTGATAGAGTTAGAGTTGTCATGCAAGTTACTCTTGCCCCAAGAGGAAAGCTGCCAGGAATGAGTGGGATCTCTGGTGGCCATGGTATATGTAGTTCCTCCAAGGTCTCATTTACTACTGTTTTTGCCAAAAAAGCACACATATCCCCAAATATGGACCAAATCCAACAGTTCATTTGCCCCAAACTCTCCAAAACGAAACAGCTTTGCCGCTTAAATTATTTATCCACATTCTCTCTAAAATCCTTACAAGCCTCTAACCAAACAGGAACACAGCACAGCAGTATGGTATTGTCATGTTGGAGTGTTTCTCGGAAAGAGTGGCTACTGTAATTCTTATTATGGTCACCAAAATCGTGGTGCCAGGCACCTAAAGATGAAAATACTGTGCTGTAAGCCTTTGGTTGTTGCTTTTGCTGTATTACAGTGAGTGCACAGTCACAGTATTAACCTCTGATAGCCACGCAGAGCCACGCTGCAGCAGAAGGTGAAGACTGTGTAAGACTTCTTCTATCACAGTGAGTGAAAAATGAGATGCAAAAGCTTTCCAGAAAGGTTTACTGCTTCAAATACAAATTTGAGGACTGCAGTTTTCCACTGTTCCTTTGATTCCAGGAGGCCGTAGTCTCCACAGGGTGTATCAGTGTCCTTTTGACAGCTGGGGTACAAGGCCCAGGTACAAAGTCACCCACCCACCTGCCTTTCACTTGCTCTTGTGGCATCGATCAGCAACTCGCCCGCCAGCAGTGCCAAAGCTGAGGCTAACAAGAAAAATGTGTTTAGAAAATGGGATGCTCAAAATTAGTGTTGTTCTTCCAAAGAAGCCAGGAGCTGCCACAGAGTTTCTAGGAGCTGATTTCACCACAATCGTTGGAGATTTTAAAGAAAAGAGATGGGATGTAAAGATGAACTGTTATCCAAACTTCTGATACAGTTTGTCTGTGGTCAAAGTCGTTCAAACAATAACGTCAAGAAGAATTAGCGGGGGGGAGGGAAGCCGTGGTAGCGGTTGCCTTTGTCTCTCGGGAAAGAGCAGCTTTAAGGCGCCCGGAGCAGGCAGCCCCCGGGCTCCGGCGGCCCGCAGGAGGCAGCCCCCGGGGCGGCGGGGACCCCAGCCGGGGCCGAGCCGCTCCTCACGGCAGCCGGCGGGTACGCGGCTCCCAGCGGCTGGGCGCGCCGAGCGCCCCTCGGGGCCGGGGGACGGCAACAGCCCGACGGGCGGGTCGGTCGCTGCAGCCCGCCCGCCTCAGCCTAACCCCTGTAACCCCCCCGGGAACCCGAGCGCGGCGCACCGTGCCGCCGAGTGAAAAGGCAACAGCCGCGGCAGGAACAGCGAGTAGCGGGCGGTGCGCGGGGCCGCTGCTTGCGAGGGGCGGGGGAGCGCAATCACAAACGAGGCGCGATCGCCCCGACGGTGCTACCTGCCTCTCAGTACCGCGCTGCTTTGGTCGCGGCGGGGAACGGGGCGTTCGTCCCAGGAAGGCGCGGCGGGGCTGTCCGCCTGTGCCGCCGGTGGGGAGGGGGAGCCTGGGGCCGCGCCGCGCTCCCCTGCGCCGTCCCGTCCTGTCCCGGGAGGGCGGCGTCCCTCCGCGCCGGTCCCCGTGCCCGCCCGCCGGGGAGCGGTGCCGCCCGGCCGCGGAGGCGAGGGGAGACGCGCAGGCGGAAGGGCCGCCAGCGGGGCGGGTGGGAGGCCCCTCGCCCTGCGCCGCTGGAGTTTGCCCAGCAGTTTGCGATGGGGCGCGGCCCCGCCTGAGCACCTGCCGGCAGCCACCGGCTCCCTCAGCCCCTGACGCCGCTATGGAGAGCCCGGCGGGCGGTAGCGCGGCCGCGGAGCCAGCACACCCCTGCGCGGAGCCGGAGCTGCCGGCCGAGGCGGCGGCGGGCGGCGGGGAGGCGGTGGAGGGCGGCACGGCAGCCCCGCGGCCGCGCTGCCTGCGGGCCGTGTGTGTGCTGAACGAGCCTCCCAAGGCGGGCGCCGGGGCGCGGAGCCCCGAGGCCGGGGCGCGGCAGTGCCTGCTGCGGGCCTGCGAGGCCGAGGGGGCCCAGCTCGTCACGGTCAACTTCGGGGAGCTGGACTTCGGGGAGACGGCGGTGCTGGACGCCTTCTACGACGCGGGTGAGCAGCGGGCTGCGGCGGGGCCGGGGCTGGGGCTCGGGCTGGGGCTGGGGCTCGCCCCTGCCCTGTGCCGCCTTCCCGCGTTGTGTGGGGCCACGGCCGAGCTGGGGCAGGCTCGGCAAAGGTGGTGCCGGAGAGGCTGGAGAAGAGGGGGAACGAGGCAACCGTGAGGGGGGTCTTGAGGAGGGGTGTAGACCCAAGAAAATGGCAGTGAGCGCAACCTTATCTAGTGAGAGCAAGAGCCTGGTCTTCAGGAGCATCCTGCCACATGGAGGAGGAGGTGTGAGAAAAAAATCAGGCCCTTAGACTAGCTCTTTCAGTGTGTTGCTCCAGCAGGACTGTGGATCCTACTGTACCAACCAAGCCTTAAGGAGCTGCAAAACTCTTGCTAGTTTGCTTTGCTAAGAATTGTCTTCCAGCTCCCGGTTGGATTGGGAGCTTGGAGTGAGATGTGGCATGGCTTGGCCAGATGCTTCGTGTGCTAACTCCAGACCTGGATGGTGAAATTGGCTTGCATGCGGCAGGAACAGGGTGATCCAGCATTGCTGTGAACAAGGGACTGTAGAAACGCACGCTTGAGGAAGAAGACTTGTGAGTGTTGCCCACCCTGTCCAGGCTCCAGCTGGTGGTTGGTGTCTGATGTTTTCAAAAGAAAGCTTCTCCACTCAAGAGAAGTGGCTGGCTGGGCACTATGGCAGAGAATTGCGAGCTTTTTGACCAAGCAGAGGAAGGCCCTGAGTCTATAGGTATTATTAAAATGAATCAAACTATGTGGACGTGTTGCAGGCATACTTTATCTCATAGCCACATGAGCAGGGATTAGGAAACCGGGGCATTCACAGACTCCAAAGAGGGAAAGTACTGTTAAATCCATGTTGATGATTCACAAGAACTTCGTGAAATAACACTTCTTAAAACTTTAGTCTTATTTTGAATTTTCATATGATGATGAGTCTATTTCATCCCCTGGTAAGTCACCCAAATATTGAGGAACTCGTATCTGTTGTTACTGTTGTTTTTTAACTTCCCAGTCATGGGATTGTGTTGTACCTCTGCTGGCAAGGTTGGCAAGTGTGTAATAAATATACACGCTTTGTGTCTTTGTGTGCCTTAGTACACAACCATGAACTAGCAATTTCTTTGTCTATCTCCAGTGTTTTTGTAGCCCTTCTGAAGGTAAGCATAATAGTGTACTCATAAATGCAAAATTATTTCTCTGTTTCTACTGATAGTCCTATTAATGTATTATGCACACACTGCTCTGCATTGTACTGAGAGCTTGAGGCAGTTATTATTTAAAATGTTTTCTAAAGTTGCTGCATTCTGAAGTGAGCGCCTCTTGTCTGGGAATGTGACCTACCTTTGCAGACTTCTGCACAGAAGTCATCTTGTAGGATCAAGATCATTTTATCAGTGATTAATATCACTTTGTAATAGTAAAGTGCCTTGTCACTGGATACTCCCGCAACAATCTCATATCCAGGTTTAGTAAGCAAATACTTTATATCATTTTTAGTGTCAATTAAAAACTAATTGCATAGTCCTGAACCAGGAATTGTTCTGAAGCACACTGTTCAAAATAATCTTTGTGTGGATTTCTTTCTAGATTTCTTGAGACCAGCCAGGGGGACAACTTTTTAATCTGTAATGTATGCCTTCATTTGGCAAACTTTTTGGTCAAAGCATTCTTTAATGATAAATTACCTGTATTAAGAGAAACTCAAATGTATTAACATGAGTCACCTTTATCAGCCAGACCAGGAAGCTGTCAAAAAGCAGAGAGATTAGTTTTCAAAAAAATATATACAGACAAATTATGTTGAATGTGTTAGTACTGTTTTAGAATTAATTTGCTGTCAGAGTCCTAAATTAATTACCATTAACTGCAACATTACCATGAAAATGCAAGCATCCTTAATTTAAAAAGTGCTGTTAAGTGTAAACAATAATTTTCTTTATTTTGCTGTTTTGTTGTTTTGATATTTTAATAAGTAGCTCTTCTAGCATCAACATTTTTAATAGCTTTTTTATTCTTGCATTGCAGCAGTTACTGTCTCTTTTTAACTGAACATCTCTGTAGTTTCCTTTTTTTTTTTCTTTTCTTTTTTTTTTTTTTTCTTGTTTTGAATAGTCAGGCTGTACTGACATTTGTCCCATCCACTGGAGTTTTCCCAATTCCTATACTATATCTAAGACTGATGTTTTGAGAAATCCTCTGTCAGAACCTTGAGTTAAAACCTATAGAATTACGCTGGCACATTGAGGTGAATGTCTTTATCTTGGTACTTGCTGCTTCATTTCTTCCTCCTACATGCTAGCGATGGGGAAAGTTTTGCTTCCTTTAAGTGTCATATAGAATAACTGGATCCTCTTGCTTCATTCTGCAAAGAGGCAAAAAATATGTTACACTACTCACTTTATTGTTTTCTTTCCCTTTTTCCTTTTTTCTTTCTGGTATCGACTATCAGTGGACCTAAATTTCATATTGGATTTTCATTATCATGGATTTTAAAGTGCTGCCTCTTTTTTTTTTCTTTTTTCTTTTTTTTTTTCTCTCCAGTTCTTCTTTTATATACAATGATCCATCATTGTTTCTGGAGAATTTTTGTTCTGCCCTGCTTGTTTTCTTGTTCTGTGTTGTTTATTAGTGGCTTCTCCCTGCCTCATGTTTTTGAACATATATCAAGCTGTTATCCAAAAATGCTGAATCTGATAATTGTTCATTTACAAGCAGCATTCTGAATCTGCTACCCTGCAATTTCTTTAGCCTTTGAAAAATCAACCCTTTTTAATTTTTACATTTTATAGATACAATTAATTGTTGCCATATTCTTTTTCCAGAATATGTGCTGGCTTGGTAATGTTGGCATCTATTCGTTTTTTAACGAAGAACAACATTAAGAATGGGTTTTAATTTGAGCAGTTCTGTGGCTCATTATGAACTTTCTGTTAGGAAACTACTGTGTGTTTCCTTTTAAAAAGAAAAAATCTAAAGAAGTTTTATTACTGCCTGTGTAAGATACCGAGGAGATGTTTCCCATATGGTGAAGGTATCTATTATAATATATATTTACTTTCTGTACACCATGGGCAGAACCTTGCTCTGTTATTAGAGTGGGAATTCTCCACAGGATGTTTGCCCATAGCCATCTTTTGGTTTAGTAGTTGGAACCTTAACCATCTACTAACGCTTAAAGACCAAGCAGTGAGGTCCATCTCATTGTGAATAGTAACACGAGGTCTTTGTTAAGAGTGCTATCTGTTATCCCTTTCCCCCTACTCTGCCTGAAATGGTAGCCTTTTAAAGTCATAAGACAACCCCGTCTCCCCTCTCTGCAAGCTTATCCATCTGATTTAGTATGAATCTAAAATATAATGATTCTTGGAATCGGTACCTTTGATGACAAAACCAGCAAACTTTAAGGACTGGATGCAAAGAAAAAGATCAACAGGAACCTCCTCTTCCTGTCTGCAGGCAGATTTTCTAGTAGATGATTTTTCAGTAAACCACTGAGTACTGCAAAAAAACCCTATATTCCATAATAAGAATATGATGTCTCTTTTCTCCTTGAGTGTACTCATTACTGACTTCCTATCATTTGAAATCTTGTTATGAACAGAAGCGTGACTTAAGCCTTTAGTTATTGCAGACCAGCAGGCAATGCTGAATGACCCTCATCTTAAGAAATCGCTGAACTTTCTCAGATGCTTTGCTAAATGGGAAGTACAGCACTTGAGAGTTAGCCCTGAAGTAAGGGCTTGATAACAGAAAGATGAGGTCTCTTTGCTCTGTATATGCTAGAAACAAGCTGTCAACAAAGTAATTTATGTTATGCAGAAGCGGGTGATGGTGTCTACCTAATAGAGAAGCAGCAAGGATGCTTGCATGCATTGACCGTATCTCTGGGAAGAAAGAGAGGCAGTATTTTTAGACTGAAAGCCACAGATACCAGGCATTAGTGTGAAGCTTTTTTGCACAAAATAAAAGCAATTTTATACAGGAACAGTGAGACTAGGAGCTAAATGAAGATTTAAAAAATTCTTCAGAATTGTCCCATGTAGAAAATAAAACTGCAGGCAGTGTAGTGCATTCATCAACAAGTTAAGAGAGAGTGAAAAGGTGAGCGTGGCTTGGTTAGTGATGTTACAGGTAAAGTGATTCAGCCTTTTTGTGCTCTTGCCATAGCTGCAAAGGATCTTTCTGTTCTGGATGTACTAAGAAAGCAAACATGATGTCAGAGTTAAATGTCTGACTTGTGCCTATGGAAGGGTGATGCTAAGTAGAAAGAGATGTAGCTTTTACTGCTCTGCCTGAAACTTCATCAAGACTTCTTGCCTGAAGTGCCACGGTATTTGTCTAGAGTCTTAAGTGAAGGAGTGGCCTCTACAGTTGTATGAGTTTTGGTTCTGTGAAATCCTGTTTCTGTAGCTGATCGTCCTTTTACCTCATGAGGGATGTACAGGAATCTGTTTTGAAGCTTGGAATATTTCTTCAACCATTTGACCACAGCATTTAGAGGTGACTGTAGTTGCTCTAAATGTCGGCAGGATGAAATTTGACTAAAAAGAAGACAAGCTAGAGAGAGACTGATTGGAGTACTGAAGAATAAAGCTAAAAGTTTGCCTGAGAAAAATAAATATTCCTCTGACAATCCAGGAAACTCTGTCAAATCATTTGTTAGTATAGTGGAACATTCTGAAGTCTGTTTCTGTTGTTTTGCTATGTATGAACTTCTCTAACCAGCATCTGGCATAATAGGGCAGCCCCAAAATGCACTGTCTGATATCTGTCTCTGCAGCTCCGTCTTCACTCAGAGCCAATGTTAGACTTGGGACAGGGCCCAGACAGAGACTGAAACATGGCTCCTCCTTACTTCTGTGCTGTAGTTGAACCACTCTTAATATAACCCTAATATCTTGTCCCTGAAACTTTTTCTTCATGTTACACCAGGAAAGGGGAAGGAGAAAATGTATATTCCGGAACATAATTGCCAGACTCTGGCAGCCACTGAAGGAATCGTTATTGCCTGTACCCCACTGCCTGCTCTGAAGGACAGTGTCCCCACTTCAGAATTGGAAGGGATGCTTCAACTTCTTTAGCCCAAAGGCTAGTAAGTCAGGGTGTAGTAAATATTTGTCACTGGTTGAAGACAATATACAGCAAGGTAACTAGTGTTGCTGAGCTGGAGGCACGTGCTTGTCTTGCTGACTCTGCCTCAGGGACTGTAATCTCTGACAGAAGGTGAGAGTCATTCTCAGAGAGCTGAGGCTCCTAAATAAACTTCGACAAACCTTCTTGCCACAATTTGTATTTGCCCCTGGGCATGACAGTGAACAGTGGGGAAGGGGTTAAGGGTTAGTTCTCTGAAGCTTACCTCACCAGGCAGAGTCTGTTGTTTTTCTGAGGAATGCTTAATACTTTTTCTTTCTTGTTCCCTCCAACTGGCTCAAATGTATTTGCTTTAAATCTCAGGAGATGTATATACTACAGAATACAGAAATGTGAAGAGAAGCAAACCATCTTCAGAATGGGAAAATGATGGCTAAGAGGCTAGGGCTGATTGGGGTGGATATTGTGCTGCTTTAATACAACAGCAGAGCTTTCAGGACCTGATCCTTTATCTCTGTGTGGTACTGCACATCTAGAGCGACTACAGGTGTCTTCAGCAAAGCTCTGCATTGTGCCATCAACCTAAATATTCTGATAACAAGACCTTGTAATATACCACTATTGTAATCCTTTCCTGTCCAAGTGCATGAGTTTTAAAGGACAGTAACAAGCCTGATGCTATCCATCAAGTCTATATGTTACAATACATCTCAGGTGCTGTGGGACGTGTTACATTCAAGAAGTTTATCTTGCTTTAATGATATTAGTTGGGGTCAATTTCCAACATGAAGTACTGCAAAAAAGCTTAATTGCATTCAGAGGTTTGCAGGCTTTCGCTCATCAGTGGAGAACACTCTTTTCTACCTGGTCGCCTGTGAAAAATGGCTTTGCCTCAACCCTGTTGCTTTTTCTGCGTGTAACCTGAAAGGCTTCACTTTGGTTCAGCTTGGATGTATTCTGTGAAATATCTCCTCTAATGTTGGCCAAACAAGCTTAGAAACATGCAAAGAAATAACCATAAATAGGTTAGGTGGAATTCAGTAACATTCCTTTGGTATATTGCCGCGGGCCAAATGCAAGATCAGAGCTGTATTCAGAGAATGATGAAGATGTTAAAAGCAAAAAGAAGTACCTTGATTCTCTCATGGAGAGAGATTCTGTTTTATTACTTCTCCTTTTGGAACTAACATCTCTTTTTAGTTGTGATGGGTCATATGGAAAAAAATACTGACAATCCAAACCTAGTCTGAGTCCTACCTTTTCATGAAGCTTTGAATGAAGTAGTTTGCATCTCTAAAAATCTGGTGCTAGCCATGCAAATTTGGACTTCTTTCATAGTTCCAAAGTGAGATTATGTATGTGTGCATGCACTATCTATGTGAAGTAACTCATTTCCGTGCCATGACCTTTGGATAAAGGAAAAAAAAAATAAATAAAAAGAGGAATGCCGTTCTTTTTTTCCTGTTCTTTCCTCTGCATGAAACTTACTTGCATGAAAAAAAACAGTAACAAAACCAAAAAATAACCCAACCTACAACTGTCCATTTTCTCTGCTTGTCTTTCTCTCCTCCTGAGCTTAAATATTAAATCTGAGAAGACTTCTCTGAATCTGACTGTGAACCTCGTGTCGCTGGGTTTTGTAGCTAGGAACACATCAGATGGTTACTAGGTGTTGAATCAGCTAAGAAGGAATCTTCCCCCAGAATATAGTACAAATTGTGTGTGTTTCTAGTTTAATTTACTCTGAAAGTAATATTTTGCACTGTATGATTAAAAGCCTTGTTGATTCTCACTTTTAAATGGGCTTAGTTAGAAGCTTTTATGCCCATTACAGCCATTAGGAAAGATTTAGAAAATTTGAACATGCAGGGTTATTCTGAAAAGATGAACTGCATGTACCTTGAGCTGCCTTTGATCCAAAGATCAATTATTGTCACGCTTATGGCCTTGAAAACACTGCAGTTAAGGTGGTTTTTGTTTAGTTTTGTTTTTTTAAAATATTGCTTAAATGTTTTTTGAAAGTGAAACTTTTCTGCAGCATTTTCTGGAATTCTTCATATAAGTAAGTATTGTTCTGACTACTGATAGGAGGGAAAAAACCATGCTGGCTATGCATACCTGTCAGCAAATTCTAAAGGTCACTTTTCTGTTTTGTTTTGTTCAAGAATGATACGCAAATGTGTTTTTCAATATAGTTCCAAAGTTACTCTGAAGGAATCTGCTCTGCCATTTGGCCCAGAGATTTTGGCAAACAGATCTGTGGTCCTGCCTTGTTGCATTTCAAGTTGACTCTTGGTGACATCAGAGAGCTCCTGAAAAGCAGCCGTATGTGAGGCTGACAGGCTTGGGCCAACAGGGTGGGCATGTGATGTTTCTGATGTGGGAGCCTGGTTCCTGGCCACTGGTCTCCTTCACAGTGACTGCATGCTTGTTTAGACTTGCCATGCCGTGCGTAGCATATTCTTCATAGGTTTATAAGTTGTTTCGGTGAGACCTGAGGTCACAAAATTAAGTTTATTTTATTTTTATTAAAAAAAAGGAAATATTTGCTTGTGTGGGTTAATCACACTGCTTTAATTTCCATCCTCCCATACAATAGGCAAATTATGATAGATACGTGGTTGCTTATTTTATGTTCTGCAGTCATGTTCTGCTTTTATCAATGTAATCGTACATTGCTTTTTTTAATTGTCAAATTATATTTGCATGTTAACAGATGTCAATGCACTCCCTAGATAAAAAGTGATGTTCCTGGTTTGCAGAACTAGAAGCTTGAGGTAGAGCTCTTCTGATGTTTAAACGATGCAGAGCTCGGGTGAGAACTCCAGACTTCTTGGCTTCCTGTATATTCTGCTCATAAGATGCCCTCTGTTTCAGACTCGCTGGCTGTCCATGCTGCTGCAAACCTGTGTGTGCCGTTGGTCCCTGAGGCATACTTCTAACCTGACTCACACGGAGGAGCATCCCCCGTGGTGGTAGCTTGGCCTAGCTGCTGCCTCTTTTCACCCTGCAGTGATGTTAAGGTGGCTGCAATTAGTCAGTCAGGATAGGTGTAGGGCCTTTCCTCGGAGGACCTCAACAAGATTTGTCACTTGCACGTGAAATCTGCAAATGTGGTAGGCTCTGTTTGCTTTGCACTTCAGCAGGGCTGTGAATTGCTGTAGCCTCAAGCTACCTTTGAACAGCAGTGTGGGTGCCTGCCCTGAGCCAAGAGAGGGAGCGCAGCTGTTAATTTATCCTGCTCCAGGGTGTAGGCTTGCTATAAACAGCATAGCTCCCATCTCTGCTGCGGTCAGTGGGATTTAGCTGGCAGTTGATGGGCCAAACGTGCCCCACAGTATCATTTCACCTAGCCTGTCGTCTTTCTCTTAGGAGTGTTGCAAGTACCTTCACCTTTTCCTGGAAGGTTGGGTTGGCTATAGAGGCATGCCAGGAGCAAAAGCTGCATCACTGTAGTCTGCAAGGGGGGACCCAAAGCTGGATCAATTCTGACACTTAGAAGTATTGGATCACTGTGTCATGATAAACTGTGCTTGCTTTTTTTATCCTTTATAATACTCAGCCAGGCAAGGTAAATGATTCTGCTGTGGTGTTCAAGGTGGCAGAACTGAAACTTTTCAGCTGTTCTCTAGTAAAGCTTCTGAGCATTCAAACTTTGGTCCAAGTCAGTAGTTCAACAACAGTTATGCCTTGGAGCTCAAAGCCAAATGGGATTCACAACTTTAAAAAAATGTATCCCAGCTTTTATTACATTGAAAGTGCATGATCCCAGCCTTGGTAAGCATGATCTTTCATGGACTGAAGCAAGCCCTGATGATAGGCACAAATCCAAAACAGCGTGTTAAGACTATGTTCCTAACTTTCTGCTGATCTGCGATGATATAGCTAAGTCCAGTATTAAGGGAAGTACTCCAGTTTTTCATAGCTGAATTTGTGTGCATATAGTTGTGTCTACTGTAGTATATGCTGCTTTTATGCTTAAATTATTTTAAAAAATTCTTCAGTATCTCTTTAAGGGAAAAAACAAATGGTATTTGTAAATGGAAGTATCTTGAAGTGCTTTTTAACCCTGTTTTACTCTGTTCTTTTTTGTTTCATTTTATCAAGTGA
The DNA here is from genome assembly GCF_015220075.1 of Falco rusticolus. Taxonomy (NCBI): domain Eukaryota; kingdom Metazoa; phylum Chordata; class Aves; order Falconiformes; family Falconidae; genus Falco; species Falco rusticolus. The sequence goes on from NC_051188.1 coordinate 91,191,287, forward strand.
TGGAAGGAAATGTCTAGACTCTGCTGTTAGTGTTTTTTCTTCTATTTAGGAAGAAATGCCTTCATGCACAGAACTGTAGGTCAGTCAGTGATGATCGTTGGCCTCTCAACAATTTGAGAAACATTGTTCACATAATATTTAAAGCTTTTGAGGTCTAAGCCCAAAATACATTAGTTCTTGAAAACAAAACAAACTCCCATGTAAATCAGCATGATAACAAACTTCCTCTAAAAATCTTCAGTTTCCTACTGGTGGCAGCAGTGCTTTGGTTCCATGAATTGTTGTACTCCATTGCCTCCAGGCCTGTCAAGAACAGAGTTGTAGATTCAGGAAAGTGATTGTGGAGAAAATAACAGGGGAGTTACATTGTTTACATTTGGGATAGTGACTTATTTGCCAATTGATTGCTATCCTGTTTCCTCTCTCGCTTTAAGTTTGTTACATAAATTTAGTAGCTAGCTCAGCCAGAAAGAATTGTATTGAATCAAGCATCTTTACCTTAGCAATCACAGAAAGGCTGCAGGTTTTGTCTAATGCAGAAGAGTATCTGCCAATAATCATTTCACTAGTGTGAGACTAGGTACATTAACTCTACTGTTGCTGCCTTTCTGTCACAGGAGCTGAAGAAAGAAAAAAGTTGGGTGTGGGTTTTTTTGGTTTTGGTTGGTTTTTTTGGTTTGTTTTTTTTTTTTTTAATTCTGCTGATTTGTGTGTGTGTGTTGAGGGAATAGATTTCTTGTTAGTTTTGCCTTTTCTCTTGAGAGTGACAAGGTGAAAATGGAGTTGGGAATTGGTAAATGAAAACAGTACAAGGCTGTATGCTGACTGTGTGTTGCTTTCCAGCAGTGCTAGACCAGTCCTCTCTGCTGCTCTAATCTTAGTCAATAGTTAAAATTTGCAGGGGAAAAGCTAATGCTTACAATGGCATTACTGTTTGGCACTAGGCTATCTTACTTAGCAGAGCTTCTGTGTGCATAATCCTGTTTAACAGAGTAACTGTCCATTTTAATCAGCATCATCTCTGTCTTTTGTGGAACAGAGTTATTTGTTTCAGATACTTTTATTTGTAAATTGACACTCTTCAGTCTTTTTAAGCCCAGTTTGAGAAAAGGACATGATTACCAAGCTCAAAGCCTGGCATTGTGCCTGTTGCTGCTGCTGTTGTTTATGGTCCTTAAGACAACTGACAAATTATGGGTTGTTGTCAGGTGCAGAAAGGTATCGGAACCAGAATGAAAAGAAGTCTGAAAATGGTTCAAATTAATATTTTTGTTTTCATGGTAATTAAGTTTTAAGGTTGATAAACCTAACTTTGTGATTATTATAACCGTTACAGAACAAAACTAGGTAAGTCTTCATATTGTCTTTGGAAAACCAGAAATTGCCTTGATATTCTGGCTTGCAATTAAGGCACAAAAGAATGCTTGATTATTTTTAAATTTGTATTACTTTTTTTATCCTTTAATGCCTCTTCACATTCTTTGTTTTGCAGTAATGATTGCCTCTGAGAAGATACAATACAACTTCTGAGAAGAATAACAAGTTAATTTCCTTAAGTCTTGGTATTTTGGACAATTTTAAAGATGCATATTCAGAATTTAGGATCTTAAACTTTCTTGCAGACTCCCACAGCAACACATTCACAAGGCACAGATTAGCAATGTACTGTTCATCCTTTTCCTTCAATATGTCTTCAAATCTGAATTTCCAATTTGCAGTCACTGATTGCTATTCTATTGTGTCTTTAATCAATCTGTGGGGCCTCAGATCTGACTGTGGTAGTTGCTCAACCCTGACTTTGACTTGTGTTTCATCAAAGCTGATAAAGCTTTAAGGATTCATGAAAAATTAATGCTGCAATGTGTTGAATAGATCCCTTCCTTCTTCTGGAGCATATGCTGATATTCATGAACATACTCACTGTTGTCATACTCCCTGAACACTTTTCACAAATCCCTTGGAAAACATGCTTATTTAGTCTTGTCTTGCAAGCCTAATACTTAATTCCAACTAGTGAACAGCAGCCAAACTCTAGCTCCAAAGGAAAAAGCAGTAAACGCCCACTTTCAACAGCATTTGTTATCATCTGATAAGCCTGGGTGTCCCATAGTCATACTGCAGTCCAGAACACGGTAAAAAGGATGGTTCTAACGGTGCAGAGGCAGCCCTGTGACTGCCTGGCCACAAGTAAGAACCGTGCTGTAAAAGCACAGACCTGGTTTTCTGGCTTGGTCCATAACTATATAACAATCTGTCAGACCACTGACTCCAGGTATTCTGCAGCAGAATTTAGCGAATGTCACTAGTAACATTCTTTCTTTAGAAGCAGTGCAACATAGGAAAGTTTGTTCAGTCTTCTCTCCTATCTTGGAGGTTGCTAATAAGATAATAATGACACGTACTCAGTTACCAAACAGCATTCCAGTGATGTCGATTTTTTTACGTACAGTCTGTCACAGTTAATACCATTGCTGTGATTATAAGAACTTAATCTTTAAATGAAGGCTAGTTTAGTCAAGTGAAATCAGGCAGTATCAGAACGGATGGGAAGGTTCTGCTGATGTATGCTGAAGATACACAGCCAATGTGTGTCAAAATGCCTCGGGACTCTGCACAGTGTTTGGATGACCTGGTAACACAAATTTTGATTTTCTTAGAAACTGCTTGCCATCTGAAAACATCACTGCAGTAATTCATGTATTTCTTTTTTTCCTTACTGCATCTGAAAGTGCGCTTTTGAAACCAGCACAGACTCTAGTGAACTAAAATTCAGTTTTGTCCCTGCTCCATGGCTCAAGCCTTACTTACAGGCACAAGCCTGTAAGTTCTTCTAATCATTTGCGGTTGTCTTTTTCTGCCAGTTTAAAGTTGTAAACTAATTTAGCAATACAACAGTAATATGACAAACATTAGGTTTTTTTGAACTACTGAATTCTGGTCTATGAATTATTATACACTACATTGTGATCACTGGGGCAATGCAGAGAAGTGGTGCTAGGGTGAATATGCATGAATGTGGGGTAAAGCAATCTGTCTTAGTGTCATGGCTTGGCACCCATCCTTTCTACAGAAGGTGCAATACACAGAATTCAGAAATCTTAAAAAAGGGAAAATTTACTTAGTAGAAAAACTTGCACATTAATAAAGATTCTCACAGCTCCAGCAACATTTTCTTAAGTTTTGAGTTTGCTCTTCTTTGCTGATCATCCCCAAATCTCACTTTGGTCTTTCCGCAAAATAAGAAGAAAAGGATGCCCTATCAAGAAGTACCAGACCTTTCATTAAGTCTGTTTGGGACTTTGTACAATGGAAGTACTCATAGACTACTGATTTGAACAGCAGTGTATGATATGATAGAACAGCTGTGTGATAAATAGAACATTGCAAGAATTCAGCCTCAAAACAATACTTGTAGAGTTAAATTTACAAGGAAAAGGTGAAAAGAAAAAAAAAATACACCATTGAATATTTAAACTGAGGTATTGTCAGCATCCATGCTGGGATTCATCTTGTGACAGCTTTAAATGTATGAATATTTTGAGGTGAACCGTTCCATGTTATGTTTAATGAATGCTGGAGACCATGTTTAGAGGCTTGTAAAATCACAGTTTCATGTGATTCATTGTGTCTGATGAAGTACTAATATTCCTCTGACTCTACAGAGGTCTTATGATTTATTAGCTTTGGGTCTTTTACTTTAGTTATAATCTTAGTTAAAGTAGGGAAATCTGGAATGGATCTGCTGTAACAATGAACAAGCTCTGTTCATATTTAGTATTTCCTGTCTACGTGCTGGAAGTAATAATGTATATTGTATTTATAAGGTAGTTGAAGAGTAAGTAGATAATAGTTGTGACTTTGCTTTTGAAAGACCAGCTTCTACTGAAACTCTAGATTTTATTGATCGCTACTTAGTGCCTTGAAATAGATGGGGTTTTTTTCTCCCCATTTTTTTAATGAATGTTACCTGGTTTTGGAATTACAGTGTTCAGTGGTAGGGATTTTTTCAGTAGCACATGCAGTCTTTTAGGCTGGCACATAAAGCTTGTACTGTTTATAGGAAAGTTAAAAACAGCAGTTTGAATCCACATCTGCCCAGCATCCAGCATATTAAATGAAGAACTCTGTATCTATGTGAGTGCAAGTCTCTTGGCTCATGGAGGATGCTGTGGCTTTATGTAAATTTTATTTTCATTTGCATTTTAATAATACTGCTTTTTCTCAATTAAAAATTTCTCTGTGTATAATTTATTTTGCTTTTATGTGGGTCCTAAATGACAGTCTGGGAGTCTATCAGCATAAAGAGGAAATCTGTAATCTACTTCTGAGGTGGGATACCTCAGTTCGATGCGTACAAGTTCCCAGTGCTAATGATGGAGAAGTCGCTTCATGTCTGTTTTGAAAAAAATAAGTGTTTAGGAAAAATAAGAGATTCAGAGTAGAGTAAGAAAGTCTAATTTGTCTGTGTATGCTGTATTTTTTAATTCATAAAGAAAAGCATGAAGGTCTTAGCTTAACCCAGACTTAGGAGCTTTTAATGTACTGAAACTTTTTTCTTTCCGTTGTAGTGCCTATTATCTTGGTTACTTTTCTTATCTCTTATAATCTTTTTGGGCAGAAGATAAAGCTCAGCATAATTTTGTTTTTTCAAATGTTTTTGATATATGTTGCTGGCCAGTATGTGACCTGTTGGAGATGTGCAGATTTGGCAGGTTTTTTCGGCTCCCCAGCCAAGGTATTCAACATTAAATGATGGGTAACTTTCAAGTGGTTTAGTTTGGATAAATGTCTAAAAAGTTTGGAGCTTATCTAAATCTCCTTGGCCTAGAAATGGATTTGCCTGCAGTCGGGGAGGAAGGAATAGCCTTTCTTGTTGAATTTTGTACTCTTCTCAATTTGATTTAGACCAGATTATCCCGTAAGTGATCTTTTTTTCTTGATAATTCATTCCCTTTCATTGCCTTTTATGACCCAGTGTAGGAAGTGCAGAGGTGTAGGAAAAGTTAAATAAAGCTCACCTTTCCTCTCCCCGCCCCCCCCCCCCCCCCCCCCCCCCCCCCCCCCCCCCCAGGACTACAGGCAAGGTTCAAACTAGGTTCAGGGTTGGGGTGTTTTTTCTGTATGCTCTCTCAACTGGCTAGCTCAGCTCTAGTAAATGTTGCTGCAGTAGAAATAGTCTCATGTGACACTTGGCACACTACTCCTGCAGCAAGCAAGTGTGAAGTGCCTGTTTTTAATTTACTCCACTGTTTCATTTCTTGTCTGCTGATAAATAGGGCAGAGAAATGACAGATTTTGTAGAACTAGTAGGCTCTTTGGCTTAGAGAAAAATTTTAGGAAACTATGTTATCCTTAATGACCTGTCATCATAGTGAAAAGCATGTGAGACATCGACTCATTATGGTTGTCTAGCATCTATGTCAAAATTTTTAATATACTAATAGCATATAAACGGGGAAAGTTTTTGAACAGTATCTTTCTCAGATAATCTGTGATGGGTAAGTTGGTTTTTTTAGTGTCCTGGATACGTAGATTTGGAAACCTTTTCCAATCAGTGATAATGAATTTGGGAAAAAGCGAGAAGTAATGTGACTTCTTTGGATCTTCATTTGCCTAATGTCTGTGAATAACAAAAAGGGAAACAAATGTAGATTATTTAAATACGCTTTGAGAAGTTTTGAATGTTGCTTTGTTAGTATTCATTTGGGTAGGAGCACATGGGAAGTGTAAATGTCTGTCTTTTTTGAGGTAAGATTCAGGCATATTGATTGCTCTGTAGATGCTTAACTATTTTGCAGGTGGAAGAGTACAGATGATGAATCAGAGACTATTTGAGTTGTAACTCATGCTGAGGTACAATTGGATGATAGAAGGGAACAGCTTATGTAAAATATTAGGAATTCTCTCTAAAGGCATTGGGTTTATTACAAACTATCTTTAAAATGAGGGCTGTCTTTTCAAAGCCACTTTATTTGTGTTCCAGTGGGGGTGTTTTGATTATGCCTCTTTCCCCAAATCAGAATCTCAGTGAATGTATGGTCACCAAGTCCATCTCTGAGATCTCGGGTTATGTGATTAGGCTAGCATCACACAGCAGCTGTGAAAGAAGCAGAGGTGGAGTTCAGTTTCATTCAGCTGCTGAAGCCATGATACTGCCTTTTCTCTTCCTGCAGTCTTGTCCGCCCCTGTCATGGTGTCACTGCTCATCTTCTGCAGCCACTGAGGCAGGTGGGAACTGCTTTGTTCCCCCAATACTCCACAGTTGCTTGTCTCCAATGAGCTATGGTGTTTGAAAAAAGTTTCTTAGAATGTTAAGATTCTTAAGCATATTTTAACAATAATTAGGTAGTGAGTATAGAGTATTTCACATTATATATTAGCTTTTTAAAGGAAGGATTATTTTTCCTGAAACTTGCAGTCATTAATAGTTATTGCTTTTACATTGTACACAGTCAAATGATGGATGTCAAACTGCAATAGCGAAGTGCTTTAGTTTGCCTCTTTTTTTACTTCTGTTGGGTGCATGCTTACAAAGTTTAAATAAGGGCCACTGTAAGTTTAAGTACTTTGTTTTGACACTCAATAAATGAGATTATAAAACAGTGTGGATGGCCATATCTCAGTGGTGTTTGTGTGTGTACTATCTCCGACCAGAGTCTTTCTAGTCCTTACAGAATCAGATTTTTTAGTTACAGATGCAAGTTTGTTTTATTATATGATATGTAAAAAGTGAGTTTTCATGAAATTAAGTTTTTAACCTTTATTTCTTTTACTTGTTGTAAAGTCTATTGGTTTCTTAAAGTACTTTTCCAGGAGGCTAGTGGAAAGCTGGTAGCTGATACCACTCACAGGACTGATTAGCTGCAGTGACAGAGCTTCTGTCTGTTACTGTGCTACTGCTAAGTTAGGCAGAAATTATCAAGTTGAATATAGGTTGCAGGATAAGAGGAGGGTGGAATGGGGAGAGAAGGAATCAGAACCGTGGGTCATGGGAAAGAGGAGTTGCAGGCAGGCCTAAGCATTCATCTGCCTGAGCCATGAAACTGTTCAAATGGCTAAGATCCAAGTGATGAGATCCCTCATGATTTCTAACCTAGGTGTTTGAAGGCTGTAATTTTACAAAGAAGTGGTATAAATATTGATCGCTATTGCCTATCACGACTTTCATATTTCATTTATTAGCAGCATGCAGACCTTGGCAGGACCCATCTGATATGATTGTGGTGGGTAAATAAAGATCAGTGACTTTGATTCTAGTGCCAGAGTCGTTAAATTTTTACAGTCCTTCAAGGTGGCTGTGCAAAGAGGTGTGTACTTGAGTGAGTTTCCAGTGACAGTGTGTGTGTACGTTCTTTTTTGATTTGGTTGTGGGGGTTTTTTGTGATCTCTTGCACCACTGTGAGTTAGCTCCCTCAGGCTTGAGGCAATGTAGCTCCCAGGACCTCACAAGCTACGGTATGAAAGGGGGGGGGGGAAGGTAAAGGCTGATACTGGATTTATTATCAATGTCATTGCCTTGCAGGGAAAGGTAATGCTTGCATCTGACTTGAAGGTAATTTTGCTGAGAATTTAACTTGTGTATTAACTTCAACAATAAGCCAGGAGGTTATAGTCGATGCTTCAATGTAACTAATCAATCAGACTATATAAGTAGCAGAAAAGAATCTGGGCTGAGATAATATATGCAAAAACACCTCAAAGTCAGTCATCCGCACAGTTGTATAATCATATTTATGGAGTGTCAAAACAATGTTGTAAGCTGGGATTCAGAAATGAGCTCCTGGTTTATGGAAAACTCAAGCAGCTGTTTCAGAGACACCTTTGGAAATCTTAGCTGAGGGTTTGAATTGTGGCAGTCCTTCCTTTTCCTTCTCACAGGCTGAGAGACTGCAGATATAATACTGATGAGAAAGAGCTGTAGTCCTTCTGTGTTGGCCACCAATTTGTTGGTCAGCTGGTGGGAACATCTGCTGATATGATATCGTTCTTGACTGAAATGCCTTGGCAGTTAACAAAATTCTTCAGAACGGAGCCGGAGACTCTGTGGAGGGGGCTTGTAGTACTGAACACCGTCAGTGTGGGTGTCTGCAGTTGGCTTTAACTCCCTTCATAGTAAGTGAAGAGATACGGGTGCTTCTGGGCTGCAACTTGTCTTGTCCTAAAACAGGCTTCTGACAGATCAGATGAATGGTCTTCTAAAAGTGCTTTTCCTCTCTCTGTGTTGACAGTGAAGGGAGTGAGGACTGGTTTATATGAGACCAGACATCTCCCTGACTTTCCTTAGCTAAGAATGCTGCTTCTGCTCAGCTAATACACAGTTAGCATTACTTCTTCAGCACTCGCCGTGTTCACATTCACAGAGCAGAATGCCTTCATGGGGAAGGATGTGAAACTGCTTTCCAGAGCAAGATTTGACATGCAGAAAGAAATGTGAAAGAAAGGTTTGACTTTCCCCCTTGAGTTTGCTGTTCTGATAATGCTGGCTTTTATAAAGGCCCCAATTCTTAGGTTTTTTCCCTTGCCTTCCATTTTGCTAGATCAGAGGAGCAGAACTGATAAGTTATGGTGTGTGGTACGCCTTTTTCACCAATAGATCATTCTGTAACATAAAACCTGTGGTAGATGAAGGTAAGGTTAAAGCTACAACTGAGTAAAAGGCAAATGATGAGCTCAATCTGAGGACACAAATTAGAGGTGTTGCCCTGTTTTTGATAAAACACCCTGTGCCTGAAATTGCCACTTTACAACACACCTTTTGTTTTCCTGAGCAAACAGGCAAACAATGGACAAGCACATTTCAGAATTTTTGCCATTTGATGCCCAGGTTTTCAGAATTCCTAAAGCACTTAACAAATCCATTAGAACTGCCAACAGTGAGTTGTATCTAAGTTTAGATTTTGCTTCATTTTATAACCAGAGTGGGTGTGGATGAATAATATACCAGAATCAGAATAATTTTCTAATTGTCTTGCCAATATAATAATAATTTTAAAAGAGTGAATTAAAAATTATTTGGCCACTATTAAAGTTGTTTTCTTTCTATACTTTGTGTTTGATGTCATTAATAAAACCCCAAAATCTCACTGGTTTTTTTTATTCAGTGCTTACTATATGTGAAGAGAAGGAAACAGTCATCTTTGTTCCCGATTTCATATGAGGATTCATACCTACTTTAATTATTAAATTTCCTGTTCTTTCAATTCTCAGTTCCTTTGGCCTGTGAACTAAATGCTTTTTCCAAAGGAAGTGCCCCTAGTGTATCATAAAGTTTCAGACCTCCAGTGTATATGCTTGTGTTTCCTCTTCTGAAGCGGGAAGTAGGCTGAAACTTGTAGTCAGACTCCAGCCACAACTGAATTCTTCTGCAAAAGTTGATTGCATCTTGTAAGAACAACCTTCCCTCTTAAAGGTGCTTTGTAAGCAATTTCTAAACTATTACAGTTGATATTTGTATTTGTACAGAAGTGCAGCACTTGGTTTTAATCTACAAGAAGTTAAGGTTAGTCTGAAATAGAAGATTTTTTTTTTAAGCTGCTATTTAATGTGCTTATAGTATGTACAAGTCTATATTGCAGGATAAATCACTACTGCCTAGTTGGTTTTTGTTTTTGTAAACAGTTCTGGCCCTATAGCAAACCAGTGCAGGTAGCAAAGTCCATGCTATAAAATTGCAAACTTGAACAGGTTGAACTGAAATATTCTTGGTTTCAACCAGAAGTTCCTAAATTTAGAAAAAAGTTGCATGTTTATGTCTCATGAGATTTTTATCTTCTAAGGCAACTTCTAGTTATATCTTTATATTTACTTTGTGATTGTGATTGAAACAAATTCTTCTCTCTTTTTAAGAAGAGTAACCAGATTCTTACAGAATAGCGTGATTTTAGAGTAGTGAGATTTTAATAAAACTCAATGCATTGTGAGAGCTAGAATAGCATCACGAATGTTGACAGTGGTTTTACACTACAATTGGCTTGTGTTTGGGATCTAATGGAAGGCACTGATGGTTTGCTGGTATAACAAACTGTGCTGAAAAACTACCTTAACAGTTCTGTTGGTAGTTACTGCTATGCTTTATTGCCTCGGGCTGTTCCCTCTACCAGTTTCTGGGATTACAGGGTATAATAAAGTTGAAAACCTTTTGTTTTAGCTTAAGTGAAAGCTGCAAAGGGTTCCTAGTTTTCAGATTGTTTCCCTATAAAAGCTGGCATTCATTCCTTTAACGGACTGTACAGTTATGCAGGAAAAAAATAAATTGAATATGCATCCTGAAGTTATGGATTCTTGAAGATAGTTATGATGATTCTTTTTCTTTAGGAGCATTGTTGGTCTTCTGAAAAATAACTGACAATTTCCTCCAGCAGATTTTAAGGCTAGCACAATTGTTGGTTTACTCTCTATGAAGATAACTGATGCAAATAGCCAATAATCTGAAGCAATAGTAATCTGAAGGTTACTGGGATGCTAGTAACAAGGGGCAGAGTTCTGCATTTTCCTTCTATAAGGTTTCTGTTACCATGTTATGGAGTTTGGTTTTTTAAGAAATTGTTATATAAAGAGAAGTTCCAAATACTGAAAAATAATGAATCTATAATAATGGACTAGGGTTCTTGGTCTCAGCACAGATAAGGCTGGATGGAGGTGAGTCTTAGATCAGAAGGTGAAAGCAGTACAGACTTTTTTCCTCTGTCAGGCCTCCTAGATTCTATTTAACTTTCAGCATATTTCAGGCTATTTCTTAATTTTCTCATTTACTACTCTTAATTTACAAATCCCAAAACCTGGTGCCAACATTTTCCTTTTGTTGTTGCTAGCAGTGCCATAAATCACACAATAGTCACATCAAGACTTGTCATTTGCTTAGATCATTAAATTGTGTGATGCCTTCAGGTACATTCCAGATAGAGAAGTCAGTCCTCTGTTTTTAAACTGTGTAATAATGTTTTTCCTGTTGAATTATTTATTAGTGTCACAGACTCCTGTTTTACCACAAATAATAATCTCTAATCTTCATTTCAGTTGTCATAGTTATTTATCTTTTCCCCTGTCTGGTCTCTTAAGACACACTAGTGTTAAAATATGTAAACTGTAATATAAGAAATTATTTATGTGCCATCTGCTGCAACAATGCGGAGACCTAGTCAAGATTGTACTAGTAATACTGATGAATGAAGTTACTGAACTAAAAAATATACATGTAGCATAATTGTTTTAAAATTAAAACAAAAGCTTAGACAAATGAACTGCAATTGGATACTTTATAAAGTGAGATCAGTTTTTCAGTTTTCAGGATTAAAATAGTTTCATGCACAGCTATGAGAGAACAAAAAGAGTTGAAAAGATCTTTTATGCTTCAGAGGAAGGGAGGAGGGACACATTTTTATGAGTATGTTCTTTTGAACGTGAGTTGTTGCTGCAATGAGCTTAAATGTTCTGTTCCAGAATCATCCAAAATTGGTCATGTGCCTCCTTAAGCACATCCCCACCCCTGTAGTGGATGTGTTGTGAAGATCTTTGTACTTCACTTAGAAGCTTTCTGTCTTTACAGAGGGGCTGTGCCTTGCCATGCTCTTTCCTTCTGGACGTAGGAAACCATGCCACTGGTCTTTTAGACCCGTGTGTCATGTTTCATTATTGCATAAAATTCCTCATTCATTGAAAGATTTGATCGAAGTTTGCATTAGCTCTGGCTTCACAGTAGTCTACAATGGAGGAGGTCGAGCCTAAATTTGGAAGGGGAAAGCCCAGAAGTATGTTTGGCTGAACAGGCTCTCCTGACATGGAAGATGGGAGTTGAGGATGAAGTGTGATTAACTTACGTTTCTATTCATCCATCAAGCTTTGCGAAGCAGATACATAAAAAGAAATACTACAACACTAGTATCTCAGGAAGTTTAAGGGAATTCTTATCTCTCTCTTATCAGCCATACTAAATCTGTGGTTGAAGTACAGGGCCCCATGTCTGTGTAAAGACCTGTAGGTGAAATATTTTGGCACAAATCATAAGGAAAATACAGGACAACCGAAACAGAAATATTTGTGGTGTCATGTTAGCATTGTTCATTGAATGATTCACAAAACTGCCTACACCAAGAAGCGAAATGTAACCCTGAAAACAGTTGTATTGGAGAGTGTGCTTAGACCCAGTGATCCATGGCACTGAGCACCATTCTCTCAGCACCCTGTGCACTGGATACATCCTAGGGATCTGTTTTTTAAATAAGCATTTATTATTTTTTACCTGTTCTGTGCCCAAATTTGCATTCATTTCCTGGGCCCACTGGACAAGCTATATTTCATTAGCACATTAGTAAAGCTGGTTTATAAGTAGATCTCTTTCCTCCCTGCTTCAAGCCTGCTGCTGTTCCTGCTGGAGTGGGGCTTGGAGAGCTCCCTGGGAGTGCAGCTTCTCACCACTGCTCTAGTCCACAGCCACTAACATTTCTGATGCTTTGCATCTGTGCGCTGTCATTTGCTTCTGTGTCATCCCTTGATTCCTGTGATCAGACTGCATCCATTCAGTTACCTTCCTGGGGCTTTTTTTCAGTTGCATGCATATTTTTGTGATACCGTCTTCATCTCTGCTAGACTTCAGTTTGTTTTATTCTTATTTTATTTTACCTTATTCACACCTGTGTTCATGAAGTGTGAATAAACAAGAAAAACTTATTATCATAGATTTTCTTAGTATGAATGAATAAGTGATGAATAATTACCCTTTTTAATGCAGATGCTTTTTTTTGTTCTTATGTCCGTTCAATATTTTTCTGATACTACTTGCATTGTTACCTAGCAGTAGTCAATAGAAGACAAATTTCAGTTGTAGACTACTACATGCGGCAATGAACTTTGTATAGCCTTGTTTTGATAAACTTTGTTATGGATCATTGCTCACATTTTATCGTAAAATGCAGTATCTGTGTGCTACATGAACACATTGTCTGAATTCTCCTACCAGGATGGTGATTTTGAATTCACAGCACTCTCATTCCACAAAATCAGTTTATACAGGTGCTAAAAACAGTCCAAGCTCTTCGACTTGATTTTTTTTTTTTCCCCCTAGATGGTATCTGATTCTAGGTCTGCTCGTTAGTTTGTCTTAACTTTTGTTTTATAGAACATATATGTTTTCCAAAATG